>NW_024065848.1:0-1200000 GCF_014898295.1 Botrytis byssoidea
AAAATCGAATTGGAATTTAATATTGATAATAAAATAGTAGTTACTCGAATTAATAATATATTAGAATTGATTTAAGTTTTTAAAGAATGGAACTCTGGGATTTAATTAGAATTAATAATTATAATATTATTTTATTAGAATAGAACTATTAAGAGAAATATTAGTATTATTAAAACTAATATGAGAGTTATATTAAAAGAGTTTGAATTATTATTGGAATTCTGAAATAAAGTTATTGAATATAATATATATTATAGGAATAAAACAAATACTAGATTGATTATCAATAATAATGTAATCAATCTAATCGAAATATTTATAAAATCAATTCTGAATATCAGTTATTATAGAATATAGAGAAACAAGTGTTATATATATATTAATTCAAAAATAATCCTAAAGGATTAATAATATAATAAATTATAAAATATAATTTAAGAAAGCATTTTTGTGGAATATTTGACTATAATCAAAAGATATATTAGAATATATTTATTGAAATTAGATTATATTATATAAATAAGCCAAATAATTATAAATGAATTCAAAAAGGAAAAAGATATAGATTTGAGAATAAAAAATTTAATATTAAATTCTTAAGATATAAAGAATATTATTTCTAATAAAAAATCTAGAAATAGATTTTATAAAATACAAAAGAAATCAGAATATCTATTTGATTTATTATAAAATACTATTATTTCTAAGATTTCAAAAATAATAATTCCTAATATATTTAAGATAGATAATATTTAGAAATTCAATAAAAATAATAAAAAAAATATTATCAAAATCAATTTATTTAAAAATCTAATATTACTTTTAGGAATAATAAAGATAAAGGTATCAGATATTATATTTATAATTCAATTTTTAATTAAAATCCCAATTATATTTATGAATATAAATACTCCTAAAAAATACTTTTTTCGAAAATATAAGCGAGATAATAATAGATTAGATAAATATATTCAAAAATTAATCAGAATAATAATAATAATACTTATAGCAAATCTAAATAGAAATACTATCGAATATATTATAATCTCTATATTATTTATATTAAAAATCAATATAAATATTAAAATAAAACTATTCAAAAATCTTTAAGTAATTTTAAGAAACTCTATAGATAAGAATATAGCTTTTTTTATAGAATAAATTCTAGAAATTCTTATTCTTATTATATATAATTAAGTAATCTTAGATTTCAAATATAAAGAAAAATAAAAGTAAATTATTAAAAAAAAGATTAATTTATTGATTATAAATAATATTTGAAAAAAATATATTTTATTAAAAGAAGGGAATCTTGTTTTAACAAAATAAATATTTATAATAAAGACAAAGAATAATAAAATTAAGAAATTCAAGGTATAATTAGTAGCAAAAGACTTTAATCAAATCCTTAGAAAAGATTATAATAAAACCTTTGTTTTTATAATATAATTTAATATATTCTATTTATTCTTAATAATTATTATAAAAGAAAACTCGGAATATTAATATTTTGATATAAAAAATACTTTTATAAAATTCTATTTCAAAAAAGAGATATATCTTATATTATCTCAAAAATTCAAAATATTAAATAGATATATTTTATATATATTGAGAAGTTTATATAGTTTTAAACAAACTAGATAAGATTGGAATCAACTTTTAAAATCCGAATTGATTAATTAGGGTTTTATTCAAAGTCTTATTGATTTGTATTTATATATATATGCTACTCAATAATTCAATCTATTAGTTTATATTAATGATATAATTGCCTTTTCGATTTTAAAAAATCAATTCAATTGATTTTCTATAATATTCTTCTTGTATTTCAATACTAAGAATCTAAAGGAGATTAGTAAGATTTTAGGTATTAGAGTTATAAGAGATTAAATAAATAGATTTCTTATATTAGATTAAAAAGAATATCTGGAAATTATATTCACAAAATTCGGAATCTTATATATTCAGTATTATATTAAGAAGATATCTGCTATTGATTATTTATATTTATAATCTATTATAGAAAATAATAAACTAATTGATATTATTAAATATCAATAAGTTATAAATAGTTTCATTTATTTAATAATATATATAAGATCAGATATCTCCTTTATATTAGATCGATTATTATAATATATAGCAAAACTAACAAAATACTATAAAATAGAAATAAAAAACCTAATATAATATCTAAAAGCTATAATTATTTAGAAACTCAAATACAAACCTGAAAGAATATAATACCAAATTGCAAAGGAATATAATATATTAGTAAATATTATAAAAATCTTTATTAATACAAATTAGATAAATAGTTAATATAATCAAAAAAGTATTTCTAAAGAAATTATTATATTTTATAGTAAATCAATATTGTGAATTAATAAGAAGTAGAATTTAGTAATAATATTAAATATTAAATCTGAATATATATTAATAATAATATTCATTAAATAAAAGAAATAATTAGCTCAAATACTCAAAAATTTAGGAAAAACTGAATATATATTTATATATAGAAATACTATTTAATTATTAAATAATAACCAAAAAGCAATTGCTTTAACCAAAAATCTATATTTATATAAACAATTAAAGTATATTGATATATATTATTATTTTATTAAGAATCTTATTAAAAAAGAAAAGATAGTAATAAGTTATATTAATATATTAAATATAATAATAAATAGAATAACTAAACTTTTAATAAGAATAATATTTGAAAGGTTCAAGAATATATTAAGATTAAGATAATAAAGATAGAGAAGATTAGAGAAATTAAAAGTAATAACTTTTATAGAAGAATGTTAAAAGGAATAGAAGTTATTTGAGCTAAGTATATGTAGTAATTAGTAATACAGTTATCTAAATGGGCTAGATTAGATAAACTATAGACAGGCATATTGGTCCTCCTATATAATACTAAAGAATAATCAATATGCTTACACGCGTAGCAATATAGTCAATATAGAGGCCTCTTCCACTTAATCTTTTAATATATTGTTTAATATACAAAAGAAATATATATTACAATTATATATTAACCAGAAATATTATATTATCTCTCTATTATTATCCAAATAATAAACCCAAAAGAGAAAGATATAATTAAATTTAATAAAATTATTAAATAACAAATAAACAATCCAATAAAAAAACTCATATTTATACCTTTAGATATAAATTCAATTCAATTAATCATATTTATAAATATATCCTTTACTAACAATATTGATTTATTATTACAAATTGATTATATTATCTATCTAATAAATAAATATAATAATATTAATATTATTTATTGAATATCAATCAAATATAAAAGAATTATTAAAAGTGTATTAGTTTCTAAGCTATATATATTAATTTTAGGTTTTGATATTAGAATAACTATTAAAAATATTATTAATATTATTCTCGAGTCTAAAAAGCTAATATTATTTATACTTTATATAAACTCAAAATCTTTATATAATTTATTAATTGAATTTGGTATAAGTGTAGAAAAACAATTTTTAATTGATATTATAACTTTAAAACAATACTATAAGAATAAGAAGATTACAGAGATTAAATGAATTGATAGAAAATCGAATCTTGTAAATGCTATAACCAAAAATGATATATCAAGTATTAAAGGATTTAATTAATATTAACAAGATAATTATTAAAATAATATATTAAATAGAAAAAGAATAGAGAAATAAAAGCTAAAAGAAGCTAAAAGAATATTATATCTAAAAAAATAAATTATAAACTAAAACATATTATCACATTTATTTTTAAAGAATTACTAATATTAGGATATCAATTATATAATCAAAGAGAACATTATATTAGCTAGCATTATATTAATGCTATCCTATATTAAATATTAGCTTTCTATAGATAATAATAATCAAGAACGAATACAATCATAATAGACTAAAATACTTTACACTTATATCAACCAAGTTGATACCAACACCATCGTTCAATAGGCATTTACACGGCAAAAAGACTGGTAACATCAAAGACTAAAGATGAATGGACAATTCTCGGCTATCTATCAAAACAGCCATCAAGCTCCCCTCGTATCCATAAATCCCCTCGAATCTCCTGCGTAAACATCTGGTGCAAGACTGAAGTACATGATTTGCAGTCAAAGGGGCACGCAAAGCTTCCGTAGGCGCTATACAAGATCTTCACCCCAGATATAAGGATTATAGGGGCAGTAGTCGTGGAACTTGCAATTAAGACAGGACAGGAGCAAGCCAATACCAGATGTATTGACTATCTCAAGTGTAACCACTCAAATTCCGAACAGGATATAAAGCTCATCTCGTTCTCTACGCCGTTTCCCCTTCAAAACTACCGACGACAACCAAAGATACCCCATCGACAGAAACACAGCGACCACAATGATCATAACTGATCAGAATTCCTCACATGAGCAGATTCCTCTCTCTTGCACACTGGAATTAACCGCAAAACTATCTTTCCTACGCGTTCATAACCTTGCAGGTTCCCATTTCCAGCCCAACAGCCGCCATCAGCCGATTAAGCCTGAAGCGGCGCTACACCCAATTCAAGCGTCGAGTTCGAAGACGTAAGATAATCCACACTCCTTTCTACTGAGAAGCAGGAGAGAGCGGACAAGATGTAGTGAAGTTGAGAATCGCAAAGTCTCTCACTGATCACCGGGTACAGCTCCCACTTTCCCATCTTTCCATACCAGCTCCAACGTAGTGAGGATACTCATGTTATGTTATGTAATATCTAGTATCCAAGATCTTAGTACTAAATGATATCCTCTCCCTGCCCTATATTCAGACAAACGATGTCGACTCCTATCGCACATCACTATCGCCTGCACTCAACAATATCTCACGTCTCAAGCTTCAGACACGTAAATCAAACACGCGGATTAGAAGTGTTGATCGAGACCTTTCTCAAATTCCTAATTGCTTTTATGCTATAAACGCCATGCAGTAAAATCCCAGGGTATCTATTCATCTAACAACGCCGTAAAACAACTCCATTTCTTCCCTTTGCCGACTGGATTTAACAGCTCATCAAGAAAGACAAGATGCTGCTCTTTCGAAATCATCAACTTTCGACTTGCTTTCGTGGAAATCTTCATATGCTCATTCCTCTGAATCAGCCCCCAGCCTTCCGTCCGCTTCATACATCCCGCTAGTCAATGCACTCAATTCGGGATGGCCATACGTGTGCGCCAACGAGAGGCTGTATAAGCGAACCTATTGCACTTGACATCGTTTGATCTCCATAGGTACATTTTGTCGGATAGTTTCTCGCCCGCACTGTAGCCAAGAATAAACGCCTCAGACCCACAGCACAATATTTTTTCGTGTCGATCTTGTTGATATTTTCCGGCAGAGGTTCGGTATATCAGTCGATCGAGAATATGCTGAATCAAAATCTGGCACTTGAAATTGTTGTCAATGTTATGCGTCAGAGGCTCGTTGTAATTCATTTTGTAATTAGAGGCTCGTTGGACAACAGACGACGGGCAAAATTATCAGTACCTTGCTCGAACGTGATGCGAATCACTAGAGTGGGGAAGGTTATGATTCTCAGTCGTTACAATTCCAAGTCAAATCTCATACCCAAGCTCCATACTGTAATTGCGTTTCGATCTCAAGTCCATAATCATTCGCGCTTCGATGACGTTTAATAAATGAAGACTCAAGACGTCGGGCCCATTACATCACTTGCTTCTCTTCCAGTCGGCTGTCTCTTGAATCTTTCTCTGACCCTCTCGTATATGGGAACTTTGGGTTCTTGAATTTCGTAAAGTGGTTTATGCTCCTCGAAGATATCGTGTAAATCATCGTAATCAACATGGACGAAAGCTCTTTCGACATCCGCCAAACCTGTTTTGTTAGCATTTTGCAATTTTCTTTACGATAGCACATTCAACATACCCTCAAGCTTTCTTTGCAAGGTTTGGGAAACATCATGCGTGACTTTCAATGTTTCTTCTTGTCTCATAATAATGTCGACTTCGACATAGTATTTCTCACCGGCAGAATACGCTCTCGCCTATACCAGGGGTTAGCCATAACCAAAGATCAATAGAAAAGTTAGGTTCTTACAGTATCAATCTTCAAAATTCTGGGGTCATGAGTAACTGCGACATATACGAGCTTGTTCAAAAACTCTTGAGGTGCACTCTTTCCAACCAGAAGCCACATATGTTCGAAAGCAGTTGATGCCCATGAGAATAGGATCAAGCATGCAATAGCAATAGCACCGGCGGGATCCAAGAACCAAACTTTTGCGTACTTAGTACCCACTATGGACATAACCAATCCAAAACTGTTAACCACAATGTCGTTTCGATGATCTAACATGAAGATTGCACAAGTTGGATATCGCCGTAAGGTAAAACAGTACACGAATAGGACAGCTTTGGAGAAGATAGCGACACCGACGCATACTAGAGGAACCGTTTTGAGCGTTTCATTTTCCCTTGGACCATCGGCCAAACTTCGAGCTGATTCGATAATCAATTCCACGGAAACGGTAGTCATAAGTGCACAAAAGAGAATAATTCCAACAGTTTCAACTCGTTTGCGACCCTAAGAGAATTGTGAGATGAAAATGCTTCATAAACGGTGAGATTAGATTACGCACGACTGGAAATTTTGTGATGTTAGGTTTGGCGGCTATTCGTGAAGTAATTAACATCACAATAGAACTAACCAAATCCATCTGTATGTGACATTAGTCTTCATCCGTAGTTCACAACCAACCTGGAAACTTACAAAAGCATCTGCAGCAGTGGCGAAAAGCGCCAGACTTCCAGTTGAGACAGCGGCAAAGACTTGTATGATGAACAGACAAAAATTGACTGTAGAACTAGCGTAGATAGCGAATTTGATCTTTCCACCATTTTGAATTCCATCTTCAACCTCTGCGGCTTCCTCATCATTGCTTCCTAGATATGCATCGATCAAAGCATTTTGTCTAGAGTAGAAATTCTTGATCTTTCTAACTTTCCGTGTTCGTTTTTGATCAGGATGTTGTGTGCGAAGTGCAGCAATGCTTATGTCTTCTTTCTTGGAATTGAGGAGGGCATATGGATCGGCGTTGTATGCAGTATCGACACTATCGTAAGACATGATAGGTGTAATGTGTGGCAGAGGAGTTGTAGGAACTGTAGGAATAGGAGAGAGCCCCGTAGAAGGGGAAGTCATTGCATCGAGGTTGTTGTCGTTGACAATGTGAGTATCAGTAGGAGATGCCATCTGCGATTAATTGTAAGCCAGCTATCTTTCTCATGCTTCCATTTTCAGTTACCTTTACGGATGATTTCTGCCCACGAGACTTGATAGCTTCTCGCGAAAGGCGACAGAGATCCTTGTGATATTTTTTGTATCCCCCGACGTGTAGCTAGAAAAATTAGAGAATATTCTTATCCCAGCTGTTGGCCACGACCCAGAATCCTCTGAATACAAGACGAGGTGAGGCGTTGGTGATTAGGAAAATATCACAAAACGAAGGCGAATATTCCAGCGTGAATGGGCAGTGCTTCACAGAGTATTGAATCCTCATTTTAGCCGCTCGAATAGACTCGGGGTATACATTATGCTTATCATGAACATGGATTCCAATATGGCGTTCAAGCACAACATGGGACAGGGCCGAGACAATTGAATCTATGGTTCGTTCTTAATGGTTGCCGCCAAAATAATTGTGTAAGGGGATCTAATCGCCAAGCTACATTTACTAAGGGACCGTGACGAGGGCGTGCTTAATTGTGCATTGTTTATTGGCTCAAGGATTAGCTGAGAGTTACCTGATCTGGATTAAATCAGATGAAGATGTTACACCGCTTTTCGAGGAGGATCAGATAATAGTGGAGCCCCATATTAATACTGCCTAATGATTAGCGCGATAAGCACGAGAGCGTAAAGATCAGCATTTTATGAAGGATTTATGAAAGAGTTATGAAAAGGCTATGGAATATCAAATCATTTCAAGGCTCCAAGGTTTTTTACTAGTCTCGGCAGAACACTTCCTGCCATGCATGGATCCTCGGTAAAATAAACTGCCGTAATAAACCTTATAATGAGTTCATATAACTGTAAACTTTTTACATGGAGATTTCATGAGCATATGGGCTTCTTGAATACACACGGCTACTTGAACATTACATCTACAGTACCTACCTAGACTCCTACTAGGTACAGTTAGAGTGCGCTTATCCTTTTGCTCAAATCTGTTGGCAAAGTTTACATTGGATCTACGTGTGTGGGGATGGGCATGGCGTGAAATTACAGATGGAACTACAAAGACGACGACGACAATAGCAAAAACAACGACGACGACGATGACAACGAAAGAGAAGTACAGTTGTTTCTCTCTCTTCTGTCGGTTCAAGAATTGCAAAAGAAGCACATTCATATCCGCCCGAGCAATCAGTCTGACGTCTCGTCCTCTGAAACGAATGGCCTCAATTTGACTTGATACTTAGGGTCGAACTGCCTTTACATCTCATCAAGAGAAGCAAAAGAAGTATCATTTTCTCGACGACAATCGCCCAATTTACCCACCTAACTAGGTAGTCTTCCCACTGGCCATGTATTCAGATTGCAATTGGTAGCTAAATTCGACCATCATGTCGTTTGAATGAGTGGCCATAGCTTGCCTGGTGCTGTTTTTATCAACTCGCATGCTTCAAATTTATTTTTGGAGAGCATGACATTATAGACAGATATTCACAGCGGTACCCCCAGATATTGTTTCAACGTCAAAGACTCGGCTGGACTTATATTCTGGAAGCTTATGCGCGCTCTCCATACCGAGTGCGTCTCAGGAAAATTCGGGTTGATCGTTACGACTTTCCTTATCTTGTTTGACGAAGACGCTCTCAACCCTAGTTGTGCCTTAGGGGCTGGATTACGACGAAGTTATCAAAAATTCCCATCATGCTAACAAGACACTTTCCTGAATAGTTCCAAAACTGATGGAAGCACTCCAATTTCTATCTGGTGCGCTAGTAACGCATGAAGGTACAAGCTAGGAAATGCGGCTGGTTTAGGGCTGTTGGGACCAGCATATATCGTGGGCTGCTTCACGGCAACATAATCCCTCCACATGTGCGATTTAAGTTTCACCATTTTGTAGATGCTGCATTGATCGATGTATCGTATCAGCCTCGTGGTAGAAAATTTAGCCAACCTATATTTATCTCCATCCTACTACACTATGAACTATCTCAACCTTTCTGAATATGGCCCTTCTTAACCTATTGTGGGTCACCTTTTGTTCTTAAATGAAAGATAAGAGAAGATAATTTTTGTTCCGTTAGTACAAAGTTGAAGAACAAGTCAGTCTGGAAAACCTTGCCAATGGAAGCCAGGTCCATAACCGGACATTCCTGGTCAACCAAAATGCCTTGGTCTAACTCCCGTGATTTCCAAGAAAGTTCATCAATCCTCTTCAAAAAAAAACGGCTCCTTGCACACACATGCATACATTTGCATGCACACTCACCGTCTTCAGAATCTCATATGCCAGCTATATCTTTCCGCCGTTCACATATTTACTTTCTGGTTTTCGTATACTTCAATTTTGTTCACACTATACCTGGTGCGTGGAGACACAATTCATTACACTACTATATTATTATACCACTTTCGATTCTTCTTCCTCAATCCGACCGTTCTCTTTCTCGATCCTGACATCAATACTTAAATCTAAAGTCAAGTCTCTTATTACCATCCTTCTCTCTCGCTACACTATCATTTTGATATTCTGCCTTCTCTTCAAGGGTCATTTGGTCCCAAACCCTTTCCTTTCTTTTATTCAACACAATCAAGTATTGTCTTTGCGCCACAAATGTTACAAGTGACAATGCACAAATGGAAATAAGAACCTTATTTCCTTGCTTATAATATGGTGCATCATATTTGCGATAGATTTGAGAACCGATCAAGGATCCAATCTGGACAATAACGTTGTAAGTCGCTGCTGTAATAGCGCGCTTCTTGACGTCGAATGTGTTTTCTGAAATCCAAGCGGAGACGATTGGATGGAAATAAGGGTCTGGTTTAAAGTTAGTTGGTGAAGACATAGTAATCGTATCCAAACACTTACATCCAGAAATCAATGTCACCAAAGACCATCTACCCCACTCCCTTCCACCATCAGGGATTGTCAAGAGCGCAGTGAGTAACGGCAATATCCAAAATTCGCCGAAAATACAGTGAAACGTACGTTCATTAAAGAAATCACTGCTGTATGCAAGTGAAAGCATAGTGACGATTTGTATGGCAGCAGATGGAATAGTCAGCATGTTCGAATTGAAGGTAGTATATCCCAAGCGCTTCAATGTGAGTGTGATGTACGATTGAACAGGCGTCGCAGGAATGTAGGCTACCAGGCCGATGAAGTAAAGTCCCCACATGGAATAGTCACTCCATGCCTCACGAATATCTTTGAATGTGGCTGGTTCTCTCAACGCTGTAAGTCCTTTTGCTGGATCATCCCGAAGAATTCGCTATCTGGTCAGCACCGAAGCAATTTGTTGAATTTCAAAACTTACGTTTACCATAATTACTTCCTCCCGCTCTGTGTACCATGACTTGCGGCATAAAACACTGGAAGTCTGCGTTGGCGATTGAGGTAGGTAAAAGTAACTCTGAATTTTTTTTTAGCCCGGTGCAAGAGACTAATGATAGCAGGGCATGACTTACGATGAAACCGATCAAAAAAGTAAAGAGTCCTTCGATCAGGAATAAATAGAACCATCCGGGTCTACCACCCACTCCTCTCATTGTGAGGATACCAGCAGCAAGCAAAGCCGAGATCACTCTCGCGATGTTGAGTGTGGACCAAAAACAAGCGAGACGAACGGATAGTTCCTTTGACGTGTAGAAATATGTTGCGAAGAGAATGGTACCAGGAATGAAACCACCTTCACAAAGTCCAATGAGGGCACGAGTGATGTAGAAAGATGTGCGATCGTGCATCCAAGACTGAGTCCAGGCTATTGTGGTAGTGTCAGTTATGTTATTTTCTCGACTCATGAGGCTTTCAGGTTTTTTTAACTTACAGACGGTACCCCAAAGCATCATCATGATTGGGAGAATATGTTTAAATCCATAACGCTTGGTCAGGAACTGGACCGGAAATTCTGCTGTCATAAAACACATCAATTGAATCGTATTTCCCTAACAAGTTGTAAGTACTTATACCAATACATTGAAACTAGGGGAGAGAATGAAACTTACATTGTTGTAGTCATCGGTAGTAAGCTTCAAATCGTTCAGTATGCCATCCGCTGTAGCATTGGACAGATTTCCTCTATCAAGTTGCAATCCGAAAAACTGAATAGAAGATCAATAATCAGTGTAGCAATCAAGAGAGGAAAATCCTTACCATGACGCAAATCCACACCAAAAGATAAAGATCAGTCTTTCGGACTACCTTTCTTTCCTCTGCTTCCGTCCATGTAGCAGCTGGGTCATATCGATGAGCTCCTTCATATAATTCATGAGGTGGGAGTGCATCAGCTAATGCCTCACGGCCGACATTGGTCACAGATATTTGTGATCCAGTGTCTGAAACCACCTTCCTCGATGTGTCTTTACTTCCCTCCATATTGTCAATTGAAAGCAAATCAAGCAGAGCAAGTGCTACAATTGTCGGTTTTGACTTGAAGAAAGAATTCAATTGAGCCGAAAATAATCCAATAGGAAGAAGTATCCGGTACCTATCTTAGTATTTAAACAAGTCCATCCCATGACACTTGATGGACCATACCCCATTCTTATCCTTGGGACGTTATCACCGCGGTGACTTTCAATCAGCAAATTTCATTTCATAACGGAAGGAATTTCCAGATGCAAATGATAGATCCGCGATTTCTTTGCATTTTTGGTAAAATTCGAATGGTGACATATCACGCAATTGGATTCTGACCGGGGTGTGTACACATTGCGGGGTTCTGACCAACAAGATGCCATGATGTGATGGCATTCGAATTATTCCGTACCTCGGGAACTTTATTGATACGAAGATAATAAATATGTTAATTATATTAGGAGCTTAGGATTTTGTTTTCTTCTTTCTTTTTTCATTCTGCTGCATATAATTTCAGTGTATATATTTTTGTTTCCATTTTTAGACGAAACGTTCACGCAGGGTGAACAAAATAGTAGCTATCATGCCTTCCGTCGACTTCATCAACGTTACCGCGAAACCAGTTCTGGAAAATGAAGATGAAATAGCTCGTACAAGATGTACCAAGCCTTTAGTGAACAATGGTGTATTGGATCAATTTGAGCACTCGGACTTGACACCGGTAATTGGAAGAGTATTTGATGAGAAGGTTCAATTGAAAGAGTTTCTTTCGCCGAATACCTCCGAGGAATTGTTTAAGGATTTGGCGTTGACAAGTAGGTTCAATATCTTTCCGTGATGTAGGAATATTGGTATTAATGACGATGTGATAGTCTCCAATCGTGGTGTAGTTTTCTTCAAAAATCAAGACATAAATCCTGAGCAAATGAAAGCTGTTATCGAACGTATTTCTAAAGCAGCTGGATCTGTAAGTTATTCTTCCCCTCCTAATTTATCAGGAAAAAGATCTTCTTCCTCGTCTTCATCGAATGTGGTTCCGAAACGTCTAACATTTACCTCAGCCTGAATCCTCTACACTTCACATCCACCCCCTCACCGAACAATCCTCCGAACTGGGTGATCAAGTCTCCGTAATCTCTTCCACGAAGCAAGCCAAAGGCGGTGGATTAACTCACCAATTGTCCGACGTATCTCGATTTGCTAGTACTGGATGGCATGCCGATATCACATTTGAACGAGTCCCTTCCGATTATGCCATGTTGAAAATCCATACCTTGCCTGAAACAGGTGGTGATACTTTATGGGCATCTGGAAACGAAATTTATGAAAGACTCAGTCCAAAGATGAAGGAAATGTTGGAAGGATTAACGGCAACTCATGATGCGAGCTTTTTCCATGATGAAGCAAGGAGACTCGGACAAGATATTAGAGAAGATATGAGAGGGAGTCCATTGAATATTGGAAAAGAGTTGAGTGCTGTTCATCCGGTTGTTAGGACAAATCGTAAGCTGCCTCTATTCTTACTATTTTTCTCTCATTCTCTCTTCCACAGACGCTGGATGCATCATTCATAGTTTAACAACTAACACACAACAGCCGTAACTGGCAGGAAATCTCTTTTCGTAAACCAAGGCTTCACTCGACGTCTTCACCCTCTCACAAAAGACGAATCGGATCTTTTACTTCCATGGTTAAAGAATCTGGTACCCTTGAATCACGATGCGCAAGTCAGATGGAAATGGAGTAAGAATGATGTAGCGATTTGGGATAACAGGAGTAATTGGCATTGTGCTACTTATGATTAGTAAGTTCCTCTTGTCTTTGGTCGGGTGGGATGATGTATTTGGCATGGTGGGTTGGGACATGAGAGGGATTGAGTTGATCGGGGATCATTGCTTTGATGAAAATTGGTATCAAGAGATAAAGACTAACGTTTGATAATTTAGTGCAGAGGCGAGAGCAGGCGATAGAGTTTGTAGTTTGGGAGAGAAGCCTTATTTATAAAAGGTTTAGGCATAGAAAAGGACTCTAGGAAGTGGAATCGAATAATTGAAGTCGAAAGATATAAATAGGTGGATGCATCTAGGACTCGAGGTCATTGGGTGTCGATCATTATTGGCTCTTCGGAATCGTGGGTCAAGAGTTCGAATTGTCTAACTAGTATCCTATCAATTACACCAGCGAGCATATACAATACTGTATAAATTACATTCAGCTCTCGATTGTTTACACATCAAATCATTGACACAGGAGGCCCCGGCACGTAAGGACTCGCCTTTAATCACCTGCTGTAATCTTCATTCTCCGAGGACATCCTAATGAATGAATGGACTGGGCCTTTTCTTTTGATGAAAATCACACATCCAATTTTACTGCTAGTAGTCTCCTCGTGTACTATTGTCATTTCCGATAGCCTCTACGCACTATCCATCTTTACTTCCGCCTGTACACCTTTCTCCCTTCCGTTCCTTGATCGCACGAAACAACCACTCAAGCAAAACTCTACAGGTTTATCCACCTACTGCGTGCATATGGAAAATCGAGTTCTAAATCTTTCCACGTATGGTGGATAGTGAATAAGACATCAGCCCCCTCTACGAAGCCAAACTCAAACTCAAACTCAAACTCAAACCAACAAACGCGAATCTTTCATAGAAGAGAATAGGTAAATACCACAGTGAGCAATTCACTTTATTAGAATCCATCCATCAAAACATACGATCCACTCTACAATTTCACAGATATATAAACATTCCATTCCTCCCCCAATCTATTTTTTTCTTCACTTCTCAGCTGTATATCCCTCGAGAGCATTGGGCCCTAGGACTCACTTGACTGAACTGTGAGGGAGCGATATAGGTCTAAATCACGGAAAGATTTTTAGTTTAGTTTTTATCAATAATGAGTTCCTATGTACTTACGTCAATATCGATTTTCAAGATGTGAAAGGAGAAGCGAAGCGCACAGTTTATTCTTGACAGATGTTGCTATTGTTAGAATATATTATTGTCGTTTTATTTCATGTTATGTTATTGCTCGCTGATTGTCATGGAGAGGAAGAGTCACTATCATATATACATACATACATACATACATATATACATACATACATACATACATACATACATACATACATACATACATACATACCCCTACAAATCAGGATACTATTATCTGATACGCATTATTTCCGAGTATTCTCAATACCGCAATCGCTTTACATCCATTCCATTCATCCCATCCATCCCATCCAATTCCATCCCGTCTCAACTCGATATCTATCCATCCATCCACACAAAACACACCCCTCCAAATAAAACCACCCAACTAAATATATTAAGCATTAACAACAACAATGCATAACCTCAACTATAATCTACCCGCTATCATCTCACTCTCACTACTACTAACAAAAACAAAAAACAACTCGCAACTCTAGCTATGGATTTGCTCATCCAATATCGTGGGATTATCCATATCCAAGGAGTTCGCTTATTCACTATCAGCGGCCCCGCGTCCCTTTTACTTTTCTTCAGCATCTACCTAGGTAGGTATGATATGCTTGCTCTTCAATCTGACCGACGTATCAACAACTTCTCGTTTCATTAGTCTGCTCTCGAACAATTTTTTTTGAAAGAAATGTTGAATCTATTTTCTCGACCACAACCTCGTCTATCGTGTAATCTCTCGACGCGGCGGGCGATCCCTCAAAGTTACATCTCCTCGTCTAGCTTCATCAATGAGTATCACGCCATAGTAATTGTCGTATTAATCCTTTAATCTATAATGGGAACCTAACAGTAGTATTGTCTTATCTCATGTATACACGCTCCCGTATAGCTACAACGCCAGACATTTACCCCAAGAAGCGGGCAGTAGATAATCGCCATATAGCATGTTTTTCATGCAACCATCGCAGTGCCGGAAATATCAGTAGAAGTGAACCCAGAGCACTCCATTTCATTTGACCTTTTCCCCTCACCCAGCCCAAGCGCCTATGATTAACCAAGAGATTTCCCGAAGAAAGGCTAGAAGATTCATCTGCAAACTCAACCCCTACAACTCATCCCCCATCTCTCTCTCCAACCCCACTCCGCCCCTTTCTTCCTCTAGATTGGCGATCAGCGCATCCAAACCCTCATCACTGAGTCCACCTTCTCCTTCATCCACCCCCAAATCCCTAACAATTACCCTCTTATAAAGTTCTCCCTCATCCCCACCACCTGCAACTCCAAGCGCTCCAATATATTCCCCTACCAACGCCCTTCTCCTCTCGATTTCCTCTTGAAGCTGTTGAGCTAACATGATCCTCTCATTTTCCCCTTCCTCTAAATCTGCATTTCCACTAACTTGACCCCCTCCATGACCATTTATTTTTGATCCTTCATGTTGTGTGCGGGAAAGAAGGAGAAGTTGTTGTTGTCGCTCTACTAGACTCTGAACTCTTTCTTGTAAACCGACCAGATGCGCTTTTGCGGCAATGGAATTTTCTTCACCCTCCTCTTCTTCCGCCAATTGTCTAGCTTGCTCCCTAACCCCCGCTAATTCCATCTTCACCCCTTCTAAAATTCTCTTGCTATCTGCCTCTGCATTTTCTTTTTCTGCTAATTCCTCATCAAAGCTGCAAGCTAATGCATGTAACCTTTCCAGTAAAATCGGTTCCGCATTGTTTTTCAGAGTCATTGCTGCTTCTGAGATGTGGGCAACCCCTCGAGGATTTTCCTGTTCAAGATCGTCATAGTGAGAAATATGACGAGCCGAGTCTGGTGCAAAAGGCGAAGAAGAAGCGGCTTGTTGGTGTCTTTCCGATCTACGGGAGGCGTTCAAGTCTTGAATTATTTCTTCGGCCGTCTCGCCCATATCATTTAGAATATCTGTTGAAGCACCACGACCCATTAAAGCTCGTACACATTTGCGGGCTTTATTTTTGGCCGCAATATGAATCGCTGTATTCCCATTAATATCTCGAGCATCTAGTAATCTTTGAACCTCATCTGGATGATAGATTTCGATAAATTTTTCTAAAAGAACATCCAGATAATATTGAGCGCATCTGAACTTTTGCTTCATATTAGTAGTCGCTGCTGCATGATGAAGAACTGTAGCTCCACATGAATCTACTTCGTTGGCAGTACCGATCAATTCCTTAACAATCAAAGGAAAATTCTGCTTGTCATAAGAATTTGTGAAAAGGACCGATCTAATGAGTGGAGTTTCTTGACGACTGTTCCGACAAGTTGTATTCGCACCGAATCTCTTCAGTTGTTTTAATATATCCACATCACCTATTGATGCGGCCCAATGTAAACCCGTATGACCATCTGTGTCGATAATGAAGTTAGGCTCGAAATTTATTGGTGGTTCGGGTCTTCTGTCTGTCGAGTTCGCATCGGTGGGAGGTGCCATGAAATAATCCAAAAGTTCATCAGCCCACATAAGATGAGCTTGTGCTCGAACATCCACGGGGTCTTCTTCATGGAAATCATCTCTTTCACCTCTTTTGCGCTTTCGATGCCCAGTAGGTGGTTGAGACATATCGAATCGATCATCTTCTGCCATATATGTAGCGGAAGCGACTGTAACATCATCTGGCACACTTTCGTCGTCATTTAATTGAGTGCTAATGTTATCGTAATTCTCTTCGACTTGGCGGGCGACTGCTGCTTGTTGAATAGGTACCGGTTCTGTGCTGTTAGTACAATCTACCAAACTTCAAACCGGGAAACTTACTGGCTCCCCATTTGGGGACTGCTGGTTTCTTGACCTTTGGCTTATTCGTGGCATGTTTTGGTGCTGGAGGTGGACTAAATTCACCAGGTGTATATTCGAAGATCTCCCGGAGTTTCTCATATATATTGTTTCTTTGTGCCAAAGATTGACCCTTTTCAAGAGGAACCCAAGTACCTTATTGATTTTAGTCTTGCCAAACTCTTAAATTTCTGGTGCATGCCAACCTTGATATTTCCCATATCCACCTTGAATCTTCTCATGTTCTTCCTTCTGAACCTCTCTTTCAAGGATTCTTGTTCTGGCAGGTTTATCGAATCCAGCAGCTTTCAAAATATGTGTCGCGTTAATCCAATCATCTTGTCGTCTTCGCATTACTGTGTAAGAGTTAGTGACGTCAAGTTCAAGGCTGAGAGTAGTATTTCAATTACCATGCTCTTTGAGAGCCTCCCCGAACAAGTACTCATACACCGGAACCTAATCAAGTCAGCGACAAGAAAGAAGCAGACAAAGTTTAGCGCATCCGAGCAGGTATACATACATTGCTGTAAGTAGCAGAGTAAATTCCTGGTCCAGATTTGGCTCCAGTGTTGACCATATTGTCACCTTAAATGGGTCCCTGTCAAATGGAGGGGTTTGCGAGTGTGCGAATAGCAAGTGGTTGTTGGGATTGTTTAATACCCACTAAGCAAATGTGTAAATATGGAGAGCGATCACGATTATGTTGCAAATATCGGCGCTAGATAAATTCAGGGCAATTGATCCCGATTCTTGATATAGATGCACAGGGTGAGGTTGTGAAACTGTAGCAATCTGAGAAATTGATTGTGGGAAGACGCGACGATGTTCAGGATGACGCGAAGCGCGTTGATTCTGGACCGGTATCTAACCGAATGTAGGAACAGCCGACGCTGTTTTAACGAGTCCTCAATATCGTAAAGTAATAAATCTAATACAAGCTATGGATGGGATGAGACAAGACTGATGGTGAGTAGCATAAAAGTTCAAGAATTGGTAGGGCCTGATTTGTCTTTTTTGAAAGGTTGAGTGTTCTTATAAATGGACTCGGTCTTAACTATCACATCGTTCAGTATAGAATGAATCACAAGACTGCAATCTTTAATGGCTTCTCAGTACTAAATAGCATTACGGATGTGAGCTTTAGGTGGTTCTTTGCTTCTTGTCTTGTTTCTACGAAAGCAACCGTATATCTCGGCGCTAATCTAAAAGTAAATCTACTCTATGCCTATACTCCAAATAGTGCCTTCCTAGTATCATAATCATACTTCAAATCCAGGTGCCAATAATTTGGTGTATCTGCTATACAAACCTTCCAAGCCTCATCCAAAACTTTCACTACTTCTTCGGGCAATGGTCCCTTCTCACAATCTTTGAGATTTGAATCTAATTGTTCAATGCTGCTCGCTCCCATGATAATTCCATCGTCCCCATCCAAAACATTCAGTGCACTGTGGTGTATACACCATCGAAATGCAGTCTCCACCATTGTCAAGTTGTATTTTTGAACAACTGGTTCGATCAATTTCAATGCAGCGAAGTTCGATTCCTTCCAATAGCGTTTTCTGTACATTTCACCCAACTTTCCCACAGCATCGCTATAGCGTCCACTGGTTGGGATCTCTGATGACTTGTAGGCTCCTGAGAAGAGACCACCTGCGATAGGGTTGTAAATGACGACGGAGATACCGTAGCGCTTACAACATGGAATGAGTTCAGAAGCCAGGGAACGTGTAATGGCGTTGTACATTCCTTGGTATACGGTTGGCCGCACCCAATTGTTGTATTTGCAATGCATAACTATTTCTGAAACCTCGAAGGCTGTGAAGTTTGAAAGTCCTAGGTTGACAAATTTGCCTTGTTTATGGAGTTTGTCGAGAGCGGCCAATGTCTCTGTAAAGGGCGTTGCACGATCCTACATGTCACTATCAGTACTCTTTCATATTTCGTATGACTGAGATGAACCAACAGCAGCGTGCAAATAGAATATATCCACACAGTCTGTCCCCAACTCTTTCAAACTCGTCTCGAATCTATTCGTTATTTCTGCTTCTGTATGCAATCCCGCTTCTGTGGGGTAGACTTTCGTGGCCAATGTCAAGCCCCTTTCTTGCCATTTTGCTTCGCGTGTAAACGCTTCTTGCTTTCCTCCAACATATGTACGTGCGGTATCGACTTCATTGTATCCGGCGCCTTGAAAATGGTCGAGGAAGGTGTTGTATTCATCTAATGAGGTTATGCGTGCGCCGGTGGATGGGTCTGGACCAAAGTTCATCAGACCAAGAATTATTCGAGGTTTGGGGTTAGTAGCTATGAGAGGCATGTTGAGGAAGTGGATTGAAAAGGGATAATGGTTCTTGGTTGACGAGTGAGTGTAACAGTATTCTTGCTCTTCAAGAGTCAAAGTGAAGTTTTGAATGTAGGATTAGACGTTGGGTAAGAATACTGTATGATACTGCGTGAAGATGAGCATTCACATTCCTGTACAGAGTAGATAGCGGTAGTAAAGAAGGGAAGGTTGACTGTAGTGACGCCATTCTGTTCAACCCCGCATCACTCACCCCACCTTCACCCTCACCATCACGACAAACACCGACGTACGAAGTCATACATCGGTGATACATTGGATATTTGATATTGGATATTTGATATTTGATATACATCTGGAGGGGACACAGAATTCATTGAATTGAAGCCGAGGTTGGAAATACTGGTAGTATCTCAGGTTTGCATGAGACGAGTTGTGTGCATGCAATATCATGCCAATAATCTTGGATGAAGGCGGAAAGTTTCTTTGATGATAAGGTCGCCGGTTATGCTTTGCACTTTCTCATTTCACCTATAGCACCATGCTATGATCAAAGGCTTAAGGTTATATGGCCTTTCCCGTACAAGCCGATCGTTCTCGAACGCAAGTCAATGAAAGTTTGATAGAAGAAGCTATTAGGTAGTGGTAGTGGTGGTAGTGGTAGCCGGAGAAGAAGAAGAGATATGAGTAGGTAGGTAGGTAGATGTAAGATGTTGCAGGATTCAACCAACGATCACCTATGAATGCCTACCTAGCCCTTTTATACATCTTACATCTCCAACGCCTACCTAAGAATTCATAGTAGTTGTACATTAATCTCTTTCTACACTTCTTGTACTTCTGATGATTCTCTGTACAACGGTACTATTGTTACCTACCTACCTACCTACCTACCTACCTCAACCTACCTCAACCTACCTTTTAACCAGCAAGCATACCATTTGGCCCATTCTACCCAACCAACCACCCACCCACAACACCCACCCACGACACCCACCCACAACATCACTACCTATTTATATATCCAAAGACTTTGAGTTCTCTTGGGTAACTTGCACCACATTATGAACCAGCTGGTCGGATTGAATTAATTAAATCGAGGTCTTTTGATTCGTTCTTGTGGGGTGAGAATTTATCTGATATCTGAGAATTCTTGATTCAGTCAAACATTCAGGGTCTTCTCCAGGGTCTTCTCCAGGGTCTCCCTCACTCTCTGCTTCATATCACCTATCCACTTCTATACGACACCAATTACAACGACAACCCCATATCCAGATCCAGATCCATTTGCTTAAAGAATGACGACAACAAATTCGCATTGATTGGCCCTTCAAAATTCTCCTTTTATGCAATCGATTCCTTTTTACTATCTACTTCACCCACGATACAGGTACTATCGTTAAAATCGCCAATAAAAAATTAATTCACCTCAATATTCCGAAGCAAACCCACTCACGAAATCCACCCTGTCAGTCCTGATTCGAGATTGTCCATTTCATATCTTATTTTGATTGTTCCGATATCAACCATTCTCCTCTACACTTAAACGTATCATTTCACCCACCTGAATCGCATGTATGTCTTATAGGAATCACCAGACATCCTCCAGTACACATGAATTAAATTCAGTAACCGCATTACAAAACAACTCGTGGAAGACCTCGAATCCCATATCTGGAAATTCGTCAAGGGTATCCTCTCGCAGTCCTACCGTTCAGACTCACGACTTCGCACATAACACACAAGAAAGAGAAGTGTCACCAATTAGTCCATTGACCGACGAAGAAGAAGCAGGTTCCGATTTAGAATCCGACAACGACATGGAAGGACGAAGACCTACATTACACCGTCCTACAGATGGCCGTTCACATCAACCCTTATTACACAAAAATGATGATCCCGAGAGGGGGAGGTTAGCATACAATGCTTCTCAAGATCCACCCGAACGTCCTACATTTTCAAGACGATCTACTATGCGAAGTCGTAGTCCGGATACTCAAGCAAAATTAGATACGAGAAAGAAATATACATATGCAGCCTTCTTTTTGGGCTTGAGTTTGATTAGTTTTGTTATACAAACCGAAACGGCTGTGTATATACAACATCAATTAGGGTGGAATAAAGCATATTGCATGTTGTAAGTGGTGGCGCCTATTTCACAAAATATCAAACAAAACTAAATGGATACTCTAGATACTTTACTCACGGATCATGGTCATTACTATGGCCTACTCAACTTTTAATATTGCGATTACAAAAATGGAAAATGCCATGGAAGACATTCTGGAGAAGACACGTATATCTCATTCGAACAACCGCACAAATGGTAGAGTCAGGACAACTAGACGTTCCGCGAGGCCAACGATCTCCCATTCCATATATGCTCAGAATGACCGCATTCGTTACATGCGCTCTTACAGTTGCTGGTGGATCATGGTACGTGGCAGTGAATTTAACATCGCCATCTGATCTCACGGCTATATACAATTGCTCAGCTTTCTTCGCATATGCATTCAGCGTTCCCCTTTTGAAAGAACCCCTGAGATGGGATAAATCTTTTGCGGTTATGGTCGCGATCGTTGGAGTTTTGATCGTCGCATATGGAGATTCTACGCCGACGAAACATGGAGGGAAGTCTGGAGGCTCAGTAGGCGGAAAGCCTGGCGATGAAGGTGATGAGGCATCAAATAGAGTTTTGGGAAACCTTGTTATTGGTGTTGGCAGTGTTTTATATGGGTTTTACGAAGTTTTGTATAAGAAATTGGCTTGCCCCCCAGAAGGAACAAGTCCCGGGCGCGGCATGATATTCGCAAATACATTCGGCTCACTAATCGGCTCATTCACTCTTCTCGTTCTCTGGATTCCTCTCCCAATTCTTCATCTCACTGGACTCGAAACCTTTGAACTTCCCCACGGCGAAGCAGCTTGGATGCTTGCCATTTCCGTCCTCGCAAATGCGACTTTCTCTGGAAGTTTCTTGGTCTTGATTAGTCTTACAAGTCCTGTTCTAAGTAGTGTCGCTGCACTATTGACAATTTTTCTCGTCGCGATTGTGGATTGGGCATTCACAGGGGTACCATTGAGTCCGGCAGCTATTTTGGGGGGTTTGTTGATTATCGTGGCATTCTTGTTACTCAGTTATAGTACATTCAGAGAGATGCAAGAGGAGAGGAGAAAGAGAGAAGTAGATCTGAGTGAGAATGATTCGGATAGTGATAAATTCGATGATTAGACAGACGTCCTTCGCCGGACTGGTGGTTTATAAGGCGGGTGGCTTCTTTATATAGGATAGGATTGCATTACATTTGGATTGGATAGATCCATTTGGGTTATAGGATTGTTTTTTGGGCACGTAACCCAGGTATTGGGAACAGCGTATAGGTATAGGCCAGTCGTATGGCAACTTAGAGTTTGCATCCAGATGGCGCAGGCGTTTTTTGACATCTTGTCGTACCTTTCAATGGAGAATTGATGAGGTTTTGTTTCTGGTCAACTTAGTTTTCGTGACTTGCATGTGAAATGTGAATTGTGCTGTGTATGTATGTGTATGTATGTGCATGTATATCTTTCAAAGTTTGAAAGTGTCTCGCTCTTTAAATACCTTGAAGCGACATGCTGTGGGCCGGGGAAAGGAAAGGGAAAGTAATCTCTTCTGGCTCTCCCTTACTGACACTGGAAAAAGAAGAAAAGTAATACAGCACAAATCGCACATCAAGATAACTTGATCACTTCACCAATGGATTTTGTGATGAATGGTTTATTAGATGATATAGTCAGTCGTTTAATCTTAACGAAGAATTCTATATACAACAGAGAAGTAATAACCATATACTAGTCAAGGTTCTCAAAGATACACGTTTCCATCTCATCCCAAGAGCCAAAATTGCACAGCATATATACACCTATCATTTTATATACATCCAATCCAATCCAATGCAAACCAATCATCTCATTCCACCTCCCATAGTTCTCCATAGCATTCAACTCTCCACTGCTCATGGTTCCCCGGGCCAAATCTCCTCAGCCAATCTCCTCACCAACTTTAATTTCTCAACCATATCGCCCCTCTCCATATTATTCCCATCCGAATGACTCGCAAATCCACACTGGGGACTCACACCTATCCTCCTCAACGCATCGTCCCTCGTCTCTTGATTCCCTTCCGCGATCTTATCCGCCGCTTTGAACACCCGCTCTTTCAGATGCTCCAGAGCCTCCATTTTCGGAAATTTGCTCGTGATTAATCCCAATATGACGTTTTTATTCTTGGGGAGGTGGGCGAGAGGTTCGAAGCCTCCTGCGCGCGCCGTGTCGTATTCGAGGTAGTAGGTGTTGACGTTGAGATCTTGGAAGAGTTTGGTCGCGATCACATCGTATCCGCCTTCGGAGAAATGTCTCCCGTTTACGAAATTGCCGCGACAGAGATGGATGCCCACGTGCATATCTTCGGGACGGTCGCGCAAGCAGTCGTTGTAGAGTTGGATGTAGGAATCGAAGAGGGCGGTTGAGTCTTCGCCGTCTTGTTTGAAGCCCGCGAGCATTTTCTCCGAGCAGAAGTAGGCGAGATTGGGGTCGTCGATTTGGATGTTGCGCAGGCCGGCCGAGTAGAGGATGCGGAGTTCTTCGCGGTAGGCGGTCGCGATGTCGGCGAAGTATTCGGTGTCGGAGGGGTAGATCTCTCGGGGGTATGCGTGTCCGGTTTTGTAGCGGAGATGATACCAGTTTGGAGCTGCGAGGGTGATTTTTGCTTCTGCGATTTTGTCGGCGGGGAGGAGATTTTTGAGATAGTTCCATTGGGAGAGGTAGGTGCTGCCGATGTGTTTTATTTTGCCCGTGCAGTAGACGGATTCACCGGGTTTGTGACCTTCTTCGAGGAAGGCGTCGATGTCGGGGACGTAGCGGCGGAAGGATTCGAGAGGGGGGTTTTGGATTTCTTCGAAGCCTTGAAGGCCGGGGAAGAAGGTACCCCTTATGTTGAAGATTAGCGTGGGCATTTCTTGTATTGTGTTGAATTGAAGGCTGGGGTGAAGGAAAAGGGAGAAGAGAAAGGGGGAGAAGAGAAGGGGAAATGGAATGATATGTAGTAACGTACCAGAACATATGACGACGATATTCTCCATCTGTTACAGCGTGAAAGCCCAAGTCTAGCTGTGCTTGAACGATTTCATTGATAGATACATCCTCTACTTTTGTCAAATCTTCTTTGGGAACATTACTTTTTCCGTTGTCGAGAGCATGTTTGATGGATAAGAGTTGGTCTGGGCGAAGTAGAGATCCGAGATGTTCTGCTCGGAAAGGAGGATTGCGATGAAGCTTTTCGGAAGACATATTTACTGAGTCACTGAGGTGAGTAAATGCTGAAGCTTGAAATATGAGTGAGAATGGAAATTGGATTTGTATAGCAATGAATGTGAGGCAATTGAGCTGTATTTATATACTTATATCAGGTCAGCTGCTGGACCCTCACTCAGCCGCGACAACTTGTTCAACTGCCCCTCCCCAACTTTCAATCATCCCCGCAACAATTGGAGATCTAACTGTTGATCGACCAAGCTCGACATAAAGTAGTTTAGTTCCCCGCTTGGTGATACCTTAGTAAGGGCTAGCCATGCAGGCCCGAATCAGATGGACTTGTAGTCAACTTCTTTCCATGACATAAACAAGCCATCTTGCAGAAATGGCACTTGTAACTCGGAGTTGGGTTAGCAATGGCTGTTGTAGATATCAGATGGTTTTAAATAAGGCGTTGAGATATCGTAGACTTCTTTTAATAGTTCTTATACGAATGTAAATTGAATTCCAGAAACTATCAATACGTATGAGTCTCTCCCCTCTTGATACCTGGCCCACACGGGAACGACCTTCCCCCTCATTAGTGGCAAGCGATATATGTCATATATCTGTAAGCAATCCCCCCTGTTCTTTGAAAATGCCGGTTAAGTGAATCGACCTACCTGGTATTCATCAATTACCTGCATATTCGATTACAAGCTTACGATAGATATATTTAGATAATACCTTGGAGAGATATGAGAGGCTGTATTCCGTGAACGGCATCCGTTTCCTTATTGGAGGTCCAGGAGAGATCCGAAAGCCGTTGCTGACATACATTTCCTTTTTGGGTATGTACCTAGGTAGGTAGCGATTTGCTCCATTATTCAAATCCACAATTCAATTGAGCGAACTATTGGAAACAACCTGTTCAATTCAATAACCATCTTGAGTCTTCATCCCTTCAACCTCCAACATCCACGAAAATGACTTCTAATCTTCCTCCTACAAACTCAAATGGTCTCGAGGATCTTACAATCGACAAATATTCTACAGAAGTACCATCCCTTCAGCCTCAGACCAATCAATCAGGAGATACCCTGATATCCCACGTTACTCCACATACAATACCTGGAGCCGTTACGAAGCAAGGTCCCACCATTGAAGATCTTCCCAATGAACTTCTAGTCAATATCTTCAGTCATTTGGATATAGAGCCTCCATCGTATTCCCATACGACACTTCATGATGAGCCAACCTTGGAAGTTACAAGCTCCGAGATCCAAGACCTCAAGAATTGTTCTCTAATTTCGAATCGATGGAGACAAGCTACCTTACGATTACTATTCAAGCATACACGATATATCTTGAAATATTCAGAAGATGATTACAGACCGATTCTCAATGATCTTACAGGACCTTTTCGTCAATTTATTCGTAAAGGATCTTTTGCGGATATTGTATCAAGCTTCACCTTGGTAGTTCGGGAGAAGACGATATCAAATTGCCATGATGGCCGACCTCGATTATGTGAATTTGATGGGTTTTGGAAACGTCTCTTTAACACTATTGATCCGTCAACGGTTTTGATTGCTGCACCTGTCGAGGCTCTTGCTTCTTTGACTTCATCTACCATTAATGACGTGGATTCATGGGTTTTCGACATTGAATGTCACTATTTGCGATTGCAAAGACCCGATTCCAAAGAAGTAGTCCTTACGGAGATTGAGGACTTGCCTGAAGAAAGTGGTCCCACCATATCTGATCCTTCACTTCCTGGGACATCTCTGAATTCAGACTATTATTTTGACGATCGCTTGCACTATATTTGTCCTGCAGGTCGTGTTTCTGCCAAGTCCTCCGGATTCTTTCAAATCAGATCTTGGACATCCTTACTCTTAAATGAAGGATCGAATTTAAAAGCCTTCAAGACGGATTTGTGGTGGGAATTAGAGACTCCATCTGTAAGTAAATCACCATTATAAAGTGGAGGTATTCATCTAACTTTCAATAGATATTAAGAAGTCTTGTCGGAACTCAATCAGGTACTTTACCCTTGATTAATTCTGGCATTCGTTCCATGAGATATATTGCTATATTTCCAATAACAGCTCAATTTGAATGTCTCGCTCAAGGATTACCAAGACTGGATCATTTGTATTGTCAACTGGTACCACGAAATGATGCTTTAGAAGATGAAGAATTAATGAAGAAGATTGATGTGGAGGATCTTTGGATGGAGAGAAATAATTGTTATGCTCAATTAATGCGAGAAATGTTCAATAATCCACCCGAAGGAAATTACAGATATCTGAAGACTTTCGAGTCAGGAGATGCTGCAGATACAGATGCATGGCACATGGCAGTAGAGTTTGTAAAGCGGGCTGGAGGAGGATGGAAAATAACAGGTGATGGAGTATTTGAAAGAGATACGGGGATTGAAGATAGTTCGTCTAATGCACCGAACGCTTCGCCATTGTTAGTAACTTGAGGGAGTTGGAGAAGAAACGCTGATCAGTATTAGTCCGGATGAATTGTATAGATGGGCATGGAATGGCTTGACCAATGTACCTGTTTCACCGGTACCATGGTATCGATGATTGGTGTTGAAGACGTGAGGTGAGGTATATTGGGTACATGGAAAACAGAGAAATGTTCAAGGAAAGGGATGTTTAATACTATGGGCCCATGAAAACACAAGAACAATCATCCGTAACAAAGGCCAGTGAATGGATACGATTTATAGAAATTTATAACAATATCAAGCGCCACAAATTCTACGATGGTGAACCAAAAGTATAAAAAGTTGGCAAACGTCAATGTTCCTCAAGCACTCGAACAATAATTTGTCTCACCGCCTTAATAATTCTGCCATATTGACTCAATATCAAGCTCCGAACGCGATAACCTCAACCTCATCTACTTCTCTACCATGTAACAGCCATGTCCCGCAAAGCGCCCAAAGGCGAATATATTGAAACCGTAAGCTATCCTCACCTTTTTACCATGTTCTCTCCCCCGCTTTAACCTTGACTTCCTATCTCATCCTCAATCCAAGTACTAACCCCCTCCAGGACACCGGCAACAAAGTCTCTCGTCGTTCCCAAATCATCGGCACAACGAACATTATTCTCGGTGGTAAAACCGTCATCCAAGCAGAAGTCATCATCCGCGGTGACTTACTACGCACATTACCTCCCAGTACCCAAGGAGAAAAGGCGGGAAATGCAGTTGCGGTTGCGATTGGGAGATATTGTTTTTTCAGTCGCGGGTGTGAGTTGAGACCGCCGGGGAAGATTTACAGAGGGTTTGTTTTCTTTCTCTCATTGCTCATTGCTCATTGCTCTTTGTTTCTATGGCATTTTAGTATCTTGTGAATCATACTAATGAGATTTGGACAACAGAACTTTCTCGTACTTTCCCCTCAAAATCGGCGACCATGTTTTCGTAGGGCCCGGCTCCATAATCGAAGCTGCGATGTTGGGAAATCATGTTAATATTGGTGCGAATGTGTTGGTGGGAAAGTTTGTGATAGTGAAGGATTTTGTGAAGATCCTGGAGGGGACGGTTGTTCCGCCTAATATGGTGATTCCTAGTTTTAGTGTGGTGGGAGGGTGTCCTGGGAGGGTTGTGGGGGAGGTGGCGGAGGGGGAGATTGAGGGGATGGATTTGAGGGAGATTTATAGGGCGGTGAGAAATTAGAGGATTGGATGGGATGAGTGTTGAATGGGGAGATTGAAGACACGAGATGAGGAATGATGGCATGAATGATTATACGATTGTAGGATTGCAACAGAGATGAATAAGGGATAACGGCCTCGAAAGTCGGATTGAACCGTCAAACTTCAACATAGATGAGAGAAAAATGATACCCAAGTACTGGCGCACATTCATATAAATGGCCAGTGGTTTTACATGCTAAGGTTTTCTCATTCTTGACTTTCAGTCTTCTACCGTGTACCGTCCGTTAATGATGACATCTCATTATTTGCTTACGCTAATTCACAGCTTGGATGTGATTTTTCAAGAGCGCTCTATTCTTCAGGGTGACTAGTTCTCGAACCGAATATTTACAGTGGCATGTGCCATGAATCTTTTGCAAGCTCTACTTTATCGAGCTTGACTGTACTATCTTTAGTTGAGTTTTTGTGATGAGATAGCAACGCTCCATAATGGTCAAAGTAGCCGGATCAGATTTGCAATGCCTTCGATCATCGTTCCGTTACTTTGATGTGTAGAGGCAGGCGATGGTTTGTTTCAAATTGTTCAAAATATAGGAAAGGATTTGCGGATCCAACATTTCCGATGTGTATCGGTCGAGTTAAGTCGGAGTATCAGGATGTAGTAATGCCAATACCTTCCTGCTTTTCGGACTACATCGACCATAACGCTCTCTCCATTTCATGAATACTGTGTCGAAAACCCGCTTCTCTTTTCAAATGCTGGAAACACCTCTGGTAGAGAAGATAACCAGGCATGGATTTTTGACTCACAAAGGATGGGATGTATCGCCATGCCTGAAAGAGTGTATGTATAATAGCCTAAGGGTGCATACGCGAATATTGATACATCGAGAGAGAGCATCAAAGGCACTAGTACACGATCATAGCAATAACGAAATCTTACTCTGACGATGCAAAGCTGTTCAATACTCAGTCCTTGAAAAGCCAACCATCGTTCGTGGACTGGGGAACTTCAAGAGTCACATGTGCTATGTGGAGAGTGTATGAGGAATGAAAAAACCCTCTTAAAGCAAGCTGCTATGTCTGTACTGAGACTATGGTATATCCCCAGTAGCGCTATTTCCAACAGGCGGACAAGAATAAGGAAGGAGAGATACTACAGAAGCAACGTATGAAACAGAATCTGAAATACTACGGTCTGAAATATTAGGATACACTTTATGCATCTTCGCAGGCCGGAAATCTCAAAGATGTGCAAAAATGATCGCAAAGGACCCTTGAGTTGCTTTCAGATACTAGTAAAAGCAACAGGATCAATATCCAGACTTGCGGTTTGTGCATCATCTCGTTGAACGTGGATATATGATCGATTCTATCGAGGAGCATAGACGCCTGAAGATAACTAAAGAGAAAAACATCATTAGCAGTTACTTCGCGCAGCGAGTGACAAAACATATGCTTATCTATACGCAAAGATTGACATTCTGCGATCAACAAACTGCATGTATTCCTTGGCATATTTTTGATCTGTAGAAAGAGAACAATCCGAAATGAGACACAACCCCATACATACAACCCACTCCTCCTTTTAATTTCTGTGATCCTGAAATGGCTGCTCAACTTTGAGAACTCATTTAATAAAGAATCTCTAAACCCAGAATATCATCCTCAATTTTTCATCATAAGGTTGCGTTGCGTAGAAACCACAACAATGTCATTTCATGAAATATTCAAGATACATATCTCACCCAGTAACTCATGTTCTAAGTCGAGTAGGAATAGAATGCTCTTCGAGGGACGACTTAAATCTCTTCTAATATTTGCTAATGACAAAGAATATACGGGTATTATCCCAATAAATCTTTCTCACTGTTAAAAACTTCGGGTCCAGATTTCCGCATCAGTTGTATTCTGTACTACTACCAGTACCACCATGCTACTCGCTTACGCCCCTTCATCAAGAGATCTTGGTACAATCTGATTGATTGATATTGCAAACTTTGCATCTCTCTCCAAATCTACCTAAATTTCAATTTTAAGGAAAATCCTCGCATTCTCCAGTTAAAAAAGGCATGTCTGTCTCCCTCTCTCGACTTCATCCACAACCCACAATTCACAACCTTAAATTCACAACCCTCTTCTTTTTTTCTCTCCAGTCCTTCTCAGACACAATCTTCTCTTCAAATAAGCACTTCCACAATAAATCATCCACCAAATCCCCTCAATTCATCCCGCACATGAAAAATAAAGATCTAACACCACCCACCCACCTACCCACCAACTCAATCTCAATCTCATCCCCGCCTCCATCACGAACTCAAATAATCCCTTCATCCCATCCCTCCCCTTGCCCTCCACACCAGATAAAATAAATCCATGATCCATCCCTCGTCCACCCCACTTCATCACACCCTTTGAACCCTGAAAATCGACACCAACTACCATGATTTCTATCACGTCATGCCCCCCACTCCCATTCTCCACTATCATACTCCACTCCACTCCACTCCTCCATGATTACGAATCTCTCAGTACAACAGACAACTTCATGGCCCTCAGCGCGTCATTACTCCAGTCTCTAATCTGGACCCTCCCCTTGATGCGTTGGTGTCAATGGAAATGGTTGAAGGGTCTCAAGATTGACATCATCAAAGAAAACCAATTTTCACATAAACTACCGGCAATGCAGATTTCACAGGACAACAAATAGACAACACACAGTTTTTGAGTCCAAGATTTTGCCCGATTCAATTGATCCCATTTCCCTATCGCTACAATGAAATTTTCCTTCCCCTCCTTTTCTCATGCCGTGGTATCATCCATCTCCCATTACAATCCTTTGTCCCCCACCTATTTTCCCTTGAAACAAAAAAGTAATTCTAAGTAGAGCCGATCTAAATCTCATCTTTTCTCATTTATAGCATTCCGTCCCAAAATGAATGAGTGAAGTATACGTATAAACTCCAGTCATGAACAAGTAAAGAAGAAAAAGAAAACAATAACTCCCATCTAATTCCTTCGCTTGCCTGTTAAAAGAATGTAATGATTGCGCCCTCCTTTCATTTACCGCATATAGGCCTGGCAACCAGCGACCCCCGAACACCGACGCTTGCTATCTAGCTCCTAGCTTCCTTCAAGTACTAACACGATGTTCTGTCCACCCATCGCATCTCTAAAACAAAACGAATGAACTTTTGCATGTACATATATATACGAGTGTGGCGTATACCTATCTTCCCTCTAAACTCCCATCTATAAAACCCTGTACAAAATAGAACCCATCTAAAAACTAAACAATCCACTTCTCCTCTTTCCGAACGGATAGACGATTAACGCACTCAGAAAAAGGCCAACAGTGATCCCAATAGCCACTTGAATCATGCTATAACCAACATTAAACACAATCGTATTTAAATCTTCAGAATTTCCAACGCTAACGGAGCTTGTTCCATTAACTTTTGTCGTTCCATTCGCATACGACGTACTGTTGGTTATAGAATCGGCTGTACTCAAACCTGCAAGCAAAGAACCACTGGCAGCGAGACCAGAAGGAACTTGTACGAAAATAGCAGGTAATAGTGCAGCTGCTGCTACACCATGTCTGACTCTCGAATACAAATTGCCGAGCACACCTACAGCGAGAGCGCCGAGAGTATTGGAAATTTGTGCACTCGAAGGAAACTTCTTTGCGGAGAAAAAGTTCACAACATAGCCTGAGAATGAGATACCTAACATGACGGGCATCTGTTTGAATTTTGCCTGATTGATGACTGCTAGGCATAAAGTAAAGACTGGAACAAAACACCAGCGAACATATTGGTTCATTGGGGCGTCGCATGTAGTCTTACTGGTAGCGTTGGCATCCATAAGACCATAGACAGCGGTGCCAATAGTGATACCATATCCAAGGAAAAGAGAATAGATAATTGCGTAGACCATACGAACGGAACCGGCAACCATGGAACGTGATTGAAGTTCAAGGGAACCACAGAGAACCATATAACCAGGGAGAATTAGAGCGATGGACGATTGAGCAAGGGCAGAGAAACAAAAAAGATCACCTCCTCGAATTGAACCAAAGGCTCGTGCCAAGAAAGACGTCAAGACCGCGGCTGAAATTTCGAAGACATTGGCGTAGAGATCGGATTTGGGAGCAACAATGAGTTGCAAGAAACCAAGAAGAGACCCTAATAAAAATGCAATGGGCAGATCGATGAGACGTCCTTCGAAAGCAAATGGTGCTACACTAGCACTTGCAAACCCATATACCATGACCAAAAACCAAGGATGATACTTTGGCTTCGCATGGATGATCGCATCCAATCGCTGTGTAGCTTCCTCAACACCGATAACATCATGCACTACCTCCTTGTATATTTCATGAACATCTTTCAATTTGCCGAGATCGACTCCTTGGATAGATCTAACGAGCTTTACTTCGGTAGTGTGAGTTGATGCATCATCAAAAGATATGATCATACAGCCAGGTATGTAAAGGACTTGAGCATCAATCTCAAGAACTCTAGCTGTCATCTTCATATATTCTTCCAGACGATGTGTTGGTGCACCGTATGTCATTAGTGCTCGACAAAGTTTCAATAGATATTTTTGTCTGCTTAAAGTCTCCGCGATATGAATAGTGATTCGAATTTCGTCCTCCAATCTTGGCTTTCCAGCCAGTTGCCTAGCTGCTGTCTCAATAAGTCTGCCACTATTTGTACGTTTTCCCATTCCAGGTCTTGGAACCTTCTTCTTGGGCGTATAGGTTCCTCCAACAGGCGCAGCTAACATCGCAGATGCTTCCATAAGACCAGCCAGAGTGTCTTGAGATTGACTCTTTTGATGGTACCATTTCGCACTCTTCTTTGGAGTTGTAACTCCTGAAGATCCGAGGGAAACTGGGAGAGTGCCTTCGGAACCATCACTGTTTCTTCTTGAAGCTGGAACACTCATGGTACCATTGGTGGGTGCATTATATAGCTTTAGCAGTGATGAAAGAACACCCCCTCTGAATTGTTGAGGTCGTGGAACATACTCTTCCATGATATTATGCTCATCTTCGGGTGTGACTTGACCAGAAACCAACCCTGGACGTGGTACAGGCATTTTGAATGCATCTTTTCGAGCTTTGCTTGTGTGCGATCTTACAAGTTTATGTGCTTCGGTCGAACTCGATTCTTTCATCTTTTCGTTCTGAATGTCATCATCGCTATCTGCTGCATCATATGGTCTACTCTCCATTGGAACGAGTGGAATATCGTCGATTCGAACTGGAAGACCGCCAGGGTTCCTTGGTCGTGGAGATGGGTAATCATCTGCGTCGTCGTCCATACTGTTTCTTCTCGAGTTCGGTGTCGAGTGACTTCCAACCAACGAAGCAATTCTCTGAGCTCTACTCTGAGCAGCCAAAGCAGAGAATGTCTTCTCATTACTTTCTTCCACATCCGATAGATCTGCCTTATATCCTCCACCCAGGTTGTTTCTCAGTACACTTGGTCTCGGTTTGCTGACAGGTGTTGATGGAACTGGACTATTATTGATAACAGCTAAATCTGAGAATGGATTATCCTTTTCCTTGTCAGGTGTGAATCTCATCAACGAATTGGAACTACTGTTTCTTGAATGAGATGGTGTATATTTGGCGGATTTTGGCATTGATAACTGATGTAGCTTTCTCTGAGGTGAGACAGACTTATCCCTCAATGGGTGAAGGGATTTCTTGTTTTCCGAATCGTTTGCTTCGTTGGTGGCATTGAATCTAACTCTTCCTCGATTTTTTGGTGGATTTCCTCCTGCACTATTCGGTCTGCTTGGGGATGCACTGTTGATTCCACTGTTAAGTCCACTGTTGATTGCACTTCCATTTATACTATCAGCTGGACTGACATCCCCAGATACTAGTTCCGTATAGGTGGTGGGAATATTTTCGTTATTGCTTCCGCTCGACGAGACATTTTCGCCGGACATTGTATATATACTTTTGGTTTTCGATGTTTCCAGGCCAATTGATCTTTGAAATGATCACCCCCAACAGGCCTGTAGAATAAAAGACGATATATAAAGAATGATTTTTCTCGAAAAGCGTCGAAGATATCGATTGGTTGGTGGGGGTATTTAATGAAGCTCGGCGATCGGTAGGGAACCGATTCTTTCAGGGTATGATGCAAGCTAACTAAGAGTTGGCGTACACTCTTTTCCGCACCAAATTCTTGGTTGACACGCCACAAGATATAAAAAGGTCCGAAAAATAGAAACGTGGCGAGCCGGGTAAGAAGTTTTTACAAAGATTAAAAATTCGTCTTCCTTTGTAATGAAAATTGATTGATGAGTCAACGATAAAGAATGAAATGGAAAAAATATAATAGACGAAGATGATGAAGGGGTTGGATGAATAGTGGTGAATGAATGAAGAAGACAAAGGATTCTGGTGTCTAAAGATAAGAAGAAAAGTCGAATTAGAAGGGGCAGAGGGGAGAGAGATAAATGAATAAATGGAGAAAATCAACGGTTTGTACTCCGTACTTCGTAAAAGACGCAAAGCACTAGTGGACACTGGATTGACTATAATAAGTACTGGTACGGATTAGTCTCTTGAACTCTTGAAAGGGTAGGGACAATGGAGAATGGGACGTGAAGTGGAGTGGAGTTGAACCAAGGAAAAATAATTATACTACTTACTACTTACTACTTACTACTTACTACTCACTACTTACTTACTTACTACTTAGAGTACGGGAATCCAGATTCTTTGGTCTGTTGCCCTCTTTCAAAAATGGATGAAGAAAATCTATGGTACAGAATAGAGCAAACTTTTGGCCCAAAGCTTTATCCTTACCTCCAAAGAGCTCAAATGGTCCCTGATATGATAAGATAATCCTTGAACCTACCTATCCTATTCGTCCTATCCTGTCTAATCCATAATAGATGCTTAGAGTGCAGAAGTTAGAAACACTATGGAAACAGGTTTCTCACTGCCGGAGTGACAATTCCAATGTTACTATGCATGGAAATCGTCCCAAAATTCCTAGCTCTGCCCATGAACATTTTTCACGATGCCCTCAAAATATCAGTAATAGGTATTAAGGTTTGGTGACTTCCAATTGGCACGGATCACACTTGGCATGCGAGGGTAGCATCCGAGTGGATTCAAGTGGCCTGTAACCATTGATGAGTCCCGTAGTTGTTTTGAGACAAATGGGTTGGTTGATATTCGTGATGTGTTTTGGCGAACTGCATTTATGGACTGAATCTGAATCAAGGAGCACTGTCATGGGTGGAAGGGACCAACTATATTCAAGGATTTCATACAATCCTTCCAATGACCGGTAAAGCGTCTTTACAACGCCGTTCTCAAGCAAGGCTACCAAGTGCTGATGATCAGGTGCGAGGTTGATGATTGCATTGGTTCCAAAAGATAAAGAGAACATTCTCCACTTTCGTACAGATTGCCTTGAATCTCAAAACCGAGATGTGGTAGTGAGGGACAAGCTATCCACAAAAATATAGGGGGGGCTTCAAGGTTCGAAATGAATGAGACCCACCGTCATAGAAGCAGTGATATTTGGGCAGCGAGCCATTCAGCTGGGAGATGAAGCCTTCCTTCGCATGTGTTTGGTCTCTTGACATGGAGATCTATCCTTCGGAGGCCGGGACTCATGCCGGATTTGAATTGGAGTACAGAGTAAGTGGGTGGATTGCGACGACTACACTGTGAGGTGACGGCTGTAGGGAAGACATCTGCGTGCTTGTGACTGTGTTCTCTCTTTGAGTTGCATCTACTAGTCACAAAAGTTGTTGGATGGACCATTTTTTTCTTCAATAGAATATACAAATGGCTTCGTCGTATCTCTCACTTTACCATCGAATAATGGGTAGCTGTCGGTTTGCAGTAGTGTATATATGAGCGGGTCATAGGTATCCTTTCGTGCATGAACATGCAAACGCTCTTTCGCATCTCCGGAAAACACAGAGCGATTTACGAGTATTCGGGTAATGCTTTGGCCACCGTTGACTGATTCGCGTTCCTTCAGCTATTGGAGTTGGCTCGTTTTGAAATGCCGGTATCACTGATATGAGAAGATTTCACATGCAAACATAAACTTAAATGACATCTTTGAATGTGTCGTCTATGGTGGATCGTACATCATGAATCGTGAATCATGACAGAGATAGAGATGATGATAGTTGAAACAATTACTGTATGTAAGCAAATAGATTTGATGTCTGAAACGAAAATGAGAAGAATATCCAAATTTCAACCAGCAGTTTGAACCTATCTCTCAACCCTATGCGATTTGTGTACACTGCAATTGCAATTCACCACATTTACAAATCCGAAGGTGGTGAATCTCAATTCTCAACAATTCACAATCTTTCTAGAAGGCCTAATATCACACAGAGATACCCCGTTCCGCTTTGCCCTATCAATCATGCAGCCGCAGCGGGAGCGAAAAAATTTACTACGATCAGGGCTGGCGTGGCGTGGCGTAGAACAAGGGCAAGGGATAACCAAATACAGAATACTACCTATCTGGGCAGTACAAGGATTGCACGACCGGAAGAACGAATTTGGTAAATCCGAGCCTTTTGAAGTTTTGACATTGGCACATATTGCATATTGCACAAGAAGAGGTAAGAGGAGAAAGAGGAAAGGTAGAGAGAGAGAAAAGCTCGGAACCTTTTCCATCACATTTTTCCCTCCCTCTTCCTTCATTGATAGATGTTAAAAATTCTCCTAAATGTCCACTTTCAAAGTCTAATCGCCTCTGGAACTTTTTGCGTGTGTTCCCTAACTCCTCTTCACGGCGCTTCGATAATCTGGACCCCTTTCGAACATCTTCAATGCCCCATTAATCGGTGAAAAATTCGGTGGTTCTCTCTGAACAAGCTTCAAGCTCCAAGCTGACACGCAGGACACATCACACTACAAGATATAACATGAATACTAGAATAGACGAGACGAAACGAGACGGGCGAGACGGACGAGACGATAGACCCAAGAGACCCAGACGAGCCAAAGAGACTATCTAGTATCGATGGACCCATCTTCGTGCCCGCTGCCAGATGACAGATGTGGCTTACATTTCCCACGCGATTTGAAGTGTACCTATGGATGGATGTATCATCAATTGATCATATCGCTATCGCTCTACACAGAATTAGAATTAGGTTTCAACAAAATTTAAGGATTTCAGCGCTTCGAGACATCACCACTCACCATCCGTCACTCATGCATACCGACCTTTGCTGGAACAACGTTACGTATTGTGCTCATCATTCACTGCTAACCCTCAATTTTCCCAAGCCATCTTTCTTTCTCTCTTTCTCTCCTTCCTTCCTTTTCCCTCCTTCGTACTTCCTCGTTCAACTCTTAGGTATCATACGGGCCCTTGCGTTGATTTTCCCGTTTGTATTCTTAGCAACCATTACAAATACCCGCACATCCAGCGATTTGTTCGTCAGCTCATCTCAATGTACTCACAGACCATACGACCATGCCTTGCATGCATATACTTCGTATTACACAGCCATAATAATTACCATATATAACTACGTTGCTAATTACTCCTGATAATCATAATCATGGGACAGGTCAATCAAGACGATCAGGGCGATCAATTTTGTCACTTAAAGACAAACTGACGAATGCTTGATTGATAACTTGAAGTTGCCAAAAGTAGAATTCATCTTGAGCACGTTTGGAACCTGCATGTTGTTGTTATAACGGCAGTTTCAGTTCTTCCTCTGATTACCGTGAAAAATGTCTACTCTGTAATGAGCATCGACCACCATTGATTCCGGAGACGGACTCTCCAACATGGGTATAGGGGTATCCGAAATAGAACTCATCTCGCCAGTTTCAAAATAGACTTTTCATTCTATTGACATAGTTCGATGCACGCAAAGATATCAATTCTGAAGAAGACAAGTTCATTGTCCTGCTGGATTCTATTCATCGGCTTTCGATGACACCATGAGTACCGATGATTATCTGTCCACTCAACGTTTGAGCGATCGATTTCTGAAAGAATTCCCACACGAACTAAACACGTCAACACCCCAACACATGGAAATATCGTCAATTCAGATGTGATGGCATGCAAAGAGCTGTACTTCACCATCATCGCATTGAAAATACCAAAACAAATTCACCGCTGCAACCCCCCACGCTTTTGGCCGTGCGAACTTTATCATCCACAATGCCACTATTGCTGGCACTCCACTATCAGACTTCATTTCCGTGGCATGTGTGATCCACCATTGCCCAATCACACTACATGGCTGACGATAAACTCGGAATTTCCGACGAGAAATGTGAAGGCCGAAGCAAGCCACTCTCCACTATGAAAACGTGCTTCTGAAAGAAACATTCATGTGGTGAAATTGTATATTCTAGAACATTGGTCACTACCGGGTTCTTTTTATTCTCCGATAATGAAATTCCTACGATGCAAATTTTCGCTACCCCTTCACGACCGACCACACTCACACCGCTAGCTTAGGTGTGCAAGAATCCACCTAGTATTCTCTGGCATGGCCACATGGCAGCAACGCTGCCATGTCCATTCGGTAGGGGCCGAGATTGACACCGTATTGCTCTTTCGCTTCCAGGGGTAAATCGTATATCTAAGAAAGTTGCTGGGCCATCGACGATAAGAAAAAAGTATTCATTATCAACGAGCAGGCCCTCATACAGGCCCCCATCACATATTTTCTTTATGATGATTACAATGCGGTCAAATTTGACTCACCGTTCCGAGCCCAAGCAATCAGTTTTGCTTAAGGTTTTGTCAAGGACCAAGATAAGGAGCAGAAGTCAGACTTTTGGCCATAATTTGGGCATTCATTTCCAAGTATTTTTTTTTTCATAGTGTGCATGTCAATTTTTTCTTCGAGAAGTTGTATCCAGGAGGGTTAGACCTCAAGGTTTACTCCCAGCTTAGTGCTTCTCTTGAATTAGAATTACAGCAAGTTAAGTTTGTGAGACTCCTGGCAAGGGAAGAATGAAATAACAGGCATGTCCGAATTGTCCGTTTTCTCACTCGCAATGCTTGAAAATGCTGATATTGTTCTGGTTCTCAACAATTGTATTAGAGCTCTGTTCGTGGTTGATGATCAATAATATTCTTGTTAGTCATAAAATATACAAGATTATATCACGCGATCAATTGTTCGATCGCTTGAAAGACAGATTCGAAACCTTTGAGCGGAGAGACCAAATCGCAGACAGTCAATTTGCAAGATGTAAGTAACACAATGCGTTCTATTTTACTACCGAAAGGATAAACCTTAAGCCGAGTAGTTTCTTTTGCTCGGCAATGTGAAGACCTCATGGTAACGACTAAACAAGTCAGGCTTGTCGACTTTCTATTTCTTCATTTTTATTTAGGTTTACGTAGTGGAGGTCAGAGTGTTAGTCACCTGGTATCATTATGCAATCTGTGGAAAAAGCAATAGTTTATACATTTTACTTCTGTCAAATACCTCAAGCTTCTAAACAATCGGTCCCCAGTCCCCCATGATACAAATATATTTACTGCAAATATGTCTGGTCGCACGCTTCATCTACCTTTCTGGGGAGAATGAGTGAGACAATCATCATTGGCTTGACAGTCTGGTGATCGTATCGGGTTTACTCCATCCTTCTACCTCTTTTTTTGGGGATCAAGTCATTACGCAGTGCATATTCAAGGCTTATATGTATCAAGCACTTTAATTAGACATATGTAGGTATGACTACTGAGTTACAGCCCATATATCTGAATATCTGAGATTGATCAGGAAAATTTATTTGCTCATCCATCAATCAACCCCTTCTCACTTGTCGCTGAAACCCGGACCATCTATTGCTGTCGTTTGATTCTCTGAATGATACTCTTTACACACATCATGGCAGCAATGATCAGCCCTATCCCCCAATAATAACAATAAAACCATACTCCAAATCGAGGACACGCTCCGATTTGATAGGTTCTTGATCGGAACGGTAATAAATGGTGATCGGGATTATCTTTGTCGATCCCCCATGAACCGGCAAGCTCTTCAAGGGGATTTAGGGAGATGTTCATAAAGCTGATAGATGGAGGAGGTCCTTACATAGTCGCATTTTGGAGTTCCTTAGTTTGCAATATCAAGCTTTGAGAGTGTTAACGGTTTGTATCTCTACCTAATGAGTGCGTAATTCCTATTACAGGACATTACTATGTCACATATCCTTCTCTAACGCTACAAAACATATTTCTTCCATCCATATTCCAAAGTTATCTGTCTCATCAATAAGAGCAACACTCAGTCTTGTGTCTATGAATTATTTCTTACGCGTGATGTAGATGTACATATGTAATCTATTAATAGAACACCATGATGATCCAGCAACTCCAGTAATATCAATACCCCTCACTTCCCTGTTGACCACGAATATTTTCGGCAACGATCCGACAATGCTGCGGATTAGTAACGTGATCAACAACAGTAGCCCGGTTCTTGAAACCGTGGTGACGAATCCTGGATGATTGCTTCTTTTATTAGTAACAGTTAGTGATTTGCGCACGAAGATCGATATTTGGGGGGGAGAGGGTGGTACGGACTTCAATCAAGCATGGAAGACTGGCGCTTGTTTGCGCCAAAATTCTTAGGTATTATCACAGCCTCTTTCATACTGCATTACTGTGTCCGTCATATTCCTCAGCAAAAAAAGAAGAAAAAAGAAGAAAAAAGAATCTTATCATTCATTAACTGCAGCGTCAAGGCGCTGCTGTCCGCACGATGACTGTACAAACCAGCTGACTCTCGAGCATCATATCTTAGGAACTTTTATGGTATATTATGTCAGAAAGCTTGTAGGAGAAGCCTTGGGCGTGTACAATCTTACAGTGTGCAAGTGCTGGATACTTGTTTTTAAATCCTATTCTTCATTTCGATAGTGTTCGGAATGTCTTCTGCTCCGTTTGGTAGTTTTGGGGTGGTCATTGACGACAATGAGTGTTCTGAGTGGTAGTAGGATCGATTATCTCGTCGGGCAAAGGTACTCACAGTCGTAATCATGAAGCATGTAGAAAGTATCTGCGTGTTTGACGTCTGCTACACAGATGATGAAGTCCTGTTCTATTCTGCCTTCGGCTTCCGTCGTTAAACCATAGGGAAAGTTCTCTTGGGAATTGGCAAAATATGGAGCGAGTAAGAATCCTATTACTTCTAGTGGAGTACTCCCAATCGAAATGCTATCAGATAACAAGTCAATACATGAATCCTCTTCATCTTGGAAGGTTGAAGTATTATTCCAATTGTATCTCCGATCTCCAACATACGGGCATTATGTGTCCGCACTCGCCAAAAAACTACATCTCAAGTACTCTTAATACTTCTTGCGATCTGTCCTGGGGTTTTTTTCTTCGGTGATGTACTCTCTTTTCGTTTGAGCTACGAGTGATCACAATGGATATTCACAGCAATAAGTGTACAAAACGACAACAAAATCACATACATTTATCCTCAAATCCGATTAAAGCAACGAGGAAATCTAGCTATTCTAACTTCTATACCTTATTGTAACCAATTCACCATATCCCCAGAAAATTCCGAACAACAGACAATAAATACTATCTTATCTAATATTCCACTCTCAAAGCCAAGGCAAAAACCTATCCAATATCCACTATCGTCTCGCTTCGTCCCCGCTAGGGGTCCAAGAACATTCACACAGAGATTATCTCCACCCCACCCCACCCAACTCCACAAGTGGAAAAATTTTTGGCCACATATTTATATATTCAAAGTCAGAGTGAGAATACAATAAATAATAAAGCAGTTTGTAAGCTCATCAAGCTTCTGTGGTCCAATGGTTAGGATTCCACCCTTCCAAGGTGGAGGTTCGTGTTCGATTCACGGCAGTTGCATTTTGCTTTGTGTTCATTTCCTTTGTTTTAGTTGGTGGTAGAATAGTCGTGGAATAATGTTTTGGTGGTTGGTTTGCTGGGGGCTAATGTGGCTAAATGGCCTACGGACTGAATCATTCTCATACACTCCTACAGAAATCATTGTCAATGAGCTTTGGATATCCGCGTTCTTGTTTTGCGGCCGGCCTGGGAAGTACCCTTTCGCCGACGTAGTATTTGCGAACAGAAGGAGAGGTCTACCGTTTGAACAGTCCCAGTCCGCCAGCGGATTCGGCGTAAAATCTCCTATTAGTCCCGAGTATCGGGTCAAAACTGTATCCTAAGATCTACCAGGTCCCAAGTCATTCAGTTCATACACAAAAGCCTCACGCTCCTGCCGTCCCCTCTCAAAATCCCCCACATTGTTGTATGTAGATAAAATTGGTCGTGCCATGATAGCATGATTCATGGACGCCCTTAGTTGGATGTCTAGATTTATGTTTAGGGTATGCATGGTTCATATCTGCCATACTGGACTATATGAAAAGAATGACACTGCAGTTGTGTTTCCTAATGATATGCCTTTCACAGCCCATCATTAGCCTTGTCGCTCTCTTTAACTGTTTGAAAGGAGCCTTACACCTTCGCAGGAAGCACTCAGCTATCAAGCTTCAACCCGAGAAGATTTTTCTTCAACAAATGAAGAAAAGCAGGATATTTCTTTATTATGGATAGTGGTGATGAACATTCGATATTCTTAGCATCAATGTCAGCACCGCGGTCTAGCAATGTCTTGACATTAGACAAGTAAGGTCCTTGAAAGGTGGCATACATCAATGGTGTGCAACCATATTTGTCTTTCAATTCAATATTAGCACCCCAATCCAATAATAAATTGATCATATTTTCATGCCGAGAATCAATAGCCCAGAACAACGGTGTTCGACCCTCCCCATCCTCCACATTGATACCATAAGACTTTGTAAGCAAGAGCTTGAGTATTGATATGTGATCTTTTGAAATAGCTTCTCTGATAGCCTGTACCAATGGATGATTTATCTTCGTGGTCTCGTTCTCGAAATGAACGCCCTGGTCCAACAACATTGCAAATGTAGCATCATTCACTCGAAAAATTGGGCTTAAAATTTCGTTGTAAGGGGATTCCATTCTTCAATCAACCTCAGCGCCCCTCTTTAATAACAAATTGACAATAGAAATTTGCCCTGCCATAGCAGCTCTCTTTAATGAGGTCAACCCATCACCGCATTTTGCGTCAATATCAGCACCATTTTCCAAAAATATTTCAACCATTGCCTCGTGACCCCACACAGCGGCGTGCATCAGCGGCGTCCAGCCTAGAAACAGGCAGTCTTTGTCTCTTAAATTTGCATTCATGCCATTTTGTAGAAGAAGCTTAGCCATTTCTGTGCGTCCGAGTTGCGAAAGTTCTAACAGCACTATACCAAAAATATCCTTTTCGCAATCAAACCTGGCGCCTTTTCTTATTAACAAACTCATTATACTCATATTTCTACCACCAGCAGCTTTCATCAAAGGCGTTTCGTCACTGAAATCCATGCAATTGATCTCGGCGTCATTCTCCAGTAACAAGTCAACTACATTCTCGTGTCCATAGAAAGCAGCATTCATTAGAGGCGTTTGATTATTATAGCCTCGATAATCAACCTTAGCGCCCTTTTCCAATAACAACTTGACCATGTCCAGGGATCCAGCCCAACTAGCTTGCAACAAAGGTGTGTTATCAAGCCCTGTTTTAACGTTGACCTCAGCGCCTTCTTCCAATAATAACTTAGCAGTTTTGACATGATTACAATCAACAGCAATCATCAGAGGTGTGTTATTCTCGATCCCTCCGTAATCAATCTCGACACCTTTCTCCAATAGTAATTTGACTATTTCTAGGTTTCCTTGGAAAGCAGCCATCATCAAAGGTGTTCGATTGCTCGAGTCCTGACAATCAATCTCAGCACCTTTCTCCAATAGCAACTGAGTTATATTCTTATTTCGACAATCAATAGCAAACATCAGAGGTGTTATTTTGTTAGTTCCTCGATTGTTGATCTCAGCGCCTTTTTCCAATAATAGCTTAGCTATATCTTCGTGTCCATACTGTATGGCCATTGTCAGAGGCGTTGCTCCGTTATTTTTTCCATGGTTGATCCTAGCGCCTTTCTCCAATAATAGCTTAGCTATATCTCCGTGTCCATACTGTATGGCCATTGTCAGAGGCGTTGCTCCGTTATTTTTTCCATGGTTGATCCTAGCGCCTTTCTCCAATAATAGCTTAGCTATATCTCCGTGTCCATACTGTATGGCCATTGTCAGAGGCGTTGCTCCGTTATTTTTTCTATGGTTGACCCTAGCGCCTTTCTCCAATAGGAATTTGACCATGTCTAGATGTCCTTTGTAAATGGCTACCATTAAAGGTGTTTCGTTGTTGGAGTTCCAACAATCAATCTCAACGCCATAACCCAATAGCAATTTAACAATATTCGTGTGGCCGCAAATCACAGCTTTCTCCAGAAGTGATACCCTACCAACTTCTTTTATACGGTTTGCATCGATACCCCTCTCCAACAAATACGTAGCAACAACACAATGACCCCTTTCAACAGCCTCTGTGAGCAATCTCTTGCTGTGATCGGTCAGATTCGAATCAAACCAACTCTCGTCCGAACTGAGTTTAAAAACGAGTGGTATCTCCTGATCGTACTGTGAGAGCTGAAAAACAAGATCTTTCTTTTGTATGTAAGTGAAGCTGCGTCCAAGCTTGACACTTTTGTTATTTTTAGGGTGATATGTTTTGCACAAGTCATGCAGTAGAGAGTTTGAGGGATATATTTCAGCTTCAATTTTAAGGAGCGTCTGAGCAGCTTCATCGCTCTCAGTAGCCAGAGCAGCCAGAATTGACGGTCCATATCGCTGCTCTGTTATATCAAAGCATGACTCCTTTCTCGGATGTGTTTGAATGAGGTTGGCTAGATTTCTTTCTGCAAGAAGATAGGGAATAGTTACCGAGTCCGTATATCGTCGAATTTCGTGATTCTCGAAATAATTATTCACAAATACCCATAGATGGGTGGGGAATTTTGCTAGAAAGTTTGCTTGCTCCATGTTATTCTGTTGAGCAAGATTGGCGTGATACAGAATGTTGGACACTGAATAATCAAGAAATGGAAATCTCAATTTGATTTCCTCTTGAAACTTCGACTGCTCTTCCTTGGAACGTTGCGCGGGTGGGATGCCCGATTCAGGATGTGTTGTGTTTAAAAATGGATATTTCATATTACGACATTCCCAGAAGTTTGATTTGCTAAAGTTGAAATGTGTTATAACCTTTTGGTTGATGACAGCGTTTAATTGAGCTAAGCAACAATCCTTCAACGTTTCATGGCCATGGCCGACAAAATTCCCGGGGGCTCCAGACAATTGAGTCTCGTATCTACCTAACAAAAAGTCCCGAACAGACTCGTGGATAAACTGTACATCTGAAGCTTTATTTTTCGTCACCTCAGCCAAGCCTTTGGAGGAGTTCCTCACAAATAATTTGATTTGGTCAATATTGACATCTTCCTGGTCCCAAAAACCTGTGCAATCTTCATCAAGACCGATTTGAGTTGCAAAATAGAGTTCTTGTGGTTTCAAGGGACGATTTGCAAATAAAATTAACTTCAGACAAAGTTGTAGTTCTTCGAGGTTCTTTCCATCCCGCTTGAGGATCATTTCAAACAAATCGTTTAATCCTGGTGGGATTTCGTTGAGTCGCTCACTGATTTTCTTAATTGAATTAGAGCCAGACTTATACTCGGAATTGAGAATGTCAAGAACTAAGACGACCCAGAGAAAGATGTTAGAAGACTTTTGGAAGATTTCTGATCGAAGAGCCTCGGCTTGTTTGGTTTTGCCTAGTCTTGATTTTGACTTGATATAGTGCTGAATATCTTCCATATGTCCAGGTTCATACTCTAGAGTCAGTTCCGTACCCTTCTGGATGACTATAGTGGGATAGTGTCGACTAGAAAAGCAAATTTGCAAGCTAACTTGCGAAACTTCTGCAAGCTCACATAATTCCTCAAAAAACGATACCATTTCGCTGGCTTGCTTCTGATCGCATTCATCCAACGCATCGACAAATATCATCAGTGATTTGCTTCCAAGCCTTTCTATAGCATGCTTCAACGTCTGCTTTAAAGCAGCTTCACTCCAACCATTTCTTTCAATGCCTCTCGCGCCACTGGTTGTCATCCACTCCAAGCTATCTCTAAGCTCTATCATCTTTTCGAAAAGCTGGTGCAAAAGAGAACGATATAAACCAGTAATTGTTCTTTCTTCAATAGTACCCCGTGCCAGAAAAAAGAACGAAAACGTGATTTTTGAGGAATCGCCCTTTGCCTTGAGCTTAGCCTCCTCGAAGAGTAGTTTCATCAAGGTTGACTTCCCGGTACCGGGGTTTCCTTTGATCCAAAGAAATCCTCCATGATCTTGCCGTTTCGAAACATCGTTCCACGATAAGTATTCCGATTTGGTAAGAAACCAACGGCATGTTGTCCCTTGGGCAGCAGTCAAACTCGTCAGGCGCTCATCGATTTTGGGAAAATAAAGTTGATCTACAATAGATTGTCTCGTGATCGTATCAATCTCATTCATTTTGTCCTCGAAAATTCTTTCGGGGTCTTCCACAGTTTGAGGGCGAGAAAAGTGAATGGAGGATTGATCATGTGAGATTTTCGATCTTTTTGTGGAGTTGGAACCAGCAGCAGAAAGGACTGTAGAGACATCAAGAGTGCGTTTCTTTGCGTGTTTTTCGATCTCTTCTTGAAGCCTCCTAAAAGAATTTTCTGATCCTTCGCCGTAGAGGTGTGGCATATAAACATCAAAGATTCCGAACAAGGAATAAGCTCTGTCTTCTTCATGCTTCGTCTGGCGATTTTCTGCCCATGACAATCGCTGTTCAATGCTGAATTCAGACAAATTCTCTCCTTGGAGAGCCGAAACATCAATTCCTGTGACCTCATGAATTTCTTGTTGTAACGATTTTCTGTCGCCGAGCAGTATTCCATTCGAGCAAAAGAATTGAACTGATGGCGGAGCAATGAGCTCTTGTAGTGTCCATCCGCGGGTAAACCATCGACTTTCCCGAAAAGACGGCAACCACGAGAAGATGTTAGACTGCTCGTGATTGTTGATTGAAACATCTGATAGATATACATAACATTTTACAGCATTTTTATACCACCGAAACATAGAGTTGATGGCCTTTTGGAGTTCGGCACTACTCTTTTTGTCGATGCAGCAAGTATCCACCCAGAAGTATCGCAAACCATCGCGTTTAGCTTGTTCCCCACAGAATTGAAGTTTTCTGTACCCGGATTTCCCCTGTCCAGTACCATTCATAAGGTCTTGGAAGGTTAGCTCGTCTGTATCTGCCCCCCATGTGTGCGATAGGATGGCGTATTCTGGAGTGTCGCTGCCATCAGGATTCGTGACCAGACCAAGCTGGCCCTCGCTATTGTATTTCAAAAGATGCATTAGGGGTGATCACACAAGAAGCTCAAAGGAATGAAGCAAAGCCGTGTTCTCGAATACCGTTGGGGATAATCGGTTGTGAAGTGTTGAGGTTTTGGTCAGCTGAGTGCTTATCTTGAGGTTGCATTGAGGCGAAGTTGCAGGTACCCAATTACACACTTAGAACTGCGGTAAGGTCTACACAACAAGTTGAAGATCATGGCTATGCATAGAAAAGCTAATCATAACTTTTTGTAGGTATGTGGCTTACTTTATTGGGATATAGCCCCACGATCTTCGAGTAAGATGAGGCTGCGACTGTGCACAGCAAATCAACGTTTGTTCTTATAAGTCTCCATTCTTACTTCGTGACTTCTTAACTTGGTGATTTGGTTTTCCAGACCCCAGTCGTTAACTTCATGCTCCATGCCTTTCATCTTTATCAGTCTATGGCCCCTTGAAATCGTCGTTGATTCCTCGTATATGATAGTCCTTTCTATGGTTCTCATACCGAGTCCACTGTTTGATGACGCGAGGAAAGTTGCCTTGTGAGAAAATGCGACATATTCATAGGTCTTCGTCGGCGCTTCATTACGATAATTCCAGCGATTGCTTTGAAACTTCACCCTATTGAAGTAATTTTATGTTAGTCTTTAATAACATCACATTGCTAGAAGCCATCAGTCAACGCACTACCAGCAATCAAAAGGTAAACCTCATCACCCATTACCCATCACTCATACACTTCCGATTCCAATCCCAATTCCAACCCCAATCCCAACCTCTCACTCCCCCTCCCCCTCTACCTCAACTCCAATCGCTAATCCAAATCTCCAATCCCAATTCTCATATCTAACTCCAATCCCCATCCATACATTTCCATCCTCCTCTTCATCCCTCATTCTTCCCATACACCCTACCCCTTATTCAACTACTTCCGTTATACCTTCCTCTCTATCACTTCATCAAAAAGTACCTACTTATCGACCAACGAACCCATCATATGCTTCACAATAGACAGAAACTCACTCTATTTCCTCGATGTATGAATGCGCGTGAAACTAATGTGAGTAAAACACAAATCGACTGTAAATGTAAAATGTATCTGATTTGAATTTTCAATTTTATGAATTTATTTTTTGAGTTTATACAAGAAAGACTGATTGACTGACGACCATGATCCCCCATTTCCTTTCCCATCCATATCCTATTTCTCTCAAATTCCACCATCCTCTTCTGGTCCTCTCTCGACAACCGGATACCAGCTCGTCTCACTTTTTCCAAGTCAATCAATCTCCCCTCTCTCCCACACCTCTCATCACATATCTTCACACCATCATCTGAATTTCTCAATGTGGTGTAATATCTATGTGCAAATCGCGGAACCTTGAAATCGCCACAAAAAAAATCCCTAAGATGTGTTTCTCGAATGATAAAAACACAAAACAGAACTCCTTCGGCTCCAATCCCAAATTCCCCATCTAATTACAATAAAAGACATTATTCTCCAGCTGTCAACGATCCACATTCGAAAAGACCAATTCAAGGCCAATTCAGCACTTCTTTCGACAAAACAAATAACCATGTCCATCGTTTGACAATCACATATGGTAAATCATCGTTATGTTAACAAAGTATGAAATCGACACCCAATATTGACAATTGATAGGGCTTAACAGGTATGAAAACTTCAAAAATGCGCGCTCAAATGCATCAATCCAGAAAGAACAAAGTAAACATCCCTATAGTTTTGCATCTCTTACACCTCACATACCTTGACGCATACCCCATTCTGGTTTCAGAGTCGTAGCCATATCATCCTTGGTAAAGACGATATCTTGAGGAATTTTACTGACGCGATAAGCACCATTTTTGATCGCATTTGCTTGAACGGACGAGATTCCACTCTTGTTACTTCGGATACTACCAGCATCACTCATAGTATCTGGATCCTTGAATCGTCTTGGAGGAGCAAAATCAAGGGATGTGAAGGTACCAGATTTTCTCAACATGTGCCTGTATTACATGTTAGTTCAATGATTCAATTCTTAAATGAACGAATTAAACAAGGGAAAAACTTACGGGCTTGGCATTGCAGCAAGTTCGTCATATGCTCCAACGATTGGTGCAAATGCTGGAAGTGCAGGTGAATATGGTCGTCTTTCACCAAAGGGACTTTCAGATCGACCGGCAACACGATCACGGACATTCAATTCTGGTGCAAAGTCGAGTGTGTTGAGTAAAGCAAATGAATCGTCCCTGAGCTTGGATGGGGTAGGTAACGAAGTAAGGGGTTCAGGGGGTGGCAAATTCTTTCTTGGAGATGGCATAGGACCGCGTTGAGAAGCAGATGAAGATGCTCTTGGCCCCTCGTTGAATGGCATTCTAGGAGGTCCACGCATTGAGGAACCACCCATTGAACCATGCATAGAACGTGGTGGTGCACCTTGGAATCTTGGTGCACGTGGAGGTGGTGTCATAGCACGACGCGTGATAGGTTCAGCATATGGTAAAACGAAGCTGTTTGTAGCTGGATCGAAGTAAGTAGAATCTCCTGGACCAGGATAGTTCGCATCATAATCCTCAATGTATTGACCTTGTGGTGCTGGCTTTGAGTCATCAAAATATTCCTTGTAGAAAGATCTAATTCTGTTGGCACGAGTCTCAGGATCTTCTGAAGCATCAGCTGGAGCATCGGGAGGTAATGGTCGGAAACCCATGGAAAGTCTTTTAGGGTCAAATCCAGGAGCACCCAAACCAGCTTGAGCAAATTCTTCAGGTGGGACATCCATGGAGTAACGATTTGCCTTGTTCTTTGCGATTTCGCGAGCAGGGGATGGTGGTGTAATCTCGATTCCATCACCGTAATCACTAATCTCAGAGTTTCGGGGCTTTTGTTGCTCTTGTGGAGTAGTTTTTGGATTCATTGGTAACGTGTTGATTGCTGGAGGGGGTGCTTTACGAGTTGTGTTTGGCTTTGGTTCAGCGGGGCCAGTTGGAGCAGCAGCAGAGGGGTCAGAAATGATTAAGGAGCCTAGGTAATTGTTACTATCTCTGATCGCATTATATTGATTTCCAGCATAAGATTCCCGGTCCGGATAGGGCATTGGAACGGGCATAGTAGAAGAGAAACCATTTTGGGGGCGTGTATTACCTGGTAGACCTTTTCTGGCAGCATCTTGTGGTGGGGAAGCAGCTCGCTTTGGTTCCGCTGGCATGTTAGCAGGTGGGATCGAGTTTGACCTTGGTGGTGGAGTAAAGCCGGTTGAAGGTGGAGTTGTTCTTGACATTGAAGCAGCATTTGATAGGAGACCTTGTCCATCCGGTGAGCCAACATCGTACGCCTTGGAAGGAGCAGCGCTTGATTCAGTCATAATTGAAGATCCATTGCGGCCTTGTTTGGAACGTATAGAGCCACCTCCAACAGCTTCATGTACTGGACGATAAGGATCCTCGTTCGAATGGATTGTTCTTGAGAGCGAATGAAGGCTTTCCCTAGAATTTTGTAGTTCCGGTGGTAGTAAGTATGGACTTTTACCTCCCAGATCCAAGGACATTTGTCGTGTTCTTACAGCACCTCCTTTCTCGTCATCAAAGTTTGAGATTCCTGATTCTCCACCAGCGGTTCTCGAGATTCTACCCATACCAAAGTCCATATTCTTGGTTGGATCATTTATATCCTCTTCCCTAGCCTTCTTCATGTATCGTCGTTGCAGGATTGTGAATAAGATGATGGCGCCGCCGACAGGAATACTATCACGACCAATGATTAGAGCTCAGAACAAACCCACCAGATCTTGGATAAATTAAACTTACACGATACCTAGAATAACGGGCAAAGTGTAGGCAGAAGGGCCGACAGGCTTTTCACAAGCAGCAGAAGTATCACCTGCAGCACATGTGCTTGAGGATGCGGCAGCAGAAGTTGTAGCACTTCTTACCATAAGAACTGGATCTGGTAACGACATTTTCAATATCGATGCAATATTACCAATATCTTCTGCAGCCGCCTCTGCTAATGGTACTCGACGTGCCAACCTAACAATATTTGCTAATCTTTGATGGTCCGCCATATTGGCATAGGTAATCCTGCTACCGAATTTGACTGATCTTGTAGGAGATATTTAAAACGTGCGATCGATTAAGAAATTATAAAACGAGTTTGCTATTATCGTAGTCGTCTTGGGTATCTTTTTCGCTCAAAGGCAGGTGCGATTCGAATATGGTAACTCTGTAAATAGCAGGCTGTGCGAGTGAAATGGGAAATCAATGCGAATATCAGACTGGGAAGATCGATTGGTGAATTATCTTTAATTCTTTTTTCGGTATAGGACAGTCAATATGAAACAGTCGAAACGGTTGACGTAAAGTCAAAAAGTAAATAATGAAGAACTATTGAGGTTGAGAAGATAATTTTGGATTGATTGATGTTTTTTACTTTTCCTCGAGAGAGTGACTGTGGTCGGAATGATTGGGGGTGGGTGTAAACAACGAATGAATGTGTTCTTGGAGGCAGTTATAATAAAAGGAATGTGACGCTTGCAAGCAAGCAGGAGAATTAACCTCCAAGAAGATGGTGATGTCTGAGAAGGATGAGGAAAAGGTCAAAGGGTTTTGGAGGTGAAGGGGAGAGAGAGGTAAAGGAAGGAAGGTGGTTGAGAGATGGAGGAGGAGGAGGAGGAGGAGGAGAATGACATGAGAGCGAAAAGCGAGAACAGAGATAGAAGATTGGATGGATTTTAGAACATGGGCCAGAATTGAAGAGATGAGCCAGGGGGTCGTGATTGCCTAATCCCAAAGTAGTTTAATCAGGGGTACGAAACCACTAAAACATGGATAAACATGGATAAATATGGATATTATATATTAATTCAGCAGAGATCTAACCATAGATGGACTAATACACTTTTGAGTATGATCAGATGAAGATTGGACGAACTTGATAGATAATTGGTTGTGGAGGATTCACAATTTCAATTATGGGGATAAATCCTAGATTTGTGGAGGTATGATGAAGATATGGGCGATATGAGAAAAGTACAAGAATTAATACAGATCGTAGGCGGTATTAGGATATTGGGATATTGGGATATTGAGATATTGAGATGTGTATCAGAGTATGAAGGAGGCAATACATAAACAATCGACCAATTCATGAGCATCTACACAATACATACGATATACATCTTCAAAACTTCGAGCGCGGCGAGCTATGGGGGGTCTGAGGGCTTGCCCCCATGAATGAATAGGTATTCTAGGTAGATTTAATCCCTCATCCCATCCCATTTCATATCATATCTGAATATCCCGTATACTGGCACGTATGGTATGTTGACATCTTCACCATCACAACACAACACAACAATACACCGAAGATACACTACTATTACTCCTATTCTCTCTTAACTCCGTAGACTATCTAGACTAGACCATCGTTACCCGAAAAAACTTATGATTATTTCTATCAATAGAATTGTGAAATATTCCCGATTTCAATCAGATGTCTTAACTCTCTTGAAACCCTTTTAGAAGGTCCACGTTGAATCTAAAAAAGTTAAACATTGAGATGTGGACAGGGTACGCAATCACTAATTTCAATGAGTGAGTGGATGAGTGAGTGAAAATACTATTTGATGAAGTTGAGGACATTAGATGTAACTTGGAAGAGTTAAGAAAGAGGTGAAAGAGGTGGTGGCAGTGAAAGATGGATTGATTAGAATGTCACTGTCGCTTCTCTTTCTCTCCGTCCCTCCCTGCCTCTACTCTGTACCGAAAACATTAATGTTGTCCTACTTACCAGGTGTATTACGATTGACTGTACATACCTACTTACATCCTGTACAATCTCTACCTGAGATGATACTATAGGTGCCTAGGTAGGTATGGTACGAATACAACATCATTCATACATACCTGTAACATATCTTCAATCATTGCTGAATATTTGATATAATCGTTTCTTGTACGTATATTCAGCTATACAAAATAACATCTTCTGACACGCCTTCTTCTCCACGGAATATCTCCAGTTTGAAACCTTAGATCCCGATGATTGAATTGTATTCAAAAACGAGAAAAATCAAGGACCCCGTCAATAAAAGAGGCGCAATCACCTGTCATGGTTGTCAATGGAAGCCATTCTTGTAATATATAATTAGGATTCTCAAAATGTCACCGAAGACTCCTATCAGTTCTGAATGGGTTTGAAATCCGGACCTTGAAAATGAGCATAGTTTTCCTTTGGAAATTGAGGAAGCTTACATCGCATGATGACTTACTCGATTCATCCTTCAACAGCTTCTTCATGGATCTTCAAGGGATGTATAAATAAATGCAGTGCCCCAAACGTTGTGGTAAATGAACCTCGTGCTGTATTCGTGGTACTTTACCGTTATGTATTGTCTCTTCGGATATTGACAAATTCCCCTCCTTCGTATCTCGTACTTCGTTCGTACTTTGATGCCAATAATTGATTGATACTGGCATCCACATCCACATCCAGTCCATCAAAAAAAAGGTTTGCGAATGGCGAATCTCATGGGACTGTACAGTATTACAGTATCTGACCATGAGAGAATTGCGATATCCTTGATAATGGCCACCTCCTATCATGATCCTCAGATCCAATAGATTCTTCCATTCTTTCTGTCCCTCCCTCTCTTAAAATTAAGATTTACAAACTCCAGACACTTTTCCAACTTTTCTCCATCAGCTAACATCGATACCGATGCACAAAGCACAAGCACGAGCCAGACCGATTCAAAAACCGCACCCACACATCCTGCACATGAGATCCACAACGGTACAGAAGACCAATAGTGGACCAGAAACACAAATGATAGGCATGGGCTTATGGAACATGGGTTTAATCGGTGCCGCGGTGGCAGAAGTGGCTTCCAATTCCCAAGTTCCGTCCCATGGTTTGGTTTGATAATAAAGATAGCGAGATTAAATGATCCTAACAATTCACTCGATTAATTTATAGAGAATGATGAGATTGATCCTGAAATATATTGATCGAATTAAACATGTTGGTGTGCGTATTTAAGAAACTCAATTGAATGCGCAGCAGATGTAAATGATCTGATTGATGCTTGAGGTATTTGGAGGTACGAAGTATTCAAAATGAGACTCGACTGGAGAGGAAAGGAAGGGAAAGGAAAGATTGAAATATAAGATATGCCTACTCGAGTGCCTAGGTACGTGGGTGTACAAGCTGAGAGAATCCTTCTTCAATAGGGGCTCGAGATGTCAATCATTGCCGGCGCGATCAATAGCAACCATTGATAGGTAGGTACCATAATATAACCTCAGAAATCGACGGATTCCATAGAAATATTGCAAGCCGTCAGTAAAATTGAGTAGAATTGGGAATGGAATGGAATTGGAATGTTCCACAGCGTCCTGGTATCGTCTCATGCCGAGCCCGTTTCTTAGCTGTGTTTGATGGCCGGACTGGGGGGAAAAGGGAGGGGGCCATTCCCATTCTCCATGATTCATGCCTTAATTCTGAATAAGCTAGACAAGGCATGAATGGATATCTCACCGCCTTGGCTTTCCAAAAAAAAACAAAAAACTCGTGACTACAAAATTATACGCATATTCTCCCACCCATCCAACCATCTCTCCCTCAGTTCCTCCTCACCCTTGTATCACTTCTACCGGGCACGAAATTGTTCATCTAGATAGGTATGATGTTAACAAAAAACAGTATAGGCATATGAAATCAATATGGCCGACTTTGATTTGTCTTCTACATTCATTCCTGCTCTTCATAAACCTTCCTCTTTACTACCAATAGCTCAACATCGCGAAAGTCTCTTGTATCTTATCGAGACTTACCCTGTTACTATTGTAGTTGGACATACAGGTTCAGGAAAAACTACTCAGATACCTCAATTTCTTGAACGGGCAGGATGGTGTGAAGATGGAAAACAAATTGCTGTTACTCAAGTAAGACATTCTTCAGCCCCTCGATAATCCCAAACTAATCCACAATCATAGCCTCGTCGAGTAGCAGCAACAACAGTAGCAATTCGAGTTGCGGAAGAAGTAGGATGTGAAGTAGGTAAAGAAGTTGGTTATTCAATTCGATTTGAAGATGTTACATCAGCAGCTACCAAGATTAAATTCTTGACCGATGGACTTCTTTTAAGAGAAGCTTTGGTTGATCCTTTATTATCACGTTATTCGGTCATTATGGTCGATGAAGCTCATGAGAGATCTTTAAGTACTGATATCCTGTTGGGGGTTCTCAAAAAGATTCTGAAGAAACGCTCGAATGACTTGAGAATCATTATTAGTAGTGCTACTCTTCAAGCTGAAGATTTTTTAAATTTTTTCTCGAATGATGATGCGGAAACGAAACCTAAGGTTGATGATGCGATTACTCTGGATGATTTAATTGCTCAAGGTAGCGCTTCAGCAAGTGGCCCAACAAGGGACGGGAAAATTGGACAAATTATTAGTTTGGAAGGTAGAATGTTTCCTGTTGATATTCTCTACCTAGAGAATCCAGCTGAAGATTATCTGGAAAAAGCTATTGATACAGTATTTGATGTACACACCAAGGAACCAGATGGAGATATCTTGGTTTTCTTGACAGGAAGAGAAGAGATAGATAAAGCTATACAAGCAATATCGGAGCGTGCATTAAGTTTACATCCAAGATCACAAGCTGTTATGCCACTTCCTCTTTATGCAGGACTTTCTACCGAACAACAAATGTTTGTTTTTGAACCAGCTCAAGAGAATACTAGAAAGGTTATATTTTCCACCAACATTGCAGAAGCATCCGTTACAATTGATGGTATCATCTACGTTGTAGATTGTGGTTTTGTAAAACTTCGAGCTTATAATCCAATAACCGGCATCGAAACTTTAACAGCAACTCCAATATCCAAAGCATCCGCAACCCAAAGGTCAGGTCGAGCAGGTCGTACTAAACCTGGAAAATGCTTTCGTCTCTACACAGAATCAAACTTCCAGGCCCTTGAAGAAGCAACTGTTCCCGAAATCCAACGGTCGAATCTTGCACCCATAATACTCCAACTCAAAGCTCTTGGCATCGACAATATAGTTCGTTTCCCATTCCTCACTTCCCCACCAGCCGAACTTATCATTCGTGCCCTCGAACTTCTCTATTCCCTTGGAGCACTAGATACTTATGCCAAACTTACCAAACCCCTTGGCACACGTATGGCTGAGTTAGCCGTTGAACCTATGATGGCAAAAACTCTTCTCTCAGCCAGTTCTTTTGATTGTCTTTCCGAATTGCTCACAATAGCTGCTATGACATCCGTAGGAGGTAACATCTTCTACAATGATTACGACGAGAAAAAAGCCATGGAAACTGCCAAACGGAAATTCGCCGTTGAGGAAGGTGATCACATCACGCTACTCAATATCTACCAATCATTCATCACCAAAGGCAAGAAACAACCCAGATTCGCCCACGACAATTATCTCAATTTCAAAGCCCTCTCAAAAGCAATCAGTATTCGCGCTCAATTGAAACGCTACCTCGAACGTTTCGGCATCTCGGTCGATGAAACTCTTTCGTCGTCGTCAAACCCAAATATGCTCTCAGTAGGAGGCCCGGATAAAAGCGAACAAATACGTAGATGTCTCACGACGGGATATTTCGCACATGCCGCAAAAATGCAACCAGATGGAACGTTTAGAAATGTGGGAGGAGGAACGATACTTCATGCACATCCAAGTAGTTTGATGTTCAACCGGAAGTGTGAATGGGTTGTTTTCAGTGAGGTGGTGGAGGTGGGTGGAAAAGTTTATATTAGGGATTTGAGTAAAATTGAGAGGGGATGGTTGGTGGAGTATGCGCCGGAGTTTTATAAGATGAAGTCGTGATGTGGAAGTGAGATATTTCATAATATTAAATTCAAAAAGCACTGAGAGAGTACTGTTGTAACTTGTTTTATCGTCGTTGTCATATTGTTTCTAAATTTTCCATTGCTTGATCCTTATCAGTTCGTTTTCTTCATTTTCTTCACTCAATCAATTTGATCCTCTCTCCCATCCCTTCTTCCATCTACTTCCATACTTTCCCTAACCCACAATCCTGCATGTCAAAACTTTCAAGGATGCTGGAGGCAGCAAGCTCTCCTGAAACAACTTGCAAAAAAAGTCTGGTGATTTGTTTCATGGAATGTTTAGAGCATGTCCCTTGGACTCTCTATATAAAAGAAACTGGAAAAATAGAGATTAAAGACGAAACATGAGAAGTTGACATGGAGTATAGTGGCGTGGAGTAGACGGCATGAGATGTGATGAAGAGAGCGAAGTAGCGGAACAGTAGGAGATTTGTCGATTCACTGTTTCTCTTAATCTCCTATCCTCCTCTTTTTTCTTCCGATTTCTGTATAAACAGCCAATTTACTATGGATTTCTAATTCGTGATATAGATACTGCGGATCTTGAGTTGACGATGAAACAATTAGGAGTGAGCAATTTTGCTTTGCTTTTGGTGTTGGAGTTGGAGATGGAGCGGGGTATCGCGGTTATTTTCGAGGTAGTGTGTTTGGGGGGGAGAGAAAGATGATGATGGGGTAATCTTATGAATATCGTTGGTTAGTATTGTTGCTGTTGTTATTGTTACTGTGAAGTCTCATGTTCGAGAATCTCTATCATGTTTCTCTCTCTCTTCTTTTTTTGTGATCATTTCATCTATATGTCGTCTCGCCACAGTAGTTTCATTAACTCACTGTGGTAATTTCTCGGCGGACTCATTCCAAATCAAATCTACGCAAGTATGTCAACGCTCCGTGAAATTCATCGCCTAGGTTCAATCGAAAAGATTCACAGGGCGATAACAGTTTGAGTCCCTAGCCACCATATCGGTTCATCTTTTGTGCTCGTCATTATGGCATATTCTTAGTAGTCAAACAGATTCGGAAGCTTATATAGATTATCGATAGATAGGTACAGTATATTGGTATTGCACGGCCCAAAAAGTTTTAAGCGAATGAAAACCTGGAAGGAGAGAGAGAGGTGAATAATACCCCACTCCCTATACATCTCTACCCCTCTGACTTCTTTCCAATAGTGTCTGTATATAAATCTCCAACACTTAACATTCAACTCAGTATACAATCTTTGAACCCGACCATAGAACTAGCGCAGGAGTAAAAACTGTAGCTTCCTCGAAGCGAACCTCAAGTCTGTCGTACTTCGAGCTCGTTCAGTTCTGCACATTGTGTTGGGTGATTTGAAATATATATCTTTCCTCAGTAGTTGCAGTGTCGTTCTGAGATATATACTTCTCTCACTGTCACTATCATCATCCATAAATGCCGTCATTCCCTCTAAAATTTCATCACGTTTTTCGTCGTCATTTCTTCTAGGTCTTTTTATCATTCATCTTCATTCTTCTCATACCCATTTTTCATCTCAATGAATATATATATACTTTGATCCTCAAAGGAGGATACCGAAAAGACAGGGAATTTTAATGTGGATATTCTCTCATCGCACATATCATACCGACATGTAAGTTTCATGGGTGCTTATGGGTTAGGGTGTGAAGGTTGGAGTTGGAAGGGTTCATATAGGTGTTGTGAAGAAGAGAAAAGGAGAAAAGGTTAGAGAAGCAGGAGGAAGAGAGGAGGAGGAGGAGGAGAAGCCGGTATCTGAAAATAGATTAGGGCGACATTGTACGAATATAGTATATCTCTGGTTACTCGGCTAGATTTTTTTCGTTCTAGTCTATAAATATCATATGTTCTAGATTTTGATGCATTATCAAAGTTTCATCGTTGGAATGGGAGGCTATGAGTAAGAATCAATCTGAGCCGAAAGTCTTAGTCCGATCTGCTGAGATAGTCCGCAAAGATATTCACCAAGCTATAGTAGCTTTCATTTTCTGGAGTGAAAAAAAACACAATTTTGCGCTTGACAGCAGATCTAGATTTTTGTTGTTGAAGTATAGTTAAATACCTTCACTATTACTTCTCGAGGATTCTAATATTGTTAATATCAGATCCCATCTCATATCTATCAGGCGGCAAACACAGAGAATTTGTAATACTGCCCAAACCTTAATTACCTTGCTCTACCATATACCATATTCTACCTACCAAAAATCGATTCCCGTTGATGAGAGTCACTTCTAGTCGAATTATCGACGTCTACCCATGTTCTCGGTCTGTATGAACGTTTCCTGGTATGTCTGTTTCTTTCCCCTTGAAGACCAAAGATCTTAGCGACTTTTGTATGTCGAGAAAGAAGCGTGAGAGTGAGAGTGAGAGTGAGAGTGAGAGTGAATCATAATATCCTGATTCTAGAAATACTCTCGTTACCATTAGCCTCAGGTACACCTTAAGTAAATACCAGGTACGCCCTTACAATCTTTCCGTAGCTCCAGCATTTCCAAGCATAGACAAGCACTCTCACTTTCTTATTTTCCTGTGTAAACTTCAAATCCCATTCTTGTCAAGACATCTAGATGCTGCCTTTCATTTTCTTCTTCAGTCCCAGAAACAGTTTACTAGATCAACTTTTTGAGGGTTGGGATACCATAATCGCTCCAAATGTCTTTATATCGCATCTATACTGATGTCTCTTGAGTTAATATCGAAATATCGAGAAGGTAGAGCACACTTATCAGAAGTCATAACCGTCATTTTCCTCCGTCATTTTCGCATTTATTTTGCTTCGTTGTCATCTTCGCAATCGTCTTCAGTTCTCCTTCTTATCCACAAACTCTAGGAACACTTCTATTTCACATCTAATAATCAGATTCTTGAGCTATCTATACCTCATCATTCCGCCATTCCTCTTGATTTCAGCAAGAGTCAGCCCCTGAAGACTGGTGATCACAATGTCAGTCGTGATGTGTGATACACTCCTCAAGTATTCCTCATTCTATATATCCCACTAACGTATTCAAGCACTTGAAAAAATTCACCTCCAGCAAATAAAGTTCACAAGTATGAAATTGATCTCGAGCTTCGAAAATATAGCAAGTCAATCAATGATTGGTAAGCCTTCACTGAGCACCCTCCTCGGGTAGCTATCCTTTCAATTTATCCCTATATCAATCATCAGACTTTTGCCCACTTTCCATTCCCGTACCGGCAAAGTAGGAAGTCCAGACAGAGGCAAGAAGGAGTGTATCATCTTTTGGAAGGCAAAAATAGAAGTGAAAGTCTCTTGGTTATTCGTTTCACTAGAGTAGATGAAGCTCTTATCAGTTGTGACTTGTGTGTATTTGTTGTTAATCTTTTTGATTTCGTTTGGCGGTCATTTAAATTCAGCTGCGATGAAAACCCCTTCATGACAGCGGGTAATATCACCGGGGTTAGGACCTGAAGAACTATTCTTGTTGTAGCTTGACAGGAGTCCAATGAATCAAAAACTTATAGAGGGTCTTCGTACACCGTGTAGTTGCAAATGCTCTTCCACGTAGACAAATGATTTGGGAATAAGAACACATTCCTGAGAGTTCAAATTGTTGTTCTGGTATTCAGATCTTGAGCTAAGCACAGAATCTTTGATGAGCCTTATATAGCAATCCGCTGACTCCTATTTTCTTCAACGAACATTTTCCATCCTTCACCATTTTTGATTTAGAACCACATTTCGGGTCCGGCCCACTAGGCGTGTGAGAGAGTCAAGTCATATTTAAACACTCAATATCCCATCAATTGATCCTTCAAAGATAAAATTCCCATTGTGACGATCACTTAAGGTGCGAGCCACTATGAGTACGACGTCAAAGAGGCAGACGAGGGGGTCGAAATTTGGCTTTTTTCAGATAGCAGTGGAAGACTACGGTATCCAGGAAGCTTACGCTATCGATTATTCGAATAACTATCGTGGCTCCGTCAATATACTCTCGCTGTCTCTTAACGACAAATACCTTACTATTGTCATCATTATCCAGCAATGTGAACTACCTTTCGCTGTATCGACGAGTTTTGATATTCGGCATCAATCACCTCAGCCAGCAAGTAACGAGACCAACCATAACCCTTGGATTTTAATTCTAATATGCTGGGATGAATGTCTTGAACGATATCGGAAGCGCTCGTGTAGTTCACATCGATTCTCAACTTTGGCGCATTTGCTTTCTCCAACGCATCCGGTCAAAAGTTGACAGTGTCGAGATGAGATGCTATCATCTTCCTTAAATAATCAGCCATGTTATTCACCATGAACTGAATAGATGTCTTAAAAATGTTGTTCAATTCATTCCCATAAATTGTTTCATAAAAATTATCCACAAAGACAGTATTCTCTGTACTACAATTCATACAGACATCTTAAAAGTTGATGAACTTTCTCATCATCACGAACGTAGCCGTGCATCTATTCAGAGCACCTGAATTGGCGAATGCAATGGTTTCTGCTGAATGTTTGAAAGAAACGGATAAAACAAAGAAAAACCCCATGTCCTCAGTGAAGCGACTGCTCAAAGCCCCTAACAAGAAACGGCAACAAATGCCAGGGTCCAAACAAAGGCAACAAAGAAAATCCAATCATGCAGCATGACAGTAGTAAAGCATTATCTCAAGTTGCATGTCTCTGAACAAGTCAATTTATCACTCTACTGAAATTCTCGAATATCCAATATCAGTGCAAAATGTCCTCCACCACAGGTTCCAAAATGCACTCCGATCCCCCACCAAAACGATCCTTCTTCGCTCTTCGCTACTACGACTTTGCAGACGGACACAGTGATCTGACTCCGCGCCCGACTCTGATCCCCCCCTTCCCCTCTTTTTCCACCAACCCAACATCCAGAACTCCATCCGACCAAAGACGCGACTGGGACACGATTGAGACAGATCAAAGAAATCGTCTTCACTCTTTCACCACCCGCGAATTGATCAATCTCGATGCAATAAGTGAACGCCAAATGGCTGCATCTACATTGTCCGATGTACCTATCCTCGCTTTACTGCGAAGGACACAATGGGACAGTACAGGTAGAATGTTTGGAAGAAAAGAGGCGATTACTATCGATGACTGGGGACAAAGTGGAGACGAAGAAGGTGAAATGTATGGAAGTTGGACTTCGGGGAACGAACGTGTGTGGGAAGCCTTGCGGCCGAGTTTAACGATTGCAAATCAGTATTTGTTGTCGAGTCATATGTTACCTTGGGTGAGCTATTCTTGATTCTTGATATGCGATGAATATTTTCGTATACTTATTGGATTAGAGTCAGCATTGACTTTGATGACAGTTTGATGCTTTACTTCTTGCCCCTCGCAAACCCATACCACCCGAAAGAAACCTACTTGACGTGCCCGATCTCCAATATTTTTCTCCTCGACATCCAGCTCATAGCACTGAAGATGCTAGAAAAGCCCGTGATAAAACATTAGGTGATGCCCTCTTGGACAAATATGACATTTTGTTCTCGTTCTTTGAACCAGGTAAAAATCCATACACAGGGGAGATTGGCGGGGACGCCGACGAGAACATGTATCCTGATCAGAACACGATTGCCTTCGCAGACATTCGCTGGAATAAGCGGAATCCAGAAGATGATAGAGAAACCCCACGCTATAATATCGTACTCATGCTGAACGTTGATTTTATCACTCCATTGATTGTAGATAAATATTTGAACCATGCCGAACGATATGCAATATCGTGGCGAATAGCCGTTGTAGTAAGTTGATTTTCCAAACCCCTCGTGCATTCTGGTATCATAACAAGTTTGTAATGCCTTATAGTAACCGCTAAAAATTATAGATAGTGCATGAATTAATTCACGCCATAGAAATGGTTAAAAATTACCCCAGTCGAGAGGTTAAAATGATGAACCCGCCTGCCTCAATCGAACCATATTTCGAAGAAGAAGCTTTGGCCGAGCTTGGATACTCGTATGAAAATGCCGTGGGTTGGATTACCCAATAATCAAGTTAAAGAACTGTGGAGTAAATTCTGACTTGTAATCAGACCAACGGAGGATACATAGAAACAATGCTCAATGGTACGATATGGAAAAATCGTCCTTTGGGCTATTGGCTAGTCACACCTTGGCCAACGATGGAGATGATTCTTACCTATACATCCTCTATCGAAAACCCTCAACTCGACGGGGATCCACAGCCTCCAAATTATAAATACTTACACCCTATCCCAGTGACTGTTTATGAAGATGTACAGTCTATGTCATTTTGGGAGCATGCAGTCCGGCCATATGGTCATAAGATATTGTACTATCGGACTATGAGATCTAGTGTCGGAATCAAAGTCGAAGATGAATATGTATGGGGTAGAAATGATATTACAGGGCGAGTGAATTTCTCGCCATTAAAAAACGAATCCAAACCATTCGTAGATGATATGAAGCGGCTCAAGGAATCAGTGAATTGTACACCAGAAGAAAAACACATCTTGCAAATTGGGAACAAATTGATAAAAACTGCAGAGTATGGCGCAGCCTTTTGGTTAGATTCAACTGTGCAACGACAGAGCATTAACGAGTGTGTTATGATGACCGAGAACAACGAAATTAACAACCTAAAAGACAAAAACAACAGAGTACGAATGTTTAAAATTTTAATGAAGGCGACAGAGAAGCATATTAGCCTGATGCAAAATCAGTTACGCATCGACGAGTTAAATCATACTATTTCAGCAGACCGGCGAATTGACCTTCTAAGATTCAATCGGGCAATGCGAGCACTCGTACATAAAGTCAAATTGGAATGGCAGATAGAACTTTCCCATCCGGCCATTCGTCTCAGTACTATATTGAATCATTTAGAAATGGCATTGATGTATATCTTGGTCCCTGATCAACTCACTCCCCTGATTGATACTGAGGACCAAAGAGAAATCAACGTGATATCGCAAGCTCGTATCGAATTCATCTCAGGAGACGTTGAAAGTTGCCAAGAAACCATTTCAGGAATTCATCAGAATCCAGGGTTATCATCGTATGCGATAACTTGCGCAGGACTGCTAGATCTAGCTTGTGCTTTTGCAAGTGGTCGTCGGGTATGGGATGATACACAATATAAATTGACACAACGATACTTTGCGAGAATCAGATATTTGACCAGGCTCTACGATGGAGGGAAAAGAGGATGGATTGAGTTGTTGGGACACTGGATGAAATTCGCTAAAGATCTAGTGAACAGTTTAGATTATGGAGGAATGCATGGAATTGGGATGATTACAATGAGTACGAGAAAGAAAAGAAAGATCGCGAGAGATTTGGGTGAAGACGCACCACCGTACACGCAAGAAGAGATTTAGAGAAAAAGAATGCTAATTCCAAGCCTGGAATGGAGAAAAAACTGTTGCTCGGTAGGCTTCATTTCCGGAACGCTCCGCTCCTTGTCTGGAGTTGAAACTTGACGTTCCAATTGTAATGAGAGGTGAAATTCTGGATGACATTCCTGTCCGAATCATGAAGAAGGAAACGAGGATGAAGGCTAGACACGGATACCACCCCAATAAGAGCTCCTTCGATTCATTCTAGAAAACTTTTCCATTTGCTGCTTGGCAGGCTCACTCGAGTTCCCATCTAATGTTCAATCGATTCGTGTACATAGATTTGCAATTTAAAGAAACTACGATATCCATTCGGTCCATGTAAATGAACTTAGATATTCTATCCCGATGGCTACTTAAGCCGAGTAACCATAACGAAACGTTATGAGATGCCATTGAGCTTGAAAATTTCTCACGGCTGCATATCCGAGCTCATTTTGCCTATTTAAAAACGTGCTCCGTTAACCGAATATGCAAGATTGACGCAAGACGGATGATCTGCCGATAGACGACACAACACCTTTATTGAATGGATGCTGAAAAGACCAAAAAATAGGAGAGCATAATCTCATGTCATTAAAAATACACGTGCGACGTAAAAAATATACAACCGAAGAGGTGAGTGGTCAAAAAACAAGCAACAGCCACAATGTAGACGAAACTAAAGTCTATTCTCATCAGGCCGAGTATTTGGCTAGAAATCTAACTCTAACTATCGTAAGACGGAGGTAAGGGGTGAGACATTTCAAGCATTCTTTACGCTGATGATCCATATCAGAATCCAGCCTCATCGCGGAGCACAAGTTTTGCTAGGATATGACGCACAGCAATGTAAAGAACCTCTTCGAGCTGTAAATTTGAAATTCTCGTGTCATCTTGGGTTCCAACTGACATTTTGTATCACCCGTTTCTCGATTCGTGACATAATGGAATGTAGTTCTCTCCTGACAGGAATTATATCCCGGCCCCTTACATCTTGGCTGATGTGGGGTAGTTGAATGGATGTCGTTCCGCAGAACTCGGGCTTGGCGTCTTAGCATTCTTGAGATGCCAAGAGGACCTTATTTTGCTTGCTGAGATCAGCTACCCTAAAGTTAATGTGGTGAGTATTGTGGTACAGTCAAGATATTATATAAGGAGACAACGACGGACAAACGATCCAAAATCTAAGAGTTCAAACTCATAGTTTTATACCTACTTCTTCAAGATCTGAAATATTTCTAGTCTATTTCCAAATCTTGGTTCTCTTAACTCTTGAGAAGATGCGCTCAAGATCTTTGTTGTATTTTCTCGCCGTAGGGCTGAGTGGTGTACTCGCAGCTCCAGGATCTGCAGCGGGTACGTACTCTTGAATGATTTCCATGTTAACCATCTAATCTTTCTTAGAGGCAAGAGCGGATAGTCCTGCCAGATGTCCCAAGATATTTTGTATCCCTGGAACTCACTTGTTTTGGAACCCCAAAACAAAGGTTTGCTCGTGCAAACTAGATGACGGGGAGAAGATTTGTTACACAACAACAAATTGCATTACTGCACATCATCCACTATGGGACTCTACGACCGAGACGTGTTCTTGCGTACCTGACCAGACCAAGACTACTTGCCTTACTGCGACAACTTGTTTGGTTGGGTCTCACCCTGTTTGGCATCCTGAAAGTTCAACCTGCAAATGCGAGGGCAATAAGATTAGAGAAGTCGATCCTGCCACGTGCCCAACGATTCGGTGTGCATCCACCACTCACCCTGTATACCATCCGGAAACCAAGCGATGTACTTGTGAGCCAAACGCTCCTATATGCCCAAACATAATATTCTGCGCTGGCGGTGCCCACAAAGTTCTTAAGCCCGATGCAAAGAAATGCACTTGCGAACTTGATAACCCTGTCCCTCCAACTTGTCCACTCCTCAAGTGTGTTGAAGGAAATCATCGTGTATATCACCCCGAAACCAAGAAGTGCCAATGCGACCCTGACTGTCCTGACCTTTTCTGCATTGCAGAGCAAAAGCCTACATACAATTCAGCAAGCAACTCATGCTCCTGTCAATGGATCCCAGGGTCAGAACCAAACAATCCGGCAACACCTGTCAGGGATGAGACCTGCTCCGGTACAGTCTGCATTTCCGAGAAACATCCCGTGTATGATGCAAAGACAGGTAAATGCACCTGTCAATGGATCGATGGACTCGAGCCACCCCTTGAGCCAATAGATCCGTGCGTTGGTATCTTCTGCATTTCGGAGATGCAGCCCGCTATTAATGCAACGACTGGTCTATGCGAATGTGAATGGATTCCAGGTCTCGAACCAAAGGACACCATCAAGTCCATCGAGAAATGCCCCGATATTCTTTGCATTGCCGAGAAACACCCTGTCTACAATGCGACCAGTGGACAGTGCGGCTGTGAATGGATTGACGGGTTTGGACCCGCTGCAAGCAAGCTCTAGGTGTCAGATTTCAGGAATGGCGCATTTGGAGGATAAGATGCAAAAAATTGAAAGTATTCCTTCGTCTACTAGACCAATTAAATCTATCCCATTTTTCAAACTCTAGATCTTATTCCCCCCAATTTACTTGTCTCTTTGTGCAACAGATCGCAATGCATGCATAATTAATTTATGCAGCTAACTTGATGGTGTGGTTGATCGGCAGAGCTGAGCCACCGCCACCGCCTGATATGTCATGATAACTGGTGATTATTAGAGCTTGTAAAAACGAAAGTCATATGATATATCATGACATGTATTTCGGGGCTTTCTCTTTGAAATTATAAAACTCGAAGGAAAGCGGTTAACATTCAGCCATTCATAATATCAACAAAGAGTTGAATTCCGTGTCAATAGTATTTGTGCATCTGAACCTGCTAGAAAAGCCACTGCTTAAGGTTACTAGAAAAATGACGCCAGCCATGAGTGTTTGAATCCGCGAAGGCGTCGACCTCAGTGCCAAGTCGACCAAAACGTCGAGTGTAGTACCTGTACCCATCTAATCTTAGATAATTCGTATCCCTTACATCGTTTTGTGAAACTCCAAGTCAGGCTTCTGAATCCTTGAGATCCGCATTAATAAGACGTAGAACGAAAAAAGAGTCTAGAAATCTCACGAGGAGCTTCGACAAGGCCACGCATCGTATTCATCTGGACTTGGCATGCGACCGCTTTGGATTTGCCCCTCTCATATCGTAACTGAATGAAGATTTGGCTGGCATGGCTTTATGGTTTATAACGAATGATGGCGCAAGATTCCATTTGAATGGCTTTATTGGCTTCCATCACCAGAGAATAAGCCAAACTTCCTTTCATCCAGCTGTGAAATGTGTGTTGAAATATCCAATCAAAAATTCAATGAAGCTTCAAATATTCTGATATGTAACCTTTGGGCTCTTTGGTTTGTGACGCCGATAGGAATCAAAATGAATAGCTATTACCGCTTCAATAACCATGATGGCGAATCATCCAATTGAGTATCTTGGTAAAGTGTTGCGAGACACCATTAACGGGGCTGAATCGAATGGCAACGATAGAGTGATTTTTCGCATCCATAATCGAACGGTCTGCTGCATATACGATATCGCGTCGCTTTAAACAACTTTCCGTGGTATGTCTGTTGGATAAAAGCCTCGGTTGATGATCGAAAGGTAGTCTCGGCGTCTTGTAGCCTTACCCATGAAGAGTGGCAAAGAGTGAAAGACTCGAACGACATTTGTTTTTCTCAAAAGTCTTGAGTAGGGCAGGCATGAAAAGGAGGCTCGTCAGACAGATTCCAAGTCTCCTGCTACTACCATCAGATCGACCAAAGGAAGCAACTTGGTTGCACGGCACGATAGATACCATATCCTGCAAATTTTTTGGAGGCATTGAGCAATTTGAGGTCAAAGATCTGTTCATGTTTGCGAGAAAGACATTCGATGAAGATGCTATATATCTATCAACTGTCGTTCCCTCGTTTCAATGCAAGGATAATCAAGATAGGAAGGTGATGAAAAAGACGTGCTCGATTAAGGTTATATAAGCCAACGTGATTTCACGTGATGAGCGGATCAACACCATGTGAATTGTCTTTCACTCCTTCCTAAATTGTATCATCGTACTTATCAATTATTGCTATGTAGCTCGGTGGTAGTGTGGTGAGTATAGTACTGAAACAGATTTACATGGCTATACCGGTTCTTTAAGATCTCAATTTTTGATCTAAAAGCAGCATAAGCTCACAGCATGACCTGAAGGAAGATAATAAGCAGTAGGGTATCTAGGCTTGAATGGTCGAGTAGAGCTAGAAAGACTTTCGACATGATGGACATTGGTTCTTTGATAGAGACTACAAATACATCATAAAAATTATCAATACACAAGACGTGGCAAGAACACAAGCAAGATTGAATCTTGTAAAACGATGTCTTCTAACTGTCGCCAGACGCAATGAGGGAGAGCATTAAAAGCGACCCTCTATGAGGAAATAAAGTTTAATTATGCTCTTTGGATGCATGCTCATAGAAACATTAATCTCCCGATATCTACATAACCACTCCCTCGTATTTAATACCATTCAGGAGCTATCTGGAGAACACCACATTACAACCGTCTTGAACCACGTGCAAATAAGATAGTATAGATCCTATACTGTTACTATGCCCAGCGAGCAACTTCGCTGCTCATCAATGTGATTCATAATCCGCACTGACAAGTAGCATAATGTTATATACAAAATCCTGAGCTTTTCAAAGAATTTAAGGCTGCAATAAACTAATTGTTCAAAACTAAGGTACCACCTTGAACAACTAAAACGCCGTGTATAGATTCAGAAATGTGATATTTTATCGTTAGATTATAGTTTGACCTATCCGACCTCATTTCGGCAGACGTAAGCCTCCAGATGTTCATCAACCATCAAATTATGGATTAAGTTTTGTTAGGGATGAGGTGCTGGGGTGGGAAATCCCAGATTTAGATTGCCTTCCAGGCAAGCGTCGAAGCCGACAAGATCAAAGGAAGGGTCGAACATAGAGAAGAGATCGATATCACCTGTAGCATTAAGGTCGAAGAGTGATGGGTCGAAGTCTTGCATCCCAGTATATATTGGAGCGATAGACGGAGTAATCTGAGCGTTGGAGGTGGACGCAATAGATTCTATTTTGAAGGTCAGATTCGAGGATTGAAATGTGTTTTGACATTGGACTGGTTTGGAAGATGATAAGATTCTATTGGATTGATTCTGAACAGTGAATTTGTGCCAAACAATGAACCAACTGGACTGCTTGACATGTTGGAGGGGAACACCCATCGTCAAAGCAAATCATACAGAATTGAAAAGTGTAGGACTTACGATTCTCAGTATTTGTTACTGAAGTACTGTGATCATTGACCATTGAACTATTCTCGGTGGTGTTGCTTGTATCTTGCGGTGGTGCCGTAGTTTTGTTCTCCGAAGAGACGGTAGAAAATACTCGATCGATTTCCCTGAGCATTTTCTTTCCCATATTTGCAGCATTGGCAGCAGTAGAGTACTGACTTTCAAGGCCTTCCAAAAGCCTACAACTAGCTTGAAATTGACCTCGAGCGCGCATCCGATGAACAGGTAGTTTGTTGTGGCGCATTTCTCGATAGGCAATGCTCAGAGAAAGCGATATGGCGTATGGTACGAAAGGAAATAGAACAAGTTGGTCCTGTAGCTCGTGAGGAGTAGTGGATGAGAGAATACTGGTTGAGAGGGCTTGTCGAAGGTAAGAAGGTGTGGAACGCTTGGGTTCGGCCCAAATATGGGATCGATGAGAGATGATAGAGATGCTGTGATAGAAGATTTCAATCGTTGCTAGACACTGCATGAGTAAAAATATCATTCAAAGTAAACACTAATCATGAACAAAACTTAATGTAGCAATTCAATATTCCCGACTGGAAGACTTGGTTTGAAAGTTTGGGTGTCATTCAATGATCAGCGTCGATTCGAAATCAAATCTTGCAAGCAGTCATGCGGGACACAAAATTCAACCACTTCAGAACATCCAAGACGATTTTGTGATTTCACAAGAACTCATTATTTCGAACGAAATGACATTTTAGAGAACTCGAGTTATTGGACTACTATCCAGAATGTCGGAAACCTCAGCAGGAGAAGTAAGGTGATTAGAGGATAACATACCAAGTGAGGAAGTACCAATATTTGCAGCTGCGCAATCCAGAACCAATTCTTCAAAAGCAGGGAATTGAACATCAATACCGCCTTGTCCTGACTGGTTCGGAGGTCGATATATCTCGATGACATCGTCAAGTAATGATATGATCTTTAGAAATAAACGGAAGGAAGGTTCTTGCTGATTGAAGCATTGGTAAAGATCTCTCCTCATATCTCGTTCATGCATCAAGACAGGGCGGCCATGGAATGCGGCATTCATGCGATCTAACGCATATACGCAACATAGAAGCTTTGCACTTGCATCCTCCACCTGACCTTCGAGATGTAATCCCATGCCTTCAAGGTAATGAGTAGCTTTTCCAGAGAATTGAGATGCAAGATCCTCACTGCTAGAGTTATCGATGAATAGAGAGAGGAGGCAGAGGGCTTGAATCAGGACAATTTTGTCGGTCACGATGCCTAGTTCAATGGTCAACCTCATTGCACCAGACACCTTTTCGCCGAACGCTTTGCAGGTCATTGGGGGGCCTGCTTCGTCCAGTATGAGATGATCTGCAGCAGCGAAACTTTTGGATGCTGCCAAGCAAATGGCTTGTTCCAACAAAGCTCGACAAGGGACTGAAGGGGCTAGATTGCGGAACATGGTCTCATTGATGATGGGAAAGATGGTGTTAATTTTCTCAAAGTATATCCGAGATAATGCTTCAAGATGGGGTATAGGTGGCATTGTTGATAGACACTCCTGTTCTATGAGAGGCACTAGAACATTACGGACCAAGGGCGGACATCCGTAGAATAAGTTGGAGCTTGTCTGTTGTAAATTCGAGAAATGATGAGGCTTTTTCCCGAGTGTTGAAGAGAGATATACTCCAACGCTGTCCGGTAATACGCCACGAATGGCATCTGGACTGGTAGCAGCCAGAAAAATTGATTCTGGGTTCAAATCTCCGATGAATCGAGACTGAACACCAGTAGGTTCTTGGGAGTGAGACGTGTTTGCTTGAGTACGAGTACCACCGCTCAAGATCCTAGCAGCTTCGAGGTCTTGATCACTACTAGCTAAAGTTGATGCAACAGGAGAGATATAGTCAGGCTCCTCATGAGACGTTGTGCTTTGACATCCGGCATCCGTGGTACAAGAGAGGATACTTGCAGTGTATAGCTTCGCTGCTTGAGAAACCCGTTCATCAGAATTGACTTGGCTAGATGCCCTCACAGGCGTAGAATTCGTTGGAGTTGCATTACTACCATGGTTGCATCGCTTCTTCCGCTTTCTGCAGGAGTCACATGCCTTTTGCGCCTGTTGCCTCTTGATGGATCCAGTCCCGTCGGAAGCTACAAATTTAAACATTGTGTCGGAGTGTGGTGTGGCGAGTGCAATTTCTGTCGGAGATGATTCATCTGACGGATTTAATTTCTTCCGGAATCATTACTGCTTGAGAGAGCCTATTATGGTGATCTCATCCTATTGTTTCTTGTAGATGAGAGAGTCCAACGGCCAAGGTCAAATGCAAAATAAAGTGGACCAAGCTCTTCCAGCAGCCTCGAAAGAAAGGTTCTTGAAGTCTTTCAGATGGCCGTGTGATCTTACACAACAAGAGTATGTAGCAAACTTTCCACTATGTAAGACTTACAACTGGCAGCACCTCGGATGAAGACACAGGGGAAATCTTCGGAGACATGCAATAGAGACGTGAAAAGGCTGAAGATCCACCTTAATCGTGAGCGGAGTTGCCAAATTCATTTAGTCCTTGATACACCATCTATCTTTCTACCAGTATCAAGACGCAAGAAAAGCCCATAGGTCTCTTTTAATGTTCTGCTTTCAAGCCGACGAGAGAATAATACCTGGAGGTCAGATATCTATTAAGGGTAAAAATCGAATTCCAAAGCCACACAACGTAATCTTGCGCTAGGCCTAATAACATCCTTCAATTTTCCCGAGTAGATCATTAACAAATCGTTCTTGAAGCTCAATTATCCAGCCGGAAAGGCTTTGAAGAAAGTTTTTGCACGACCGATGACAACTGCAAAGGTTGCTGAGATAAGCTGAGCAAAAAATAGCCTTACATAATCAGTCTCGGACCGAGGATTCTGGATTAAATAGATCTCACTCTGAACTAAAATATTGAGTTTCGAACGAAGTTTTGATTGTGAAATCTGGACCCGTCCATTGACGGGATACTAACATCTAAGTATTGGACTACAATACCAGATATGTTCCAGTGATGGCGTGCTGCTTCAATCATTTATATGACCTCATCGCGACAATCGAAAACCACTAAGACGACGTTTGTGAGCAGCACCGACAACCGCGTGTCGCCCATTGACGCCATCTGTTCTGCGAATAGATCTTATGAATTCAATTGAGACTAGATAGCGTCCGCCTTCTCATTCGACATCGGAGTATATAATGGATCAATTCCATGACCTGCCTACCTACTCGAAGCAAGCAGACCGATACAATATCTCAACCTTTCGCATTCGTTAAATCATCTGCACCATATGCATGAAACATTGTAAAAGAGTGACAGCGTCTTAATACAAGATCTGTCCGAGGACGGGACTTGATAGGCATCTCGGTATTTAGTGGGGCAAGTGGCTCATGTCTTCGAGAGAACTTGCTCGGGCTGGAATCTGGATATATAAAAAATCTGTGAGAACGCAGCTGCACGATTGGCCGACTATATGAGTTATGCACGGCTTGATTCCTATTAATAAAGTACGTGGAAGTCTTCACAAGCTGCTCAATCACTGCCTTCTAAGCTTGGCTTTGTCATGTAGCTTGTATCGCAATTTGCCCACCGCTGTTGTTTCCGACGATTGAAGTATGTCAGTAGAGCTGCATTGGTGTTCTGAAGTGCAGGAAGAGCTTAGAAGCTTGCCGTTGATTTTCTTTCCCCCATTATTTCTTCGCAATGCATTGTGCTGGAAGCCGAATTTTCCGGAATCAGTACGTGAAGGGGCATGGCGAAGTTGTTGCCGTTGTCTGTCATGAACTCCACCACTTGGAAACGATGAGCTCAACTTACGTTTGAGCGATTGCCGAATGCACACAATATTGATATTGTCTCGCCCCTATGGATCTTGCTTGTTGCCTGGTCTCTCTAACTAAGTAGTAACAAGCACTTTGCCCCTATCGTCCCAATTCAAATATGTCCAACAGCTCAATTGACCTTTTCTCCAATGCCAACCAAGCATTCTCCTTTTCTACTAAAGCCCACCTCATACAGCACCCTTAGAAACTAATAACTAGAGCAACACAGCATGATAATCGGAATTTTGTGGCACGAGTGGATGCGAACTTGCGTCGTACACAACTGATTTGTCACACTGCCTCGAATTCGGGTCGCTACGGCTCTTGCTGTCCCATTATTGGCTGTTTTTATCGAGATGTTCTGATATGAATATCAAACATACCATGGTGGGCATCTATTTCGACGCTCCAACTCTAACAGTAGTGAGTGAATACAGTGAGAAATATCACACTGACAATTGACTCCGGCTCATTACTTTTGCTTGATCAATTGAGCAGGGTGATATATGAGGAGGTCGGATGCAGTTCAAGCCTCAGTCAATTTACATCTGTAACGTCGCATTTTCGAAGTGAATTCTTGAGAGGTTATTGTCATCACCGCCCCCGTTATCAAATCATACCAAAGCTTCATTTTGAAAATTGCCCGGCAAACCTCCCAAATTCGATTTCATGCTACCCCGCCATAATTTGTTGTGGATCCACCTGCATATTCCAATGCGCACTACCACAGCCACAGCCACACCGCGGGCATCGATTGATCGGACTTCTCGAATTGGTCATGCCGCCAGAACAATTCGTACTGTGCGAGATTTACTAATTTGCATGAACTGTACTGACGTTTTGAATACATTTATATTTAAAAAGATTTTCTGATTCCATACTACAGACCAAATAACCTCTATATAAACTTTCATCTACGAGCAATTGCAAGCGCTCAGCCAAAATCTTTCTTGTTTTCGAAGTATTCACGACATTCACTCCAGAATTTCATTGTATCTGGTTATCAGCTTAAATTCTCAGCATAAGGAGCATTCACCACAAATCCAGGTCCCAAAAAGGAATCACAAGCTCGCATTCGTCTCCATGTTGTCTCACACGCGCCTCGTCTCCTCATGCCGCCAAGCATCTTCTCTTCTTAAATACAAACCTAATTTTATCATCCATATATCCTCTCTTGTCTACTACAAACCCAAGTTCACAATTCGCACCCTCGCAACACAAGCTAAATCAGTCAGCATGTCTTCCATGAATGCCATAAACCCAAAGGAAGAAGGAGATATCTCTTCGGTCTTCGTCTCACTCTCTGGCGCCAAGCCTACACCACTTCCGGAACGTTTTGCTGACATCAAGCGCAACCTTATCCGCGGCCACGAGGAGGCCGTTCAAGCATCTTTCACTCGCCTTATTGAGCAACTTGCGATTGAGAATCGAAAAGTCGCTGAGTTGGGCCCGAGAATCATTCCAAGTGTGACTTTCAAGGATGTTCTTGGGAAGAACGTAAGTGAGGAGCAGTTGAAAGATATGAGAGACAAGGGTGCACTTGTTATTAGTGGTGTTGTGGATGAGACAACTGCGAGACGTTATAAGCAGGAGGTCGAAGATTATGTTAAATTAAACCCTAGTACTAAGGGTAAGTTATCTTTATGGTTTCATTCTAAATTTCTATCCATCCATGTTTCCCCAGATTTGATTGACAATCTTCCTCCCGGCTATCAAGCAAACAATCATAATTAAACAGAACTGACAAAAACAGGCTTCCCAGCTAATGATCCACAAGTCTACGAGCTCTACTGGTCACCACCACAAGTTAAAGCTCGTGGTCATCCAAACATGATCATTGCCCAGAAGTTCCTCCTCAGCCTCTGGCACTCCGCCGATCCTAACTCGCCCATTTCCTTCACTCAACCAGTCGCCTACGCTGATCGTGTTCGCATTCGTCAGCCTGGTGATGCCATCTTTGCTCTCGGTCCTCACGCCGATGGTGGATCTGTTGAACGCTGGGAGCCCAATGGCTACGGTATCAACGGAGTATATGACGCCATCTTCCAAGGAAAGTGGGAAGAATTCGATCCTTTTGAGTCTTCATCACGTGTACCCGCTGTTAGCGATCTCTATCATGGTGGAGGAAGCTGCTCCATGTTTCGCATGTTCCAGGCCTGGCTCGGCATGTCCCACACTGCGCCTGGAGAAGGCACATTGAAGGTCAATCCACTCATCAAGCTTTCCACCGCTTATTTCTTGCTCCGACCTTTCTTTGAGCCTATCAAACAATTGCCGGAGGGAAAGGAGGACGAGTATACTGCGGAATATCTCAGTCCCGAGAATTGGAAATTGATCCCAACTGATCAGATGACCGCTGATCTTCATGGTGCTACGCCAAGTCGTGGACAGGAGATGACCGAAAAGTTTCACCCACATCTGGATTTGAAGAATACTATGGTTCATATTCCAAAGATTAACCCAGGTGACTACGTTGCTTGGCACTGTGACAGTAAGTTTGATATCTCCCAAATCCTTTTATAATATTTGCACAGTTGCATTGACTAATTTTATTATTTTAATAGTGATCCACGCCGTAGACAAAACTCACGCTGGTAAATCTGACAGCTCCGTCCTCTATATTCCCGCCTGCCCTCTCACCCCTATCAATGCCGAAGCACTTGCCCGTCAACGCGATACTTTCCTCTCTGGCGTTCCAGGTCCAGATTTCCCAGGTGGAAAGGGCGAGAGTGAGCACATTGGTCGACCAGGTCTCGAAGAAGTTGAATCCTGGACTGGTGAAGAGGGACTGAGAGCTATGGGATTGAGCAAATTCGTTGTTGAAAGTGAGAAGGGAGCTGGTGTTGAAAAGGCTGTCGAGATCGGAAACAAATATCTGGGATTCTAGACGAATGTGAATGGATGAGTGATTGTTTGACGGAACACATAATGGGAAGGGATAGGATAACTATCTCATGACAGTGGTCTCAAATTTCAATTGGGAGTTATTTATGATGGAGCTGGGATGGAACGGCGTCGGATTTTGTTTTGCACATCCAAATCTGAAATTTCGTTCCTTACATCGAGGAGTGAAGTGTTAGATTGGGTATTTACTCATTTTACCATCGGGAAGGGAAAATTGACATTTCAGCAAAGCTCAATCGTGGGACAAATTGAGCAGTGACTAGTTAGCAAAAGTTAATAGCAATGAATCTTACCAAAATTTTCAATATTGATCTGCCTATATCAGGATTACTTTCCCCGACGATATCGCCCGTTGTGAACACTGGTGAGATTTCCCACTAGATTTCCTGATGTGAGATAATAACATACCATACATGCCAAGCTGGGTTGTTGGTACACGTTGGTCAAGGTCCGATGGCTGAATTCAACTTCGTATCAAGAATTGGTTTGGAAGATTCGAGGGTCTTATTTATCAATCATGAGACGCAGCAAGGTAACGATTATGAATTTGAGGCTGGAAATCTAGCATTTGGATGCGAACAAGAAACATGCGACCATTTTTCTAGACATATCTAGATTATGCGATCTCTTCCCATGCCATATGAGTTAGGTGTGTTATAACCTTCGTGATACCATTACCTGCTTGAAAATAACAAGACTGTTCCGATCGAGTTTCAATGATATCAAAGAGGCCCTTTTTTCACAGTCTTGTATATTGAATTTCCATCAGCTGGGCTAGACCTCATCATTCATAATCTAACTTCTGTGTCAAAGAAATGGAAAAGTGCCTTATGAGTGTTACTTTACATATGAGAGGGACAACCTTGAAGACACCATTTGCCCAAGCTTCACTGTCATCAACGACACTTTCATTCTATGCAAGTGACGTATTAGCATTAATTGTAATTCATACTAATTTACACCTGCACCTCTGGCATCGAGGCTTGAAATTGTATAGGTGGACTAAACCTATTCTTTGCTAGCGGGTGATGCTTATTAAACGGTGTGCGTATTGGTCACCTTGGTACCAAGTCCACGTTCCCGGATTCCGTTGTCTAAGTAAGAAGAGATATCTAATCCAAGCTATGCATCTACAAATTGAACCACGAAAAACAGAGGTATCAAGCAAACGGACACCAGACAACTGACCCAATGATAATAGCCGAGCTGATAGTCATCATAAACAGATCAGGATCCAGCTTCTTAGCCAGACTCTCAACGTCTTTCCCGGTAGCAGCTGTGGAAAGACTACTAGTTGTACTTGATGCATCGGTTCCACTTGTTCCGCTGCTTGCAGTAATTGTAGTACTTGAAATACTCAGCCCAAACCCATCAGCAGCAACGACACCTTCCCCTAGACTCCCATACTCTAGCCCTCCTACGTTATTTTCCCAGTCTGTGGTTGTTCCCTGGTTGCCTTTGGGATAGTATTGACATAGGAGAAATAGGGAAACTCCAGGTGTGGCGGAGTCTGGTGATGATCCGGGTGCTAGGATGCAAGTGTATGTTAGCTTATTATTCTTACTTTCGACTGGGTGGTTGATTTTGGGTTTCAAGCATAAAGAATGAGCACAATTATTCCAATATAATACAAGCTACCCAGGAAAACTTACGACAATTATTCCAAGCACACCCAACAGACGTCGTGCTTTTCCACACCATCTGCGTAAATTGTTTTGTAGAATTCGTCGGTTCTGGTTCTGATCAATAATAGAATTGTCGTTCCAATCCTAAGTAGTTGACAATTCCGAAGACACTGGTAGGTATAACAGATACAAATGATTTCCCTATACCAGGAGTTGACTGTAATTCCAAGTGTAATTAAGTATAACAGCTAAAGTACTAACACGCATAAAATATGGATGTCCCATGTGAAAGGAATACATACCTCAAGATCCCATACACATCCTGCGACCCATTTTGAACTGGAACCAGCAAGTGTATCATTCCAAATAAGACGCAGTGCTCCATGCGCAGCTCTATACCAATTTTGGGCGTTGAGAATCTGAATCTTGAATTGGTCTGGTGTGCTGAATCCTGTTTCTTTTGGGGAGGCTTGAGTACTCAAGGGCGGGGCTGAAGTTTGAATTTTGCTTGGGCTGGAAGTGGTTGAAGTAGCTGGTGAATCATTTTCACTAAGACTGCGTAGTGTTTGTGTCAAAGAAGACGGAAAGGGGGGCTCTGTCGTGGATAGAGAGTTGGACGCTGTAAAAGTATCGATGAGTAGGGAAGCAAGAGTCGGGATTGCAGTTGTGGTTGGAGTATCATCCGATGCTGATAAAGTTACCAAGGTTTCTGGAACCAAGGTCTCAATGTTGATTTGTCCTATGGCACACCCAAAGAGCAAAGACAAGGCGATCCACGAAGAAAGATACATTGTAACTGCTGATTCTGTTTTTTGACTGTTCCTTGAGTCTTTTGGAAGAGACGTTTCCTAACTCTGAAGCTCGGGAGAAGATTTGTGGAAAGACAGGATCAAGAACGGAAGACAATTGATTGAAATATCTTGGGCTGTAAGCAGATGAAAGAGTCTTTTTTAAAGACCCGGGCTCTCAGTAGTAATTTGTTTGAAATTGAGAAGAGGAAGTATTGCTTGAAAAGATTTCACAATCCTCACTGGGTCTGTGTCTTGATTTTAATTCCTGACCAAAACCTGAGCCTTGTCTCATTCACTGTTATATACCTTGTGGGGTATTTCCCTTCTGTTTATACATTTCCGATATCTTCGTCTTATGAGTAACCAGCCAGCCTCTACTGAGGTATTTTGATATATTTGATTCATCAGTTAACAAGTGTACATGGCGGTTACAGGTCTAAATCTCAACTCAAGAGAACCATTCTTAGTTTTTCGCAAGCTCTCCCTTAACCCATTTTTCCAAACCTCCTCTGGCAATGATTTCTTGTACATTCGGTGGTAACTCTCCAACCTTCTGACTCCACTTCTCACCACCTTCACCTTCCTGTACCTCAACCTTGCTTCGTCTAACGTCCCATACAAACTTCCATCCAGTTCTTCTAGTTAAAATCTTCTCTCCTTGTGGCACAGCTTGTTCAGCTGGCTTTGGCGAGTCAAGACTTTCGTTATTCTCACTTGGCTCTGTGACCTCTTTCTTTGGCACTGGTGCAGAAGCAGCAAAGTGCTCCCTGAGTCTTTGTACTAATCTTGGAACCTCAACTCCCATCAAAGCATTGTTAATGCTATTTCTGGAGAAAATGTTCCCAAAGCTTCCAGCAACTACCATGGGAATCTTCTTGGCGAGAATGGCAGTAGCAGCCTGTTCTCTAGAACTGCCACAACCAAAGTTAAAGCCGGAGACTAGGATGTCACCTTCACGAGCGATCGTGCGGAATTCTTTATCGTAGTTCTCCATGCATACTTCAGCCATCTTCTCAACCGAGACACCGTCTTGATATGTATATTTACCGGGATAGATAGCATCTGTGTTGACGTTATCAGCGTCACAGAAAACAATCTCACCCTCAACCTTTTCTGGGAAACCAGGAAGAATCTCTGTCAATGATTCGGAATCAGTTTCTTCTGGCTTTGGGGAAGTACCAAAGAGACTAGACTCAGCTCCATCAACGATCGACTCTGCTTGTGAGATGAGTTTCTCAAGTGCTTCCTCGATGCTGATGGCTTTGTCTTCTTCGACATTTCCATTACCTTCTCCAAGAACAACTTTGTTCACGCCAATCGGTGCCTGATACCATCCGGGGCCTGAAATATAGCCACTAAGAGCACTTGCAGCAACAACCTCGGGACTAGCAAGATATGCCTTTGCATCGGTCGATCCCATGCGTCCCTTGAAGTTTCGGTTACTTGCGCTGATACCAACCTCACCTGGTTCTAATAGACCAGTACCGAGTCCGATACATGGGCCACATCCTGATGGCAAAGGTTGTGCACCAGCTGCGAGAAGTGCTTGCCAGTCACCTGCTTCTTCGGCAGCTTCTTGCTCGGGAATAGAAGCAGCAGCGATATAGAAATTGACACCTGCGGGAATCTTGGGAATAGTCTTGTCGGGGGAAGACTCAGCAGCGTCCTTGAAAACCTTGGCGGCAGCAGCAAGATCGGAAGCACGAGAGTTGGTACATGATACGAGGTATGCCTTGTTGAGTTTGATCTTTTGCGCTTCCAAATCGCGGATGGGTGTGGCGATTTTGACACTGTTAGGACCGGCAACATAAGGAGAGAGTGTCGAAAGGTTGAGGTACAAAGATTTGGCGTAGGTAGCTCCCTTATCTGCTACAAGTTGGTTTTGCACCAAGTCGTCAATACGAGCATGTGTGAATCGTGGTTCTTTGCCGTTCTTTGGGGCAAACATTGCACTTGTGGTAGCCTTATATCTCAACCATTTCTCGAGGACCGAATCAATTGGGAACAAGCCTGATAGAGCACCCCATTCGGTTGTCATGTTTGCAATAGTAAGTCTATCATCGATGGGTAAACTGCGCATTGTTTGTTCCGATCCCGTGAATTCGATGGCATGGTTGAGAACGTCGTCACTATTGAATAGACCGCAAAGTGCAACAATGACATCTTTCCCTGTAACTCCGATTGGCAAAATCCCAGTGAGAGTGACTTTAGCGATTGGTGGAATCTGCCACCAGGTTCGACCTGTTGCCCAGATACTTGCGGCATCTGTTCGTACCATAGGTGTGCCCAAGCATCCAATACCACCATACATGTTACTATGACTGTCTGAAGCGACAGTGACAGTTCCGGGCCAAGCATATCCTTCCTCTACCATAATCTGATGTCCAATTCCTCGTCCTGCGGGGTAAAAGTCCACACCTTGCTGGCGTGCAAATTCCTCAATTTGTTTGTACTTCTTAAGGTTCGTTTCGCTTTTGTTCTGTACATCGTGATCGAGAGTGCAAACAATTTGATTAGTATTGTGAATTTTGGTTGCGCCAATAGACATAAATTTGGTTGCGACGGGCCAAGAATTGCTAGATATCATTAGAATCAATAGGTAGAGCCTCTGGACATGTTGACTCACTCGTGTGTCATGCAGTAATGGGGTGAGAGGGTAACATAATCTGTGAACAAATGTCAGTATGTGTACATATTCAAAGTTGATTTAATAGCAAATGGAAACCGGTAGACGTAGGTCTTCCAAAACTTCTAGTGAAAAATGTGAATTCCATACCTCCAGACTTCACAACCTTATCCTTCGCAAGTCCAAGGGAATATCGTTGAACAATTTTCTCCGTGAGTGTCTGCGCAACACGAGGAGTAGTTTTTAGGGAAGATAAAATGGCCGAAGAGTTTGGATCTTCAGTCTGCGAGTGAAATACATCTTGCCAACGTCTCGCCGTCGCCGTATATGCACGATAGCCCCCGCGGAGAGCTCCCAATTCGTGTAAAGGACGGGAAGCCCTGACTCGCAGGCCCTTTGGACCAATTCTCTAGCAAAGCAATAATTAGCGAAAGAAATAGGTTCGAAGCAAGCTACACATACCAACAACATGGCTCAAGAATTCATTGATTTCTTTTTGAATATTAAGAAATTCAAACAATTCTCTAGATTTTATCGCACAATCATCAGAATTCCCGATAACCTATCAACGTCAAGGATTTAAAGCGGTCACCATCATTATGCCATGCTAGACCATATTCGACTAGTGCGCGTGTCCTGAATCGGCGTTGTTGTGATTGGTGGGGGCGCCTACGTCTGAGCTCCCCTGTCACCAAGCGACGAATGTATGGAAAATGTCAGAACTGACTGAACGGCTTGTGGCATCAAAACATAAAAGATATACACTCAAGTGTCGCAGATGTAGCTGCATTGTTACATGTATTCCTTCACTCAGATCTGCTCGTTTCACTGGCAAAACTGGTTGAAGACTTCGATTCGCCATCGACCTCGAAGTTAGCAAATGTGAAATCGAAATCGTCTCGGTCCTTTTGATTTGGTCGATTGCCTTCAATCGTAACATGACGAACTCAAAATATCTTAGATTTCTTTCATCCTGAACCATGTGCATTACTTGTGGCTCCTTTAGTCTTTCTGGAGCGAGGTCCTATTTCAGAGCAAGTGCGATGAATCAAGATACAATTCTCTTCGCAGGTGTTTACCCTTACAAGTACAATATCATTGTTGCTAAAATAGCCCATAGCTGCGATCGTGCTTGCTCCTTCTTTTCTTGATGCCGGCTCATGAACATGCTCCGCTACATACATTGAATCTATTTCTGCTCATTCTCTGGATGTCTGAAGTCAGAAACTAATTCCAAGTCGACACCGAATTCAAAAACATGAGCAATTTTCTCGATAACAACGAATGCTCCAATTTTCCAGATAATTGCGGTCCACTTTCAGCTGATATTGAGATTGAAGGAGTCGGCGTATGTTTCACTCAAGATATCAGTTGTTGAATGTACCGAATGATGTTTCTAATCTACGGACAGATTTACATCTCCTTCCTTGCCACGGCGCTTTTAACACTCTCGGCCGCAGTCATACGTCTTCCATGCCAACTTGCGCTTCATTCCTATGAATATGCCGAACATGCAAAGCCGGAATATCACGATTTTGATCATCAATCCAACAAGGGTACAGCAGCAAATCTATATCACGCGGCCAAGGAGAAAGTTCGAATTTGCAGACGATGGATTCTTCTCCGATATTCCAACAAACCAAACATGCCCAGGTATAGGCTTATAAACGCTGCCGTGACTCCCCTTATCCTTTCACTTGCGGATCAACAACTAGTAACAAGTTCCGCTGTCATGATTGCCGGACTCTACAATTTTCACACAATCAGTGCCTACCATTACAACATCATCGTGTATCTAGCTTGGTTTTCTAGCTTTACACATACAGTAGCTTTTGTTTCCATGGGCGATCATTTTTTACAAAACCACGTATTGGCAGGAATTAGATTCTGTGGATACATCGGCAACTTCATACTTTTTATCTTCGCACAATCTAGAGCGAGAAGCTTTGGAAACACAGCTGGCATGTATAGATCGTACAACAGCGAGCATCTATCTGGTGAAGCAGCAGCTTGTCTGGCAAGATGTGCAGCCCAGTTTCCATATCATGGCTATGACCACCAGCTTCGTATCGCTACCTTATCTTTCCTTTTCTTCCAAGCATTTCTCCAATGCATTCCACAGTGCATTCGGAATGGTTTCAGTCTTTCCATTTATAGCTGGTGTTTGAAAATCTTCTGCATCACTGATCGCGAGAAACCGTGTTTGTGGCTAGCTTACGCCTTTCAGACTGTAATTGTATCGTTTTGGGTGATACCTATTCCTCCAATTTTACTTGGACTGGGTTTTGGCGTTAGACGTGCCCTTGTGTTCAGGGACATATCCCGATATCCAGGATTAGAAACCACCGAAGACTTCATCGAACAGCAAAATGCATGGACCTTTGGTCAATTTGTTGCGTGTATCCTCTTAGTCCTTCCCATAATTGCTGCACTTGAGGGTTATTTGGGTGAGTTCATTACATGCATCGTGAAATTTTCTTTAACACCCAAAATAGACGAGCGGGAAAAAATCTCCGACGAGAACCGAGAAGCTGGCCTTCCAAGCCATGATTCTCAATGGAAGCACCGTTTCAACGTACTATTGAAAGTCACACATCTCGGAAAACCACCCACAGCAAAAGACCCTGGACTTCGAAATCGCATATCTGCCTGGGCCGACAACAATAGCATTGACCATCCCGCTGGTAGAGATGCAGAGAGACCCAGTAACATCGAAGTGGCTTCGCGACAAAATACTAGATTATCCCAACCTCGTGAACGTCAACTTTCTTTGTCAAATTCTTCAAGACTATTCACCTATGAGTCTGGTGAACTAGTTCTGCTTCCTCACATTAAAGAAATTTCCCTGGGGCTAGATTGTGTTGTGAATTCGTCAACATAATGTATGTAAAAAGTTGCCTGTGTTGTTAACGTAAAATATTTTGTTAGAAGGATTGCTGCGAGTCGATTGTTTCTAGGATTATGGCACAATAGTTAAATTTTATCTTCATTCAAAATCATTCTCTTTAGAAATGTATGTATTCCTTACGGATCAGTAGCTATTGGAATTCGATTATCTTATGTTTTCAACACGCAATTGATACTCAGTCGTACCTCACTTGCTGCAATTTGAAATAGGCTTCTCTATCTTCTGGCCCCATCCCATCTAGATTCCTCCTACTTTGAATCATTTCCTCCTCAGACCTCCACGCCTCAATACCCATCCTTCGCCTGTGGGCCACCATCGACTTAAAACCCTCTTCCACCTCATAATTCTTATTTGCCTTAAAGGTTTCCCACGCAACTACATGCATACTCTTCTTCATTTCCCGGGCCATCGAAAAGGCTCGCTCTTTCGAATGTTCTTGGGCATTTCTCAGTACTGCCCATGCTTCCTTGAATTTTTCATGCGATATCGCTGGAGAAAGGCGGAGAATCTCAGACATGTGATATTCTAGGCACTTTCCATTATTATACTGCATGTTCGAGTCTGTTCGACAAAAGTGTGCGAAGAGAGTAATGTGGGACTCAGTCATCATGAAAGTGATGACGCTGGCATAATCTTGCTTGTCACAAAAGTAGTATTCTCCATTGGCGGAGAATCTCTTCGTATATTGAAGAGCTAGTCGTCGTTCTGCAACCAGGAACGCCCCTATGTATCTTAGACAAGGGGCCTCACGGCCCCATAAAGTATTACTAGGCGCGCACTCCCCTGCAAAATGGCAAAATACTGATGATCGTGCCCGTCCGTCCCTAATCATATCGATCGCTCCGTTAAAACTTCGATACAATTGTTCTAAATATTCTTTACCGTCTCGAAATCCTTCGACCATGCGCAGCTCGGGCGAACTTAAATGTGATCCTTTAGCACGATTATTGAATAACGTGAACTCCTGCTGAACAATCTGACCATAGTTTTGATTTTCGTCTCCACTATCATTGTTCCAATCTTTGAAGAAAACGTTCACTGCATCGAATAATGAAGATCCGTCGCCATTCGCTGTGGCAACAGCATGCTTATATGATTCGTATAGTTCTTCGCTAGGAGGAGGACTTCCTCGTCCCTTCTGAAGTTCGTGTGTCAAATACTCGTAGTTCTTTGGTCTTTCGGACCCCAAATAGAACCCATGATCCCCCATGACACTTTCGAGAACTGGTCTCATGTTCTCTGTTTTAGGTCCTTCAAGATCATATGCATTGGATTTGTCTGCAGCCACCAATTCTTGTGACCTACACAAAGTATTGCGTAATTCAATGTTTGCCGAGTCATCTCCAGCCGAATTTGCCGCCTCTGTTACCTCGTCTTGCACTACCGTAGCTTCTGTACTGTCTGTATGTTCTTCGGATCGTGAAGTCGACATACTCTTGCATATGCAATGATTGAATGATGGCAGATTAGTCTAAAAATTGTTGAGAAAATGTTGTGACGCAACTTGATGTAATGTTATTGAAAAGTAGTGCCGATGGATATACCAAGAAGGAAAATTTCAATGGGCTAGAAGTTTACAATTTATCAGTCATAACAATTCATTAAAGATTATTCTCGCTATCGTACATCATTAAAAACAGATACCACGACCCGTCAATCAATAGCCACTTTGCTCCTTCCGATTGCCATCCGCCTTGGCTCCTTCACCAGCATCTTTGATAGCCTGCTCATCACCCCTTATCTTAGCAAAATGTTCTTTGATATCATCTGCGCTGATAGCTTGACCACTTTCTGCGAATTTTTGGAAAAAAGGTTTGAGTTTATCCTTCAAATGATTGTATGCCATTACACCCTCAATCGCTCGAACACGATCGACATTTTTGAGAGCACTTTCGCCACGATCATATATGCTTCCGCTCCCGACTGTGCTTCCTCCTCCATCTCCGTCATCTGATACTGGAGGCACATAAGTTTCTTCCTCTTCGAGGAGCTGTGGATGTTTTGCTAGTTCTGGGAAGCAGTCTGAACAATGACAGAGGTGATCACGAAAGTCGGATGTGAAAAACAATGAGATTTGACCATCGAGTGCTTTTGGTAATGCTTTCAATTTGCATGCTGGATGTTTGCTATCATCGTTGCCGTTAGAACCTTTGTCCACTGACCTCTCTCCTTCCTCACTCTTGATTCGCTTCGAAGCTGAAGAAGAAATCGAAATATCGTCATCGTCATCGTCAGACTTGCGCTTCCTAGATTCTGAGATTGACGGCGCAAGGAAATTTGTATACTTGGGAGGGATCTCACTTTCAGGAGAAGGAGCCGCACTTCTTTTGAAAACAGGAGAGAGGAAGCCTGGTGCACCAGCATATCTTTTGATCCATGGATTCGCATCAACGCACTTGTAGCAGATGAATCCTTCGAAATCGTCTTCGTCGGGAAATCCTGGGGGTAGTGGTGGGTCTTCTTCTTCCTCTTCTTCGTCTTCTTCTTGGTCGACCGCTGCATCGGATTTCGGTGCCTCGACTTCACTTGGCTTCTCGTTCGCTCCATCTTTGATTGGTTCGACTGCAATTGGTTCTGTAACTTCTGTAATAGATTCCAGCGTGCCTTCATTGTTTGCTTTGGGCTTCTTTGGCGAGTCTTTATCGCTCATACCCTCGTACCAATTTGGCCCTAAACCTGTAATGCATCCAGGATGCCACCAATCCTCACCACAACCACCTTCATCAGCACCACTTAAACCCAAGCATTGAAACATTGTGCCCTTCTCTTTATAAGCATCATAGTCGCATCCGCAACCACAAAATCGATTTCTGAAATTGTGATTGTATTTGTTTTTCAAATCTGGAGCTTCTGAATGTACATTGCCTTTTGTGTTTGTCTCTGAATTGATGCGCAAGCTACAAGGCGAAGTTTTTGGAAAACGTGTTGTGCCGCAATCGCAAGTAAAGTTTCGTTTATTGAATAGTTCGACGAGATTGTGCTCGCCATGACATTGTATGGAACAGGAATAACAGACGCCAGCAGGATTATACGGATCAGATGCATTAGATGGAGCAGGATTGCATGTCAAACAAGCAAACAGAACTTGTCGAAGAGATCCAAGAGGCTTTGTGCAGGTATCGATACTCTATTCAAGCCAATCAGTAAAGGCTTCGTGCAATTGAAAGGTAGCCCTATAATTACATATGGTAATGCTTCGCGCGCTTCCGCTTCGAGCTTCAGTTGCGTGCTAATGAACCTGATATATATATATTAGTATACAATTCAATTGCGAATACATAAGAATGGAAATCGCATACTCAGCTGCTGTATGTGAATCGTTCGACTTCTGAGAAGAGAAACTATGACTTCTTGAGGCGGCGCCGGTTTCATTTAAGGAGGCCCCATTTGACTGAGAATCTGGTAAGTGTTCCATTATTAACTCGAGATGTCAAATACAAAAAGAGTTGTGAAAGGTAGGTAAATTAATTGAATTATGAAGTAGAGCTGGTTTGTCGCAATGATGCGGCCGCCAAAACGCCAAAAACCACTTTACGCGCTCAGCCTTGCAATGGGTTTAGCTTGCCGCGTCGCGTACGGACGGCAGATTTTACGTGTTTTCCCCTACCATTAATTTATGCAAGCACTTCAACTTTGCTCAAAGTGAACTTCAGCACAATTAACAACTCGCACTCATTTAACTTTACTTGTAACACTTTCTGATACTTCACAAGACTTTAGTCTTTTAATATACTATGAGGTGGGATTTATTTGCTATCTCAAGCATAACACCCACAGCTCCGAATTATTGTTTACCCCTGAACTCTATTGACTATTTGCACCCAATAGTTCCCCTCTACGAAATAACATGTCATCGGCCAACCGTGGTGTCGATGGGGGTCGAAATCGTCGTAAGCGCTCCAGAGAACCAGAAGATGACGATTTGCCGGGCGGTGCCGCACCTTCTAGTCCGCCTGGAGATTTCAGGTCCTCCCCACCAGCACCAATCCGGCATGGTGTCGAAGACGAGGATGATGACGAGATAGAAGATGATGTTGAGATTGCTGTCGATATCGATGATGCAGACGAGATGGCGGAAGACGAGGATGGAATTGATCTCTTCGCTGGCAATTATGAACGAGATTACAATGCTCGGGACGATACAAACTACGAGGGTGCTGATATTGACGACGAAGGAGAATACGATGAACTCGACGCTGCGGCCAGAAGACAACTCGAAGCCAAATTGAATCGCCGTGATAGAGAGCTTGCTAGACAGCGTCGTATGCCAGCTGCTTTCTTGCAAGATGAAGATGAAGATGGAGACTTGGATTTAATGAACCAACCAAGACGTAGACGCCATCATTATGATGAAGACGAAGATGAAGACATGCAAGAGGATATTATGGAAGAAGAATTATCTCTTGAGACTTTACAAGACGTCAAGTCATCCAGCTTGGTCGAGTGGATTGCGACACCATCTGTTCAAAGAACTATTCGGAGAGAATTTAAAGCTTTTCTTACCGAATACACAGATGATCATGGAGTTTCTGTTTATGGTAGCCGCATCAAGACGTTGGGAGAGATTAACGCAGAATCATTAGAGGTTTCATATGACCATTTATCCGCTTCAAAAGCCATCCTTGCATATTTCTTGGCTAACGCTCCGGGCGAGATGCTTCAATTATTCGATGAAGTTGCCATGGAGGTGACCCTTCTGCATTATAACGATTACCAACAAATTCACTCCGAAATTCACGTTCGAATTACCGATTTACCCGTTCATTACACTTTACGACAACTTCGTCAAACACATTTAAATTGTCTTGTTAGAGTCAGTGGCGTGGTTACTCGCCGAAGTGGTGTATTTCCCCAATTGAAATATGTCATGTTCGACTGTTCCAAATGCCATACAAGACTTGGCCCTTTCCAACAAGAGTCTAATGTCGAAGTTAAGATTTCTTTCTGTGCAAATTGTCAATCTCGTGGGCCTTTCAACCTCAACTCAGAGAAAACTGTCTATCGCAATTATCAAAAGTTGACCCTCCAAGAATCCCCGGGCACTGTTCCTGCTGGCCGTCTGCCCCGTCATCGTGAAGTTATTCTTCTCTGGGATCTTATCGACAAAGCCAAGCCCGGCGAGGAGATTGAAGTCACAGGTGTTTACCGTAACAACTACGATGCTCAATTGAACAATCGAAACGGTTTCCCTGTATTTGCAACAATATTAGAGGCCAATAATGTTGTCAAATCTCACGATCAACTTGCTGGGTTCAGACTCACAGAAGAAGATGAGCATGAGATTCGCGCACTTTCTCGAGATCCTCAAATTGTGGATAAAATCATCAATTCGATTGCTCCAAGTATTTATGGCCATACTGATATTAAAACAGCCGTGGCCCTGTCACTTATGGGCGGAGTTGCCAAAGTTGCTCAAGGAAAGCATCATATCCGTGGTGATATCAATGTACTACTTCTTGGAGATCCTGGAACAGCAAAATCTCAAGTTTTAAAGTATGTAGAAAAGACCGCTCACAGAGCCGTCTTTGCTACTGGTCAAGGAGCTAGTGCTGTTGGTCTCACAGCAAGTGTACGTAAAGATCCTCTTACTAGTGAGTGGACTTTGGAAGGTGGCGCCTTGGTGCTCGCAGATAGAGGAACATGTCTCATCGATGAGTTCGACAAAATGAACGATCAAGATCGAACATCCATTCACGAAGCTATGGAACAACAAACTATTTCCATCTCTAAGGCTGGTATCGTCACAACACTCCAGGCTCGATGTGGTATTATTGCTGCAGCAAATCCAATTGGTGGACGTTACAATTCGACCATTCCTTTCTCACAGAATGTTGAGCTCACCGAGCCCATTCTGTCTCGTTTCGATATTCTCTGCGTTGTTCGTGATACTGTGGATCCAGCAGAAGACGAAAGACTTGCCAGATTCGTCGTGGGTTCCCATGGTCGTTCTCATCCAGGAAGCCAACCTACAGATGAAAATCAAGCTTCCATGGAAACAGAGCATGATGCCGAAATTCGCGATAGTGCTATTAATGGTGGCGAGCCAAAACAAGAAGGCGAGATCAAGCAAGAGTTACTTCGAAAATACATTCTTTATGCTAGAGAAAGATGTAGCCCAAAGCTTTACAATATCGATGAAGAGAAAGTTTCCAAGCTCTTTGCAGATATGAGAAGAGAATCGTTAGCGACTGGAGCTTATCCTATCACTGTAACTATATGCATTCTCCCGTTCCGTGCTATATTGCTAACATGTCCCTTAGGTGCGCCATCTTGAAGCTATCATGCGTATCAGTGAAGCATTCTGTCGAATGCGACTCTCTGAATATGTCTCTGCGCAAGATATTGATCGAGCGATTGCTGTCACGATTGATTCTTTCGTTGGCAGCCAAAAGGTCAGTTGCAAGAAAGCGCTCGCCCGTGCGTTTGCGAAGTATACTCTTGCAAGACCAGGTGGCGGAAGGAGGAATAGAAATTCGGAGAGAGGACAAAGGGCAGCTACTGCTACAATGGCTTAAACGCGAATATGAGAACAGAAGTATGTCTAGGGGACACGAGCACCACGGGGTTTTGTCGCTGATTGTTCAGTCAAGAAGACCCAGGACATTGAATGTTCGGACAGTAGGATTTGGCAACTTACTCATATTGCATGAATGAGGTCAGGATGGAGTTTCGGTAGCGGATTAGTTCACGATTGTACAGCCTGGTTATGATATAATGAATGAATATACCATGTTTGCCGCGTCCCCTTCATGGGTAAATGATATCTCTGGTCCAATGAATGTGATTCACATTGCCGAGTTCGCTTTGCTTGTCCAGCCACATTTCTGAATATAATTATCATGGCTCAACATATTCAACAAAGTTTATTCCAAAGGCACGTGCTGACAGATGAACCACGCCAAGGACCAATGCGTGGCTCGGCCTATCGATTGCCGATAAGGAGCGGAACATCCTACCCGCACCTGCCGCATAACTTTGACCCTCCAAATTCAACCCAATATTTGACTGACTGACATCTGACTGACATCTGCCATTGACCCACAAATTAGACTTGTATGTTGATCATTCACCATAAACATGACTTCACGGCTCTCATTTCTTAACGGAACCTACTCTTCCGCATTTAAACTTCAGTACTTTCTCCGAAGAAACTCCGTGCCCGAATATTACCCGTCACTCTAACTATCTAATCTATCTAATAAATCAGAAACTAGGAAGGAAGCGTCTTGATACACCAATAGTAACAGGAATATCCCTCGTGGGATATTGGCAAGAGCGGATGAATCGATGATGTGACAAACGAGGGTAGACAAGCGTGAAAAAGCGTGATGCGGGGCCGACATTCCATAAGCATTTAGGAAGCTTCCTTCCAAACTTGAGTACGGACACATGTACTCTTTCCATCGATCATTATATATCAAGATGTTGTCCAGTCTTTTCTGTCTTGGAATCTGATCAGATTACTCGAGTCACTTCCAATGCTGAAAATCAAATCTTAATATCTCATAATGACAAACAAATTCGATGTGGAGGATGTGCTTTCAAAGCTTAACAATGTGGAAAAGGTTTCCTTACTAGCGGGTGCATATATCCACAATCTCTGTAACTCTCAAAGTCACGATGTCTAACAATATCTAGGTACTGATTGGTGGCATACCGCTGCCATTCCCAAGTACAATGTGCCTTCGATTCGAGTGTCAGACGGTCCCAATGGTGTACGTGGTACTCGGTTCTTCAACGGTATCACAGCAGCTTGTTTTCCTTGCGGCACTGCTCTTGCTGCAACATGGGACACTAAGCTCCTTCATCGCGCAGGTGTTTTGATGGGGGAAGAAGCGAAAGTAAAAGGTGTACATGTGATCCTTGGGCCCACCATCAATATGCAAAGATCGCCTTTAGGGGGCCGTGGTTTTGAATCTTTCAGTGAAGATCCTGTGTTATCGGGATTAGGCGCTGCTGCACTTGTTAATGGTATTCAAGAGACCGGTGTCCAAGCTACAATCAAACATTTTGTTTGTAATGATCAGGAGCATAATAGGAACGGTGTTAATGTTATAATCACCGAGAGAGCCTTGAGGGAGATATATCTGCTGCCATTCCAATTGGTGGTTAGAGATTCGAAGCCGGCGTTATTCATGAGTGCTTATAACAAAATTAATGGGACTCACGTTAGTGAAAATCCAAGGATCCTTAAAGATATCTTGCGTGGAGAATGGGGCTGGAGTGGATGTATTATGAGTGACTGGTGGGGCACATACTCCACAACAGGTGCCATCAATGCTGGGCTGGATTTGGAAATGCCGGGGTCAACCAAGTGGAGAGGTCCAATGTTGATACAAGCTGTTAGCACTGGAAAGGTACCTCAACATATTCTTGACGAGCGAGCCAGGAATGTGCTCAATACTGTCAACCGTGCTGCAGAAGCGAATGTTCCCGAAAATGCGGAGGAAAAGACTGCCAATACTCCAGAGACAGCTGCTCTTCTCAGAGAGATAGCAGGTGACTCGATTGTGTTGATGAAAAATGAGGGCAGCGTATTACCATTTCAAAAAGATAAAAAGGTAAAATAGCATATCCAGTTTTACTATACTACCATTTCAAGCTAATATCTATAGACTCTAATTGTCGGTCCCAATGCCAAAGTTGCGACGTTTCATGGAGGCGGATCAGCATCCCTGGCAGCATATTACGCTGTCACACCGTTTGACGGTATTAGTGCACAGCTGGAATCAGCTCCATCCTACACCGTAGGAGCTTACGCACACAAGGACCTCCCATTGCTGGACTTAGTTCTCAAGACAGACAAGGGAGAAAGAGGTTTCTCTTTTCGAGCATATAACGAGCCACCAACAACTGAAGATAGAGAGCTAGCGGATGAGTTAATACTCACCAAGACAGAACTTTTAATGATGGATTATCAATGTCCAAAGCTGAAGAACGAATTGTGGTGGGCTGATGTTGAAGGATATATGACTGCCGAAGAGGACTGTGAGTTTGAATTCGGCTTAGGAGTATATGGAACTGCGAATCTGTATGTGGATGGCAAACTAGTCATTGACAATACAACGAAACAGACCAGGGGAACCATGTTTTTCTCGTGTGGTACAGTTGAAGAGCGAGGTGTTGTATCACTGAAGAAGGGACAAACTTACCATCTCAAAGTTGAGTTTGCCAGTTCACCAACTTGTAAGTTGGATAAAGGGAATAATGTCCTATTTGGTCCTGGTGCCATACGAATTGGTGGCGCCAAAATCATCGATGCGGATGTGGAAATTGCGCATGCAGCAGAACTTGCCAAAGAAGCCGATCAAGTAATCATTTGCGCTGGTCTAAACGTGAGTCGTCTCCTATCTATGCAAGAAAAATTTCTAACAATTTTTTAGGCTGACTGGGAAGGCGAAGGAGCCGATCGGGAGATGTTCGGTCTTCCATTGCACATGAATAAATTGATCTCGACCCTCACCCCCCTCAACCCCAACACAGTCGTTGTAATTCAATCTGGCACTCCGGTCGCCCTCCCTTTTCTATCTACAACTCCCGCTCTTCTTCAAGCCTGGTATGGAGGCAATGAGACCGGCAATGCTATCGCTGATGTCATTTTCGGCAAAACTAATCCCTCGGCAAAATTACCATTATCATTCCCAAAGAGAATTGAAGATAACCCAGCTTTTTTGAGTTTTAGATCTGAGAGGGGTAGAGTTATCTATGGTGAAGACATTTACATGGGCTATAGATGGTATGAGGCACTAAATTTACCTGTTCTGTTCCCCTTCGGTCATGGACTTAGCTATACCACATTCGCAATATCTGATCTGAATGTCGAGAAAATCAACAAGAAGGTTAAGATCTCAGTGAAAGTGAAGAATACAGGAGAAGTCTCAGGAGCAGAGGTCGTTCAAGTTTATATCCAGCAACAAAATCCATCTATCCGCAGGCCAAATAAAGAATTGAAGGGATTCGAGAAAGTATTCCTGGAGGCTGGAGAGGAGAAGAGAGTGGAAGTTGAGATTGAAGTTAAATATGCGGCAGCGTTTTGGGATGAAGTCAGAGAGGCTTGGGTTGTGGAGAAGGATGCATACGATGTTCTTGTAGGTAATACCAGCGAGTTGACTGGAGATTTAAAGGCAGCGTTTGAGGTGGAGAGAACGGAATGGTGGAATGGTTTGTAGATCGATGTTCGCAAGAGCAAGGATTGGACGGTTTAGCTTCATTGCTGGGTGCATATTCTATTAATTGGTGGTGATTCCTAACATTACTATCTCTGAGGCAAGAGATCATCACCTAAGGAAATTCATTCTATATTCAATATCTATATTTTTCTACTCACAGATCGGGATAGTATGTATGTCGAAACAACCCTCTAGTATATTGCATGTGTATTGCTCAATCTCCAAACTCACGACTATTAGGTAATCCAAGTAGTTTCAGTGCCTTTCAATGCTGTTCATATCGTTTTGAGCACCTATCACAATTGATTTTCCGAGAGAGTGACGATACATCAGGTTCTTAAGTACTAGTTCAGAATGGGTTCGTCGATAAACTTGCTTCTATGAGATTGATAAGGACGAAGCATTCCGACTTGAAATTTCTATAAAAAAAATCATTGGGACTTGAAACGAGATGATATTTGCCTTATTAGCTCCTTGGAGATTTCGTTATTTGTATCGAACTTATCTGGTTGTGAGACTCGAAGTGAGTAATGAGATGTATTTTGGCAAAATAGATTCTTAGATTTTGAAAGCGCGGAGTGTAAAGGCGAGAGCTTGTAGATTTCTCATACCTACATTGGCTGTGGGAGGAGCGTTGATGGGGCATTTGGATTGATTAGATTGATGTTTTCACCATGTTGAATATTCTGGGAAGGGGAGGCAGTTGGATTGTATTGCGAGGATGTCAATCCAGACAGAGAGGCGCGAGAAGGATGGTACATTGGGAATGATGCGGATGATGGGTCCGTATTTGGTGCGGACTAGAATTCCACGAATTAGGGAGATGATAAAGGGGGTGCGAGAGGGAGGCGAGGGGAGTACTAGGTTCTAGGACAAGAGATGTTGGAAAGAGTATGGATGGTCAGGTTGTAAAGAATGGTGATAGATTGTACTGTTTCTATTGAAAAAAGGTATTTTGGATTATGAAAATTTTTACTCCAGGGACGAAGGAGAATGTGGTTTATACGAACAAGCTTAGGACCAACGTTCCAAGAGTATTATAGCAACACGTTTTCCAAGACCTCATAGAAAATTTTATTTAGGAATTCTACAGTCCAAGATTGACTCTCACATATAAACTGGGATTCAGATCTTTGTTCTAAGCAACAGAGCTAGGCGTTGGCTTGATGTTGGTATGATCCACTAGGGACTAACTTGTGTGCAAGTATCTGCGGCGCAGGCAGTTGATCTGTTGGAATTTCATTAAAACCTGCAACTTGCTGACACGAAACTTTGCAAGCATACCAACTCAAGAGAGAAATGTCCATAATGTAAACCTGATATAGATCTGTTCAGGAATTCGAAAGCAAATTTGACTCGTGGACGATAAAGAACACGAACTGTCGATTTAGAAAAAGTTTTCCAGTGAAACTTTTATAATTTTGAAGAGGATAAATTAAACGATGAGTTTTGAGCATCTAGAATTAGATAATCCTATGCAGAATTTTCCAGGGGCATCATTTATCTGTACTGCAGTCTTGCCTTCACACCAATCCCAGAACTTCTTTGCTGTGCCACTACCTCCTTCATCAGAACTCTTCAAAGCAAGCAATAAATCCTGTCTTGGGCCTGGATGTATACGCCCCCAAGGAACCACACACGCTCCATTGTTTTCCATGTTCAACCCCTCCGACAATCCCGCCCAAAGCTCTGTATACGCTCCCATCCTGGCCTTATACAAGAGCGGCCAAGCAGCGTAATACATCGATTTCGCATTCCTCATCAAATTGGTCTTCAAATTATCCGGATTTTGCGAGACACTCAAGATACCGAATTCGCCAACCTCCTTCGTCAACTCACTAGCCAAGAACCAGTTGCCGGTTTTAGAATTGTTGTAATTCTTGACTTGATCTCTGGGGGGAGTATCAAGGTCAGACATGATAATCCCATCTTTGGGAGCCGTAAGCTCTGAGAACTGAGAATGTGTCCAAACCACACGGATAGCGCCAGGCGTGGATTCTTTTGCCGCAGCTTTCAGGCACGGGAGAAGATACTGCGTGAAGAGAAACGGTCCCAAACAATTCGTGGCCATTTGAAGTTCAAAGCCTTGTTTAGATACGCTGCCTAATGCTGGTTGCGAAACGCCGGCATTATTCCAGAGGACATCGAGCTTTGACTCTTTCTTCATGAAGGACTCGGCTGACGCTTTAATCTTACTCAGATCACCTAATTCTAAAGGGAGATATTCAAGCTGGCCAGGTAACTTCGTTGTTGATGATGCTTTGATATGCTTGATACATTTTTGAGCGCTGGCTTCTGAGCGTCCAGCTATGTAAACTTTGCCCCCAGCCCTGTAGAGAATAGTAGCCAGCTCAAGACCGACGCCCGATGTTCCACCTGTGATGATGAATACCTTGCTCTTCTGACTGGGTAAGTTTTTCTCTGTCAGAGTGGGAGTTGGGGGAAAGAATTGCGAGAAGGTGACACCCATGGTTAATTTCAACCGGCAGAAGAAGAGAATGAGCTAGAAGGGTAGTCTGTGGCACTCTTAGTCAAATCGTCGCAAAGTTCGACACAGAGTTTCAGTGATGAAGAAATCTCAGAATAAGTTCGTGGAATGATGGTGTGTTTATCTATTGGGGTGGTAAGACGCGAATTGTTAGCCTTCTTTTGGTGTTATGTTGGTGAATGCGTGATGACGGCGCTGTCAGCATGGCAGGGGTAGCTTCGTTGGCATCGCATTGAATGTAGACGTGATTGCGAATTAATAACCATGCAGCAGTGATAGCTACTTCTTGATATTCTGTCAGTATGAAATGATTCTGCAGTTAGGGAAATGTCTTCATCTAGACATATAGCTGTATTGCTTGCGTTGTTTGCTTGAGATCATAGCCTAAAATGCCCACTGTCTGATATGGTAACACCCTAGATAATTTCGTGTCTTTTCCTAAACCTCAGCCCCTGAAATCCATAAATCTTATAAGACTAGGCTATAGTCGTATTGCAATCCCTTTTGATTAAATTGAAGTCTTGTGTTTCATATTTCCAGGCAATTCTTGATTGTCAAAATGCCAACTCTAGTCGAAGAAGAAGCCAATCTGGCACAGGGATCTGAACTCGCGATTACATAGCTTTTCGAAACATTACACTGCAATGCATCGTGATTACAACAGACAGCTTGATGCAACAGTACAGTGTTATAGTTTTATAGGCCATTGAGTCCGACGTCTGTCGCATGTTGATAACATGTGTTGCCACAGGGTCATATAAGAAAACGTGCTATAGAGAAGATGTATTTGCTCCTCAAAGAGCTTTAAAACAATGAATCTTCAACCGGAGGACTGAGTTGATCTGTAACCCACATTATGCCATGCTGTGATCAAATTTCGTCTGCAGTTTCAATGCGAGTAGTATATGGTTCAACTGTTGAACTCAAAGCTCAAGCTTGTTGTTGCTTACCTATATTCTGAAGGTGTATCAAAAATGGTGAATAGCCCTAAGTCATGCTGTCACTATAGTAGAGTCAGCAAGGGCACTAGGATGGTAGGAATTTTTTCATCATGATTGCTTCTTCACGGACACAGCTTGGCTCCCTAGACAGAAAAAAGGTATCGTAAGCAGAAGGATAAACGTGGCAGCCAGCGCTTCTCAGCGACTCCTTTCTAGGAAGGGGACGGCCTGGACACATTTGTTTTATGAAAGTAATGTAACTAGCAATATCCGTGGAATACTTCTCGTGTTGAATGCCAGCAATCTTGAAAAGCTCAGAGTTGTGTGAGTTTTGAATATACCAGATGAGAGATTGGAAGAAGATCTAGTGCTAATACAGCTTAAGTTAATCAATTGATGGGAAAGTTTGAGGCCGGTGAGATGTCGGATTATGGCAAGGATGATATTGAAACCGAGGCTGGTTCTGCAGCAGAGCCTGAGGACCAGAATCCCTAAGGTTTAGACAAATATGGGTAAGATCTACATGATGATCCCTAGATGAACAAAAGGAAGTGAACGCTCCTTGCAACAATCTCGGTATGTGATAATCGACGAAAGAGGAAGCGGTCTCGACCCATCCATCTTATGCCAGTGTACTCTCCCAGTGTATGGAATCAGTGAGTCTCATAAGTCTCTATCAGGAATTCATACAGACATCAGTATCATAGCATATATACACTTTCGAGGTTCGGAGCAACATATGTATCCAAGTCGAAGCCCAGTTGAATCGGCGATGAAGACATGGATATATGGCAGATGTACGTTACCTTAAGGATAGTGACTTGCATTGCATTCGATATCTTTATCAATTAAGCAGACAAGCTGTCGACATCTATAATGGCAAGTTTGCAATAATGTAGCACGACAAACAAATCTGAGATGATTGTTCTAGCCACTCCACACACTCGACTCGCCACGACCGCCCCACTTCCCCGCGCACCTGTGACACAAAAGGGGCTTCAAATTTCCACCTCGTCCACTATCTCGGTCTTACATGCTGGAATTGCGAAGTTACCAAAATATGGGTCCTAGACCATCGTTGGAATATCGCAGCATAGCAACCCCATGCAAGCCCCATCCTCCATACTCCAGAGCCTAAACTAGCGTATCAAGTGGTGTGGATATGCACCCCGCCAACTCCAGCCCCCAGGTATTGGGGATTCTGTGATACTGTGGTATTCATGGCATAGGCTACTATCTTTCGGCTTCCATTTGTACGAAATGTGTCGGTTGGGTGCCGTGAATGGATGCCGGTTGACAGAGCGTTGTTTTGGTCATATTCAAGACTGTAGCACTAGCAGTGGTGTGAGAATCTAACCAGAATCGATGCTCCCAAAATGAGAAGTTTTGGCTACCTACTTAATGCAACCCAGATCCTCTATGGCTCTGGTAGTAGTTCTTGCTGACTTACCTTGAGGTAGCTGGGTGATTTTCTGATAACATCTTCCGAGACAACACCAAGAAGAATCTGCTCTACAAGAAGTTCTCTTGACAGCCTATAATGGGTAAGGCGGTTACCACCGGCACGGGTATTTTCCTGTCAATTGGAGTTAAACTGAACAATGTTCCGAGCCTTTGCGAGAATAGTTATTTCTGACATATCCCTTTTAGGTTTCCTCTTTGGTTATGATAGTGGTATTGTTACCTCCACAATTGGGCAACCAGAATTCATTTTATACTTCGGAAAACTTGATTCATCGACTGAGGGTGGAGTGGTGTCTTCCTTCACAGGTGGTGCGATTCTAGGAGCACTCACGATCTCATGGCTGGCAGGTGGTTTAGGAAGGAAGAAGACCATTGCGCTCGGAGGTGCCATATCTGCCTTTGGATGTGCACTTCAAGCGGGTGCCGCTAATGTTGGCATGCTTATTGCAGGATATTTCGCAGCTCAATAGATCGGATACGGATGCAACTATACCACTTCTAGTTTTCAATGGCGCTTCCCCTTGGCATTTCAAGTTGTTCCTGGTCTATTCCTAGCCATCGGAACTTGGTTCTTGCAAGAATCTCCTCGATGGTTAATGGAGAAGGATCAACAAGAAGAGGCGAGAGAGGCTCTTTACAAATTGCACGGCGATGGTTCAAATGACGAATACTTGGAACTGGAGTTTGCTGAAATTCGAGACACAATCATTGCAGAAAAGACAGTAGCAGTCAAACCATGGTCCGGACTCGTTGCGAAAAAATCATGGAGACATCGACTCATTCTGGGATGTGGAATCCAAGCATGGGGTCAACTATCAGGCATTAACGTTATCAACTACTACGGGGTCACTATCTACAGTCTTTTGGGTATTGACACTCGCACTTCCCTCATGATCATCGGCATCTCTGGCTCTCTTTCCATTGTTCACTGTGCACTCGGTTTATACTTTTTGGAAAGACTTGGACGAGTCAAACCAATGGTTTTCTCGGCCACTGGTTGGGCATTGGCTCTGTTGGTCAACGCAGTTCTCAGTCAATATTATGTTGTCGGCGGACAACAATCAACAAATACCAATGCACTACGGGCCATGGTGGCCATGAACCTTGTCTTCTCATTCTTCTATACATTCACTGGAATTATCAGTTGGGTCTACCCTGCCGAAATTTTTCCCGTGGAAATTCGAGCTCGTGGAAATTCTATCTCAACCCTGACAAATTGGTGTCTTGGTCTTCTTCTGGGCCAAACCGGACCATTGACACTCGATAATATCGGATTCAAATTTTTCTACGTCTTTTTTGTGTTCAATATCCTTTCAGCAGTATGCTATTGGATCTTCTACCCAGAGTACGTATTATTGCTTTTGTAATCTAAATTATGGTATAAGCTAACTTGTTGTATAGGACCAAGGGCAAAACACTTGAGCAGATGGACGAACTATTTGGTGATCAACTGATTCCTCATGCATTAGATGATCCTACTGGTGCAGAAGCTGCGAGAGCTGCAATGAACGAGAAGGGTGTATTCACACATGATGAAGATATTTCGTGGTTATTCCAGAGTTCAACAAGTCGAAACGTATTAGAGAGAAAATTATATAGTCATCCATGCGTTCTCACTGCACATAATCAGTATGATAGTTACTCTACACGATCTTCTTTTTAGTGCATTTGTAGACCACATGGAATCGACAATAACTACTCCAACTCGAGCTCGATTCGGATTTTACGCTTTGCAACTCTGAGAGGAATCCAGCACCTCATCTCATGTAAATATTTTCCACATTCCTCTCAACTCCACTCGGATGTCACTCTTGGCGTCAGCTCTCAAGCCCGGACTTGTTCCGTCCCCGCAAAATTTAGAGTGGAAGCGAGGGGGGTGGGGCTCGCCGTTCATTGACCCGACATCTCGCGTCCACTATCAGCCAATATTGACGACGGCTTAAGCTTTCGGCAAGTCGAGATATGTTATAAGGGTTCTTTTTGAAAGGGTGAAATCTTAGTTTGCTTGGAAGCTGACAATCAAGCTTTTTTGAGTTGTTGGTCTTGAGATTCTGCGGTGTCGAGGAGATTTAAATAATACTTGTACGACAACACCTGACTTGGTTTTCGGCTAAAATGAAGATCTCATCTTGTGGTATCCATGGCTTTCATGAGACAGTAGGCATTGATAGCGATGTCCTACTCTTTCACTGGAAACTTGAGAGCGACCTTGAAGGCGAGAAGCAAGATGCCTATCAAGTCATCGTACGCAAGGGATCTAGTTCTGGAGAAGTCCTCTGGGATTCGGGACGTTGCGATGGGCCACAGCAGAGAAATATTCGATGCGAACCTCAAGGTGGTTTTGAAAGCTGCACTTAATACGTCTGGAAGGTGACATCATGGAATCAGCATGGGGAAACCTGCGAAAAGAGTGACAACTTCTTTACTGCCTATCCACGGTCCGATCATCTTCCTCCTTTGAGTATGAATCAAATTTATATGCCTCACACGGCATTAATATTCCGTACCTGGTTTGAAGATATGGACAATAAATGGAAAGCATGGTGAATTGGTGATGGGGGAGAAAAGCCCCTTTATCTCCGCAAAACTATCACGCTCGAACGAAAACCCACGAGAGCTGTTGCATTTGTCTGTGGACTTGGACATCATCAGTTTAGAGTGAATGGACAAGCGGCTTCGGAGCATGTTCTTGATCCAGGATGGACGGATTATCATACGACTGTTCAATACGTTGCTCATGATGTTACGGAGCGACTTTCGGTTGGAGAGAATGTGCTTGGGGCGCATATTGGAAATGGTTTCTCTGCCGGTGATCAAGGGGACCGCTTCTTCTGGCCAAAGTATGAAGATAATACTTATGTCCGGTATGGAAATGAGCTTTGCTTCTTCGCTGAATTGCATCTTTTCTACGAAGATGGATCTCATGTTGTTGAGATTTCGGACGACAAATGGAGGGTCGCCCCAAGTGCAACACTGTTAGCAAATATTTATGCATCCGAAACTCATGATCGCCGCTTATACCCAATAGGCTGGGATGCGCCAGGCTTTGATGATAGTTCATGGAAAACCTGCAAAAGGGCTGACAGGTCCAAGAGGCGCTCTAAAGTATCAAAGTCAACCACCAGTTGTCCTTCATGAAACTTTCACGCCAATCAAGGAAACCTCTCCACGGCCCGGAACTATCTGTATTGATTTGGGTCAAAATTCATCTATCATGACTGAAATTGAAGTTGAAGGGGAAACTGGAAGTGAAATCACAGTCAGATATGGAGAGACAACATATGAAGATGGCACGATTTGTATGCCTGATCCATTATTCAAAGAATTTGAGACGAAAGTGTACTCGAAATTCATCTTGGCTGGAACAGGTGGTAAAGAGCATTGGACGCCTGACTTTTGTTTCTCGCACTCGAAGGTGTACGCAATGCGAAAGATACGGAATCGAAATTGCCACTGCTGCATTCTGTCTGCGGTAGACACGTATCGTCCGCTTCTTCAAGATTGGGAACCATGAAAACCGACAAAGAAGACGTCAATGCTCTTCTCTCGGCATTGAAGTGGACTTTCTCGAGTAACCTCTTCAGTTACCACACCGATTGCCCTCAAATTGAAAAGTTTGCATGGCTGGAAGTAACTCATCTTCTAGCACCAACTACACAATATATGTGGAACATGGAATCTCTTTACACAAACATACTAGACGACATTCTGGATGCCCAAGAGCGATCAGGTCTCATCCCTACCATGGCGCCTGAAATGACATATATGTGTGGTCCCTTACACGATACAATCACCTGGGGCTGTGCACTAATCCTCATCCCCGATATTCTCCAACGCTATTATGGAACCACGAAATCCATTGCCAAGATGTACCGAGCAGGCGAACGATACATGGCCTATATAAAAGGCAAAGAGCGATTTGGTGGACTAATCGAACATGGTCTTGGAGATTGGGGCCGAGGAATCGCGCATGGAAATGCACAAGCAATATTGAAACAGCTATTTATCATGAGTGTTTACTCTGCATGTCAAGTTTTGCCTCTCATTTGAATTTAGACCACAAGAAAAAGAGTTGGGAGAAAGAAGCAAAGAGAATTTACGATGTGTATAATCAACACTTATTAGTGACAAATGATCCATCTCGTCCTCACGCTTACTACACATCCCGGGACGACTATCCTAACCGCGATTGCGACGCCGTATGTCAAGCCCTCGCTCTCCAATTTAATATGGTTCCTGAAGCGCATATCTCTGCCGTCCAAGCATCTTTTCTTTCCGACGTCTCGGATGGTAAATTGCGCTCTGGAGAAATCGGTCTGAGGCATCTCTTTAACACGCTTGGAGATCTCGGAAGAACTGATCTAGTGTTGCAAATGGCGAGACAAGAAGAACATCCTAGTTATATGCGCTTCTTACGTAGGGGAGAAACCACTCTTCTTGAGTTTTGGCAGGATGAATGCAGGAGTAAATGCCATGATATGTTGGGAAGTATTTTGGAGTGGTTTTATGTCTATGTCTTGGGGTTGAAGGTTGGGATAAGGGATGGAGAACTTTCACTGTGGCTCCCGCTTACCATAGCGAGTTTGGTACTGTGGAAGGGGAGTTTGAGAGCCCTTACGGGATGATTGGATTGAGTTGGAGTAAGATCGGTAGTGGGGTTGAGATGGAATTGAGGGTTCCAGTTGGATCAACAGCTACGGTGGTGTTACCCAAGGATAATTGTCATGTTATGATCAACAGACACCTCCTAGATGATAGGAAGTGGGCCGAGCAGAGCAACAGGGTTGAGCTTGTACATGGGGCTTATACACTGCATTTATCGATATGAACTCATGTATTTGGGCAATATACGATACTTGAAAATGCCGTAATACGTTAAAAACTATATTCAATGATTGATGATTCCTTTGTCACTCGTTCAAGCCCTATTCTGACCCTTGGCCCATATTCAGAACTAGCTGTGAGAATTTTATATATATTGCAAGACCTTGAAATATCTGCATTCATGATTGATTCGAAGCAGATAGGAGTCATATGCCCGCTATTTTCGTTGTTTAACACAAAGACTGTTGTTTTGACAATCCGTCAGGAAAATATGATATATCTCCAACAAAGCATGCATTTACATTCAGGCATTTGGCCTCAATACGACTGACTACATGATACAAATTTGAGATGGTAGAAAGACCAGATAAGTGCTAATAGTTGATCTATTGATGAAGTGACTGTGCCAGATATTGACTATTAATTGATCATCTCCTAGTCAAGTTCACCGAATCACTACTTTGATAATACAAGAATTGCTTCAACAACATGTGAAATAAACTACACTTCTAATGCAATAGAAACATCATGTCAGTGTCCGAAATGCAATAGTAGGAACAAAGCTATTTGCATTGATACATACGAATATATAAAACTGGGTGAGAACTATGAAGTCTTTGGCTCCTTCCTGAAGAACCACACACTACTGTGGAAGCTGGAAAGACCTTTGAAATACTACAAAGTTGACCTAGACATGTATCATCAAGAATTCTCGACCAAACATCAGTATTGTATTCTAGAAAGTATTGTTTATTACACTTGCTACTATCAAGTGACCGAAACAAGACGGAAGCTGTACTGTCCTTCACTGATACCTATATACCAGTTCTAGGATTTCAACCCTTATCAGAAGATAGAGAGAACTTTCCCCAACTTTTATAGCATCAAATTAGATACTAACAGGGCTTTAGAAGAACACAGGCCAGACGATAACTTCTCAATGTGTGATTCATACTTGAACCTTCACATAACACAGACCTCACTCATTAGTCCATGTGAAGTTGAAGCCTAACATCTAGGCTTTGATGGCCTCAGGATACCTTGAATCTCTTTGGCAAAAGTGGTTAGCTTGGTTCAGTTTCTCCCACAACAATTTTGAACTTGTTTACATCCTCAAAAACGATTAACAACGACAATATCAACAACATTGGCTTTTCTTCAACTGATTTTGGTGGTTGTTCCTTATTCGAATATTGTTCGCCTTAGGCTACAGTTTTTTTTCAACTCTTCTTAATTAAAATTCTGCCATTGTCGGTTGGGTCACCGCTCGGGCCCTATGATTTCCATCATGGATAGCTCTATTAACAGAAGCTTATCCCCTCCAACCCCATTCCCTACTCTTGAAACAACCACTACTCCTCTTCCTACAACTACTTTACCAAGAAGAACAAGATCGAGATCAGATACACTTCCTCCATCAACTGAGCGCCCTCAATTGGAGGATTTAATCCCAGCGTCACGCCGTGATTCAATCAATTCAAATACATCCGATTCAAGCCTTTTGAACGCAGAGCTCGAACGCCTTCGCGCAGAGGTCATTCGACACGATCGAGAGCTTCAAGAATCTGGCATCGGTCTTGGAATTTACGGAGAAGGAATCGCAGCAGAAATTGAAAGTGAGGAATTCAGTTACCGTGGTGTTCAGAGCGCCCGACCATGTAAGTTCAGATCGAAAGAATTGCGCCTCGATTGTTTGCTAATTATCTCTTAAAGCTCCTCGTCTGCCATCAGTTCGCCAGCCACTCCCAGTTGTTGAACACCCTCTTACTACTGATTTAAGAGCCCGTCGTCGTGGATCGGTTATTCATCATTCTCGATCATCTTCTGTCTCTTCGCTCCCTTCTACTGAAGATCTTCGAGCCTATCCAGAACTCGACTACAGACCCATTGTACAAGAGCCTTTCCACAATCAAATCCCACTTACTTCTTCTACCAACAATCTTCCTCAACTCACTTCTGCGATATACGTTCCCCCACCTCGAGCACCCAAGACACATAAGGAACGTAAGATGAATTATCAGGGTTTCGGTGATCCAAATCAATCCGGCCAACCATCCAACTCTAGACAAGCACCGCCATCGCCAGGTCAAGGTATGGCTCATACAAACGGAATGAACGGTCAGATGAACATGGCCGGAATGGCTAACATGATTGGCTTTCCAACTCCTGCTGGACATCAATCTGACCTTAATTATATTATGGTCATGGTTGAAGAATTGAGCCGTCTTTTGGCCGCCAATCAGAAGATTACCGATAGTATTCTTGAAAAGATTGGAAATGTTCGTCAACGAGCCAAAGATAAGAATTTGAGCAATGACGAGCTCCTTGATATTGTTACCGAGGAATTGAATGGTAAGTCACTGCCTCCGCTTTAAGAAGCATAGCTAACAATTCATTAGCTGGTTCAGAGAATCTTGAGATTGAGAACGCCCAATTGCGTAGAGAAGTCGAATCATCCAAGGCTGATGCTGACGAAAATTGGAAGTTGGTTCTACATGCTGCTGGTATCCTTGAAGATATCAAGGAGAAGGCCCACAATTACAAATTTCAACATGAGAAGGACACTCTTGCCTGGCACAAGAGTTACCGTGATCAACTCGCCCAAGAACGTAAAGAGAATCTTGAACTTCGTTGCCACATTGCGGACATGCAAGCTCATGCTGCAAAGGCCAATGACTACATTAATCAGCTTCGTCGTTATGCTTCCGAGCACAAGATTATTACTGAGCTCACAACTCAAGTTCATCAATACAAGGGTGAACGACGTTATTGGAAGCGTATGGCTTGTCCTGGTCTCATTGAAGATCCTAGCGAGTGGTCTGATGGTGAAGGTGGAGCCACAGGTAATATCCCTGAGGCTGAAAAAATCGCATGTGCTCCGTGGATCGCTGAACGTGAAGAGATGGCACGCATTCTTAATGGCGATGGTGGATCATCTTGAATCTCTTCCTTTTGCATACAAAATTACGATCAAATGGCGTTGGGGAGGATTTTTTACGGCACAAACCTGTCTCATGAAATTGGCGTAATGGAATGGGTATACCCGATTTCTTTTACTCGATAGCATGTACATCTGCATGGATGAATGGATGAACGGTCATGGCTAAGGGAAACTTGTTTGATGAAATTCTTGTATTAATGTATTCTGGTTGCACATTGGGAATGGGAATGGAGCCAGCGGTTTCACGCTGTGCATCAAATGTGGCGAATCTGGTTTCTCTTCTACTTGACGGCAAACACTCACGATATCACAACTCGCTCTCTTTTCTGAGATCATCTTTCTTTTCTAATTTCCTTCTTTTTTGAAGCGAAATCAAGGAAATGTAAAAGGTGCAGAGATGTCGATGGGTTGACTAAGGACTTTCCCAAGATTTTATAAAATGAAATACTTGAATAGGATTGTGATGCGATCTTTGGGTTGTTTTGTCTGTTGGTAGATGGATAGTTTTTTAGTCACTTAATTACATGATAGTTTAGTTAATTCGGAATGAGTGGATATGCATTTGCGCATACCTACCTAATTCATATACTCTTCTCTTCGCTACTTTACTTTACTAGCATAGAATGTTTGCGTGTTTTTTGTGTTTTATGAATGAATGAACGAATGATGGTAAGCTTTCTATACAGTGTGATCGATGCTATTAAACCTAGGTATTAAACCTAGGTAGGTACATATATATTCATACACCCTATCCCATAAAATCATATCATACAATATCTAGATAAGTTTTATACTACATACATAATTTCATTTCTTCTCTTCTTATCTCATCTCTTCTTGTCTCTTCTCTTCTCTTCTCAACTCATTCCATTCCATCTCAGCTCAACTCATTCTGTTCTATTCTATTCTATTCTAAGCCTTCTCACACCTACCCATCCTCCCAACTCACAATCCGCTCATCCTCTATTATCTATTCACAATCCACTCACCCACCCACACAACTCCAACTCCAACAGCAGCCCGAGTCACATATAAACATTATTATTTCATCTTCATCTTTTTCCCATCCCCTCCCTACCCCTCCGTACCTATATATACCACAAAACCCACTCATTTCAACTAAAAGTAAAACTCAGAATTCTCTTTTAAAAAACATGTATAGAAAAACAAAAGTCCAAGCAAAAATCCCAAGTAAGGTAGGTATAAAAATTAACGCATTATTTCCTTGCGTTGAGAATAAGAATAAGTAAGGGTATATAGATGAACAGAATTCAAAGTCGAATTAGAAGCCGATGCCGAACCCGAAGCCGAGATCGAAATCAAAGGTCTCCAGACCAATCGAAATTAGAAATCGAGAAGAAAAAAAAGAAAAAAAAAGGTATAATGCAACGCTTCGCTATGCCTTTAAGGAACAAAAAAAGCAACGCAAGTCTATTCAAGACTATATGGTATAAAACAGCACGATCCTCCAAGTATTAAGCGCCTCAAATCCAATCTCTGTATATCCCAGAGCCACTACATCATCATTAATCTCGTAGTTCTCCTTTCCATCCTTGTCGTTTCCGCACCCAGTCCAGCACCTAACCCTCCTTTGCGCGATTCCTGTGCTCTCCTGAAAGCATCCCGCTCACAATAAATCTTCCCATTCATCTCAAAATAATCATGTCTCAAATTCCTCTTACAATCCGCACAATTCAAACAGCTCGGGTGAAACTTCTCCTTCTTCTCGCTTTCCAAATATTGTCCCTCGATACCCCTATCACAGCCAGAGCACATTGAACCATTTAATTGATGATAATGATGTTCACAATAAGGCGCATCATTATGAACGTAGAATTCCGAGGTAAGGAATGGAGCTCGACAAGTTGTGCAGACGAAACATGGTTTATGATAGCGACCAGTTAGACGTCCATCGGCTGAAGATACGGATTTGCCTTTGATGGGAAGCGTGCAAGATTTGCAATTACCTTTTGAAGTCACAGGACGGCGAGGAGCGGGCAAAGGTTTGTTCTGATCGAGGAGTGGAGCTGTGTGAGATCTTTGGAAACCATTCATGGGGTCTGGTGAAAGATTTCTTAGTCGAGGATTCAGTGGCGCAGGCGAGGGGTCACGATTGCGGGGTTTGAGAGGCGCGGGTGGGGGAACACGAGGTGTAGGCGATAGGCGGCTGACAGGATTGGTGGCGTAATCTGGAGATTGAAAGGCGGGACTCAGAGGTGAGTATGGTTCTTGTTCTTTTACTGGCTCCAAGTCGCTTGGTCTGGGATACATTTCGTGTGGTGAAATATTGGCCATCGATGAAGTAATTTCAGACATGAGTTCAGACATTCTGGGATTTGATTGCTGTCTCCTGTGGTAATCGCTTTCCACCGTGGATGGAGGGCTTGACCGTGAGCTAATTTTACTCCCTGCAGAAGTGGAGGAAGTGTATGAATGAGTGGATGATTGAGAATTAGATGCAGAATGGTATGGATTATTAGCACCAAATTCTGCTTCCAAGTTGATATTGGGTAACGGTGGAAGATCTCCAGCTTGATGTCCTGATCTTCCTCTGATGAGACTTGCACCTCGCGGTGGTAATGCTCTTGATGTATCAGGACCAGAGATTGATGTTTTCCGTCCTCTGTCATTCGACTCTCGTGACCTGTGACTTGATATCGATTGATTTCTACGTGACGAATGAAAATCGAGACTCTCCTTTCGTCGAGGAAATGTTTGTGATCTTATAGCTTCCTGACGTCCGGATTCCTGAGAATCTTCTCTCACCTCTGGTGATAGGATACCATATCCTTTGTTGCGCGGTGGCATTGGGAAATTATTAGTCGAGCTATTTGTTGAAGTTCTAGAATGACCCGAGCTTGTCGAGAGCGTTCGATCGATTTGTTCAGGCTCCGCAGTCAATGGTGGCGAAATTATGTCATCTGGACGTCCCATACTAGGTTTTCTATTGTACATTGTCTGTTCTCCATAACTAGGAACCTTTCTTGAGTCCGTCGCAAAAGGTTCTGGGGTATTTGTAACGACTTTTTGTAGAGAAGCAGCACTTCCAGCTACATTTTGATTCATGTAGACTTTTGAATTTGTGGATGCGAACATCATTGGGTCCGCCTGTTCTATTCTCGGCGAGTGAGCGTCATATGCGCTCTTAAGTCTGGGTGATCCCGTTACTTTTGGTGTGGGAAAGCGAGGGAAAGCAGAGTCTAGATTGGATGATAATAGAGCTGGAGTGATAGGTCTTTGCATAGGTGACGATTCGTTAGCGCGCGAAGACTTTCCGAATGGTAATCGAAGGCGATCATGTGGAGTCAATGGCGAAGCACTTCGAGAGGGAGATGCGCTACTCGCTGGTGTCAATTGATCTTGTTGGAAGAATGGACGATCTATTGATGTTATCATTAGTATAAATTTCAAAAGTCCAATAGCTCTTCAACATACTCGCAGCAGATGTATCAACCCTCGGAGGCATTGTTCTTCCTGGTTTCAAAAGATTTGAACCATTGGAATATGATTGCTGATTGTATGGCATCCTGTCGAAAGTATTATTTAAATCGAGTGGTGGTGTAGCTACATGAATAATTAGTATTGATATTACACCATTGATATCATGGACCTAGAAACTTACGTTCTCCAGCAGAAGGAGGGCCTGAGCAAATATGCTCCCCCATCATAGCAATTTGAATATCCCTCGCGCAACTCGAACATTTTATCGTTGGTAAAAAACTCGACGATCTCATAAAGTCTGCCATGGTGAGCAAGATAAGTTCTTGATTATGCCAACCTCTCAATTCCCTCGATTGATTCTTAAATATTGATCATAAAGCGGCTATAATGTTTTATGTTGGTCTCTTATTCCTTCGTCGATCAATTGAGTGGAGGCGGTAAAATGCTCAGTATGGAGAGGGAAAGGATGAAAGATCTGGTGATTTTTGAAGCGAAGGAAGGAAGTTTATAGAGAATGGCGATATTATGAGTATTCAATTGTTTCGTTTGTGAGTTCAATATATTAAATTAAATCTTCTAGAAATGATCTTCAAGCTCAATTGGATCTGATCGCAGTAATGTACAGAGTCTTGATTAGGAAGCAAATTCTTGTGAGAGATGTTGAAGAATGAATTAAGTGAAGTGTCAATGCGATTGAAGAACGAAGACGAAGATATGGTATATTGTAATGTAAGTAAGTATGTATTGATAGAATTCCTAGTTGAAAGATTGGATGGGAATGAACGACAAGATGTAAAGATTGATAGATAGGTAGGGATGAATGAATGTTGTGCTTGCTATTCGAATATTGCTGTAAGGACTGACTGTTATTACTGAGAATGAGTGTGAGTGTGAGTGTGAGGGTGGATGTATCTGGATGCGTGTATAGGTAGGTAGTGAAGATAAAAACAAAACAAAAAATAAAAGGTGGAAAAGATCAGGACGAACGAATGTTTGATAGTTGGATGAAACTCCCACGTCCTAGTATAGTGCGGTGTGGAGAAAAGAAGAAAAGAGAAGATCTTCTTGAGTAGTACTCGAGTAACTGTACCTGGTATCTTCCTCGTGGATGGACGATGAACGATGGACGATGGGCGATGGATAATGGATAATGGATAATGGACAATAGACAATAGACAATAGACAATAGACTATCATATCATGGACCTGCGCAAGCTTTCACACTTGGAATCTCTTTCCGTCCTCCCTCCCCTCCCCCCCTGGTCCAAGTCACAACCAGAATCCAAAATGGGATGAAAATGGATTCAGGTACAAGAAACATGATGACCCGTCCTCGATGGTGAACCGTGCTGGCTTGACGATGGAGGTTATTGTAACATCCAAGTCCCATAGCATAAACTTTCGCGGGTCATGATTGGTTCATGTTTAATTATCTATTGTTGCGGATAAATATTATTTGATTTCATTCTGGTCCAATCAATGGATGAAGTGGTGATGGGGTGATGGGGAGAGGAGGGTGACTTGATGATATCGATGGGATATTTGGTTTCATTGGTAAGGTTTGCGGGATCATGAATGGAGAGTTTATTGTGAGTAGATGTCTCGAGTAATGGGATTGATGGATGATTGGGTATGGAGGAAGAGAGATTTACATCGGCACATGGGATTGGGATGAGTCGATGGGAGGAGTGGAAGCCATGGAAGATGCCATGGAAAGAAATGACTCGGGAGGTCCAAGCTACGTATGGTCGTCGATGAACTGAGTAGTGCCGGTTGGTGTTGGTATTGGTAGAAGTATGTGTACTAGTCGGCTGGTATGTATGGTCTACCGGTATTGCAAGATGAAGGTATATTTAATATCTACCTAGATATCTATCTATCTGATGTCTCTCGAGCTATGTATCCAATCAGCTCCAACTTCAAAGAGAACATTCATGAGTACCCATTCCTTATTAGATGATAGATAACTAGACAGTACACAGTACACAGTACACAGTAGACACTCCCGATCCATAAATATATCCTCATATCATCCCACCACCAACTCTCCTACATCCACATACATCTTCAACATCGTCCCATGCCCCTCTCTCAATCATTTAACTCTAACATTTACCTTTCCACCAATTCTCCATCCCCGAATCACGAAGCGTCCTCTCTCTCCCACTTTGGTCCGTCCGTACCTGCTCCACCGCCTCCACTCGATACATTCATCTCCTTCATTTCATTCATCTCACTCATCGCAATATGCAGAACCACTTTTGGCAGCACTGCAGCCCCCATTGGACCTTATCACCGTCCCTCCAAATATCAGGGGCCACGGAACGGTCCTAGTACAATCTCATCCGACCGTCCAGTGCATCCAAACGAGGGATGAAAAAAAAAAAAAAATCAAGGTTCATCGGACGACGCGATATGTCAGGGACCGAGGGAGGAGTCCAGTCCACGCAAAGATCCTAGAACCACTAGGGAAACTTTTTATCTGAGCGTAACCCAAAGGATCCACACCATGGCCATTGAAACGAAACACACTACAGTACACACTACACTGATGGCCATCTTCCAGTGCAAAGTTTATCGTGCCATGTCCCGTTGCATATTTTACTTTTTTCTTGCTTCTTCTTCTTCTTCCTTTTGTTTGACTCCATTACCCGCATGCATGATCGAAACCTTGGGAGCTACGCAATTGCAGAGCCAAAATTAAGAAAACGGGGTTTCAGATGTCGCGCGCTTTTCATGCGCATCCATAATGATGTCAAGACATTGAGTATGTGGTCTCTATCCAAAACATTCTATTCCTTCCATTCGATGTTCTATGCCCAATTGATTATTGGGAAAATCTTCTGGTCCTCTGTCCGCGACATACTAACGCTTTCGATGGTGGGAAGAGATAGCTTACCTAGTATCTAGTATGGTATCTAGTATTTAATATCTAATATCTAGTATCTAGTATCTAATATCTAGTATCTAATATCTAATATCTAATATCTAATATCTAATATCTAATATCTAATATCTAATATCTAATATCTAATATCTAGTATCTAACATCTAATATCCAGTATCTCATACCTAGTAATGAAGGAGTATTAAAGTATCTAATGAATCGAATCATTTGAATTGAGCGCTCCACCAATTCCCCCATGGAGAATATCAATTATCAAACTTGCCCATTTCGAGTCCTTGCCGCCGTGAACCTAAGATTGGACCGCCGGACCCTGACGGTGTGATAGGGTACTATTATAGATAGGTGTGATCGGTAACGTGTAACCTTAGAGTGCAGAGTAAAATATCGTATTGATAGGTAGAGGTAGTACAAATAGAGATATTCGAGGAGATAATCGAGATTTGATTGTAGTGGTGGTATTGGATCGGTATTGTGTTTTCTTTTGATCCAAAAAACGAAGTTATACTATCCCGTGCGTGGACTATACTATGCATTTATTCATTGCTGTTATGTCGGGTGTTCTCAATAGAAATTGCAGCCAAAGGAAATTAAAGCATCGACTCGTAACACTTCTGGCCGATTCTTCATAATAAATCGGGGTAATGAATCCAACACAACACAGACATTTAGAATTTTTTCCCTTTCGATAGCTTCAATATTGTCAGTCAAACAAACGGCCACTCTTTACACTTCGTCACTCTTCCTTCCCGTTATTCTGTCGGCGGCTTACTAGCCCCTGATCTCCACCTTACATTTCCTGAAGTGGCGCTACTCAATTTATATGAAGGTGATCCCCTTCTTTTCAGGAATTTTTTCAACAGGAATTTTTGGTCTTTCTGCTCTCAAAAATGGGGGATGTGATGTTCTATCGTGTTGTCTTTTCTCTTCAATTCGGCTGGTTGATGGGAGGATGGACCGACCTCTTTGAGTCTCTGCCTGTCAATAGGTAGGATTGCAAGTATGTGTACTATGTGTACTATGTGTACTATCTATACTATATGTACTAGTTATGTGTAGTATGGAAGACGATTACAACGGGATCATTTTCGACCTTGATGATTCTAGACTTGGTCTCTTTGTGAGTGATAATTTCTGTTGATCAGGGTCTTTTCTTCTTTCCTTCTAGTTCACTTGGTCAACACAAGAATTTATCTTGTAGAGCAGCTTTCCCATTTCCCATACTCTTCCATGCATCATCTCTTTTACTACCCACCGACAAACATCTCCTTCCACGCCGTTAGTGTCGGTATAGTGTCCAACAGTCTCTCTCCGTACTCACTGAAACATACAACACATCGGTTGCAAAACACAACAGTTGTAAATGAATGACTGCCCACTCCCCTATTTCGAACACCGACATCAATTTCCACATTGGATACTCCAATTCAGGCTCTTAAACACATAAAGCCAACCAAACGTTCTCACAATGCCGCTTGTGCATCTATCTCATCACACCTCCTTTCCTTGTCGACACTTCAAAAAACACGTGTTATGATTTCCTCGACGCAATGAGTAATGAAAACTGTTGAAATGCCATTGATGGGATATATCTGCGTATGGTATTCTGACCGCTACTTTGCTTCATTTCAATAGTGCTATTCTATTGATAATACACATGAATTCTGTACTAACGGGCGCAACCGCGATGCGAGATTCCGTAGTCTTCGGGAACGACATAATTATTGGGAAGGAAAGGTAAGAAAGGGACCGAGGGAATATTATTCCGTGATCATATTGTTGACATTAATTGATCGGATAATTTAATAAGAAAATATCGAATCAGTGAGACGAGAAGAGTAAAGGGACCACTACCCAAGTACCTAGTATGTATAGGAATCTCTGGATATTCAAAATTGACGAATGGGATAGATACCTAGTAGATATCATGGTTGGTGAGAGGATTGAATGGTGTAATATGCAATAACAATATATTCTGTACGGAGGCGATTCGCAAGCCAAGTTGATAGCCACCTTGAAGTCTTGGAGATGATCTCTTATCCAAATGAGTTTGTGAAGCATGCGGTCTCTTCTGTTGTGATCATTACCATCTTTGCACTTTTCTTCATAATAACAGACCATACCAAACCATACCATATTATACCATATTATACCATATTATACCATATTATACCATATTATACCATATTATACCATATTATACCATATTATACCATATTATACCATATTATACCATATTATACCATATTATACCATATTATACCATATCATACCATATCATACCATACTCAGCGCACAATACATAAAAATCAACAATATCCTCCCATTTTCTCCACAACTACCTACCTAGGTACTCCAGACTCTCCACAAGACATCACAGCAAAATCATGGAGAAAATGATATTTTCTTTTGTTGATCGTTATCGATATACATACTGCTAGGTCCCTCCACCCAATCTCATCCAATCAACGACGCATATTCGAGCCAGCAAAGCTAACCCACTATTATCAGACGGTACCTTAGATTATAGTGGGGGGAGATACGGAATTCGGACAACGGATGTCACCACGACGAATTTAAAATGATGCGAACTCCCCACGAATTTCAGTCTTCCTTTCGATAACCATATACTTTGAATCAAATTCGACCGACGATTAAGATCAACTGCCAAAGCAAACCCCTTCCAACACTCAACTCAAGTCAATCAAACAGATCGCACTTACGAGTGTGATCACCCCGTCGTCAAGACGTTTTCTAATCTTCTCAACTCGTACGTATTCAATTTTATTTTGATAATGTTTGAGGGTTGAATAAGCTGCTTCTGCCGTGGATGGAGGATGGGTGAGAGAGGAAGCAAGAAAGAATGTCCTGTGCATCTCTACACTCAGTTGCACTTGATGGATTGGAGTTTATTTGATTGTCAATATCTGCTGCTTGCTGCCTTCCATGGCTTGCAATGTTTACATGCGATCGCGGGTGTATCTTACCTCCTTCTCAATGCCTTCGTATTCTCTTGGATAGTAGAGGAGGGGACATCCGATGCCTTCGAATTGTATTGATTCTGCGGCTGCTGCTTTCCACAAGGTTCATTGTTTACATCGCGGTCTTCACCCATCTTACGATTCCCTCGTCATACACTTCACACTTCCTTCCCAACATGCAACTCAACCTCTCACAACTCCCCATTGAGGGAGGAACTTCTTTACAATATGGCATACTAACAACCCATTCACAGATCGCACCATCCTTTTGCTGGTGCCCGTTGCTCTTCTCCAGCAGGAGCATCGGACTCGCCGTTTGTTAGATAAATAGTCTTGCAATCAACAGACCTCTTCTTCTCCAATACACAACATTTGCATCAATTTTTGTCTATACATCTGTACCCATCAAAACTCGAAAACATTCATACACTTGCAATTCTTGCTTTACCTACACATCTACATCAATTTTAAGATCTTCTCAAACATCTTTACGTTAAATCAAGAACTGTCAAGCACTTTTAAGAACTTTTCGAGTTTTCAAATCAATCAAAGATGGCTCCCCACGCAAACGGCTCCAGCAACACCAGCACTATGGATGGTGCATCCTCCCAATCCTCTAACCAAGACTTGTTCACCGTTAGCTCTCCTAACGTTCTCTACACTGATGACGAGATTCGCTCAAAGTACAATTATCGTACCACCGCTGTCACTCAGTCTGCTAACGGCAACTTTGTTGCTACTCCCAAAGAAACTGTCTATGACTTCAAGGTCGAACGTAAGATCCCCAAGACAGGTATGATGCTTGTCGGTTGGGGTGGAAACAATGGTACAACCGTTACTGCCGGTATCATTGCTAATCGTCGTGGTCTTTCATGGGCAACTCGTGAGGGTACCCGTGAGCACAACTACTATGGCTCTGTTGTGATGGGTTCAACCATGAAACTCGGTACTAACGCGAAGACTGGCGACGATGTCAACATTCCTTTCCACAAAGCTTTGCCAATGGTTCACCCCAATGATTTGGTCATCGGTGGTTGGGATATCAGCGGCTTCAACTTGTCTGATGCCATGGATCGTGCTGGTGTCCTCGAACCTACCTTGAAGCAACAAATCAAGAAGGAAATGACTGACTTGGTTCCACTTCCTGGTCTTTACTACCCAGATTTCATTGCTGCCAATCAAGAAGATCGTGCCGACAACCTTATCCCAGGTAGCAAGGCTTGCAATGAGCATGTTGAAAAGATTCGTCAAGATATCCGGTAAGCATTCACAGTGATTTACTCTTCGTTCCATTGCCATCTGCTAATATTCTTTTCGCAGTGACTTCAAGGCCAAGAACGAACTCGATAAGGTCATTGTCCTCTGGACTGCCAACACCGAACGTTTTGCTGAGCTTATTGATGGTGTAAATGACACTGCCGATAACCTTTTGAAAGCTATCGAGAACGGACACGAAGAAGTTGCTCCTTCCACTATCTTTGCTGTTGCTTGCATTCTCGAGAATGCACCTTTCATCAACGGTTCTCCACAAAACACATTTGTTCCTGGTTGCATTGAGCTTGCAGAGAAGCACAACTCCTTCATTGGTGGTGATGACTTCAAATCTGGTCAAACCAAGATGAAGTCTGCTCTTGTCGACTTCTTGATCAGTGCTGGTATCAAGCTTACTGCTATCTCCAGTTACAATCATCTTGGTAACAATGATGGAAAAAATCTCAGCTCTCAAAAGCAATTCCGTTCCAAGGAGATTTCTAAATCCAATGTTGTCGATGACATGGTCGCTGCTAATAACGTTCTCTACAAGGAAGGTGAACATCCTGATCATTGTGTTGTTATCAAGTACATGCCAGCTGTTGGTGATAACAAGCGTGCCCTTGATGAGTACTATGCTGAGATTTTCATGGGAGGTCATCAAACCATTTCGTAAGTTACTATCCAGACAATGTCCATCTTATAACTTACTAATCATAAATAGGCTCTTCAATGTTTGCGAGGATTCTCTTCTTGCTTCACCACTGATCATTGATCTTGTTGTCCTTGCAGAGATGATGACTCGTATTCAATGGAAGGCACATTCTACTGATGGTGCTACCACCAAGGATTACAAAAACTTCCACAGTGTTCTTAGCATTCTCAGTTACATGCTCAAGGCACCTTTGACTCCACCTGGAGCTCCAGTCGTTAATGCACTTGCCAAGCAACGCGGTGCTTTGATTAACATTTTCCGTGCTTGTGTTGGTCTCGAACCAGAGAATGACATGACTTTGGAACACAAGCTTTATTAGGTTGTGTCTTTGGTCAGAAGTTGTGGATTGTTCGAATTTCATGGTGGTGGGATTTCGATGGATTCTTGAATTGCTTACTATTCTTATTGACCTCATGGTGATACCTAAGTACCATGCATTCATTCATTACCTAGAATAGTTTTATCGAAAAATTGAAGTACATTAAACCTTCAAACGTTACTCTTCTTCTGAGTTGTGTGAAAATCTCCCATGTTTTTTTTTTTTTTAGTGATCCCAACTGATACATTTTGGTGTTCGTGCCGGGAATTTATTAGTTGGGGAAGGAGTGAGGAAACGGTGATTAGCGCGAATTGCCTGAACACTTGTCTCACATCCCAATGAATATCTTCACCTTTGATTATCAGATTTCCCGAAATCTCCGAATTATCATCTCATTTGTCTTTGAAAAGGAACATTCACTCCATTGAATTGATTTCGCACTTATCAAATCCTCATTGATCAAATTGTGATCCAAGCAGATTTCTATTAGTGTCCAAAGCCAAGGAAGGTGTCTCGAGGGTGTTGAGGTATATCGCGACGGTAGAATGAATGGATGCATGATTCGAGATCTCGATAAATTTGGACTTTGATATCTCCTTATCCCCATCTCTCTTCACGAGATCAGATTCTGCGAGATCTCGTTGGGGGCGCGTGGTCTGTGATTTTGAGGGGAGGTGTGTTGAGTTGGGCTGAGGTGTGAGGGGAGGTGTGAGTTTGGGTTGTGAGGGGAGGGGAGGTGTGAGGGGAGGGGAGGTGTTGAGTTGGGGTGTTGAGTTGTGAGGTGTGTGGATTTGCTGGATACTGTGTATTCGGCTCGCTGGGGTTGAGATTCTACTTCGTATCCTCGGCTGATGCGCGTCGTGTATGTATGTGTGAGTGGTGTGGTGTGTTTATTACGATTGCGATTGAGGGGTAAGGTGGATGATTGCTCGTTTCCTGCTAACTTTGAGAGTGTGGTAGGTATCCTTTCTCATCGTCGACTTCTTGAGGGCTGGGGATCTTCCCTATATGGGTACATAAAGTGTGAGATTTTATGCTGATTTTTTAATTGGAGGAAGGTGCTGGATAAGAGATTTGCGGAATTAAGATTGAGGAGAGATATTAGGAGAAATATTAGGAGAACATGCCGTCGCAATATCCTTCGATTCAGAGCTTTTTTCGAAAGGAGGTTAAGGGGGGTGAAGGAGCGTCTGCGTTGGATGTGGTGAGAGACCAGAGGGGAGGAGATGGGAATGGGGATCAAATGAGTGATGGGTTTGGTAGAGATGGTGGTGGAAAAATTGATGGAGCGGAGAGGGACAGGAAAGATGGATTGGGAGATGGATTTACGGTGAGTGCATACAAGCAATTGATCAGCTTGATCAATTTTATGCAGCTATTCTGGATTTTGACTTTTTTTTCATATTTGGAGATTTTCTCTTTTCAGATCTTCTGGGTTTGTATTTTATTCTATGTCTTGAACTTTGTGGAATTAGGGTACATCTGCCGTGTGTGGTTGAGGGACGCTGGCCAGAATGAGAGCTTGAGAAAAGATGAAAAAGGCGGAAATGGGGGTCCATGGAGAGATGGAGAAATTTTATTGATGAGAGTCTGATGACTGATATACTTGGTGTGATAACAGGGAGAAGAATTACATGAGTCAATGGATCCTTTGGCTAAAACGTGGAATCCGAGTAGAGAGTATGAGAGTATGACAGTGGGAGAATTGATGTCTGGTATGTATTTTCGAATGCTTTTCCTGTATTTGGGGGGGGGGGGGGGGGGGGTTAAGAATGCGGATCATACTTCAGGAATTTTTTCGTTTAAGATATTTCTACAACGTTGTTTCTTGAATACAGAGGATCATAGTATTATGCGGAGTCTAATGACTAGCGGAAAAGAAACTTATAAAAATCAGTGAGCACATTCTGCGAGGAATTTACTAACTCGTGAATGTTCTAGGTCCAAAAGCAGTTACATTCATAGGTAGAGTTGTCAGTTTCGCGACAATCATTGGTAAAAGTGCCAAACAACCAAGAGCTAGGGGGTGGCATTATGTTGGTGTTAGGGGAGAGGGTGGTGTTGTTTCGGTAAGTGGCGTTCAATTTGCTTTTCGTGTCTTGTCTGCCACTGAACTGGATCGCCACTGCGATGCACATTATTTTACACTAAATTTTCCAAAGAGGTTCTCACTAACTGACATTAAACTCCCATAGATAAAACTGTACTTCGCAAACCAATCTTACCCCCTCAAATTAGGTCAACTTCTCTCAATCTGGACAGCCTTCATATCTGATACTTCGAAAGCCGACAGTGCATCCACAGCTGGTATTCTCGTTTGCGCAAACCTATTCCCAGGTCGCAATACAAGTGATCACTTGATGATTCATACTCATTCCGGTGCTGCAGACGTCTGTCGTATTCCTCTCGGTTACATCAAGGGCGAACCATTACCTGGGCTCATGACATTGGAAGCATATCTAAATGGAGGGTATGATGGAGTTCTGGATGTGAAATTACTCGTTTGTGTGAAGAGTATCGGAGCCAAGAAGAAGATTGTCAAAAAAGATGGAGGGGAATCAGATTTGGTCGAAGTAGTCTTCTTTGATCATACTGGCGAGGTGAAAATGAAATGTTGGTCGGATTTAATCGAGAGTGTGAAGGAATGGGTACCAGGAAAAACTATCTTGCTAGTTTCAAATCCGATACATAAGCTTGATTATGGAGGTAAAGGGATAATCGGTTGGGGAAGAAATACAATGGTTGATGTGGAACCGGAATTTGCAGATGCCAATTGGCTGAGAAAATGGGCAAATGTATTAATGAGGAAAGAGAGTATAGGAGTGGAATTTCCAAGTGAAGTTTGGGGAGAGGAGGACATTGAGCAAGCAATTTATGGACCTAGAACGGCATTATTTGGACTGAGGGATGTGGAGGAGTGGGTTAGAGGAGGAGAGGGAGAGCCTTTCACAGGGTGGATTAGTGTTGTGTTGGTAGAATTGAGCTTGGTGAAGATTTGGAGGAGGAATATGTTGTTTTGTGGGGAATGGTTTGTTTTCTTTCTTCTTCTCTTTCTGGTTCTGTCTTGCCTTTTGCATTGGATTTGGATAAAGATTCTCACTAATTATCACTACACACAGCTGCGGTATACAACTCTACTCCCCCACCCCCAATTTCGAATGTCCGCACTGCGGAAAATCTCTACAACTCATTACGAATCCGAAAATCATCACGATGTTAATCGATGAAACGGGAATGATCAATGGAGGGAAATTAGTCTGGAGTGAGAAGGCGTGGAAAGAGTTACTGGGCAGAGAGACGGCAGAACTTTGCGAGATGGTTGTTGAAGAGGTGAAGATGCTGGAGTGTAGAATGGTGGGATTGAGAGTTAGTTTGTGTTTTGGATGGGTGGGGGATGCTGGGAGAGGGGGAGAAAGAGAGAGAGTTGCAGGGAGATTGTGCGTTTTGGGGGTTAGATGTTGAGTGCGGTCTTGTGGTGAGCGAGTATGGAGTGGATGGATGAGAGTGGGATTGGGATATGATGGGATGTAATGGGATGGCTAGGGGGTTTGTGGAGGTCGTTTGCTAAAGATGGTAAGAGTGCTAGAGCTTGTGCTTGTGCTATCTGCTTATATGTATGCATGGATACTCAAATTCTGCACCAAGCATACCTAAAGCCGAAAGGAAAGGAAAGGAAAGGTAAAAAGCAATAAATTCGCTAGCAAGAATCTGGTCTTCACTACTAGGTATATATGTGTATTGATATTCTAATCAGTATTTGTTCAGTATTTGTGAGACTTACATTTTCACATTGTTGCATTTACCTAGCTAGTTGGATAGAGAAATAAATCAATAGCAATCCAATAGAACTAATCATACCATATGTACCCCATTCGGAAAACTGGAATACTGGGCTGGGTGCAAAGATTGTGATGAATTGAATTGAATTGAATTGAATCTATATATTTGTATTGTTCTTGTTATTATTTGTATTCTTGTTATTGTTTGTATTCTTGTTATTGTTTGTGTTCTTGTTTACATGGAGATGGAGATGTAGTAGTGTGGAATAGAGATGAAGATGTTATGGAGATGGAGATGGAAATGGAAATGGAGATGAAGAAGTGAGAAGTGAGATACGAGAGGTGAGGATTGTGTTGGGATTATGTTGGGATGGGTTTCGGGACGGTTTTGGAATGATTTTTGGGATTATATTGGGATTATATTGGGATTATATTGGGATGATTTCTGGGATGATTTCTGTGCTTGTTTTTTTTGGAGATATTCTGATTTTGTTATGTTGTTTTTAATTCTTATATAATCATAATGTGATAGGGGTGTGATAGGGGAATGGTAGGGCAATGATTGATCAGGAAGAGGAATGTTGGGATGGGATTGGATGGTGGATGGTAATGCTATGGGATAATGATAATTGGTATGGGATGATAAATAGAATAGGATAGCAGATAATAATAATATCGGAACCGACTGATATAAATTGAATGGTCTGATGGATGATAATAATTATAGGATATTGAGATATTGGGATATTGTCAATAAATGTGTAGATAGATCATAGATGAATAGATCGGATGGTTGGAGATGGGATGGTTGGGGATGAGAATTTGTACTGTATGTAAGATTACTATATGGATAGGTGATAGATGAATAGATCGGATGGTTGTAGATAGGGATAGTGATGAGAATGGAAAGGGCGAGAGGAACGCGAGTTTAAGTATTTATAAATTATAGTAGAGAAGATATCTCTACATGAGAGATGAGATCGAACCTAGGATGGTCTGTTTTTTTGCTGGATCGTTTGTTTGTGTGATTCGTGGGTGATGGAGAGGAGTAAGGGTGTTGATATAGTGGCGGAGGAGGGTATAAGGGAGATTAAGCGAGGGGAATTCAAAAGGAAAAGGTAGAGGGGAGAAAAGAGGGGTAAATAGGAAGAGCAGAGAATATTAGTGTTAGTAAAAGTGAATCAGAACTCTGAATCAAAGACATAAGAGAGCTATTAGGAAAAGAAGATAAACGAGCTGATCAGATTGTGATCCGAAAACTATAGTGATACTAAAAAGTCTTGAATCTTGAATTTTAGTAGATCGAAATATGAGTGGCTCTGCAAGAAGAGATTGAATATGAATAGTGAAATTGGATGGCTGATCACTTTGAATTTCTCTTCAAGTGTCCGGGGGCCTTGTAAGGAAGAGAAAGAGGGAGTGGATGGAGGGAAGAGGAAATTGAATGATGTGCGAGTGATTGTTTTCCAAGTTGGTGATTCACAGAGAAACTTGAGAGGGATAGTTAGAGGAGATGGGAGAGGAAGGGGTATATAGACTTCTAGATCCCTTGGGAGTATTTGCTACTTGGAGAGAACTCGCACACTGATTGAAAATGTCTACATTGGGGTGATGGTGGGCGAACCTTTGTGAGAGTGTTTTCTTGTGTGGAAGGGTGGAAGAGTAACTATTTTCTTAGTGCGAGAGAGGGGAGAGCAGGATTTATCTTTGTGAGGGGGAGGGAGATTTCGTGGTTGAGGGCTGATGATATGTGTTTTTCATTGTTATAATATGAGTTTTTTAGATGATATTTGGGGTCTCATCTGATGTTTCTTCTTGAATGTCAATTCTTGCACTCATGGTGATAAAACATGCGATTATACGGAAATTTTCATGATGGGATTGGGATTCAGGGATGGGGAATGAGAGGAAGAATCATTCTGCATTAGTCTATCTGTGGAACTGTGAATCAACGGAGCAGAGAGAGTCTCACCCTCCCATCTTTGTTTCTACGAAAATGAGTCGTAAAGGTAGTAAGTGGAAAAGGGAGAGATATTTATAGTAGTGGGGGAGATTTGTACGAAGGAGGGAGATGGTATGGTAGGAAAGGAGATGGACTTCACAAGGGTTAGCAAGGTAAAGAAAGAGTTGATGAGGTGAATAGTGGGAACGAGGAGGATACTCGGGGAGGAAAGAGGGGTATTTGGATGGTTGTGGACACTAGATTGGTGAATTATCACCACCCCATTTATTGTTGCGAGATCTTGAATCTCCCTCCGTGGAATTGTCCTAGAACGGGTGGGTTATGAAACCATTCTTCAGTTATCTACGTGCTTCTTCTCTTTTCTGAAAAGATATGAAATGATTCATCATATCCTCATACAGGAATATTTGAGTGCTTGTGAGAATGCTGGGAGTGTGGGGAGAGAGCTTAGATGTGAATATGGCTGTAGATTTTAGATTTAGCTGGAAGATGAAGTATAGAGATAATTTGAGAAGCGGTTTCGAGTATCAACGTTAGAAGTTTTCGATTGGAATGGGGTGATGATGATAATATCTTGGGGTATTCACCGTGTAGTCAATGTTGTCAATGTTGTCAATATTGTCATATTAATGCGTCATGGTCCTCCATATCTGCTTAATTTCCTACTCTATGACTTGAAGATCGGAATTCATTATCTGCAGACACCTCTCGATTAGCTTGGTACGTCGCTAGTTCGAGGAGTCGTTCCTTGTCTAAACACTGCAGCGGACGTTATTGTTTATGATTTGCAAACTCAGAGTTTAGAGGGAGTTAATATAGGGTTCAGTGGATTGCTTTTGTCGCTTGTGATATAATACTAGTGGATCTCAACGAGTAGTGGATGAGGGGATTGACTTAAGCGAGGTGAACAAACGGGAGCCGGATATCAGAACAATGAATGTGAGATCGTGCATGTAGAGGGGTTGAGATTAGTGAAACAGGGGTTTTGAATCTGTAGGGGAAAAGATTGAGGATTTATATAAACTTCACCTGGGCTTGGATTTGAATTTGATAACGGTGACCAAAAAGGAGCAAAGATATATAAGGGAAAGGGATTTCGGGAGTGTCCTCAGTTGTCACCCTTGGTTTACTTTCTTCCTTGATGGATGTAAAAATGTGACGGTGATTATTGAGAGAAATAGCTCAAATGAGGAAACTGGAGTTTTGCGAAAATGCTTAGTGTACAAGGGTTGCTTAATGTCGAAAGACTCTCTTCCGATACATATCTTCCTTTGAAAATCATAACAGCCCCTATTTACTGTCGCTTTTCGTTCTTATTGTCATTCTTCAGTATGATCTCGATATTACCAATTGGAGGACCAATCAATTCTACGGTTTTTGACCTCTACCCATCTTGTCAATTCAGGGATATAATCTTATCAACTTGAAAAATTCTGCTTCCATACTTGATATATCTGCCTTGTGTCATGAAATTTTCATCGACAATTCAATGGTTGTCAAATATGTCTGATTAGGATGAGAAGTTTAAGTTTATATAAGCGCGAGAGGTGCAGGTAACGGCACTATCCACATTCACGAAGTGGGGGGCGGAAGGGAGATGAGAAGACGTGAGAGAGTGGTGTGAATCATTAAATTGGTAGGGTTCATAGAAGTAGATGAGTGAATGAATGGTGTTTCGATACGAGTTTGAATAGATTAAAGCCGATAGAGCAGCATATATATCAAGGTACAACTCCTTACCTTACAGCGATGGAAATGAAAGAGAATGAGAAAACAAAAGTCGCGGCAGGTCCAGGCGAAAGCCAATAGAAATCATCGATTAGCTGTTCTCATTGAGATAATGTTTTAGATGAAGTTGGCAGAGATGGAGGAGCAAGACTTAGAATCGAAGAAAAATAATCCGAAGTTGTGATGGAGGAGTGATATGCGTATACCTCGCCAGCTTCTGGGAGGGGAACTTGGTTGTCATCTTTGTGATTATTCATTTTTTATTGTCAGCTCACAAGCAATTTTGTGCTTTTTGCTGTTGAAATCTTTACTTAAAACCTGCCACCTTGCCACGAGATTCATGTTTCGATGATATAGTACTCGTTCTTTGATTGAAAAAAGCACCCCCCCCCCCCCCTCCTTTGTACGGCAAATTCCGCAAAGTGGAAGATTTGATCTTCAGCGGGATAAAGAGATGAGAGGAGTGTTACGCATAGATGTATATATATGTATTTCAAAGAAATGATGCAGGAAGTTTCGGAACTGTCGATAGATAGTGAGTAGGCGGAAGTTAGAGGTGAATAGATATGAAAGCGATGGGATGTGAGATGTGGATTCCATGACTTGGTCGGAATCCTTAGGGATCAGAGGGAAATACTATCTGTCCAAGAACTAAGATTTACTAAAATCATGTACGTATATTGTCGGATTAATAAATCAGGGAAATGAGCAATAACTGCCTTCCTGGCTTAAAAAAAAGTGTAAGCGAAATATGCGCAGATTAAAAGCTCGTCGATTTTAAGATTCTTGATTCATCAATAAAATTTCAAAAGTAGCTGCTCCCACTAAACTGTGTATGTGAAAAATCCATAATAAGCCCATTAAATCGCTTATTAATATCTTACTAATTAAGAGATATCTTGATGACTAATATATATATAATATGATTTTATATTATAAAATTATATTATCATATAGTTATATAATAGAATCTCTTATCAAATTGATTTATAATGGAATAGAATGGAATGGAACCAAATGGAAGCATATGGAAGATCATTGATAAATTGATTAAATTTGATTGGTTATACTTTCCTTTTTTATTATAAAATGATATTATAAGATTCGATTTAAATCGATCTTATTTATAAGCATAGAACATACTAGAATTTCATTATAAACTATATAAACCTAGGATATTCTTTAAAGAAAACCTAGAAAAAAGTAAGCAATTTTCATTCAAATTAAGCCTAGCTCTTATAAATTGACTTCAATTCAATTCTTATTATATATATTCGATTTGTCCCTTAAGCTTAAATTGACTAGATCTTCTACTATCATTATAATAATATTATTCCTTATTATTATAAAAGCTAACCTCCAAGAGTGTAGTGATATCGTTTCGTGTGTCACTCCTGTATTTCCTATATTGAGAGTTGTTTGATATCATTTCTCTGGAAGGTGAGAAGGGTAGAGCTGGCTTGCAGTGTTGTCGAACTTAGTCTCGGATGGTTATCAATTTCTCCATTACTGTCAATTATCAAGGTATAATGTCTTATTCACGCCCAGTCCAGCAACAATCACTCTCAACGCATAATATTGTAAATGTGTAACTTTCTCGTGTGCTATCAAATTACTTCGCCATCAGCCGTGGGAATACGTGTGTTTAGTTAGTTTAAAGATCATAGAATGAGAAAAGAAGCAAGAACTTATATACATGTATGGATCATCCTTTCAGTAGGCTCCCTGCAGAACACTAAATGGATAGGTCCTATTCAGACTGGGATCAAGTGTGAATGAGTGAATCCTCTAGAAAATGTATCCACCCGATGATAGGAAGCTAAGAAGGGCTGGTGAGAAGGTGGAGCTGAACCATGGGAAAATTATGCTGTGAGCTTATAAGCCTCTAAAATCCCAGCTTGATGTCTTCAACCAAATTAATCTGCATTGGATCTAGCATCGAAAGGAGCGATCAAAGATTGGCTGAACTTCAGGAAAAATATTACGGCATATTCGAAGGCATGCGGGAGTCCAGGAGACAGGTTCAAGAGAATCTCATATAACGTATTTGAGGAAGAGGAAGAGGAGATCGAGATGGAAATAAAGTGGCCTTTGTTCGTTGCATTCGTTTTGTGTGAACAATAAGATGTAGTCCTGCTGTCTTCTTGCGAAAGAAGCTTGGAAAGATAGGTGAGATTACCATAAAACTCGTTGGTTTTATGACAGCAAGTATCTGTCTATCGCTGTCAATACTACCACTGCCTCTTTCGTCTGAACTTCGGCCAATCAAGCCGTGTTTTTTGACATTGCAGCTCGTTCTTCGACCAAATTCCCTTCTAAAGAAGACTTTAAAAGCACGCTCAATGTGCCTTGGACAGCCATAGCTCAGATCGACTTCCCTATTTCTCGGCGGATGTTGTTTCGGATCCTAGTTTCGGAGTCTTCCCACTCTTTTGTAAGAGTTTATATAGACAAAACATCTGATATTGCAATTTTGGTTACTTTCAGAAGCCAACAAGCCATGAGAGTCCGAGTAGCTACGAGGTGAATTTGATGATCACGGCTCATGTCAATCAGGACTCGAATTGATTCCAGCCTCCTTATTCCATTTTGCTCCGCATGACCCATGGAATAATAGCAAATTCACTGAAAATCATTTCCTCGCTTGAATTACCGCAACTAAATATCAACTGAGCCTAGCACTAACCTCTTTTCATTTCAAGGGTTATCATTGCGCAGTGCTAGTATCTTTGATGATCACTTTTTTTGGCTTGCGAGGAGGACTCAGAGGACTGTGCATCTCTGAAATAAAGCACATGAAGAGAAGATAATGTTTTATATATCAAGAATCTCCAATATGTATGCTAGAGTTTGTCAGTGTAATAGATCCGACGTTAAATTAGTTGTAGGGAATTGTATTGCGAGAAATTTCTGTTTCTCTGCAAATCTTTGCTTAGGTTGTCTTCGATATCTTTACTGCCATAAAATTACGATTGATATTGACATTCTTCTAGAAATCTATTCCGAATCAGACAGCAGATTTTCTTCTGTAACGAATATTTGCAATTAACCTTGCACTTTATGCCTGGACTGCCTAAACTGGAGATATTTGTAGGCTCGGAAACGACAAAGTGGTCGTCGCTCAATGACCGACATGTTTCTAACCTCATTCTGTGTTGCTTACTTGTAAATAATAGAAAGATTTGAGTCGTTAAAAGACGCCTCTCTTATATACACTATTTTTATCACTCGGGAGACTACTTTACTAGTAACATATCGACTAGATATATGATTTTACGACTTTTTTAATATAAAATTATCTCTATCTATCTAGGAAAAAGTCTTATGTGTTCGAAAAAGAGTTTGGTAACAGGGGACGTTCATGGCGAGCTGATTCAAAGATTTGTTTGTGGCTGTTTGAACTATAAAAGACTGTAATCGAAGCACTCATTCAATGACAAAGAAAGATCACTTAGTCTAACGAGTTCCGAAGATTAACTGTCAATCTATATTCTTATTTTTGTCATTTCATGACCTGATTGATAGCTATCGTTTGATTCTATTAATCATTATCGAAACAATGGAACCTATGAGATCTCTGACGGCAATAAGAATTACGGATGGAGATTTTGCATCGAAAGCCACGGTTCACGGTAGTCACAATTGCGCAGATATTACGACATGAACTCACAAGCTATCTGTCGACGTTCAAGTACTCTTCTCTTGCGGTTAAAAGAATGTTTGGTCAAGCGAGAAGTATATAAAGCACCCTATGCGCTGTGCCACTAAAAGTACAATCATGTCTATGTCGCTTAATAGCCTAATAGCCGTTTTACTTGGTTGTGAGAAGGGATAGTTATTTCCTATTTTTTTATATGAATGAATCGTTGAGTCTTCTAATCCCAGTAAATGATCTTATTATTGAACATGTGATTGAAGAACATATCAGTGAATGGTTTAGCTGTTGAAAGTTCTGAGATTGAAGATCGCCAACTAACATTTGAGAGTTATTTAAGAGAGTGAGGCAAAAACAATTTGATCAAACAAACAAAGGGCTTCGCAGCAGCTTACCGGAGGCACAAGTCCGTGTAGGGGTGGATCTGTCCTAGAATCTGATATCATTGCCCCTGTTGTACCTCATGCTCACACGGGTTTATGACCCATGGGAAAAATCGAAAGAGACAGCGACCCAATTGAGATCTTTGGTAGTTTCGAGATGGATAGAATGTACCAAAAAAAGCTCGCCGTTGACTCCATGTTTTGTCCCCCCCGCTGTCATTTCATTCTTCCACACGTGAGGGCCAACTCTTCAACTCTAATGAACACGAAAACAGCTCAGCGACAACCAGATACTTGTGACGCGGTTTTACATTCATAGTTTCTGGTCACTTTTCCGCCTGCTTGGCTAACTTTCTCTCCGTCTGTGTATAGGAGTCTGCTAGCAGGTGACCGCAGACTACACTTACATCACTACTCTCTCCAGCCCCTCCTCAAATCTTGCTATCTTATACCTTGCTCTGCAATAGAGACCGTCGAAAATACATCAGCTAGTCCCAGAACAATTATTACCAGTTTTCTGTCCGGTTAAATTCATAACAAGCAAGTGAATTCAGCTACATATGTCAATTTTAAAGAAAAAGAGTTTTAAGAGCACATAAAAAGATCGTGCCTTCTTTTTCCCTCATGAAACTCGAGACCTCGAGGTCCCGATGGCGAATGAAAGGACATGAGAGCAGTGGAACGACAGCACCTTCGAATTAATAAAAAGAATGACAACGGATGAAAACCAACATTTTGAGATGTGAAAAGATTACTAGACGTTGGCTAGAAATCTGAACATTGCTTAGGAGATTGCAATGTGAAGTTGGTGAGACGATCAGGTGTATAATTGTCTTCAGCTTGATGTAAAAGTTTCCCAAAAAGACTTTGTTCTTCACCTTGTACTATCACTCAATTAATTATAAGTCGTCTGCAGTCAATACTGTTATTCATAGCCCAACCTCGGGAACCCTTGAAACCTGAATGGACAAACCTCATGTGGTCATGTGGAAAAGAATTGGCTGCTCATTCACTCTCCCAAAAGAAATTCGCTGATTTTCTGGATAAACTATTGAATGAGAACCAAAGAACCGGAAAACCCCTTCAATAGTTAGGTACCTAGTGATTACACTATCTCCGAAGACCCGTAAATTTCTTGGCAAAATGGCATCCTCGCTAAGCAAACGGGGAGGATCCACTATTACCCCTCAGTATCTCCACTGCGACAACAGACAATGAATCTCAGTGTGCTCTGCCTTCAAACTGGAAGAGGTTATAATCTCATGAAGAGTTCGATCAGTTTTATTTTGACATAGAATATGGTATTGGAGCTACACGACTTCGCTTAAAGACAGCGAAAGTTGATGGAAGTGGTTGATATTGAGTGCACAGGGTATCTTCAGGGAAAATACGGGTTGCGAAGTTGTTATGTTTGTAGTCAAGAGAATGAGCAGTAATGTTAGCATCTGAATAATTCTTGACGAGCTTGCCAGATGGTAAATGACAACGAAAAAGAAATTCTATGCGAGGCGACGAGAAAGTCCAGATGATAACCTGTACCAATTTTGTCATTCATTCATGCCGAAAACGCCAAAAATAATTTCTTCAAGAAATTCCCTCGGCTTATATCATCAAAACTCAGACTAGTAATCGTAAACATGCAATAGTTTCTACCGGTAAAACAATCAGCTAACTTGGAGAGGCGAAAACTTGGTTTCAAAGTATATTGTTTCGAGGATTTGGTAGAAGTGTTCTGTATTTGACTATGAGACTCTTTCACTTTGAGAGAATACCTGATAAGCGCAGAGAATCAGAGAGAAACTTTGCCAATCATAACTCTCTTCCTTGCCAAAATACTCAGACCATCCCTAGGATTCTTGAAGATTTGAGTATTTACAACAAGCCCCCAGCTTCTGAAGTATAACATAAAAACTATCAGTTATTTACAAGAATCTAGTCAGCCGAATATGAACAGCAAAAGTTTTTGAAAAACAACGGTAACAACACCAGTCCAAACACCTGATAGAGTTTGACAAAAATAAAACCTCGACAGTTAAAAAGTTCGACTTTATCTTTTCTTTCACACCCAGAAGAACAATCCGGGCAAGTAAGCTTATTATTCAGGTCCAGAGTGGTAGCATAAGATACAGAGGCGATATTTGTGAAATTGGAGATCTTAATACTGTAGCTGGCATAGAGATAGTGTGGTCATTTCAAAAGAGTAATTCTGCGTGAATGAAGACACAGCTTAGCAGTGACTTCCGAATAGGAAAGGGATAAATGGAGAATAAAAAGATTAAAAGAGTAGAAGATGATGGAGTTAACACGGGAGGAAGTTGCACTTGAATATATTGATCGAGATATCCTAGATTTCACGTTCGCCATTCAGTCAGGGTATCATGAAATTGAGATGTCATGTGTTGATTCATAGCCATAAGCAAACTACTGACACAGAGACAATTTAATTCACCTCCCTTGCCCGAAATCTCAAGGGTAGTCAATTACAATTCCCAGACTCTCATATTCCCGTTACATCTCTCAAATATGGACCATGACTGTCATACTAGTATCAACGATCAATAACGATCCATTGACGTGACTAGTAGATGGACTGCACATAAAAACTTAAGAATTCGCCAGTTCTCCTGCTGTAACCGCTCTTCCTGCCAGTTAAGCTTTTTGAATAACTGCTTCGAGTTCCTTCCATCGGCGTATACTATGTTACAACAATGATGTTAGTTTCCAAGTTGGGCAGCGTGCATTTATGCGGATCTCGCGTTTCGCGTTATCGAGTGCTTGGTTTATGTTAGTTGCGAAATCTCAAGCACAAGACTCTATATGGTAGATATATAAGATGAGTAAACATAGTAGCAACTTTAATAATTCCCATCATCGCATTCTTGAAAGCAATTATTGGAGGTTATAATTTATAATAATAAGAATAATTATTATTATAATAATAGTAGAAGATCTAGTTAATTTAGACTCAGGGACGAATCGAATATATATAAGAGTTGAATTGAAGTCAATTTATAAGAGCTAGGCTGAATTGAGATGAAATTGCTTACTTTTTCTAGATTCTATTTAAAGAATATCCTAGGTTTATATATTTTATAATGAAATTCTAGTATTTTCTATGCTTATAAATAAAATCGATTTAAATCAAATCTTATGGAATCATTTTAAATAATAAAAAGAAAGTACAATCAATCAAATTTAATTAATTTAACAATAATCTTTCATATACTTCCATTTGATTCTATTGATATTACCATGGGGATGGTGAAGACAATATAGTACTATGGTTCACACTGTTATAATATTACTTGAGGTTCTAAAAGCTAGGGCTACGATACGTCTATACTAAAGTGCCGAGGCACTAGCGCAGGCGCTAGTACGATCACATGATCCCTGTCCCGATAGATTCCATTTCATTTTATTTTATTATAAATCAATTTGATAAGAGATATTATTATATAATTATATAATAATTGTCAAGGTACGGGTAAAGACTTATATTGTACCATAAGAGTAGAAGAGCTATGAAAGAGTGAGGCCCTACTTATAAGAAGTAGGGCACGCTAGTGGTTTATGCCTGAGGCACGAAGGCAACTACAGAACATGTAGTTGGCGCCGTGACAATAATATAATTTTAACGTGTTTTATCAGTGAGTAATTCATATCAGTAAATAGATCATTTCGAAAATCATCTAAATCAAGCTTCTTAAAATATTAATATTTTAATAACCAATCATTATTTTCTTAAAAAAAAGGAAATTATTACAATTTTCATTACAAAAAAACTATTTCTATAATAACAACTTTATAAATTCGAATTTCTCAAAACTAATTAGATTTTTAAAAATTTTATATATTCAGATATTTTATATCAAATTTTCAGAAAATTATATTCCTAAATAAAGAAAGTATATAATTATATATAAACAAATTTTGTATATAAAATAGGTAATCTATTCATTAATATGAATTACTTACTAATAAAACACGTTATACATATATTAGTTATTAAGATATCTCTTAATTAGTAAGATATTAATAAGTGATTTAATAAACTTATTATGAATTTTTACAGCAATATGTATTATAATTCCCGGCGTCGCAATACACATGAACGCACTTGCGATATATACAATAAATTATCGACCTAGACTGCGTTCATCGCCATGGCGACCTTGAGTCGTGAGAGGCTTCTGTGTTTATATATATAGCTATAGTTACTGCTCGTGTGATGGGCACTGTTTCGCGGTTATTAACGGAATTATTTTGGTCAAAATTGGCGGTATAGACGTCAGAGGTCGGCTTAAGAGAGGAGATTCTAGCTAGAATACGATTAGAGGATATTTTTAGGCGCGAAACAAGAGCAATAGAAACAAGAAATTGCAGAGAGATTGGGACTCACGCCAGCACTATGAAGAACATAATCAATCCTACCAAATTTCTCTACCATTCAATCAACCATCGATTTAATACCATCTGCATCCGCAAAATCAACTTGAACAGCAAAATATTGATATTTAGAATTCGCCGCAAGTTTTTCACTCTTCTCTGCGCTGGTTTTGGTGCCTTCGGAATCTATATCTGCAAATACTACAGTGACCGCACCAGCTTCTGTAAATGCGTAGCCCGTCTGTCGACCTACACCTAAAGCTGCCTGTGATACGACGTCAGCAGCTATTATGATAAGATCTGAGGAATGAACAATTTGATGATGAAATTAAGTTACTCATACCTGCTACGAGGACAACACTGATGACTTTTGTCAACATCATTTTGAGTTTGTGTAAAGACAGCTGAAGAGAGATGGTTCTTCGATTCTATGAAGAAGCAAGGGTAGGTTGCGACGATGAATGGGCATACGATTGCAGATGGTAAGATAGGAAACTAATTTATGTAACTTACAGTCTCTCTGGTTCGGACTATTATTTTGGTACTTCACACTATTTTCTTCAAATGAAATTGATTTAATCCTGAGTTTTCGTTAATGTTTGATGACATTCAAGCTGGGAAGGTGATCTTTCAAACAGAACCTCGCTCTTCTCTTGTGATGCTTGAAGATTGCAAAGTTTGGTGTGGACTTTGGTTTAATAAAAGACAAGAGCTTAACATAATTTTATGACATCATAATAACTTTTTAAGTCAAGGAGAGATAAACAGCAAAAGGTAGCTCTGCACTTACAAATACGAAGATCCAGCTCCGTCATCAAGCAGACGTTGAAAAATCAGGACGTTGGAGAGAAATCACAGGAGAAATCACAAATATGGTATAAATGATGTGTGAAAATAATATGGACAGAAGCCTGTTCTAAAATATAGAGGCAACTGTCCTCCGTGGTTATCTGTCCAGTATTTGACAGCCACATATAAAAAGATTTTTATAAAAGATCACCGAAATATCCCTCAAGAAGCCCCATCACACTATCCTCCTCCTAGTAAGTCAATAGTTATCAACCATTCTCAGCAGCCACGACTTCTCCCACCGATTTGCTTGGAAAAGTTCCAAGCTTAGCAAGAAGCTCCCGTAGGAACACCCGCACACTTCTTTAGCTCCGTTCCACCTGTGATAGCAACCTTATTCCAAGTCCAACCTGAGCAATTTGCGCAAAGAATGTAAACATCCTGGCCACCAGAAACGGTACCATGAACATTGTTCACAGTCAATCCAGTAATTGGAACTCCATTGGTGGGTGTACCAGTTGGCTTGCCATTTTGATAATCCTGTTGAACATCGATACCAACCCCGGTGATGCCGACGAGGGTGATATCCTGGAAAGTGACATCTTTGACCGTACCCGTGGCACCGCTGACAGTCTTAATTCGAACACCATTTTGGGAATTTGTAACGGTGGAAGAGAGAAATTTCACGTCGCTGACGTCGTTGGCTCCAGTACCACTTCGTCCACCGACAGAACCGACGGAGAGACCATGTCCACCAGAGCAGTTTCCACCGGTGAAAGTGATGTTCTATTACTGATCAGCAAAGTCGATGATGTTGGAGAATGGGATAACACTCACACTACCAGAGTTAATGGCAATACAGTCATCTTGGTTTTTGACGATTGCTCCGGAGATATAAATGTTTTGACTGGAATCGACGTCAAAACCATCGGTATTGTGACCAAGACTACCCTTGTCTCCAGCAGAGTTATCAATGGTAATATCAACAAGTGACAATCCAACAGATGAATCAATTGAAATACACTGAACAGGCGCATTGAGGAATTTTAGACCAGTGATACTGGAAGATCCAGTCAATGAGTGAGCAAATAAGAACTTAGGCTTGTCCACGGGCTTGACATTAGAGCCAAGTCCGTCCCAATACAATGTACCGTTTCCGTTAATCACGTGTCCTGCCGCTCCGGTGACTTTAATATCTTTCCCGGAGATGGAGAGAAGAGGACCAGCCCACTTGAAATGGTCGAAGCTGAAATGTTGTTAGGCTTATTTCGTAGATTGCAAGAGGGAAAACTCACCCGGTGGTTCCTTGGAAGATGACTTGTGTACCGGTTTGAAGGCCAGTCAAGTCAAGAGTGGTGCCACCTGGAACTTGAATATTGTTCAAGGTGATAGTAGTGCAACCAGCCTTTCCGGCTATAGCGGCGGCGGCGGTGGTGAATGTGCAAGCAACACGCTTTTCGAGAGCCTCTAGGGACTGAAGAAGGGATTTTCAGCATATATTTCACACCATCAGTGGAATAAGGAATCTTACGGAGCCTGGAGCTGCAGACACGAAAGCCGTGCTGGCTAAAAGAGCGACGAGGCTTGTTGGATAGATCATTTTCAATGAAGTTAGTGAGTGTGTTGGTCTGAGTGTATACTGGTTGAAGATTGAGTAAGTGTGTGAAGAAAGAATAAGAAATGGGAATACGCTTCCTACTTATAGGAAAACTTGAAATCCGAAATGGAGGTATCTCGCACTCGTAGGTAGTCATCAACGGTCTTTGCTTACTTTCCCTGCGCAGCTACTAGGTTACGAGATTATAGATTCATTGAATATCTCTCAATACTGAAAAATCCCTCACTACGTTTGAAAAGGTAGACAGGTACAAAATCATTTACGGAAGACGGGCAACGCTATCTCAAGCACCCTATCGGACGACAAGCAAGATGTCCATTCACTAGAATGAGAAGAGTATAATTTATTTAACTTTCGTATTTCTTCAGCGTATTCTGAAAAGTATCAAATTCTAATTAAGTTAATAGATGAATGCCTTAAATGGCAATCCAAAGTCCTCAGTCATATCCTAGCCATTGCTGTTCGTTTACAATTTATGACAGCGAATGTATGATTGAAAGAAAAACTTCCGCTAAGTTTTCATGCTAGGGTAACAGCCGACGCTAGCTCGGCAATGTTGGGGTATACAACCTCTGAATAACGGTTTCGCGAACTATTGAAAGCTTTACGGTTTCAAGCCGCAGTCGTTGAGTGCAACTAACCATTAATGTCTCGTGGACTATGAGAAAGGGGGCTTAGCGTCGTTTTTCCACCTAGGAGAACCAAACTACTTCTCGACTAGGCGGCGCAGCATTCCCAGAATTATGAAAGATTCTAGATTCGACAAACACTGTTCTAGATGTTTATTTAAAGAATAAGCATTCAATCAATCAATTTTGAACCTGGCGGCACTTACCATTCCATTTCATTGGCCGATATTATGGTGTCTCATCCCAACAAAGCTTGATCGTACTTCGCTTCGAGCTTATCTAGGTTACCCTTCTAATCTTGTACCATTAAGAGCGCAACTTAATTTACGCCGAGCCTTTACACTTGTTGCCCTATGCAATTGAAGGCTCTGCAGAAGGCGCTAAAAGCTTACCGAGCTTTAGCTCTCAAATCAAGCTTCGAACCCCTAGATGCTGCTCTGGTCCCGGCACTTCATGCCCTAGATCGCCTCAATGCACGTTCCCGTATGAACGTAAATGTGGACTGTTTTGACCATAATTGCTTTTTCCATCTTTTTTTTCATTTCTTGATAACAACGAGGTATGAAATAGGCTAGTTTGATGGGACTCCGAGCCAGAAAACCCTCCGTTGATTATAGTAAGTAGTAGTTATAAATTGAGAAAGCAATATAATCGATGGTAGTTATAGAAGATAATTAAAGAATCGATTACAAAATCTAACCACCAGCGATAACCATGTAACTGTTCTGTCTGATTATCTTGGTTGACGAAACAAGCTTGAGGTCAAGCTTTTGGATAAATTAAAAAGGGGATCAACATTTCTAAGCATTGTACGGCTCACCCGCGTCCCCCTTTCTGATTCAACAGAAAGAGATTATATTTCTATTTGATACAGTGAATAGAAGATATCTCAAGCAATGTAAAAGAGTAGGGTGGTAGGCTTACCTGGGTATAAAGTAGTCTTTCATGTATTCCGTACAATAGTCACTGGTACTAGCGTCCCTGTAGGAGAAGTGAAGAGAACGCTGTAAGACATTCTCACGTAGCACCTAGAGGTCAAATAAGAAACATACCTACACAAAAAAGTCTACAGACACTATCTACAAATAGGTCACATGATCAGCACGTGTTTTCGTAGACATCAATAATCATACGGAAAGAATCTACTTCGCACCTTCTTCCCATCAAAAAACGTTAAAAATTCTGGAACCATTCCGCATAAACTTCTATAATCTTAGATTAAACCTTAAGTAGAAACCTTAGTCAGGATGATCAGGTCCACCAACTCCCCCATTCTTCTCTTGATGTAGATCAAAGCCCTGGCAGTGGAGCTGGAATTACAAAGTACCAAAGTTCATTGTCATGTGGCTCTCCCGGGAACGATGGCACGTTCCCCTCGGTATTATTGCAGTGTCCTCATCCCATTCTTCAGACGACCTCATGCTTGCAGATCAATACACAAATCCATGCCGGTAACGCTCCTCGGCCCTCACTTTTCGTATGAAACAAGAATATCCTATATTAACTGATTTCTTAGTCATTTAGCCCGACCCATTTCTCTCGTACGTACGAGTACAGATTGCTTGAATTGCATGTTCTAAGGTTTCAGATATTTTAGCTTTGGACTTAACCCCACATAATCGCAGTCTAGGAGTTTTACCCCTGGTCCTAGCGAGATATCATGTCGAATCATGCAATATCATGATGGGGTTGGCACACAATTTCTCCGGAAATTCTCGATATTGACAATTTCCAGGGTGAAGTGCCGCAGCGAGCAAACTTAATCGACTTTCGGACTTTCTAGATATTCCATTATGGAAGCTTCGGGTACAATTGAAACAGGGGTGCAAGCCACGATTGGGAACAACTACCATTAATTTTTCTAGCCCCCCTTTTTTCATCTTGACGATTTCTACCTACCGTAGGACAAATTCACCATTCTCTCGTTTGTACTATTGAATCGTGCCTCATTTTTTGATCTCATCTCCCACTTCCGGTCTACTCTTTTTTTCTTTTTTTCTTTTTCTTACTGAACGCCTGCAAACCCTTCGTTTTGCATCTGCGAATTCCTCGAATTGTTCCAATCAAAACGTCAAAATACAAGTTATAAGCTTTGCCTCAAATTAATTGGTTTTTGGCACCTGTCACTATTTGTTTGCCTCGCATATTCATCCGAAAGTTCCGATGGACATTTAAAGTTCTCATCTGTATGACAGAACTCACTTCTGGCCAGCGATGGATGTGGTTGAGAGACAACAAGAAATATGTGCCGGTGATGCGATCTCAATCCCGTAACAGAGACAGAGGAATACGACAAAAAAACTACATACTTTCTTGGTGGTCTTAAAAATAGTCACAGAATCCTCGGGTTGAAGATGAGATCTTGTGATCTAGTAGAAAAAATCACTGAATCTCACCTGAAGCATACAATGCTTCACATGACGACTTTTTGGAAACTTCTATCTACGGCGGTACTAGACTGAAAGTACTCCTCATATTCCGATTCCTAGATCAACATCATTATGTTGATCAGTTCGTCGTTCCACACAAGCAAATACACTCAAAATGCAAGTCCTCTTGTCCTTTCGTATCAGTAGTCAGGGCATTGCTATTTGAACTACGTTCAGCTGCCAATCTCATGCAACAAACATACAACTTTGATTGTTCATGAAACTCTTGAAGAGAATTCTCTTGATTGTCTCGCGCGCAAAACAAGCGGATTTCTTGAACCTTTAAGACTTTCATCGATACAACGTGTTGCACTCTGCCAAAAACTCTGATTTCTATCCCAATAGCGAAGGAAAAACGACTAGAGAAACATTTTAGCAAAAGTGAGAATCACCTTGTGATATCAATACTAAGAACATTCAACGCGTTGGCCTATCAGAATAGTCGGTTTTCGTCCAAACAATCAAGGAAATGTTTCCGATATGATAGTTAGGCGCTCAATTCCTTCATGAGACGAAACCTCTATACTTACAATTTCGTCTACAAATCGCTACACTAAGTAAGATCGTCGAAAACAAGTAATATAACGATATCAAAGCTCTCTTATGTCCATGCGTGATATTGTGACAGCAAAGGATAACATTGCTGTAAAATTTCCCAAAAGAAGTAAAGAAAGTTTGAGGTCTCTCAACTTTTGAACACGGTTGGTAGAAGCCGCTAAATTACACTCGACAGTGATATAGTCACTAGCAATTTAGATCTTCAGACCCCTTTTATTGATAAATCGTATTATTATACTAGTATTGAGTTCTGAATAATACGGATCTCGATTCCTTTTCAATGATGCGCTTATTATGTAATCATTCTAACTAATTAGGGAACGAGAGGTCGTCTATCTCCCGAGAACCTGGGGGGGGCTTATCTCAACTTCGACATCAAAATACCCGCTAATATTGTGTAATCACCGTGGGTCTTAGAATGATATGTTGAAATGATAATCTAACCATATCTGTTACTGGACTCTACCCCCTCGATAGCGCCATATTTCTAGCCACAGCGTGACCTTTTTACCTCGGATCCCGACATTTAACCATATTCGTTTGCACAGTTTACCAGTTCCCATGCTGTACTAGTTACGGGCTATGGTTTTAGCACTAACAAGGTAGGTACCACGTGGGTACATACCTTGTTTCTGTTAAATCTTCGCTAAAGTTCCAAATTGCCATCGGAGAGGCTCTATCGCAACTGTGTAGTCCGTCCATAAGCTATTGAAAGTCATCAAATCGACAACAATCTGTAAAACCCGATATCAGAGAGCAGCCATGTAGTACTACTACCGCTCATCAGCGTCAGATACTCCATATTCAAGGAAACCCCATTATAGGGGAGATTCCTATCATTGTTTTCCGAAATTTCTTGAGATTCTCTGATCAAAAACGTGTATAGACTTCGATTGAGTTCCGAGATCTTGATAGAAGCTAAGCCTGATGAAAATGATAATGAATGAAGTATAATACAAGTGAAGAGTATCGACGGTAATGATACATTAGAATCCGAGATACTCAAACTCACAAGAAATATTTATCTCAATATCCAGACCCTCTTCATTGATAGCGTATGGTCTGAGAATGAGATCAACAACGATGAACCAAATGTGTGATATGAGCTTTAAGGGGGACCATTCAGTCACCCATTCTCTAACTATTCTTTTTTTCTTCTGGGAAAAAAAGTACCATACCTATGGTAAGACCTTCTTGCGTTTCTTGGTCATCGGGCAAGACATTATTTGATACTTTGAAACTCAGTAGAGCTCATGGTCTTTAAATATCTAGGTATACAGGAAGATATTACTGATCGTCTCCTACCTATTCACTAATCAATCATCGACATCCAACTTTCAATCTTCATGGCGAGAGTATACTACTGGCCCAACCCACTCTTTACTCATTAACCCCTCCCGCATATTCCCCCGCTCTTTCTCCTCCCGCCACCTAAACTACCTCCCACAACACTTTTCCCGTTACAAGGAAGATGCAAATTTTTCATTTCTATATAACCGCCTTTCCCACCCATTCTTTGCTACTTCCACCCAACTAGAAAACCCAGAATATTAAGTGCAGGGAAATCCACGGAGAGCAAATATCTGCTCAAGCTCCTCACCGCAAAAAGCGTATCACTCAATAGAATACCACATTTGATACCAGGACTTTAAATTCCCTCTCATAGTACATACTAGGCAAGCTGCATCTATTATAATAAATTGCTAACAAGTCTGAGATAACAAGAAGAAGAAGAAACAAAATAAATCATATCAGATTCTATATCATCGCACCCGCTCATGAATCTGCTTAGACCGCAATTTTCTGAACTACAACCCTCTAAGACCCTATGATCTGCAACAAAGCCCACAACCCTAATCTCCTACTGAATTTTCTGCCATGCCAGGAGGTGGATTCTTGGTCCTGAGAGTACCTTGAAGAGATTCGAGGGTTTTCATAACCCTACACAATTTATACTGTATGCCGCAAGCAGAAAAGGAGATGATTGGTTGAAAGACTTGGTGAAGCAACTGGCCTATTTACTTCAACTTTCATTCAACAAGTATCCATCTTCAGCGTCATCAATTTCCCGAACCAAAAAGATTGCTCGACTGCAACCAACATGAAATCCTATCCCCCATCACACCGACCCACCCTAGTCACTTAAATCCACCACCTCAATTCGAATAAACTCTTCCAGTTTCATCTCTCTCTCATTTTCATACACTCTTGCTCTTACCAACATTGCAATTATTACAATAACCCCAAGCCCTGAGACACAACTCCATTGTATCTCAAAACCACCACCACCACCACCACCACCACCACCACCACCACCACCACCAACAACAACAACAACAGTCAAAGATTCACCCAAATGACAATCAATACCCCCTAAATAATAATATCAATAACCCAAGGTAAAAGCCATCTCTTTAGCTTACTAAGAGAACCCCCGAAATCTCAACCACTACACTCTGATCGTATATTTCCCCATCACAAACGTCCATACTGGATTTCATCAATCGATAGTTCATAATATTTATATACCAAAGTCCCGAGGAATGTCCAATAATGCATTCACTGATCCTCCTTTCTTCTCTCACTCTCCCTCTCCCTTTCCCTCTCACTCTCTCTCTCTAACTCTAACTCTCCTATCAACTTTCTCTCTTCTCTTTTTCTCCCCTCCTTCCTTTCTCTTCCCCCCAAGCCCCAACCCACAACTCTTCTCTCTCCAACAAATATTGACTCTCAACCCCTAAATTCCTCCCTCATCTCAAAGCCAAATTCCAACCATGCTATTTCATCCTCAAAACACTCATCTCCGCACAAACACCCTATACTAGCCTTATACCCCTTATCATCTACTTACCCACCCACATCCATCCACACTCACCTCAACACTACCAAAACAAACCCCAAAACAAACCAAAACCCCCAAGAAACCCCCTCCTACATTTCACCAACATCCCAAAAACCACACTCAACACATTCCTCCCCTAACAAACCCCAAAGTAGTTCCACCAACATGAAAACATACCTTAAACAAAAACAGCAACTCACCAATCCAGATAAATAGATGAATAGACAACATTACATTAATCGGTTATAACCCCTCTCCCAATCCACAAACAACCTTTACATCATCAACTAACCAATATATCACTCCCATTACATGATATCATACCGTGAGACTAGGAGAAACACCCGGCACTTTTCTTCATAGCTCCCCGAATCCTCAAATCTATGACTTACACAGCTCGACTTGAGTCCAGGCCATAGTACCGACTTATGTGGTCAAGATCCTATTGTAGTTCTCAGCACAATATCCGTAAAAGAAATAAATCAAAATGTCCCTCAAGAATTACGATTCGTTGTGTTCCATTCACTACCATTCAAAAACAATCGACTCAATACTCAAAAAATGGCAAATTATTCATTATATCACCATCTAGCAAGTTACGCCAAGCAAATATTCCCATCTTCTTAATACCTTTCACTTGTTCTTTACCCATCTTCAAATCCCCTAGATATTTCCGTTGTTGATAAAAAGATAGCAGACAGTTCAACGCCTACGTGCACCTTCTCCCGACTCCTAGAATTTACCCAGCCCAAAACTTATACAAATCCATGCCTGTCTACCATCAAGGGAAATTGTATTTCGTAGAATAACCTGGCTTCGTATTCTCTGTATTTTTGACAGGATGAAGTAAAAGTGGGGGAAGACATGGCCTGCCATGTATTTTCTCCCACTGTGTACATTAGCCTTTGCGCATTAACAAAAATAATGTTTAAACATACCTCAACCCCACCAATTCCATGATCCGCCCATCCCATCCAATTATTATACAGCCGACCTGGTGGAATGGCCCTGTAATACCATGTCATTCCCAGGAATCTTTTCTCCTTACCCCAACCGTATGGACTGTCTGATGAAATACCGCTCTCTCCTTTTGGTCCAGGGTTGAACCATTTATTTAAGCTAGTACCATTCCAAGCCCTGTCAAAGAATATTGGAAGAGGTGCATACACTGCTTTCAATCCATGAAGTAGAGCAACAGTCTGAGGTGTCATTTCGCTGCTGACATGATTCCCTTTAAGATTTTCAGTATGCATAGCATCCAGCAACTTCTTACTACACATTGAATGTGTGATGATGGTTGTACGACGAGGAGTATCATTACATCCATCAAATCCCCAGACATCGTTTCTTCCAACCCATCCAGTGCCATTTGGATTAAACATTGGTGCAACAGATATATAGTCTGCCGCTTCGCCAACGCCCCATTCATAATTATCGTGTGCTGGGTCTGAAACAGGCGGCGATGGACCGGTGGGAATAACATTTGCAATTTTCGGTGGAGCCCATATCGTATCTTTACCCGAGAGAATTTCAACCGACTTGCGGAACTCAGTATTGTAGGAACCATGTATCGATGGAATATAATATCGTTCATTCCGTTCCCATAAATATTTTCTTGGTTGGTCTATTCCGAAGTTTATGAGCCTCTCGAGAAGATCATAATGATTGCCAGTATATCGAGTGTCCATTTCCCAATTCCAATAGAAGTCAAACTGTGGATAATCAAGTGCGAATATCTGAACGGGGAGCCATTGAGATTGATGTACGTTAGTAACCTTTTTCGGGATGAGTGGGTAAAACCCCTGTACGTAAGCTTCGTTCCAAAGCACCGCGATGTCATGAAATTCTGTGGGGACATTTTTCTGGAGAGCTTCGATGTAGTCTGCGTCGTTCTCAATGGCAATGGTACTGTTTCTGATATGTACGAGCAAGAAAACCTCGTACTCCCCTCCAGATTTCAAAGCTAGCTCTGTAATAAGCGAGCGAACATTTTGCTTGTCATTGTCGTTCCACTTCTTTCCAGAGTAGGATCGAAGCATAATTGCTGTACGTGATTTAAAGGGCTGTTTGGAATCGATTGCAGCTATGGCTGCCTTTGATAGTTGTGCCTGAACGAAATGATCTTTCGGCTCATCTTCATCATTCTGCTTTCGATTAACGATAGTGCCAAGTACTCTTTTCTTGGTATTGGTTTCTTTTGCCTTCGAATTATACCATGCCAACGATGCATTTTGAGCAGGAATCATGATTTCTTCATTGGATGGATGGGAAGTCTCGGAAACTAGGTATCGGTTCGTGTTCTTTTCAACACATTGAGTTTGAAGTGATCCCCAGTTAATGTCATCCCACTGTATTCTCGTAGGCACATCGCGTTTATTCTGGATTGTCCCAACAAGTGGGCCAGTGCCGATTGACTCTACAAAACTTTCCGCGTAGCCGTATAAACCGAGCCTAGTTTCTCTCTCGAAGCATAAGTTACTGTCGATATCAAAGAGCGAGAATGATCCCATCTGCGGTTCTTCGAAGACTTTCGGATGTCCTGAGAACGCCAAGATATTTTTGATTGGCCCATCTGCTCCATCGCATGGCACATAGTCTCCTTTGTTCTTTGACTTCCAAACTTCACTATTATAGTCGGGATATGGGTTATATTCAAGTGGTTTCGATTTGCTATACGATTTCCAGACATCAATCTCATTGAGGACAGATAAGTGAGATTCGGTATGCGAGCCCGCTCCTACAACTCCATTCAGGGTGTTCCCATAAATTTGGCCCGCACTTGGTTCCCTGACAAAAACTTTCAGCAAACAGGCAGTTGAAGAGGGCTATCACAGACTTACTGCCCAAGTATCGCGTTCTCTTTCACGAACTCATCCTGAATGATGGACGTTGCAGTTGAAGTTGAGAATCCTGAAGAGGATATTTCTGTTATCGTGGCCTCGAGGTTTTGTATTGACAAATGAATAGTGACTCTGCTGCTCACAATCGTAGGTTTGATGAGGGTCGGCGGACCAATTGGAACTTTTGGTGGAGCTTGAAAAAAGTATTCTTGTGGTTTTGGGATTTCAACTACCAGAGGATCGATAATCTGAATCGTAGGTACTTGTTCAAAACCTGACCCTTTCACAGTTTCCGTTACCACTGTACCTTTATACTGTTCAACCACATGGCTTACAATCTTTCCGTGATTTCTTAACAATGTCCAAAGGATGAAGAGAGCGCCAATGGCAGAGAAGAGACTACTTCTATACCGGAGAAGCATTTTATGTAATGAAAGGAATAGGTTGTAGACGATTGACTGAAGAAATTTTGAGAAATGAATGAAAGTGAAGATGGAAAGAAGGATCAGAAACCCATTTTTGATATGAATTAGCGATCAGTGGAGATGAAACGAAGAGAGAATGCAATCTTTCTTTCTTTTGCTCCAGGTATCAAATATACTTCACTTGGTAGTAGATATCCACAAGGTATCTAGGTAGTAATGAATATCCTTCGTAGGGAAGGAACTTCTCTCCTCTGCCCTCGTGAGAATATAATCACGTGACCTTAAATTGATGGTCCGTGCACAAATTGATCAGAACCACCCGAGCCACCTTCCCGCTCCGTCAACTTTAATTTGTTTCCTTCCTTCCTTTGCGGGTAACGACATTAAATGGCATCGTATCACCTTGTATACCGTTCAGACCGATCATCCTTCAAATATGGCAGAATTGATAGGTCGAATATCGATTGGTCATCAAACCGCAATTCAGTCAAATGTCCAATAACCGACGTCCCTGTATCTTGCACAACCTCAAATTCACTATCACTACAACTTCAATATTTAATTATAGTTATAATTTATAATATATTCAATTGAAACTTCGAAATGTTGGCAATATGATATAATATTATTATATAGATTTATAAGATAATTAAATTTTAAACCTTATTGTTATTGTAATTGTTTATTCGCTTTTAGTTCTAATTTCCATTTTCTCTTTCTTATTTCCTGAAATATCAATTTCCTTTTTATTTGGGAGATTTATAACATTTCGAAATATTAGATCTGATATAACAGAAAGTTTTAAAATGCTTTTAGTTTATTTAATAAATGAACTTAATATTTTAGAAACTTTTTTGCTATACTTTTTGAAACTTTATAGAATTTGATAATCAATCTCCTTTTGTTTAATTCTTTTTTGTATCTCTGAATGCTTCTTTTGCTTTTCAGTTTTCTTTTCAGTTTTCTTTAGCTTTTTGATTTTTCTATTCTATTGAATAGTAAGCTCTTTAATAACTTAATATATCTTAACTTTAAAAATAATATTAGGAGAATATAAATATACTCTATTTACTTAGATTTAATCTTTTGAATCGATTTCTTTTCTTCTTTTCCATTTTTATAATTTCTTCTAACCTTTTTGTTTTATATAATTGAATACTAACTTGAATTATATTAATAAAAATAATCTTAAAAAGCTTCAGAGTGATTTTAGGGTTATTTTAATATTTGTCACGGCGCCAACTACATATTCTATAATTGCCTTTGTGTCTCAGGTATAGATCACTAGTATGCCCTACTTCTTATAAGTAAAACCTTATTTTTCCATAACTCTTTTATTCTTATGGTACAATATAAGTCTTTACTCATATCTTGACAATTTATATTATCTTTATAAAAGTTATTATAGCTTTATTTTAATTAAATTCTTATTAAAGTTATAATCCAATTACACTAATTATATTTACTACTAATCTGTTGTATATTCTAATTATTATTATTTAGGAATTCTATAAGATTGTTTTATAATTACAAAAGTATTTTAAAAATAATTAATTAAGTATTTGTATTTAATTTATTTCTATAATTTCTTTTCTTGAATTATATTTTTAATTTTGTTGAAATTAATATCTTTTTGTTTATAGATTTATTTAATAATTCAAATACTATACATTTTATAATTGTTTAAGTTATATTTGAATTAATTAAATTGATTATAAGTTTATTATAAATCCAAGTCACTGTAATATAAATCCAAATTGTTAATATTTAATTAAAGATTATTGAATTAAAGAATATAATCAAGATATTGAAAATTATTATTTATAATAATCTGTAAGTCTTATTTTATTGAAATTATTTTATTACTTTCGAAAAGTTTAGTGGTGATGAGTAAGATATTATAAAACATTAGAATTAATATATAATGTTTTATAATATAATTAATTATTATTTAAATATAGATTACAAAAATAAATCGGAATTCTAAAAAATTATATTTTTTATTAATTTATTCTCTAACTCTACTTATATAAACAATTAGATATATTTCGATATAATTACTAATAATCTATATATTTCCAATTTTTAACCTTCCAAATAATATATTATAATAAATATTTGATATAAATTAAATAAATAATATTAAACCTTTGATTTTTTATATAAAGTTTTTATGAATTATAATAAATATAAAATAAAAAAGATTTTGTTTGATAATTTTATTATCGAATTCAAATAGTTTGTTATTAAATATAAAAAAACCATTGAATAATAAATTATTGATTTCAAATTTAAGATTTTATAAAAATTAATTAATACTTTAATTAATTATTTTAATAAATTCTTTATTACTAATATTGATTTATAAACAATCTAATAACAAAATATTTATAATAATTTGAAAAAAAAAAGATTTATTTTAATAATTAATAAAAGAATCAAGATATCAATTTTAATTATAATTAATTGAAATCTTAAAATAGAAAGTAGGTTATTATTACAACTTCTTTTATATTTGATTTCTCTAATGATTTTATATAATTGAATATTATTTGATAAGATTAATATTCTTTATTTTATTATATTTGAAAATAATATATTAATTTTAATCTTTGTTTTTATTGCAAAAAGCCTAATTATATTAAAGATAATTGTAAGGAAAAACAAACCAATAATATAAAGTATAATATTAATATTAATATTAATATTAATATGAGATATATTTCTTATATCAATTATTTCCCTATAATTAATTAATATTAAAGCCCCGGATTCTATTATTATATTATTATTCTTTTATATTAGAATTCATTCCTATTTACTAATTGTTTTTTAATTATATTATTATATTATATCTTTTTAATTCCTTTTGGTTTTATTTAAAAGCTTAATTTAAAAGGATATATTAAGGGATCTGTTTATTCAAAAAAAAGCAAAAACTTAATTTCTCAATTAGATATATTGTAAGATTAATCTCGATTTACAATTACAAATCGAAATCTTTTATAAGAAATTTAACTTTATAAATTAGAAAATTAATTATATCTAGGGATTCTTTATATCTTAAATCAATAAATAACAAATTTCTTAAAATCTCAACAGAAATTTCCCTTATATTTAATATGATTATTCTATTTGTTAGTTTTATAAATAATAAAACTACAAACTATAGCTTTATTAATAGAAAAGTTATCTTTAAGTTTTATATATTTATATACTTTCTTTTTTATATTTATTACTTACTTCTAATTAATAAAAAATCCTCCAATATTCTTTTTTAATATACACTTCTAAATATACAAATCAATAATTACAAAAAGATTGATTTATTCTACATCACTACTTTATCAATTATAAATTCTATAATTCTTGGTTTTTTATAACTCTAATATTACAACCCTATCATTAATTAATTAGTAATAACACTTAAGTTTATATTTATATATTATTCAAAATATTATTATCCTATTAATTTTATAATAATTACTATTCCTAATATAATTAATAATCAAAAAATAATTTTATTAAAAAATAATAAAATGATATTAATTGATTTTAAATTATTTTTATAAAAGTTTACTTCGAAATTAATCTTTATAAAAAATTATCAATAAAAACTTTGAAAATATTTTGTTATTACTCTGAAATCAATTTGTAATTCTTGAATTTATCAAGATTTTAAATATCTAAAAAAATCTTGATATTATTAATTTCAAAGTATTATTCAGATTAAATTTATATTATATTTGTTATAATAATAGTAAAACAAATATTCAAATTAAAATAATCCTAAACCAATTAATCCTAAAATTAACCTCAATTCAAATAATTATTAACTTTAGAATATTAATAAATTCATAGAAAAAACAAATCGATTTATTTTCTTTATAACAAAAATCCAAAATAAGTTACCTCCCTAACTTTACAATCTATATCCAGAATTTCTATTTTTTTTGATTAATAAATTTCCATTATAATATTCCTAGAATTATAAGATTGAGATTATATTAAATAAAGAATTATTATATAATAAAGGTTATTTAATATTTTTAATTAAACTTTAAATGATTTATAAATAATTTAATAATAATTTGAACAAAAAATTTATTCAGAAATCTTATTTTAAATCAGCTACTCTATTTTTTCTAATTGTTAAATTTAAAAGAAGTATTTGAATTTATTGAAATTATTGAAATCTAAATAATATTATTATTAAGAACTAATACTTTTTATTATTGATTAAAAAAACTCTTGATATTTTATATTATACAAAAATCTATATCAAATTCGATATTATTACTATTTTCAACAAATTATAAATCACAAAAAGTTACAAATAGAAAACTGTTTTTATTATTTATTTTGACTTATTCGAATTATTAATAATATCTTTTGGACTTTATAATACATTTATTTTGTTTTAGAATTATATTAATTACATTCTTTTTGATTTCCTAAATAAAACTTATATAGTATATTTAAATAATATTCTTATTTATTTCAAGAATATTATAAATTATAAAAAATATATTTATAAAGTAATTTAATAATTAATTGATATTAAATTACAAATTAATATTAATAAATACAAATTTGAAATAAAAAAACTAACTATTTTAATTTGATTATTATTTTAGAAAAAATAAAAATAAATTCGGAAAAAGTCAATACTATATTCAATTGGAAATTACTAATTAAGCTTAAAGATCTTTAATATTTTTTCAATTTTGTTAATTTTTATTAATATTTTATTTACAACTTTTCTCAAATTGTAAAATCCCTTAATTATTTTTTAAAAAAGAAAAAGATATAAAACTAAATCTTTAATTAAAAAAATATTTTTAAAATATTAAAAACTATTTTCTTTTTTGCTTTAGTTTTTATTATATTTGATTATTATTATTATATAATTATAAAAATTAATATTTTTAATTAAATTATAAAAAGTATTTTTTTATAATATAATAATAAAGAATGCTTACATTCAATAACATATTTCTTATTAAAATATAATACTATTAAATATAATTATAAAATTTATAATAAAAAACTGTTAGTTATTATAAAATCATTAAAGAAATAGAAATTGGAATTATATAAAGCTTAGAAGCTATTCGAAATCATTATTAATTATAAGAATCTCGAATATTTTATATTAATAAAAATATTAAACCAACAATAAACTAAATAAACTAAATTCTTATTAGAATTTAATTTTTGTATTATATATTAACCCAATTACAAAACTATTCGCTTTAATACTTTGAATCATAAAACAAAAAACCACCCAATACACACCAATTCTAATAATAATTAAATCAAAAACTATTTATAAATAATTCTTTTAAAAAGAGTATTTAATATTATTATATTTAAAGATATTACTTAATAAGCAAATACTGATTTAAATCTAATTATAACCCAATAAATATAATTATTTCTAATATCAATAAGTTAATTAACAATTTTATTAATAAAGTATATAAATTATTCAAGCTAATTATTATTATATACATAATACTTAAAAATCTCTTTATTTATTATTAATTATTAGAAATCCAAAAAAATCTTTAAATAATCTTATAAGATTGTAAATTAATAAATAATAAGATCTTTTATTACAATTACTTTTTTATTTCTTTTTTTGTTAAATTTTATATATAAATTATATATCAAACATATTTAATTAAATTAGCTAAATATTCTGATTATTTTAAAATTATTAATCTTGTTTTTTGTATATATTAATAATCCAATATATTAAGGGAGATTGAGATATTTATATAAACTTATTAATTTTATTTTCGAATAAAAGCTTTTTGTTTTATTATATTTAGATTCTCTAAATTATCATTAATACTGTTTTATTTTTGATTTGATATCTTTATCAACTATATTATATTATTATTAATTAGTAAATACTATAAAAAGAAATATTAATATATTATTATAATTATTTGCTATCTAATTAAAATATGATATTTTATATTAATTGTAGAGTTATTTATAAAGAAGCTTATAAACTGATTTATTAAAAAAATCTATTATTTATATAATATATCTAATAATATTATGTTTGATAAAAACTTATAATTCGTTTTTAAGTTTTAAAAGCATTTATTTGAATATTTATTAATTACTTTAAAACAATCTTTCTTGTTTTATTCCAAATCTAATAATTAAATAAAAAGAATTAATATTATAATTAAATAATATCTTTATATTTTTATAAATTTTCATTAAAATAATTAATTTAATTAATTCTTATTTATAGAATTTATATTGAATAATATTATATTAGAAATTATTAATATATTCTTATTTTTTGCTAATTATGGTTTCCATTTATATTTTAATATCAAGCTATTAATATTTATTTTATTGAATTTATTATATCAAAAAAAACAAGAGTTCCTTAAAACTAATAAGATTATAAATCGATTTGATTTCATTTTAATTAAATTAAAAATATTTATAATTTAATCAATTTAGAAATATAAAGATTATATCAATAAAATCTATATTAATATTCTTTTATATAAAAAAATAAAAAAATATAAATAAATATAAAGAATACAAAAATTAATTATTTAATAAAAAAGAATAATAATAAATAGAATAATTTCTATAAAATTCTCAAAGTTTATAAATATATCTGCCTACTCCAACTTTCAATTAATTTCAAGATCTTTTTAATATTTTATAATTTACTACTCCAATCACTCCATTATTTATTAGGATTATTAAACTAGGATATTATCAATATTATTGAATTATATAGAAATTGAAGTCAAATTCTTAAAAGGGATAATAAAATATATAAAGAAATTAAATAATAGGAATTCAAAAAAATCCTTAATTATTATAATAAAAACAAATTTCACTATCAAATCGAATAAAAATACTATTCAATATTTTAGCAATCTATCAAAAACCTTTATAACCAAAAAAGCATAATTATTACCTTTTATTTAATAAATCTAAATAAACTAAATCTATTAATTTAAATAGATTTCAAAAGATCTATTATTTTTAATCCTATTAATCCCTTATTAATATTTATATTAAGTATATTAAATATAACCCCAAAATAAGATTAAAATAAATCTAAAAAACTTTATTAATTAATTATTATTCCTAAAAAAATTCATTTTAATTCAATAATAGAAATTAGAGTATTTTGATTATAATTATAAATTAATTACTTTAAATAAAAAATATTATTATAACACCAACTATATATTCTATAATTGTTTTTATACCTTAAATATAAACCACTAATATGCCCTACTTTTTATAAGTAGGGCCTTACTTTTCCATAGCTTTTCTACCCTTATGATATAATATAAGTCTTTATTCGTACCTTGACAATATTGAAACTCTAATTTGAGCTTATAAAAAGTTTTCGTAATATATAAAATCTTGAATTTATTTCTATATAATTATATTAATATAAATAGTATAAAAAAAGATTTAGATATAATATTAGTAATAATAGCTTTCTTATATATAAAATAAATATTTATTTTTTCAAAGAAAAAGAGTATATTATATATTATATAAATTTGGATCTAAGCTTTTTTGAATATAATTTAAAGGTTTTATTTTATAACTTTAAATTTTTCTTTGTTTTTATATAATAAGTTATTAAAAATAAAAGAAAAAAGCTATAATTAAAAGATTGAAGTTAAAACATAGTATGAAATAACAAAATCAGTAATATTATCTTTAATTTATTATATTTTGATATAAATTCTATAACATGATTTATCATCGAGTGGATCATATTATCGAGTGGGCCATCATTTTTACATACAAAATTCGTTTATATATAATCATGTATTTTCTTTATTTATTAATAAAAAATTTTAAAAATTTAAACTATGAAATTTAACTATATAAATATTACAAAAATCGAATTATTTATTGCAAATTCGAATTAATATAAGAATTATTATTAGAAATATTTTTTTGTAATAAAAATTGTAACAATTCTCACTTTTTTTAATATAAAATAAAAATATTTATATGAAAACTAAATTTTTAGAAAACTAATCTTTTATTATTATTTAATATTTTTTTCTTTTTCTAAAATAATAATTAATTATTAAAATACAAATATTCAAAAAGCCTTAATTTTGGTGTATTTTAGAGTAGCCCACTTAAGGATATAGCCTACTCGATGATAAACCACGTTATTAATATAATTAGAATAATTATTTATAATTAATAAACAATATTCTTTATTTGCTTTTAAATATATATAATATTAAAATACTTTTTGAAATTATATAAAATTAAAAGTATTAAATAATTACTTATTATTTAAAACTCTGAAATAAACTTTATTCCTTTCCTCTATTTTATTAATCTATATATTTTAAAGATCTCTTAATTCCCTTTTATATAATAGAATAGATAATATAATTGTATTATTAATAAAGATATATATTAAAATATCAATAAACTTTTAAAATCTATTTTATATAGTTTTCATTATTTTGTTTTTTCTGTAAATACTAATATTTATTACTTTCTTTATAGAATATATTAATTCAATCAAAAAATCTTTTTCGTTTTAATTATAACTTGATTTATCATCGAGTGGACTATATCATCAAGTGAACCACTTTCACCTCAATAAACACAACTAACTTCAATACACAATTTATTAATCATTTATTATACAATTTAATAATAAAAAAGCATACTTGCTTTTAATTATCAAAGCTATTAAAAACAATTAAAAAACTAAGTTTTCGAAAAGCTTTTCAATTATATAATATCCCTTATATAATCCTTATTTATAGAATAAATAATTTAATTTTATATATTAAAATTTGAGTAAATTAATATAAATTTATAGAATTAAAAAAGAAGGTTATTATTTAATATATTCTTGATATAAATTTAAAAGATTTTTTATCTAAATATAAAAGAATAAAAGATATAGCAAATCATATTCTTGAATTGAGAAATACAAAATATATTAAAAAGCTTTAAGTATATCAATTTATAAAGTATTAAATCGAATTAAAGATGTGTTTTAATTGTATTTATAATTTTCAAAGAGCTTTTTATAAAAATTCTAAGTTTATTAAAAAGTGATTTTGATTAATTACGAATATATAAGCGAAATATAATATTTTGAATAAAGATTTCTATAATTTTAATGAAATAAGCTTTATAATAAGAATTATATATATAATAATAATTATTATTAATATTAAGAAATATAATAAAAGTAAATCAATATAATTAAATAATTGAGAATAGATTATAATAATAATATATGAAAATAAAAAGAATAAAATTATTCCCTTATTTCTAATAATTTAGAATTAGGTTTATTTCTTTAATTAATATATCGAAATCGATCTTTCTATGAAATAAACTATTAAATCTATATTGAATAAATGAACAAATAATAAAATAGATTTAGAATAATTGAAATATTTCAATAAGTATATTAAGAATCAAAGAAGAAGCAAATATTGAATATTAGTACTAAATAGACATAAAAGCTATAAATTAATAGCTTTTCAAATATATTACAAAAAAAACGATATTATATATTTATATTTATTATTATATTTAAGTTATTTAATTTAGCCATTTGATATTAGCTATTTTAATACTTTGAAATATTTATATGATAATCAAATCAACGGATTTATTAAGATATATCAATTATATTTCAAAGATTGAATTCTTTATAACTTTCAAAGTTATATATAAAAAATCAATCATTTTTTAAAATATAAAATCAAGATTTCAAAAAACAGATTTAATATTATTTAATTCTAAAATTATATTTTCGAAATTAAATATTCAAATTTATATATTTACCCCCCCCCTCTTTTGATTTAGAATAATAAATTTCTTAAACTCTTTATAATCCAATTAAAGCTTTTTTTTAATTAACATTAATTAAATCTTGAATAATTTATTATTAAATAAACTTCTTTATATTTATATTCAAAATTATATTAATTTTAGTTAAAGATATAAAAAAATTAGTTTATAAAAATATACTTTTAAATATAAAGAATTATATACTTTGAAAAACAAATAAAATATTAAACAAATATTAATATACAAAAAAAACTTAATTACAATAAAAAGGAATATTTATTAAATAAAAAGCTTTTGATATATTATTTTAATAAAAGATTAATATTTAGATTTAATATAATAAATATCAAAAAAAAGGAATTCTAATATTATAATATTTTCTAATAAATATTATAATAAATATAAAAAGATAGAATATAATATAAGAATTTATCAAAATAATATAATAGATTCTAGATTATTAAATTCTTAATAGCTTTAATTAATTAATTTGATTGTTATTGAATAATATGGGTTTAAAAGTGTAAATTGAGGTGAAAGTGGTTTATTCAATGATATAGTTCACTCGATGATAAATCACGTTATATATTTCTTAAAAATATATTATATTTTGTAATTACTTTTATTAACTAAATAAATAAAAAAGAGAGATTAATAAAAGCTTTTATATAATAAAAATTAATAATAAATTGAAAATAGTATTAATTAGATTATAAAAATATTCAAAATAATCAATATTATTAGCTTTAATATATAGATTATTAATATATCAAAAATATCAATCTTTAAAATATTATCACGGCGCAAGAGGTAGGTACTAGGTAAGATATATGATATTCTATAAGGAGTGAAGAAGGAGGTGGAGAAGCACTAACTATATAAAGGGCGAATATCTAAGGTATTTATATAACTATATATTAAATCTATAACAATATTTCTTTTTAAGGATTTATTTATTCCAAGTAAACTAAAATTATTATATAATTTATTATTATGTATAAATCAAATGAACAATTGAATTCATCAAATTAATAATTTAGATACTTTATATTAATTTAGCTTTTCTTTTGTAAATCGATTTTCGAATTTCTTATATCTTTTTTGAGTGTTTTAATATTAATAATAAAATTGCTTTAGTTTTAGGGTTATTTAATATTTATTTTAATAAATCAAACTTTTTGGGATATATATAATAATATTTTGTTAATAGTTTTTTGTTTTCTTTTAAATTTATTACTAATTGTTAAATAGAAGTATAATATTTTTATTTAATTAGATAATAATAACCATTTTTATTATGATTATTTATAACTTTTTTAAAAATCTATTTTTATATTAACTTATTTTTGTTATTCTTTTTTTTAAGGATTTTATTTCTAATAATAGTTGATTTTGATTTGTTAATTATAGTTTATATTAAGAAATGTATTCTATTGATTATAAAAATAAATAATAAATAATAAAAAACAGAAAATATTCAAATGTTATTTAATAATTGAATAAAATAGAAATAAAAATAAACTTTTATAATCTTATATAGCTTTATTTATTAATTATTCAATTTCTTTATTTTTTGAAAGATTTTTATATTTTTAATATTTATAAATATCTTTTGATTTATATAATAATATAATGAATTGATATAATGTCAATTTGCATTTTCTTTATATATTATGATTATTTGCCTAGCAAAAACTTGTAATTATAACAAAATTCTTTTTATTTTATCTATTATCTTATTATTCTTAAAAAACTTTTGTTTTTATATTATAGTTATATCCAGCAAGCAAGATTTATTAGATTCTATATTAATATATAAATTAAATCTATAATTAATAAAAAATGGCGAGTAGCTAATGATTTCCAAAGTTATATTATTCAATACAAATTTAGTAAGAAATAATCACTATATTTAATTATTTTAATAAAAATTTATAAAGGCTTATAAATATTGTTTGAGAATAGAATTTATTTGTTTTATTTGCCTATTTATTTGTAAATAAAATACTAAAGAATGCCAAAGGATTACAGCTAATTATTCAGCTAATTGAAATTAGAAATTGGATATAAACTGTATACCACAATTGAAGATAATATTATCTAATAGACTATATAAAATATAAATGCGATTAATAAAGATATTAATAAGCTCTTCTATTATAAATATTCTAATCCCTATAAAATATTTCATTTTAATTAATCGATAAATAACAATTAGAATATATTTATATATAGAATTATAATAAATATAATCTAAAAGCAATATAATATAATTTATTAATATATTAGATCAAATTCAAAAAAGGATTAATAATAAATATAGAAATTCGGGTAAAGCTAACTTTAATGATTTTATATATATATAAAGCTTGTATACTTATATATATAAAATAATTTTCTAATATATTTGTAGTTATTAATAGATATAAAAAACAAAATCAATTGTTTTAATTCAATTTAAATATCCAACTAGGCTAAACAAATACATCCTATAAATAATTTATATTTTCAATTTATTATCTAATGAAATCCATAATCTTTTTTAATAATATATTCTATTATTTGCTATATAACAATTTTATATAATAATTTAAAATGTTTTTCTAAATTCTACTAATTATTTGCATATATATTGATTCTTAATTATTATAATAAATTAATAAATTATATTTAATCTTTTATAAGTATTATTAATTAATTTATTGATTAATTTATTTTTTGTGGGTATTACAAGGTTTATTAATGCTAAATAAATATTAGCTTTTAATTTATTATAAAGATTAATATCAAATTTGTTTACTAATAAAATTATATACTTTTTGTTTTTCAAATATTTGTTTTTTCTAGTTACAAAATTTAATTTATTTTTTCTTTTTTAATTTAAAATATTTAATTAAATAGTTTTAAATCCCAATTAATAAATTATATAAAAGTTATAATAAAAAAGAAACTCAGATTAGTGAACTTATTATTAATTTAAAGCCTTTGTTATAATAAAATACTTTAGATTCTTATAATTAATGAGAATCTCAAATTCCTACTGTGAACCTTGAAGTTCTGATTGTTATTTCTTTATAAACTTAATAATTATAAGAAATTTTTTATTATAAATCTCATAATTATATTTTACTATAAAGTATTTTATTAAAAAATAAGTTATTAATTATGAAAGGCTATTAGAATTATATTAAAAAAATACTTCTTCTAATATCTAATTTAAAGTATTTATTTCCAAGATTGTTTGTTTATTATAATCAAAATATATAAAAATTAGCACTATTATAAATATGTCCTTAAATATAATAAAAGTATTTTTATATAATATATTCCAAATTCAATTAATATTTTTTTGTAATAAATTATTGTAAAACTAATATATTTTTGAAAAATCCTTTATAAATTATTAATAGAAATTAACAAATTTTAAAAAATATTATAAATCTTTTATTAAAAATAATTATTTTTAGGATATAATTATAATAATCTTTTCAAAATTTATTTATATATTATTTATTATAATTATTAATCCCAAATAATAAATAAAAACAATCTCAAATTTATATTTATTTATATTAATTTGTAATCTAGCATTTACTAACTTTTATATTATAATTCGAATATATTCTTTATATTTCGATTTATTTACTAAATATACAAAAATATTATTTAAATATACTATATAATATTTATTTAGTTTATTAAATAGAATATAATTAATATAATATTAAAAGAATATTAATATATTATAAAGATTAAAAAGTATAATAAATAATTTAAAAAGATTAAAATAAATAATAAAAACTATTTTTTATTTATTTTTTTTTATAATATGGAGTTTATTGAAAGTAGCAATGATATTTAGTTTTGTATATATTATAGTATTACAAAAAACATTTAAAGTTTTACAAATAATAGAGAATAAATAATAATTCTTTATTATAATATTATTTAATTTTTAATAATCTTGATATATGTGTATGCTGCCATTTAGCTTAGTAATTAAAAGTAAGGGTGTAGTATTATGTAATTTTAATTCCTGAATGAAGTCTTTATTAAGATTATTGTCAATTTATTTATATATAACTTCAAGCTTTAATGGTAATAATGGGCGATTCTTAAAATATAATAGTTTCTTTCTAGGTATTAGTTTAATCTTATAATCCCATACTCAATATAATAGAAGAATATCCATATAATATAAAAGGAATGCGGATAGCTTGTCTTACAATCAGAGAGAAAGCTTTTATTGAATCTTTATATCACTAAATTCAGATTTTCTAATTGAAAACTTAAAAATATCTATTTTTGAGATTTTGCATAAATAAGCTAGTTTATAATAATTATAAACAAAATCATATAAATATAATAATAGTTAAAATAGAATTTTAGTTAAATTCTTTTTATTGAGTAGAATATTCTTATATTCTTTTTTGTTGAAATAAATTATTTATAATAAAATAATTATATTAAGAGATTCTTTATTATTTATAATTCAATATTTTATTATTTAATTAAATTTATTTTAAATAATCTTTATTATATAAATATTATTCTATTAACAAAAAGAAACAAAACTTGAGGTTTATAATTAACAAATATTCTCTATATTTAAACTTAATAAAAATAATTGTACTTTTGATATTAATATTAAAAGTAATAATAAATAATCACATTTTAAATTGATTTATTATTTGTATTAATTGGTCATTTTTTCTATTAAAATTATATATATATTTGGGAGATTGCCTATCATTTGAGCTTATGTATAAGAATTTCTATTATAAATTCTTATATAATAATGATTTATATTTGATATAAGTATTATTTTAATATTTAATTTATCTTTATTAATAATAGATTTATATCCCTTATCCTTTTTGAATTAGTTTTTTATATATGGCAATTAATAAACCTTCTCAAAAAATTCCTTAATTAGTGATAATATATTCAAAACCTTTTTTATTTGAAATTATTTCTGAATTATTAATAAATCTATAATTAGTTGTGGTAAATGGATTGTTGATGCTTGAATGGTGTATAATGTATTTCGAGGGCAATATTGTATGGCATAATAGAATAATATAAAAAAGAGAGTTATATTTAATTAATCTATATACAAATTATAGTATTGAAATTATGATAAGCTAAAAATAATTAATATATTAAAAAATAATTTGATAACAAAAAATAATTAGGTTTTATAATAGAATTCTATAGCTATATTTATAATAAAATATTTAATAATAATATTTATAACTTTGTTATTTATTAAACAAAGTTTTCTTTGATAAGATAGAATTTGAATATATATCTTATAATTATTAATAAAAAAACAATCTATAAATACTTTTTTAGAATATTTATTATTAATTAGGTTAGTTATATCAAAAGAAGATTTATACGCTAAGAATATAATGATTTTAATGAGTAGAGATTTATTATTTATAGTATTAAACTATAAAGGCTTTTTGCTAATTATAGTTCATCTTATTTATTTAATATCCCTTGATAATTTTTATAAGTGATTTAATATGGAAATTGGACTTTTCCTATATAATCATTAATTAAAGATATTAATATATTATAAAATAAAATATTAAATATATTTTTTAAAAATACTAAAAACTCGATTTTAATAAATTCCTAAAATATATTTAATTATTATTTAGGATAGAATATAATATAAATATTATTATTATTATTATAATTATCCCAAAAACTATATTTCTAAAAATCGTTTTGATTATAAGATCTATTCCAATTATTAAAATATTAATTAAAATATTAATTATTTTGATTAATAGGAGTATTTCGATATAAGTTATAATTGCTAAAACCTTCTCAGAAACCCATAAATCCGAAGCCTCTTTTAGCTCCTTATTATATATCCATTTGTTTCTTGGTATTATAATTTTATATTGAATAATTAGGTTTCTTATAATAATAATAGAAATCAAATCAATATTCCTTCTTTCATTATTAATCTTATATTTTAAAAATATTAAGATTTATAGAATCAAATAATATTAATATAATAAACAATATATTAATTAGAAATATATAAAATTATATAAAGCTTGAATTTATTTTTGATCCCAAAAGATATTTATTCTTTTATAAATTCTAATTCTAAACTTTAAACTTCTATTTTCAATTATCAATATTAATAAAAAAACAAAGATTAAAATCTTATATAAATAGTTATTAAAGATTATAGAAGACTTTTATTTTTATTACTATAATCATCTCATATAATTACTTATAATATATTATATCAAAATATTCTAATTAAATATAAAAAGTTAAAAAAAATATTTTATTAATTATCTTGAATTTATTAAATTAAATTGAGATTTTGTATACTATATCAATTAAAATATAAAGCCCATTAAGCTTATTAAAAAAGGAATTATTAATAATATAAATCGAGATTTTATTAATAATATTATTTATATTAATCAATTTTTTTTGATATGTATAATTATTAATAAGAAAGGCTAAATATAAAAGCTTCTTTTTTTTTATATTGAAAACAATTAAATCAATTATTTAACAAATTTGTAAATCTTACTTTCAGATAGTATATTCCTTTTATTAAGATATTAATTCTATTTTCTTCCCTTAAAAAAGCTTAGGGTTTTTTGAAGTTTGTTATTAACTAGTTCTATTTTAAATAAAAATGCCTAATAGGTTTTATATAAATTGAAATTATAATAATTAATTTAATTGAAATTGAATACTTAATTAATTATTTATAATAATTTTGAGGAGATATTCTATAGCTAAATTTTATTTGAGTGCTTATTGAGTAATAAAGAATAAATTGAATATACAATTAATAATATTATATAAATAATTAAGGTAATTCTATTAATCTTATATTAATATTAATAAAGAAAAAAGATTATAAAGTTTATAATTCTAAAAACTAAATAGCTCTCCTACAATCCACTGCTATTGATTAAAAGCATTATTGATTTCAGCTTTAAGTATCTTAGGCAAAACAGATAGTAGTAAGCTAGTGCTTGAAGTACTCAGTATATCAGTTATAATGGGAAAAGAAGATGAGACGAAGATGAAGGCGAAGACGAAGATGAAGACGAAGGCGAAGACGAAGGCGAAGATGAAGACGAAGACGAAGGCGAAGACGAATAGGCGCAAAAGGCGCAAAGGATCATGAAAACTATAGAAAGATCTGCCTTGGACAAATGAAAATAGAAATAAAGAATTTCTTTTCAGAATTGGATTACTTTTGCTATAATAAAACTCTTTTATAAAATAAAATATATTATTATAATATAAAAGGTAGATATTAGGTAAAATATATAATATTTTATAAGGAGTAAAGAAGAAGGCGGAGAGGCGCCGATTATATGGAGGGCGAATGCCTAAGGCATCCACATAACTACGTATTGAACCCGTGACAAATATATTAAATATTTTTTAATAAAATAAATTCTTTAATTCTTTTTTATAAACTAATCTATAGTTTCTTTTATTAGATTTTTAATTATATAATTTATAAAAAGTATAAATCTTTATATCAATTTATTAATTTAATTAATTAAACTCTTTTCTTACTTTTTATCAAAATATTAATAAATATTCTTATAAATAGAGATATAAGAAATTACTTATTCTTTATATTATTAATATAATATAAAACAATTAATGTTATAAATTTCTATAATAATAATTATATTAGATTTTTCTTTAGTTTTAATTTGAATCATTATTTATTATATACAATTTTCTATAGTTAATATAAGATTCAATATAAGTTTCATAATTGATATTTTTTGAGGTTCAAAAGATTGTGCAAGATGTGGGGTTGTGCAAGATGTAGGGATATCGGTTATCTCGGCGTCGTGCATACGCAATTTTAACCAGCATATGCAGTCATGCTTCTTTGAGAGGTTACTGGCTGAGATTTGGGCAGTCCCTCATCTAAGTGAGATATGATGAGAGCTGAGGGATTGTAGATCATGGTGACGAGCATCTTTTGTTATCTCATTAAGTCATTATTTTCATGGTCTTGATTATCCGTTGCATTTTGCAGGTTGCAAGTGGTCGTCAATCTGACGATATTCATGAGGGGTAAAATGCAGATTAGCTCTATCTTGGCAAGTGCCCCGATAGATTGTAATGCCGCCCTCGGTACTTGACTCGTTTCTGGTCGGCATGGCGCATTGCAATGTTCAACTAAAAGGGCAATCTCTCTCATTTTGCCACTCATGAGCCTATCAGGTTGGTTCCTATTGATTGACCCCGACAGTACACACCTAACAAGTACGCATCACTTTCTTGAAGAGATACGCCTCGGAAGCATCTCTCGGTGGAGTGTTCGGTTGAAGATGACATACATCTATATAATGGGCAGCTTCTATTGTGCGATGTGATAGATGCTAAATGCTATCTGCAATCATCAATCAGTCAAGATGCTTTTCTCCAATATCAATATTTACCCAACGTTGAATTTTCTAGTCCTCACAATAGCTACTTCTATTGCCTATCGTATAATTTACAATTTATACTTTCATCCTCTAGCAAAGTTTCGTGGGCCATGGTATTCATCTTGCTTTTCTCTCCCTCTAGCGATCATTTCGATAAAAAGATGGGAACATCAATGGGTAGATGGTCTGGTCGAGAAATATGGAAGTATGTCGAGCTCTCCGGATAACAATCTGACCAGAAATTAGGCTAATAGTCATCAGGAGATGCACCAATACGTGTTGCCCCTGAAATGCTACTCTTTCCACGGCCATCCGCGTTGAAAGAGATATATTGGGACCGAAGTCTCAACGAAAAGTCTACTTTCTATGGTACTGGTCTCTTTGGTCCACCGAACTTGTTCTCTACCCTTCCCTCTGCCGAGCATATACCTTTAAGAAAAGCATTAGGGGCTGCACCAGTAAGTATTATGCTCAATATTAATGAAAATAAATCAACGAGATTTTACTTATCTCAGCTCATTCACGAGCTTATTCTATTATCGCTGACATGAAATCTTCAGTGGGCAATCGGAGACGTGCGAAAAGATTGGGAAAGAAGCATGGATGATCAAATCCTCCTTTTCACTAAGATTATGGCTGAAAAGGCAAAGGCAGGTGAAACAGTTGATCTTTGTGATAAACTAGCGTAAGTTGTTCATTTTCTCAAGTACTCAAAGCATTAGCTTACCCTTGACAGAGAATTTGCAGCCGACATAATGACGATCTTTTCATTTAATCAATCGTGGGGTTTCGTGAAAGATAGTCGAGATGAACGAGGGTTACTTCATAATTGGAGAGAAACCCTTGATTTCGTTGGTTTCTCGGCCAGATTCACATTTTTTCGAAAATACATCCTCAATCTTCCAGGAGTTGCTTCGTGGGCATTACCCAAGCCTAGTAGTCAACGTGGTATGGGATTTTTAATTCATGAAGCCGATCGCGCCATCACACAACGCGAATACGAAATATCCCAAGGCATATATCCAGAGAAGCCGGATTTTTTACAACAGTGAGTATCTTCATCTCAGAGTATTGTCTATGGGCATTATACTGAATTTTGCAGTTGTCTTGACGCAAGAATCAACGACGAACCACTTACTCCCCTACAAAAACTTTCTCACGTGACGCTTCTCATCCAAGCCGGCGCTGACACAACCGGTACTGCCCTCGGCGCCATTATTCGGTTCCTCACTACAACACCAGGTTGTTACGCGAAAGCATTGGCCCAAATTCGTGAGGCTGAAGCGAAGAATCTACTTTCGACACCAATCCAGGATGAAGAAGTACGAGCTCATCTTCCATATCTAATCGGCGCTGTCAAAGAAGGCATGCGTTTGAACCCCAGCGTATCAAACTGGCTTCCGAGAGTTGTTCCGCAAGAGGGGAAGATGATCAATGGATATTTCGTGCCAGGTGGGATGGATGTTACGAGTCAAGCTATGGTTGTACAAAGGGATCCAATTTTGTTGTAAGTCTTTGCTTTGGTGCCTTCTCTTTCCTCTCTTTGTTCCTTCTTCTATATCTTTCCCGCTGACACAAAAAAGCGGACCCGACCCAGACGCCTTTAGGCCAGAGCGCTGGATGGATGGTAAAGATGTGGAATTGGAACACGGAATGTTTCTTTTTGGAGTTGGGCCGAGGGTTTGCTTAGGAAAAGAGATTGCATTGATGGAAATCCACAAGTTGATATCCGAGGTGAGTGATTTGATTCCGTTGGCTATTAGAATACCCGGAATTAGGGAAATGGGAGAGTCCTGGATCTAATAAAAGGGTGAGCATGGTAGGAGATGGGTGGCTAGTAGGCGCAAGAGAGAAGGGAAAATGGAATGAGGGTTCAGTCAAAATATTAATGGTGAGATAAACTAACACACTCTTTAAAGATTGTCCGACGTTTCGATATCGAAGTTTTCGAGGAGGGAATATATACTTCGGCGGGTGGAATATCATACAACGAGGGCTTCATTGTGAAAATGCATCCACAGAGAGTGGATTGATCGAATTTCCCTCTGAGGAAATTGGGACTCGTCCCTAAGAGTTCTGAGCTTGAAGTGTTTCCTTAGTCTGTAGTGGCTGGAAGACTGTATCTAGCCGATTGGGGCTTTTCGCTTTAGCCTGGCTTTTTTTGTCTCTGTCAAAGGCATGGAAAGAATCATCTCGTGATCAGGTCATGAAATTCTTCACTACGCCCCAATATCTAACAATATCTCACCACGACAATTTCACAGCACTGGCAAATTACCAAAAAAAATCAACCGACACACATTACACAGTTAAATCTTTTGATGTGGTAACTTTGATTGATTGCACCGAAGATCTGAGTACGGTTTCGACGGCTACGTCTAGCATAGTAGTAAGTATCTCTAACCCAACACTACAAGATCGCAAGGCATCATGCACCTATTCCAGTGGAATTGATAGTGCAGTTGATCTGATTCTCGTGTCAGAGATAAGTGCGATTCTAGCTACAAAAGCGATAAATATGCCGGTGAAAATAATGATATCGACACAGTTCGCCATCAATGATAGATTTATTTCAGCTAGTTCTGGTAGTGCATCGACGACCAAAACCGCCCAAAAGCGTGATCGTCAATTGAGGGAATGAAATATCGCTGTCGTTGTATGCGAGCCTGTGGCTCTCAATTATTCAGTCGGCATGATCCTGATTGTCTTCCATCGGCGAGGAACACGAGTAAGAGATTTGAAGAGGAGCTTTCAAGAATGCAGTAATGCGTAGCTGAACTCTAGATCACTTCAACTAGATTTTGCGAAGATAGATGACCTAGGAATATACCAGGATTGAGGGTTACAAAACTGGATGAGCTTCCAGCTAACTGCAACGCGAGTATCCCCACCAAATCGGAAGGGGGAGGCTTTTTGCATGAGACTGGCCAAGGTCGATGCAGGAACCCGAGAAGAGCTCTCAACTCTTGAGCTGTTTCCGAACTTTAACTTTGAGCGGCTTCGATTGTTTCTTCGCTACTCGTTCCCTCTCTTTTTCGGCTGGATCGACAATCAAAGTCTTAAACACATCATCATCTCTATGAGTTAACTTCTTTTCGCCTACATCATTATTAGTGATGTCTCAAATTAGGATTGTGGGGACCGCTTACAAAATTCCGTGTATGCGATCTTAAGTTCCGAGAACGTATTGGCAAGCATGGGAGCATCTGGGGCTACTCTTCCAGCAGCTTCAGCTTCCCATTCAGTGGTCAGTGGTGTATTGTCGCCTCTGCAAAGAGTGCTGAATGCCACAGCCAATTGCTTATACATGAAACCACACTGTTCGGATCGTTTTTGAGGATCTGTTTTCCCGGGGTGAATGCAATTTTTCAGGTCTTCATCTGTCTTGCATCTTGGGAGATTAGATCTCAACTCGATTCGTACGACTCGTTCCCGATAGAAGAGCATCAGTCTTAATAAACATATACCGGCAATAATACGCGTTTGTTTGTCCCTTGCAGACTTCTTGCAGAGATTTTCGATTTCGGAAAAGAAGTATTTTTCAGCTTCCTCGAGACCCTCGGAGGCTTTAAGACGGACTTGTTCGCGGACGGTATCTGGAGAGAAAGTATCATTGATTGTGTTGACTACATCAAGCTGGCCATGGGGATGGCAATGGATATTTGCCACTCCATAGAAAACAAGGCTATTTAAGCTCGTGATTCTGAATGCAGCATTACATAGACATGCCTGTTATCGGTTAATCAAAATACAAATTTTCTTGAGACAACACAACTCACCAGATGCGACCCAAAATATTGTTTGCAATAGATGTAGAGAAATTTATCCAAGATGTGGGTTATTTTACCAGAATGGCTCTCGGGAGAAGATAGAAGGATTTCCCTGCCGAAGAAATCTAATTCATCAACCGTAGGCAGTGAGTCTGGGACAACTAGATATGTTTTATCTCGCAACGACTTGTGCGTTATGTAAACACCATTTATTTTTGTCAAACTTCTCCATCGGCAGAAGTCCTCAGATCTACAAACCATCACTTTACAGGGAAGTGAACGACATGGAAAATTTGCCATGGAACAGTCGGCACGAAGTTCAACCTTTGCCATATGACCTTCAAGTGCACTAAGTAGCTGATATACTTGCGCTTTCCCAGACGTGAGCAATCTGGTCTGAACATCTATGCTGAGTCAGTATCTAGGAGAGTGCCATTGGGTGGTTCTAGCTACCTGTGACTCCAAGGTACACATCTTTCAATTTATGTCGGATGCAAATTTGTCGAGCCATTAGTGGATCACCAGCTAACTTAAAACATCGATCACAAACGCCATCAGATGTACACTGCAATATTAGATCCGTACTCCAGTGATGACTATAGAGATAATTAACTCAACTTACCTCAACCTTACGAGCTCGACAACTTTGACACGCTCCAGCTTGTCTAACCAAATGGACTTTCAACTTTTCCCGTCGATTAAACTCTTTTCTTTTTCTCTTCGGCGCTTTTACTCCACTATGAAAATTTATCAAACAGTCTTCCATGTTTTGAGGAGTTGCCACAGTCGTTCCATTAAGGGATGAAATTGCTTGATCCTCCGCATGGGAAGGTTCTATCCGAGACTCTGATAGTACCGATTCGGGCACCTCCTTTTTAACCTCGTCAATTGGCGAATCTCTTTCGGATGCACCACTGTTCAGGCCTGTATTTTCAAAAGATATCTGAACTTTAGATTGAACAGACTCACAGGGTAATTGCGGCTCTGTAAGTGGATTATCTTCCGAAGAGGGGTAAAGTATCGACTCGGGTGACTCAAGAAATGATGTAAGCCACCCGTCAGACTCGAGATTTGGAATATGACCACCAAGAGTATTGCAACTATTGAAAGAGAAATCCATCGTAGCTGGCCCCGGAAAGTAAGTGCTTGAAAAGTTATTGTCAGCCGTATCAAATGGCCAAGGATCATTGCTTGGCTCTACAACGGATTGAGGCGGAAGGACCGGGTCCACCATTTGCCATTGAGAATTGATATCTAGATTATCCTGTAAGAATGTATCCATATCAAAAGTAGAATCTGGAAACGTCATGAATGACTCCAGCTGCTCGTTCGTGATGTATTTCTCCTCAAAAGATAATTCCTCAGCATCGTGTGTGCCTTGGATCGTCATCCGGGGTAATTCTCCATTGATGCGCGACTCCATTATGCAGGATTGTGAGTCTGCTTTGCATGAATATGCGGGTAGCAAGAGATGATAACCACAATTGATAAGATAGTCTAGCCTTCGAAGAGAATAGCTACGAGACGATCTTAGTTTTTATAACACTAAAATGTGAATGGTATCTCGATAGAACATTGCTTCAATCAGGAGTTAGTGGGGCGAAAATTTTATGACTACACCCGTGATTATGCGGAAAAGTTTACCGAAATAATGCCGTTGAAGGCTACAAACAAAAACCAGTGTAGAGTATTCTTCTACAATGTTAGAATATCGAATCAGGTAGAAGTGTGTTCTTCTTGATCAATGAAATGAGTGATGGCAAGAATACAATAAATGATTAATAATGGGTATCGACCATAATTTGGATGTTCCAGCTGCGTCGGATATATCGGTTGATATCCAGGCCGGCAAATAAATTCTATTTACCCGATCAATTATCGGAATGCCCGGGACTCCATGGACACTGTCGCAAAGTTGTTCATATTTGATGATGGAAATTGGAATCTTCGATGCAACGAGACCATGAACTGGTCTAGTCCTGGCAGTATTCGTGCTCTCAAAAGGATCATTATAGGCCATTCGTTGAGGCTACAACTATAGCACAACTATATGCGAGTGCAGCAGAACTCAAAGCGAACGGGGAGCTTCTGAGGTCCAAAGTAGATGTAAACGCATCAAGATTCAAATAGAACAGTGTCACCAAGGAAGTAGACTATGCACCTTGGCACCGGTTTTGAACATATCCGGCCATGAGAACAAATCCATGGATCCAGAAAGCTTTGAGGGAAGATTAAAGTTTTTTATGGTCTTCATATGAGTTCCGGGGAAGTTAGCAGATTAGCAGAGAAGTGATCTCGAACGGAACTCAACCGAGAATGGACTCAACCATCGGATGATGATAACGGAGACAGCACATGCCAAGAATATTGTCATATGACTTTTGTCCGAAGAAACACTGACGAACACATGACATGACACGAGAACCTTCACGTTACATACCTACGTCGGTAGACCTCCCCCGTACAACATCTCAATCTTTGAACGGTCTGGATGCCAAGCGGTAGAATACCCCGCTGTGTCCAGCATTTCCATGCGTATAGGAGCGCATATGAGACACATAGGTATCCGATATCACTGGCTACTTGCTAACCTTTTCACGGGCGTCGACCAACAATCCCGACCGGTGCAGGTGAGAATGGACCAGGCATGACCTTGTACCCCCTCATCTCTCAAAGGATTCACTTCCATGTCATTAGCTAAATAGTGTTATTGTGGGGTAGAGACTAGCGAGGGACCAAGACGACCCGTCATCTTTCATGCAGAATTCGCGGGGATGAATACAAAATGAGGGGTAAAGTGTGTAAATCGGCCCGTTCAATTTTGCGAATTACTTCTTCCAATAGTAGATGTAAACCAAGACTTACTTTGACGACCAGCGGCCGAGGAAAATTGTACTAGAGTATTTTTATCTCTAGCGATCTTCGTCGTCTTCGCCTATCAAAAAACTATCGAGATGCGATTCACTCCAAGACCTGCAACACAATGGCGTTCTAGGAATTATCACTTGCATGTCAAAATTTGTTGTCAACCTGTCTCATGCACGGTTACATCCGTATACATGCAAGCTTCCATGTCGATCACAAGTGAACTTCCTACTTTGAATTTGCCCCTTAATCCCCCGTCCAGGTCTACGGAGTATAAGAAGTGACCGACGTTCAGAAAAATCAATCAATATCGTCAAGTCAATCAACATGGTCAAGACCACACTTTTTTGGCTATTGTTTACAGCAAGAGCTGTTTCAGCAGCAAATATTGACTTCTTACGACGTGATACAAGCCACCATCTTAATGCCACCCTTCCTCTCTCGAAATGTCCAGGCTACAAAGCTTCCAATGTCAAGACAACAGGATCAACACTTTTCGCGGATCTAACTTTGGCTGGTCCTGCTTGCAACACTTACGGCACTGACTTGAAAGGTCTATCCTTAAAAGTGGTATATGAAACAGGTTGGCAAGCTACATATCAAGACTACTATTCTTGCTAACTACTGCTAGATGATCGCATACATGTGCTGATTCAAGATCCTGCCAATGTTGTGTACCAACTTCCCGAATCAGTCTTCCCTCGCCCTACTGGATCGTCGACCAATTCCAAGGGCGCCAATATCAAATTCCATTATGTTAGCTCTCCATTCTCATTCTCAATTACACGAGCAAAGACAGGCGAAGTCTTGTTCGACACTTCCGCTGCAAGTCTTGTATTCGAATCGCAATACTTAAGATTGAGAACGAAATTGCCATCCAATCCAAATCTGTATGGTCTTGGTGAACACTCCGATGCATTTCGTTTAAATACCACCGATTATACTCGGACGCTGTGGTCTCGTGACGCCTATGGAACTCCTGCAGGCAGCAATTTATACGGAAACCACCCGGTATATTTTGAACATAGAACTGGTGGAACTCATGGAGTATTTTTCATGAACTCTAATGGTATGGATATAATGATCAACAATACAAATGGGAGAAATCAGTATCTTGAGTATAATACTCTTGGGGGTGTTTTAGACTTTTACTTTCTAGCCGGACCCGATCCAATTGTTTTGTCTCAGCAGTATTCAGAGCTTGTTGGCTTACCCGCAATGATGCCATATTGGGGGTTTGGGTTCCATAATTGTCGTTATGGTTATCAGGATGCTTTTGCAGTCGCAGAAGTCATCTATAATTATTCGAAGGCAGAAATTCCTCTAGAGGTTATGTGGACAGATATTGATTATATGGATGCAAGAAAGGTAAGAAGTATGCCATGCCTGAAACGTACATAACTGACTTCTGAAAGACTTTCACTCTCGATCCTGAGCGCTTTCCAATAGATATGATGCAAGATATCAATCACTATCTTCACAATCATGACCAAAAACAAATTCTCATGGTCGATCCCGCAGTTGCATATAAAAACAACCCTGCTTACGATCGTGGGGTTGTCGATGATATTTTTCTCAAGCGAGGTAATGGATCTCTCTGGCTCGGCGTCGTATGGCCTGGAGTTACTGTATTCCCAGATTGGTTTTCCAAAAATATCGTAAGCTGGTGGAACAATGAGTTTTCTACATTCTTCGATCCAGCGACTGGCGTTGACGTTGATGGACTTTGGATCGATATGAATGAACCATCGAATTTTCCATGTTACTTCCCATGCGATAATCCATACACATCAGCAGTAGGATTTCCTCCTGATCCACCTGCAGTCAGAACACCACCTCGTTCATTACCCGGATTTCCCTGCGCATTCCAACCTTCTGGAACAACCAATTGTACGGATGCAAGCAGTAGACGATCAATTACTAGCAGCGGTCCCAAGATTGCTTTACCAAATCAAATAAATCCTTCAAGACGAGCATCAGGAACACAGCAAGGTTTGCCCGGACGCGATTTACTTTACCCAGGATACGCAATTCATAATGCTGCAGCGTACCTCCCTTCCTGGAATGCCGCCGAAGGAGGAATTTCCAACCAAACAATCAATACAGATGTAATTCACCAAAACGGTCTCGCCATGTACGACACCCATAATCTCTACGGAACCATGATGTCGACCGCTTCTTATGACGCAATGGCAAACCGCCGGCCGGAAGATCGTCCCTTGATCATTACACGCAGCACATTTGCCGGCGCGGGCACTAAAGTAGGCCATTGGCTTGGAGACAATTTCAGTGACTGGCTCCACTACCGTATGTCTATCCGTGGCATGTTAGCTTTTGCATCTATATATCAAATTCCCATGGTTGGTGCCGATGTATGCGGATTCGCGGAAGATACTAACGAGGAACTATGTGCTCGCTGGGCCATGCTCGGTGCTTTCGCCCCATTCTATCGCGATCACAACAGCTATCCTCCAGTTATCAGCCAGGAATTCTATCTCTGGCCTGCCGTCACCGAAGCAGCTAAGAAGGCGATCGATATACGGTATCGATTGTTAGATTACATATACACAGCTTTGTATCGACAATCCGTTGATGGAACGCCACTCATCAATCCTATGTTTTACATTTACCCATCTGATACCGCTACCTTTGGACTGGAGACACAATATTTCTACGGGCCGGGAATTCTTGTTAGTCCAGTCATGGAAGGTAATTCTACGACCGTGGACTTGTATCTTCCGAAGGACATATACTATGATTTCTACACGCATGCTCCTGTGACTGGCCATGCAAACATAATTCAAATTACCGATCAAAATATCACAGATATACCCCTCCATTATCGTGGTGGAGTCATCGTTCCTCAACGTATCGAAAGCGGAATGACGACCACAGAAGTCAGGAAACAAAACTTTGAAATCATTGTCCCAGTTGGTGCCGATGGAACAGCTAAAGGAGAATTGTATCTAGATGATGGAGTAAGCACTGTGCAAGAAGGATATTCATTAATTGAATTCTACTGGGATGGAAAGACTTTCGATGTGTCTGGACATTTTGGATATGATGCTGGGGTAAGCATTGAAAGAGTTGTCTTTTTGGGATTGGCCAGTAGCGCTAGTGGCATTGGAAAGCAATATAGCGCAAATGCGAATACGCATGTGAGCGCCCAAGGCGACGTAACCGTGAAAGTTAGCAGGGAGTTGAGTGGGGGATTTTCGATCGCAGTTTGAGGTGAAAGATGGGAATACGAGGGTCTGGGTGATGTTGAGTGAAGATATGGCAAACGGCGGTACATAACGTTAGTACATAATAATACATAACAGCTTGTTATTGCAACTAATCTCAATGAAAATGACTTTTGGATATTCTGATGGCGAAGTATCATTTATTGCACTTTACAACAGGAGAAATGATTCTTTGCGTACGGCGTACGTGTCTCGTCAGATGATAAAGATTTCATCTCAGGAATCTACCACCAGAGTCTACCAAGATCCCTGTCATCATCAAGAAATCTGTTCCATAAATCATATTGTTTAAAGCCACTAAACACTCCGAGGACAGATTTGGGTTGCACCTTGAGTTCCAAAGTTTCCGCGACATACTCAGGGTTGCTAGTGACGTGGCTCATTGTCAAATACAACAGCCTAAACAGAGAATGACCTAAACGGCTGTCATTACTAATTCGAGTGATTACTTGGTAACCAATTATATGGCGGCTGTGTTCCTTGTTTTCTTCTATTTAAGGCTGTAGATAAGATCAAGATAAACCTCACACATCAATCAGATAAGCATTGCCATACACCATATATCCCATTAATCATGTCTGAACGCTTGGGGTATAAAGTGAATACCCTTTCGACCCCGCATAGCTCAAACTAACTCAACTCGCAGTTCGTCCTCACGAATCCAGACGAACTAGAACATTGCTTGCTCTGCAATCGAATCTTCTGTGCAAGACACAAAGCGGTTGAAAACAACACTGTTTGCCAAATCGACCATCGGAGTTATTATCGCACCCACCAAGAATTTCATGATACGGGGACAATTTTTCGAAACATGGAACATCGAAACATAGAGATGGATCCGTCCAAAGCTGGGTTGAATCGGGAAGCGAAATCGATAATGGAGGTGGAAGCAATGAGACAAAGACGAGAGGGGGAGGAAGGGAGAATTTAAGAGGCGGCTAAGAGAGGAGGGACAAGCGAGGAAATTGCAAAACAACGAGGCAAATTGGAAGCAGGGGAAGGCTCTCAGGGCACTACTATCCCAGACGCGGATTGCAATTAGGCGGGTCGTGATTTTTAGGAGTAGATGCTTAGTACTTAGCTGAGGGCAACTTCAGCTTATCGATCCGGGGAAATTTGGAAACTTGACAGAAATTGTTCAAAGGTCTTTGCTCAACATGCGAATATACTTCCATGTATCATCACCATCTGGATACACGACATAAAAATGAAAATGAGGAATCTGATAATGTGAAAGATAACCAGGAAAAGAAGCACAAGAAGCTGAACTTCGTCGTCGGGACAAGAAAGAGAAAGAAGCCCGCCAGAAACAGCAAGGGGCTAATAAGTCTCCTGTTGCCCAATAAGACGACAATTAGAATGGATTGATCCGAGAAACTGAGTCGCAGTAGATCCTCGTTGCCATGACCTATCTCCCTGCTCTAGAGCTGACAGCTTGTCCGTAGATCGGCGAAAGAAGGTGTTCCGCGTCTCTCCATTCGCCTGACAACGAGGGTGTAGTATCACCACCGGATTCTTGGGTGTCCATTCTATGCATCTACATCCTTCATGTTTTTGTTTTGCTTTTGAATAATCTTGTTGACGGGGTGGGGAATGGGGGGGGGAACTTGCAAGGTATTCATAGACGACGCATATAGACTGCTATTATTCATACCACTTGACGAATATATATCTGTTAGGTGACTTTCTGACATACACTTGTAAAATTTCGGTCAAAATCTGTAAATTCTGTAATCAATGGTGCATACGAAAATACTCACAATGTATTAAAATCGTCATATTTCGTTTCTTTGTGCAATCCAAAGTGCGAATTGTGTGTCACATGACCTTAAAATAAAGACGCGACATGCACGTTCAAATGACGCGTCTCACCAGCTTCTCCTTGAGTAATTCACAACAACAAATTCAAATATGGAGTCCAGCGACCCAACAATAATTGATCTTAAATCTTCATTCCTGCGCGCACAAATCTTCGCACTCTCTCAACCTCTTCAGCCGTCTCAAGAATGGCAAGATTCGATATCGGAGGAAGAGAATACCCTACGACAACGCGCAATTGATGAAGCATTATTCAAGCTCAATACTATCCTGAAACAACATAATAAGATCAGCTACCCTCCGCAGGCACAGCGACATGTTGCTGAACAGATCGATGAATTATACTGGGCTGCAGGGGAGAGAGATGTTAATGTGAATGGAGAGGAGTGGAGTGAAAAGGGCGCCGACTATCGTGAGTCCCATGAATTATATCAATCAAGGCGTAGTGGACTTATGCTAATCAATATCTAAATCGACAGGCTTTTCATCTAACATTGAGAAATTACCAGAGGAGTGGAGCGAAGAAGCAGAAACGAAGGCACCTAAGCAAGCTGCGAAATACAAAGAGCTTCAGACTAAACTGTTAGGACTAAATGAGAAGCGAAAGGCCGCAAAGGAGAAACTTGAACAATGTAAAGCTGCCAAGAAATTACTCGAACCCTTTGATCAAGCGGATAAGAATGTTCAAGAAAATATTGTTACCAAAAACGGGGAAATCGAGAAAGAATTAGAGAGGATGAGGATGTTGATGTTGAGAGTTGAGAGGGGCATTGTAGGGCTAGAGGGGAAAGATAGGGAGGATCATATGGATGTTGACTTGGAAGAGGATGATAGGGAGAAGCTTAGGTTCTTGGGAATTACATAACATGATTAGCTTTGTTCGATAGAGGACGAGAAATAGACGGTCTTTGTTGGGTGAGTTTCTTGTAAAGAATTCTTTTTCTTCCTGTCACTTATTAGCAATTCAGACAACAAAGCCGTCAAGCATGATCGATCCGGCACTTCGCTTTAATAAGCTTCGAGTATACGTTGAACACACTTCAGCTTCGCCCAGTATACTCAATCTTGTTTCATCGTCCCGAAATTTACACAAAATGAGTCTGTATCATATCAGTCTTCCATGTACCAACTTGAAAGCATCAGAAGAGTTCTACGCAACCGTATTAGAGCCTTTAGGCTATAGAACGTACCTTCAAACTCGTAACAAGACTTTCTTTAGACCAAGCTGGTCGTTTCGCCCTGAACTTTCCTTAAGACGTGATAGATCTTGTGGGCCAATTGGAGGTACTCGTATCACCAGTCATGCAACATCCAGATCACAAGTCGACAGATTTTATGTTCTCGGACTGTACGTGTTTCCGTCATTTTTAAATAATCACTAACAAGACACTAACTCCATCGGCAGAGCCAAATCTAACAACATCCAAAGCGGAGAGATAAACGATTATCCACATGCCTGTACAGCTTCTATCGTCGACTTTGACGGCAATGTCATTGAAGCGATTTATTTGAAATCATGGGGGCCCAAGGTCATCACCCCGTTTCCAATGACTCCCGCAGCGATCTTTGGCGCGCTTTACCTGACAGTTGCTTCTTCTATCTTCAAAATACTTGGAGGGTGGTACTATTTTATCTTCAACACAATAGGGATATTGATGATTGCAGATCTTGTTTATGTGCAGCTTGATTCGGAGAGTTCAACACAGAGATTAGAAGATTCTGGACTGCTGAGCCTTGAAAAACGAGACAAAGCGTCGAGGGCTAGGCTAGCATCTAGAGATGTGGATTGAACTTTGGGAAATTTGTACAGAGATCTGAAGATTTTGGTCGGTTAACGGCGACTTATATCAAGCGATTCAATGCACTTCCATGTCTATTTGTGCGTAACTGACAGAGTGCATGATTTTCTTACAGTCACAATATTCTTCAATGATCTAGCAAAGCCTCAATTCAAGTACCAAATCTACGATACCCTCTATATTCATATTTGAAGTCTGAATATAGAAATGTTATTTGAGCTAATCTTGGCACTCGCATATCATGACATCCAAGATTTGAGTTGCGCGCGCTAGAGACGCCATTGACGGGAAATACCCATCTAGTATCACACTACTACTAGCTTCCACAGTGGATCCATGATATGTGTTATTGACATAAGCAATCCATGATATCATGCATTTGTGCTAAACCAGTTTGTCAACTACATAGCTCATTCATTGAAGCTTTTTTTTTGGAAGTTGACTCTAATAAATCTCCATCGGAATATATTCACCATACTCAATTGCAAAAATTAAAATGCCATTTCCCTACAAAACTGTAAGCCTCCTCAACCATCCATCGTTAATTTCGTCTTTGCTGAGATAAGATATCAGGTACTGGTAGTTGGCGCCACCTCAGGCATTGGGCTTGCCCTCGCTGAGAAAATGCTTTCCGAAGGCGTTACCAAAATCATAGCTTTGGGCCGTCGTCAAGATAAACTGGATGAGTTACAGGAAAAACATGGAGATTCGAAAGTTTCAACAGTGGCCTTTGATATTACGAATCTTGAGGGCATTCCCAATATGGTTGAGGGGTACGTTATCCATACATTTCGATCAACTGCTAGGGTAAACCAATATTGATCGATCAAACTTCACAGAGTCCTCAAATCACATCCCTCCCTCGACTGTGCATTCCTCAATAGTGGAATACAACGATCTCTCGATTTTACCCAACCCTCATCCATAGATCTCGATGTCATTTCTACAGAATTCACGACTAATTATCTCTCTTACGTTCATCTTGTTAAAGCACTTCTTCCACATCTACAGAATAGAGTCAAGGGTGGCGAGAATTCCGGATTGATATTCACGACCAGTGGATTGGCTTTAGTACCCATAGTGCGATGTGGAAATTATTGTGCAAGTAAAGCTGCTATGCATCAATTAATTCTCGTTATGCGGGAACAGTTGAGAGGTGTGGGTCAGAGCGAAAGTGGGAATACTGCGGAGGAAAAGATTCCGGGGGAGAACAAAAAGAGTAAGGGTGTGCAGGTTATTGAAATCTATCCGCCGGCTGTTCAGACGGAGCTACATGATGAGAAACATCAACCGGATATAAAAGATGGCAGGAATATGGGAATGCCGTTGGATGAGTTTACGGAAGAAGCGTGGAGAGGATTAGAGAGGGGTGATGAAGATATTCCTGTGGGGACGACGTGGAAAGGATTTGGGTATGAGGAGGTGGAGATGCGAAGGAAGAAATTGTTTGGCGAAATGATGGAGAAGATGAAAGGGAATTAAGGTTGTGTCAAAGATTCGAGGGAAGCTGAGGATGCGTTTTCGGGACAGACATGGAAGAACTGTATATTGAATATTGTGAATGGTTCAAGTAGGAAAGCCACGTGCTTGGACTACTAGATATATAAAGCTGCAAGCGCGTTTGGAGTGTAGCGTTATTTCTGGTCTCTTGATGCTCAAAATAATTTTAAGTGTCCGTCATCTCTTACAAGTGAGATGTCCCCTTACACGTATAATTTAACCGCATGAAATCAATATTCACTTGCACAACTAACTGCTAGAAAGCTTTTCCTGTCTGACTACCTAGGTATATAAACCCCGTAATTTCCTCCAACCATCACCTCTTCATTACAAAAAACCCCGCAAGTAATTACGAATTTGAAGGCTGGGAATTCTATAGTCCTATCATCCAAAATTTAGCGTTAACTCCTGACACCACAGTCCCAGCCCATCATTCTGTGAATTTGTTGTGGGCCAAATATCCTATTCTTGCAAACGATAATTGAAGTTTTCGACAGTGATGAAAATGTTCAACGACAGCGTCTAGATTAATACAATGCAGAGAAACAAGATATATATGCCATTACCATTCTTCGTATTATACTGAGCGAATCCTGTGTTATTGGCCTTGCTCTTCTGAATTTTATCAAGGCTTTGCACTCCTTTAACGTCTTCCCAAATGTTAAACCGGGTCAGTATGGATAAAACTCACAGCAAAACGGCACCTTTTTATTTATCCACGCAAAGCACAAATAGATTGCAACCATAATTCACCCTACTAGTATCAAACTCATACTGTAGGCCTATTTCTAAGCCTGAGCGGTGAATTCTAATCTAGCCCCCTCAGAATATTCAGTCGTTCTGTATTTAAACACGTCCTATGGGTTCCTACATATCAAACTTTCTTTGATACGAAAAATATACCGTCTTAGGGAATAGTGCTTGGAGCTGATTTCAAGTGAGGATTTTGATCCAATTTCCCACCATAGAGTTGCAACTGCATAACGAAGATATGGGTCATCTGCAGACACACGCATGTTTAGAACTACATGCTGTTATTATCGTTCAGATCTACCCAATGCTTTTCTGACAGCAGGGAAGTGTAAGAGTGGAAGTGACAGTGAACTATTTTCATATATTGATCATTCCACTATATATTCGCAGAGTTGAATACGACTCACCTTGGGTTGGAACCATACACGACTCCCGAAGCTCCAGCTTGAGGGTTCTCTAGGAGTGAGTTGTCTTTCTGATAAATCCGGATATCGGCCTCCGCAGCTTGTTTGGTTCCTGGAATTTAGCTTTGTCACCACCTACATATATATAGATACCTCTGAAATGGGCACACAAATCAAAAATTCCCAGATGCGCTTACCGCCTTTACTTTTGAGAGATGTAGGTATTTTCGATACAGACGATTAATTGCTGCATACAAAAGTGCGCCCCAAGCAAAATTCACTCACCATCGCCCACTCCTCACTTCCCAACCTCATCGTCGCCTAACAGCCGCCCCACAAAAACTCAATCCAAACCTCTCACAACCAGCCATTTCAAAAATTATATCTTCAGAATAGGAAGTAAGCACCAAAGATCAAAAAAGCAAAATTTCAACACGTCTTGCGACGCTGTAAATCCCAATCAACTTCGTACTATAGAATGACTGTACCAAGCTGTCCCCTATTTGGCCCGATTACTATGGCATGGGTGGAGGCGTTACGTAGACCACTGTACCACGGGGATATGTTTGGTGAGGTATGTGGATACTTTGGGGGATATGTGGGAGAGGCTGTCTGATGAGTTAGGGAATGGGAAACAGGTAATGAGAGTTGGGATAAAGGACATGTGATGCAACTTGGGAACTCCAAAATAGAATAAGAGATCTCATGTCTTTATTTCTGTTTACTGATAGTGACTTCAGAACGCACGATTGAAGTTCTTAATGAATTCTTCTTGGTTGGTGGTGTACCGTGTATGTCGCGAAATATCTGGCGGTCATGAGCAGCAGAATTTCCCCGACAGTATTCACAAGATGCGACCACCATTCAATGCTTGTGAAGTTTTGATGCGATCACTTATGATAACATTGTCATACATACCTCAACTGCATTGAAGTGGGTAGAAAGCAAACACACTGGGACAAGCTTTCCGGCCACGCCGAAAACAAAACTGCTTCCCGGAAGATTTTTTCCGACAAGCTAGCCTGGGTGTTCATTGAATCATCAACCCAACATATGTGCGATTGGACGAATGAATCAATTTGCGCTTTGAATGCACATGTGTATGGCTTGTAAAATAGTTGAATTTTACTTTGGATCTAGGCCAGACTTAAATATAAAGTCCCTTGCTGTCTTTGTAAGGTAGACTAAAATACATGTTCAACTAATTCGTATGAGATACCAAAGAAAACACTTCAGAGGATCGGGACCTTACTAACTTGCTTCTACAAAGCCATTCAATGTGCCAGAAATTAATTCCGTAATCGTGCCGATTAAGCACATGTGGTTGAATGGTTTCGATATGGGATACGTCTCTAGAGTTACCTTCTCTCGAGATATGGGATCGCTGCCGAAGAATATCGAGCCCTACTTGAGGAGTGAACACAAACACTCATACGCCCTTGATTAACGGGTTGTGAAGAAGTTGATATTAATTTGAGAATTATTGCTAAAACATAGGGCCACCCTTAGAATCACTTGACTAAACTCTGTTGGCAAATGGATTTTTGGAACTTGAATAGACTTTACGTTAGCTCCACGCAAAATACAAAGAGCTTTATTATAAGTCACACTTTTAGTATTATTTCGTCGAGTTGGATACAAAAGTACTCATACTATGGGTCCACTAGATCCAGAACGTGGAAGTGGTCACTTACTATCATTCCACGCTGCTGTAGCATAAGACGATGAAGCGACATGTAGAAAGAGGTAATTTTATGATAGTAAAGCCATTGTGAATCTGGAAAGAAATGTTTAGTCAATCACATAGTTGGTATAGACTGTGCTTTGGTAGCATGGAATTGACTTTATTGAATCACAAATTACTCAATTACATCGGGTAGATTCACCCTTACACATTGGGAAACTTGGTCTTGAGACTTGGGTGTCGGGTTGAGTTGCTGTAATCTAGAAAGCCACTTTTTATATTCCATCATTTTGAATGGCAACATACCACTATCGTTCGATCGCTGGAGCATAGAGCAAGAAATTTGAGAAGAAGTTACAGTTGATAGCAAGAGATATCTTCTTGAGATTTCGAATATTAGCGCCCACAGAAAATAATGTGCACAGCTAGGATAAGAAATAGACCACTGAGATAGCCCTGCATCATTGAACTTCATATGGATGTTGATCCTTGCGCCGTATCATTTGGACTTAATGGCGATGAAATCTATTATATGAAAGACGAGGGGGTTGCAGGGGAGACGAAAGCGTTAGGAAGAGGCTGTTTTCGAAGACAGGGGGTTCATATGACATCATTGTCGTCTAGTCTAGGGGTTGGTAGCTGAAAACGAGGAGAATTGATTGGAGGTTTAAAGAAAAAGCATTGTAATCTGAAGCTCTGAGTCAAAGACCAAACTTTTGATATATAATATGAATATGTTGATACTTCATCTGAGAACCCCTTATTTCACCTGTCTAACTTTAGACAGAAGTTTATTTTGTGTTAGACACTTGAGAATAACAGATGAAGCCTTTCAATAGACTCATGTTAGAACCTTTATTTATGTATAAGATACATTTGATATAGAAATCATGTTATTCAATCGTCTTTGACAGAAACTACTCATTGTTCATTGATGTCTCGAGCTTTCTGGCTCACTGAGCTCATATTTGGTAAGACTATTCTCACTTTGACATTCTTCCCCCCGGTAAATTGGAAGTATATATTGAACATCAGATGAGAACACATCCAGTGAATAACAATCGAAATTGAGCTTTGTCATGCCTCCATCATGTCTTCATTTACCCCTCACCCCTCACCCCTCCTTCTGACAAAGTTCTTCCATCTTACCTCCCCCATCAACTCGTGATCTGGAACAACATTTCCCCGACGCTCGGATCACCTAAATCAATAAACCATGTCTCCAACTCCATCAATCAAGAGCTTACAGCTTGCTCCCCAGCCCACCAAATACGATCCCATTGTATTACCCAATTCCGAGTTACTTACCGGCGCCGTCGAATATCCCACTCGAAAATCAAGCCTTGCCAATCTACCTCCCAATAAGAAACCTACCACCATGACTTCCAGACTCGTTCTCGTAATTGGCGATTTGCATATCCCAGATCGAGCTATTGATGTTCCTCAGAAGGTATGATTTCTTTTGCGCCTCCTGCGCCTTTTATTATAATTCTCTTTATTGCTGATCTATTGAATTACAGTTCAAGAAGCTTCTCACCCCGGGAAAAATTGGCCAAACTCTCTGTCTTGGAAACCTCACCGATCGTCAGACCTACGACTATCTCCGCTCAATCACCCCCGATCTGAAGATCGTTCGTGGCCGCTACGATACCGATGCTACCTCTCTTCCACTCTCCCAAGTCGTTACACATGGCTCTCTTCGCATTGGCTTCGTTGAAGGCTTTACCATTGTTGCGCCCAACGAGGTTGATTTATTGACTGCCGAAGCCAATAAGTTGGACGTTGATGTATTGTGCTGGGGAGGAACTCATAAGTTTGATGCCTTCGAACTTGACAATAAGTTTTTCATCAATCCCGGAAGTGCGACTGGTGCGATGACTACGGGCTGGATGGAGCCGGGTGAGGAGATTGTCCCTAGTTTCTGTTTGATGGATGTAAGTTCTTCTCTGTTCTTGCGCACTTTGCTTGAGCTACAATTCACTCGCCCATTCCTCCTCCTCCCTCAAATACCCCAGCTAACTTTCCTCCCTCCTCTAGGTCCAAGGTCTCGGTCTCACCCTTTACGTCTACCAACTTCGCACTAGCGAAAAAGGCGAAGAATCCGTCTCCGTCGAGAAGATCTCTTACACCAAGGTTCTTCCTCCCACCACCGCCGCCTCCAGTTCCACATAATGATACCCTAATTCTCCACCACATTTCCATTTAAAGAAGTGCTTTTCCTTCTGCTTTCCCCCGCGGTCGCCAGCTACAAAAAAAGTCCTTTGGCATTTACGGTGTTTGGGGATCTTGATCTTTTGCGGGATGGGGGCACAATTGATATGATATGACATGATATGATGGCATAACGATAGACTATGACTGCTGGAGAGAGAAATACATGCACATAATACCAGAGAGCTAGACTTTTTTCTCTTGTTTCAAGAAAAGTCTTGCCGTACTCATCTACAGAGGTGAACGAATGGACGCCTACTGGATACCAGATTAATAGGATTGCGTACGATACCAGCTGATGATACGTAACATACAATAAAAATCATATCTGTAGCGCAAGCTACTCATTTGCGATTCATTGCAATGCAGAAATTGAAAATGCAAGAACAATATTCGTGATTCGACGATAAAAGAGAGATTTCATTGATATCATATTCCGCTTCATAAAAGTGAAAGAGTCGAGAAACCAGAAACTAAAACTACTTTTGCGCCACTCATTAGGACCAAAGAAGATATGCGCATGGCATATTAAAACCGCTGTAAGCTCATTAATCATCCAATCCGATCCCATTACTCCCGATTTTAATCCAATCTATCATAATCGATTTGATCCAATTCAATCGAATTCAACGCAGAAGAAATTAAGAATATTTTATAGCCCAAACTTGACTCATAAGACGCCACTCATCATAACATCATACTTCTCCTCCTCGAACTTATCCTATCGCTCCTATTCGCATTTGAGGCTGCAGTCCCCGCCATATTCGTACTACTGACACTTTTCCTCAAGGATTTATCCGAGGAATCCGTGGTATCTCTCTCCGATTCGTGACCTTGAGCCGACGCGCTTCTAGCTATGGTTGAAGAGGGTAATGCTGATTGTCGTCTTCTTGAACCTGATTGTGATAGTCCTGTTGATGCAGAAAACTTTCTCGCTGGTTCGAAGTCCTGATCTCCTACCGGAATAGCGGAAGCTCTTCTAGCAAAACGTGATGACGCTCTATCACTTTTCTCTTCTTTTATGATTTTCGGTTCTTCTGAATCGCGTTTGGGCGAACCTTGAAATTCATATATATCCATGTCTTCGAGGGCTGCTTTTATATCGTCGCCTTTAGTCGATTGTTCCTTGGATTTCGCTTTTATTTTCCTCGACTCTGCTAGCAGCTCCGCGACTGATTTTGATCCCGATGCTGAAGATCCCGACTCTGTGAGATATAAAATTGACTCGCGACGTCTTCTATGATCTGTGATGCTGCTTGGTAACATATCAGGAAGGGGTGCAGAAGCTTTGCTAGTTAGCGGACTATGGTCGGCGTTTGACGCGGTTGATAGTTGTTTCCAAGCATCTTCCGATTCGGGTTCTGCTTTGATTTTGCTTATTGTCGTCGGACCAGCTTCCTCGTCTACCCTAATGGCACGAACTTTTCCATCGGCTGTGACGGCGTTCACAAATTCCTTTCCGGGTCGGCGCATTTTGTCTCGAAGATTGGGTTCCGCATAACTTATCGAGTTCCGAGCTCGTCGACTTGGTCGTTGGCCTTCAGCAGACTCCCTGATCTCTGAAGGCGGTGGAGTATCCCGATATTCCACTCGAACGTTGGTTGACGGATGCGATGAAAGAGGCAAAAAGATATCGACAGGTGCAGGCGTCTCTGGTTCCGCCTGCATATTGAAGACCTGAAGTGGAGGTTGCATAGTTTGTTGAATAGGCTCGATATTTTCAATCTTCTTCTCCTCGCTTGGCATCTCCTTCGACAGGCTTTCCTTGAACAAATTCAATTTGCCTGGCTTGATCCCATCGTGATTGGAATTCCTGCTGCTGGCTCCTTTCTTAGGGGAATTGTTCACACTTTTGGCTGCCAGAACCTTTCTGGTGCTGGGAGCTAAAGCTGGCTTGTCTTTCGACAATCCTTTAGAGCTCATAATATCCTTCGATGGCTTCGTATTCTCTTTGGCTGATGAGACCGCCGATTTTGTCTTCGCTCGTTCCTCGGTAGATACACGTGTGAATTGGAAATCGTCAATATCATTGGCGTTTGTCGACTCCAGTTCCTCGTCTTCTCTTGCACTGAGCTTCCTCTTTGCGCCTGATTTGAGTGTTCCCGTATTCTCTCGTTTTGCCGGAAGATCCAGTCGGCTGTTCCTTCTAATATCAGAGGCCACCATACTATCCTTGCGCTTTTTCCTCTGCTCGAGATTCGTTGATATTATCGGATCCAGACAAGGCTCATCTTCCCTCTCATAAGCTAATTTTCCTGCCAAATCTATCTTTACAGGATCTTCGTCGACGAATTGTGATACTGGTGGCGGCCCGATGTCAGGTGAATCTTCGTTGTCTGCCACCACTTCAGCTAGCATATTTTCGATTTCCTGATGTCTATGAATTGTTAGCGTGCAAACTTCAACATATCAAATATTGCGCAACATACTCCAGAGTTTTCCTAGGATAATATTTGTTTTCCAAAATGGGGGGTAATTTGCCATCTGGGCTACCGATGTCTTCACTCGATGAAGCCACCTTTTTCCTTGGCGCCATCTTGCGCTCCGGGCTTGTACCATCCTCATTCAATGGGTCCAGATTATCCCACTTGTTTTCTTTGGGGCTACGAGGAGGATTCGAACCCGCTCTCAACCCTCCAAATTGCCTTGGGACATGTGGTGATCTCTTCCTTTCTGGAGATTCTTCTCCCAGACCACTTATCAAAGCTCCAATCTCAAGCAATCTCTCTTCGAGTTGTGATTTGACCACATTAACTCTATCTGCAGCTCTTCGAGCCTTTCCATTATCGATCTCACTTCGAAGGCGTAAATTCTCCTCTCGGAGTTCTAGATTTTCAGCAAGAAGTTTCGATGTTTCATTTTCAAGGCTTCGAATTCGAACAGCTTGGGAAGAATTGACGGATGCAATATCGCGATTCTGACGTTTGTACTTGCGCTTGACTATGATTGCATCAGAAAGGCGCCTCTCCATTTTTTGCCAAATGTCAGGAAATCATTGTTTGGGAACTCACGAGATTCAATACTCTCCAACGAAGCTGCAGGCTCATTTAAGCGGGCCATGTGAGCTGGCAATGCATGCGGAATGAAATATGATTAGTAGTACGGTATGAAAAAAAGACGTGAGAAATTTGAGGATTATTTTGATGAATCTTGGAAGCTGCGACGAGGGATTTGTCGAAGTAACGGTGATTTCTAGTGATTCTTAGAGTGTTTGTGTACAGTGAAAAATTAGGGTGAATTGATTTGTTTACATCGAACTTAAACTGGTTAGATTGGGAGCATTGACTCTGCTATCATAAAAGTGGGTTTATTTGTCGAATTTCATTGGTCGAAAAAGGATCGCTATCAGTCCCGCCTTGAGTTGTCCACGGATGGAGAATTAATTCATATCAAATTCAATTATCAAGCGTTTTAAGTCTCCATCTCTTTGCATTGGAGATCCGATATTACAACACTCGGCCGGTAAAGCAAAGATCACAATAATGTCATATTCATCTCGACCCCTCGGTTCGCATCTGCGACAGCATTCCATGGGTGGTAGTCTGGGTTCATCTTCTGGTCAATCCCACGTCTTACAGGCGCGCATCAATGAGAAAAGGGCAGAGTTAGAAAATCTGAAGCAACTGCGAGATTTGAGTGCAGGATTGGCTGGACAGATGCAAATGTTGGAAGAGAAACTTTCAACTCTTTCAGATGGAACAGAAGCCGTCGCAACAGTATTGGGCAACTGGCACAATGTTCTGCAAGCTATTAGCATGGCATCCAGTAAGATGTGATGTACTCCTCTGTTTGTCGCGATTTCTAACAATTATCAGTGAAAATACCAAAACCCAAAGAATCAAACGATGGAGAAGAGGAGTTGGAAAAGAGAACGGGACCTGAAATACCACTACCTCAAACTCTAGTCCGAATTCCCACAGAACACGCGCCAATGCTACAACCATCCAAAAATGAAGAATCAAATGAATGAAGAGTACACGCCAAGTCGCTGGGAGACTAGAAGAGGATATACATACATTCATGACGAGTTTGGTGCATGAAACGGCACAACAGGCAGATATGGGGCTGTGAATTTTGAGTTTTGATACCAAAATCGGTCTGGTGATGGATCGTGTCCATGTAGGAATGGCTGGTAAAAAGCAGCTGAACTTTTGATGATGACATGATTGACGACATATTAGCAGAGATTGATCGAATAAGAAAAATGTCGGAAAAGTCATGCAATCTAAACAAATACATGGTGTTGTGGCCTGCATAAGTAGGTAAGATGTGAAACCCAATGACGGAAAGGTCGATGGAAAAGAAGGTTACATTACATCACAATGAGTAGGAGTTGAATGCTTCATCGAAGGAAACAAAGTCATCGCCGAAAGTCTTTTGCATATTGACGGACAATGAATGAATTTCTTCGAGAGCTATTCACCATTTTCATCCCAAAAATAGCTTTGATCAATCATCGCTCACAATTTCGCAGTCGCGCCTTTCTTTTTCAGCTACCGGTTGCTATAGTGATGATGTAAGCTCACACAAATGAGGGGAAGGAAGGAAGCTACACTTTCGTAGCGAGCTACTCAAACGAATATCCTCATGATCGATTGAATTTCAATGACTTAACAATTCACATAATTGATAAGAAGAAAGCTCTGTTTTTTGGAAAAGAAGATTCATCAAACTTGGTACTACATTTCTATTGACTTTACGAATTCGGAATACGATTGTCACTCAAAAATAGAACGCAATTTCCACCCATCCTTGCAAATCGATTGCTTCTCAATACTCAAATCACATCTAATTTCCGAAACACCATTCGACCAAAGATCGACTGTTTCTAGACCATTTATGACTTTTGACAGTCAAGATGTCTCGAGTAACAAGATCAACCACGATCAATATTGTGGAAGATAATACAGCATCCATTGCTGCCCAAATCCCTCTTCCATTGACACCTGCTCCAAAAGTATTGGCTACTTCAACTGTACACGAACTGAATAGCATGGCAGCTCATGATAGCTCAGAAACGGATCTCGCACAACATATGAAAAATCTCAAAGCTGCATATCGAAGTGCTCTCGGTATCACAAAAAAAGGCAAAAAGCACAACAAGAATAAGAACAAGGGAAAGCAAGACCTTTCGACAGAGCTAGAGCATACCAAGATTACTATCCCTGAATTCGAGCACATCGGGGTTTATACTGTTAATCCAACTTCTATTCAATCTGCTCCAAACACAGAAACTGTCCCAAGAATTGCTGCAGGCCCACCTGGTGCTCGCCCTACAACTCTTGTCTCTAATTTTGAGCTTTCAAGGACTCAAACTGGTCAGCCAAAATCCGTTCAACCACCTTACATCATGGGACAGCCTATCTTACCTCACATTCCACAATTGGGACGAACTACTCGAGGTCAAATTGCAAGACAACAAGCAGGTCAGTATGATAAAGGTGTTTCATTCATTGGAGCGGCCGATACTGGAGATGTCTTCTGGAAACCACCTCACCCCTCCAGCTGTGGTTCATCTCTTTTCGCTGGTTCCAACTTTCCTATGCAGACTGGACCTTTCATTCCATTGAGACTTGAGCATAACACTAATCCCTCGGACTATTTAGCAAGGAAGAATAATGACAACATAGAGACAAAGGATGTCGAGTCTTCAGCATCAGAAAAAATTCGATACACCCCAAAGAAGAATGAACCTCCAGCTGTTTCTGGCACCATGCCCTTCACAAAGCAAATCACAACACTCGAGGAGATTGAAAGAGCTTACAAGGCTTCGGAGGTAACGCCTCCTGTTCGCCACTCATCTTCCGCCGAAATTGAAGAGGATTCATTCCTCGATATAATCATAAATCGATCGCCAGCAAAGCCTGTGTCTCGCATCGAAGACTCTTTGGAAGAGCTCGACAATCTGGAGGATGCCATAGATGCGCTCGATGAAGCTACCACTGTTGAAAGATTTGTTGCTACCTCACCCAAGACGGCCAATATCTCAACTGAAGCTTCCTCTGACACCAATTTGAGAAGATCACCCCAACGAGAATTGGTTGAGGAGCTCCCCGCTGCTGGACTACGTGTACGCGTACATGACAGTCCAGCTCAAGCAACTTCCCAAAGACCCAAATCTACCTACGCAACAATGCGTGTCAAACGTACCACAGCCACGGAACCAACCCCCAAAAAGGCTAAATCTATGTCCTTCGAAAATGTAAGACCTGTTGTTAGCCCGGAAAAGCCAACAATGACATCTCCAAGTAAAGTTCCACGTCCAACTAGTCTCCTTCCTCCAAAATCACCAACCAAATCTACAAAGTCATCCACCAAGCCAGTGTTCGAGCTTCCTGGTGACGCTGTCGCTAAGCGATTAAAGGAACAGAGAGAAGCTCGTATTGCGCAACGAGAATCATCCGAAATGACAGTCGTTAGAACTACAACTACACCAGGAAGAATCAAATCCACGAAGCCCCCCACCAAATCTTCTCAATTCGAACTCCCCGGCGAAGCATACTCAAGACGTAAGCGAGAAGTACTTGAGGCAAAACTCAAAGCCCAAGAAGAAGAAGATCGCAAAAGACGTGAATTCAAAGCCAGACCCATAGGTAAAATCGTAGCTTCCCGTACACTTCCCCGCGATACAGCTGCTAGTCGCGCACGCCAAACTAAAATGGGAACACCTGGTGACAGTGTTGATAGCGGTGGTCTCACAATCGGTAAACGTGGGAGCTTAGTTGGAAGTCATCGCCCTTCAATTCTGGACATGCAAAAAGTGAATGTTATCGGCTCATCACCCCGTACTAAGGCTCCTCCTGCTCCTTTGAATCGCAAAGCCTCGCAACGTCCACATAATCCGAGAATGGCAATGCAGAGAACGGTGTCAGATTCGGATCATGAATTGCAGAGACAGAGAGCCAAGGAGCTTTATAACAAAGACGCAATGTACACAGCAGACATTGAAAGAGAGAAAAAGGAACGGGAGATGGCAGCTATCAGGGCAAGGGAAGAGGCGGCAGAAAAGGGAAGGGCGGCTAGTAGGGAATGGGCGGAAAGACAGAAGGCCAAAGCAATGGGTGAGGCGCTTACTAGTCCAAAGTCTTCTACCTTCTTCTGAGTGAAGGTTGATCAAATTGTTTGTGGTGTTTTCGGCGTTTTAAGTTGGCTTTAAACTGTCTGAGTTTAGTGTGCTCGGCTTATGTTCCTTACATGGAAATATGAACCTATGCGATAGGCAGTTGTATACGTTATTGTGCATTATTCGCGTCGGACTTGGTTTTTGAAGTCTGATGTTATACGTTCTTTTTAGCTTAGTATTTTAGGGGGATTGTATGTTCGGAATGGGGGGACAGCACGCTTCTGGATTTTGTTTTTCGACAAGGAGTTTAAAAATGTATGGTCAGGTTCACGGTATGGTGTACAGCACATACATATGTTCCCGGGGCATAGAGGGTGTCCTAATATATGATTTTGAAAGGAAAGGAGAGGGGCGGGGCGTTTGATTTAGCGGACGGGTGGGAATATGGTGGACTGGATTGAGTATTATACCTTGGGGGAGGATGAATCGGGAGTTTGTATAGGTTATTGGAATGGATTGGTCTGTACAGGAGTGTCTCGAGACTGTAATCTTCAGCTCAAGAAGGAAGGATGGAGATGTATGGGATATGAGTTGATTGCTCGTCTTTGACGGGGTGGGGTTGGGGACTACATGATTATGGGTAGGCGGTTCAATGTATTTTGTATTGATAAGTAATTGTATAAATTAATAAAATGAAGAATAGTTGCTATTCTTTAGTTTTCACATTTCATATGGAAGTCAAGCTTGTGTGTGATTGTGTACAGGAAAGTGTAAGTCTTCACTTTCACACTTGTAATTCATACAGTACACCTCGTCACGGAGAGATTGCGTTGCTCACTAGTGGTGAGTGAGTGGTATGCTTACACTGTTCGAATAAATTGGTTCTGCAAAATCAACAAGATCATCAACATATATTTTCATTCTCCTCATCATCATTTTCTCATTCTCGTTATCATTCTCCGTATCCTTGTGTCTTTCTGTCCAAAAAAATTTCAGTGAGATTCAGTGAGGTTACCATTGCCTATTTTGTTAATGTCGGATATATATCCTCCTATCAAGCTTTCCACACATCGAATACCAATCCCAATCCCCGTCTCAAGCTCAGTAGATTATCAAACCAGCTAATTATCCACACTTACGAGTAGACATATCCGCATTCTGTATTTTGATGCACGGATATATTGACAAATTAAGACGGGTTTTCAGGAAGAGAAGTTTGTTCAACGGATAGGTTGTAGACTCGTGGAAATGTGTGGATGAGGATAAAAATGAAGCTGTATTTATGTTCATCTGTCTTCGTCTTTCTTGAGGTGGATGGGTGTCTGGATGGGTGGGCATTAGGTTTTGGAGCTCATCTCGGACCTTGGGGGTACTCCATACTAGCCCGAGAACATAGAGCGCTACTCTTGACTATTATGGTGTCAAATAACTGTAATTCAACAGGAGTTCCAAGACGATTTCGAATTTCGAAACGATGAATAGATAGTATATTTACGCGTAGACGGGTGGGTCATGGGAATGATAATTTTGTAAATTGGTGATGATGGAGTGGATGGGAAGAGTAAGAGTGTTATGATAGTAAAGGAGAAGATAACTGAAAATAAGTGATAGCGGGAGAATAAATTTTGTGCCGGGGACGATTATATCTTGTGGTAATGAGATTGAGTCATAGTCACCGAATATTTATGTATCTCCAAATGGATAGTGAGCTTTAAGCTGGGGCCACCACACCATCGAGTTATAGCCAGATATAACCAGATATCTTGCTGTGTAAGATTTGCAGGCTGCTTAGTTCTTGTCCTTGGGAGCCGTCATTCGTATTCTAGATATTATCCCAAAGTCAGCTGCACGTCGATTTGCATACTGCGTTTGTTCTGCCCAAGATCATCTTCTGTGTCTGGAAAACTTGGACTCAGGATGATGCTGTTGGTAACATACAAATACTGTGCTGGTGGATATTGGTCTATTTCATGTGCCCGGTGAGAGATATGCGGGGAGCTAAACTCATCGAAACACTCGTTCCATCGTATCCCTAATGCAGTTTCTTCAATAACAATAGGCAATAGGTATATAAAGTCCTTTGCCTGGACCAATCCCGACAATTAAAGTACGCACTGTCAGCTGGTCACATCACGGGGGGCATGGATAAAGAAAGGTATGCCAAAAAGTTTGGTAACCATGGCTTGAGCGTTTTGGAAGAGCAAGGAAAGCTGGCTAAATACATTGTTTGATTTCGGTACTAATAGTATAAAGCATGTATGGATAGCAACATGATTAGCTGCAGTCATGGCAAGGGCAACCATTTCATGCTTGACTCAGCAATGGAACGATTGAAGTAGACTAAAATTCTTATACTTAGATACTTTGCACTCATACTTGACACTTCTCTATTTAGGCTTTTCACTATGAACATGGGAGGCTTTTCAGTTCGTGGATCGCAAGACTTGACAGCTATCATCATGAAGGCCCTCTAGTAAACGAGACTAGATACTACATCGAATCCATCTATAGAAGATTCATTGAACCCCTTGTCTGATGTTTTCAGACCCAATGAATAACCATAGGGAAAAATAAAGCTAGGAAGATTCCCCCCTCCAAGATCAAGGCTGTATACGAGACGAGCCTTGCCCAGTATACGTAACATCCCTTGGGTCTTAGGTTTTGGGGTTTGGGTACAGCCTGAGGTGAATTCTTTATTTGACAGCTACAGCTTGATCATGAATGATGAGTGAGTCAACGACGATGATGTATAATTAGGAATGACAATGAGAAATCACACAAACTTTTCCTGAACCTTCGCTACTGAAGTTTCGACTAAGTAATGCGGGGAAGGAGTGTGGAAATACACATGATGTAACAAATACGTCACTCCTTTGAAATTTGCTTGTGGTGCACTTGTTTTCTATATAATAGTACCTCTGTATCTCATTGCTATTCATATAAGAATTCAAAAATACTCAACACATCAAAGATAGAAGTTTGTTATAAAGAGTACGTGTTATATCACATGGCTCCTCTAAAACATATCACAGCATAGTACTCTCTCACATTCACCAACAGATAGGATATCAGACGGGAGAATCTTTCTTTCGAGTACATACTTACGCAGAGTGCCTCTCAAAATATCTAGTGACCCGATTTCTGCGTTCGGATGGTCTTATTTGCTACTGACTTACGAGATGGCGGTACTTCCACTGGAACGAATTTTGAGCCTGTAAGATCGTAGTCACCTCTTGCATGTATGAACGAGAACTTTGTGAGTTGGAGGGGTAAGGAAGAGGCGGAGATGAAACGACAACATTTTACAACTACACGAAGCGATAACTGGCTAAGAAAAAATCGGCAACTAAACAACGGGGATGAGACGGCGAAGACATTTTTGTGTATTGTCACAGGATTTAATCCAATAGACTGTATAAAATAGAAGAATGCACTCTTGCATTGTAATATTTATGATCAACTGTGATGATTGGAATATTCTTGAAAACAATACCAACATAGACCACTACTAATTCAGATCCAAGGGACTTGTTCGAAACTTGGCCAATTCAGAATTTGGACAATCTCACTTCCGTACACGACCATTTTAATATCCATCTTGCCGCATCACTGCATATCGTGATCCTTCATGGTCATTTCTCATAGCCAAAGATCCAGAGTCATGGCACCACTTCAGGCCGATTAACATGAGCCATCTCAATTTATCACACCACCGAGAATCCTCCCAGGCCGGAAACTATCAACAACCGTCATTAGCGCCTGTAAAATCCCTCAATTTCTCTCTTCCGGCCGCGACCCGTCTCTCACCGTGTCCATCATCCTCATCGGGAAAAATGATAAATTATCCTCCGATCAAGTGGCTCAAGTCCGCCATTATGGCCCGGCGGATGTATCCCGTTCTTTCTAACCCCTAGCGATATAGTGCGGGGTACCATCCACTCCATGAAAGTACGACATTTGTACAAGTGACATACTTTACCGCTGTTAAGTCCAGAGACCCGATTACCCCATCACTCGGTCGAGATCTAGGCCGATTGTACATGATCCTCGTGTTCTTACAACTGCAGTACTCTTGAGATTTATGCATTAACAATTAATTTCCCGTGATACCTGCTTCTGATCTGCTCATTCTTGCTTTCTTACTCCTTGGGACAAAGTCTTGGGACAAGTATCAAAGCGTCTCACTGCGCTGGCGTCGAAAAAGCAAAGGGGACCCCCACGCTCCAACTCCACGTGTGGAGTTCTTCGACACGGCATTATATCTGGATTTAAGTGCAACATAAAGCAGCAATGTCTTCATGTGCATCACGAGAACAACAGATGCTGCACGCAGCAGATGCAAAGTAGGCGTTGTAAAATGTTCCCTTACATATCTCTAGTATATGCCCGCTTATTAGGAAAAGGAGAAAAAGGCAAAAACCGGATGGTCTTCAGATCTTGGTTGGATAGACGGAGTACCCACATACGTATACATAGAAAGAAGAAACAAGAACTCAGTAGTAACACTCCATCTCGTGATCTCCGCATGATATCTCCATCTCATCGGTCACAACTGACGCCAAGATCCTCTTGTATCCCGTAAAAATGTATGTAGGGACGAAACTGGAAAACTCAATTCTTATTTCATTAATCAAAGACGAACAAAAAGTAATCCTATACTAACAATAATGTATCTTCCAGTGCCCCACAATTCTTGATGCTAAGGGGTAAGAGAGAAAGCCACTGCACGTGAAATAGAGGTACAACAAGCTGTCGTATCACTGGACCAACAGAACAAGCAAGTAAATACCTAACCAAATCTTTCTCCTTGCGTCGGCCAGCAACGGCTTTCGGTAATAGATCGGTGTTGGAGTTGCAGATGAAACAGTGCTTGGTTTTTTGACATATGCAGGTTCCCGAGGGGACGCTAAGGAATGTATGGACTGTACCGCAGTAAGATGGGCTTTGTACTTAAGTTTGTGCTAGAATTGTAGGCTTTTTCGAGGCGTGGTGTTGTGACACATGAGTGAGCAAGATATTGATCATAAAGTGTAACTACAAAAGCAAACATGAAGAGATTGATGCAGAAGTGCAGAACTTAGTCGTGGAACGCCGGAGAAGAGGGAAGGAGAAGGCTGGTACTGGAATTATAAATGTGGAATTCGCCGGGAAGTTACTAGACTAGACATTTTGATACTTCAACAGGAAATTGGTATTTGTGTGTTTAACCTTACCACCGGTCCTGCAGTTACAAAGGTCTCAGTCTCAAAGAACAAATAGAACTTTCCACGACATATGAAACCATAAAAGCCAAAGAACTCGGTGACCGGAAAGCTCTTTCATCTTGCAGTTTTCGTTCTCGTACCAATGACCTGGTGAATGATAGAGGTATTCATGTACCAACAACCCGGATTATCGAAGGTACAAACTACTGGTCATATCATATGGTGGGTATACGGTATGGACCGAAGATCGCGAACCTCAACAACATGATTCATTCCTAAATTGGATACACTTACCTCTCTATTCGTAATTTCGTACATATAGAGACGTGCATGCTACTGAGACTCGAAGCTATGACCCCACTTGAGGCTTGAATTATCGTGAACCATTTCAGTCATATCTCAAATTCCTTCTTCCGTACCTGACCCAGTGACAACCAATAACATTAAACATTGAGAGAAATAAGCAAACATAAAAGAAGTAAACGTGATGAGCATCTAACTCTATTTGGAAAATTGAAATATCACTCCGATCCATCAACATCAGCCTCATCTTTTTCCAAATTGAGGTTTTGCGGCGTCATCCAGAACATTCTCGCTTCTGCCTCATATGTACCCCTTCATTACAGTCGGAGGAAAAAAATTATTCACCGATGTAAAAAGTCAAAACTTAACAGTCTCAAACCATAAAGTAGGTTCGAACAAAAGTAACAATAAACATCTCCATCCAACCGAATACAGTCAGATCAGTGAAAACTCTTCAAAGGATTCCCGAGCAAATGGTAAGGAGAGAAAAATTTTCCCTACATGAATCCTCGAGAGTTCAGCTCAGCCCAGCCCAACCAACATGAATACATGAGCCACGACACCACCACGCAATCGTAGGAACTATGCCACTTTAATCAAACATCATCAATGCAAGCAAAACAATCCATAATTAACCTTACGGAACCCGATATTGTAGATCCAGACTCCATAATAGCCCAAATTCAAACCCAAGACCATAATGCACACACAACGCCGAATCCACGGCAATGAAACGGAATAAATGAACGACAACAAGTCTCCCACCCATGTAACCACGGAAAAACATCACCGAGTTCGGAAATCCACAATTGAATCGTTGTCCCGTTCTCAAACAAAACAAACTCGGTGTCTAGATTCTTATTCGGTATCAATTCGTGGGTCTGCATTGTACAATTTGTACAAAATCACCACAAGTAAGTATATCGAGATTCTAGACTCTCACAAAGCCCAAACACCTTCTGAGAACTCCACGTGTATCCAGAAGCTTCAAACAATTGGATTTATCGCCGATACCGTACATAGCAGTATGGGAATTCTCCACTCGCCCTCCACTCATCGAAACACATGTCATAGAACTGGACCCGCCTGATTTCAGACCCGGCCGGGAGCTACACTGGAAGCCGGAACTTGACTAACCCCAAATCCTTGTGTGGGATGAGGTGAGCAAGTGGATGTTGTACCAGACAGATGGAAGCGTGGTGAAGCGCTGGCCGGGGACGAGATCCGTCTTGATGTGTGTTATATTTATGGAGTCAGATATTTATGTAACTCATGTTATTTTATGGAGTAGGGAAGCATTGGGTCACCGACTGCTATATATGAATGGTTCTAGATGTGGATATTGCTCTTCTTGGTATAGTGATGGTGGAGTCTGAAGTGTTGTCAATTTAAGTAATTCTGGAAATAGAAATATAATAAAATATTGAATTAAGATAATTGGAAAATCATTTAAACTGTGCCTCCTTCATGTTGCGTAGTAGTTCGGCGCGTAGGTAGTTTATAGGGCTCACGGTTCGGTCCCCGTTGATCTACTTCAGAGCCTCTGCTATTAAAAAAAATCCCGAAAACAGACTGGCCGGGCGGGTAGATAATCTCTTTTTCTCTACCGTTTCCATAGAAGGAATTAAATGTCTATAACCGATATTTTTTTGATTGGTTATTCTTACCTTCGTGTTTGAGATCACCAACATTAAATCCTCAGACGAACCAACACCCCTCTCATCTCACCTGACAAGGCAAAGGAGTTCATCTCCCAAGATATCTCGTACCTGGAACTACTCGGACGAAAAATGAGAGGAATAACGGCATTCCCGCTTCCTCACGACGATCATTGCGCAATTCTTCCTTACATTTTTTCCTACAATTTTTCTCTCAAGCATCTTTCCTCCCCCTTTCAAGTTTCTCCTTGTCGAAAGTCATTTATCGGTGAAAACTTCTGGAAAATCTTAATTGTGTTTCATCCCCTCTTGGTCACTCCTTGTAGATTTCCCATACGACCGCGATCATCTAACCTTTGCTGCGACTAAATTTTAAGTCCCGCTCTCGAGGCCGCTGTAACGGATGGTTTCTACAGTGGAGTGAATTCTGGGGATCAACGGTCAAAGCAAGCAAAGCAAGTTAGCAAACAAGGTACAAGCGGTAAGGCAGAGCTCCGGGCGGCGCCGAAGTCAGAGAATCTCAATGGGTGGTACCGATGGAGCAAATATGTTGTTCAGTGGAGATTCCGCGGGTATGGATTGGAGTTTCCGCAGTGTTTGTTTTTTGCTTTGTATATACTGTGAATCTGTGGTGTTTCGGTTTCAGGGGGGGGTGGGGTTGAATAGAAGGAACTTAGAATCATCATGCTTCATGCTTAGAGAGGTATCTAGAAGGTAGCGGGGCTCTGGGGGTGGAATGTAATCTGGAAGACTGAGGGATAAAAATTTGCATATTCAATTCCCTCATAAATCGCCCTACAAACACGAATAATGCCTCAACTTCCAACAATCCAACTCCCGTATACGGTGCGCTATTACCTCAATCCAACTGTTCATCATCACCACATTCATTCAAACCCATCGCACGTGTCTCCGTTCCCAGATTCTCAAGGCTCTAGCACAGATCCTATTACCTAACAAGAATTCCCCCAGCGGAGACCTCACTTCATGCATTCAAGACAGCTCATCCATGAATTCTTCACTAATAGAGTAAATACATGATCCAACCTTACATGAGAATTGCATCATCATTCATTTAGCTCTCCCCACACATTGTTAGACTTCATCCATGATTCCCAGAAGATTTTGAGGAACGGAACACGTGCAAGCCCAGAGAATCCACCAATATCTCTCTAAATTGTAGCCTAATGTCTAAGCATTCCCAAAGTCCGTACAGGCCAGCAGTCAACGTTGAACTATCCCATCTTTCCACTACCTTTCTCCTTCTACAACACCTCGAAACACTCGAAGAAGTGATGTACAGTCTGATATCTCGGGTAGAATCCAACAAAAAAAATCTTTCAAACTCTATCTGAATCTAGATTCAAGAACTAAACGCGAGATTAGAGTTTAAGTCCGTTGTCGATTCCAAATCGTCTTGGCCAAAAGTCTAACTCTCAATCGAATCAAATCAATTCCTAATACGCCACGAACCGCTCACTGGAGCAATTTTTTTAGATCGGGGTCTAAACAATAGTAATCACTCTTTTCCATCACAAATACCTACAATATCAAAATCTATCTCCGTCTTACACAAGGAATTTCAAATGCGTGAAATCCTCCCACTCTAGAAATCTGTACAGCATATGGGTCAATTTGCCGCCGGGGATTTCGTGAGTAAAATTGCGAAAGAACTATACATAGAAAATTCTCCGATTTCCCTTCCCACTAGTCCTGTGCAAAGTAAATCAGTTTTCCTCACTCAATCCAGAGTCGTTTCCCTCTACTACTCGTGAAAAACCAACAAGGTGCAAACAGAAATTCTTACTTTATTGCTGACCTAATTTTGCTTGCAAATATCCATCATTTAAGATTTAAGCGCTCACATCATTGTTATTTTCTGGGCTTCGCCGCAAACTAGCTGCCAAGGTACTTGTTACACTAGATTTCTTGTTTGTTTGAAGGAAGGAGTGGTGGCCACCATAATCCACCGATCGACGAACATCATTTGCTTGTCTTCTGATTAGTGGGAGCGCGAGGGGTACCATACTACGTGGAAAAGAATCGTACTCCGTTTGAGGTGTTGTAGGATGAGGAAAGTCATTGAATCAAGGCTATGGAAGAGAAAAATATTGGAGAAAAATTTATGATTCTCACATATCACAAAACAAGCAATGAGTAGAGATAAAGTTTGGTGTCAAGTCCGTCATCTTGTGAACGGACTGAAGAATTTTTATTATTCTTTTTCTTGACTATCATGCTAATAAGACAAGCCATTTCACTTCATTCTTAAGAAGTAATGACAAGACCAGAGTGATCCATCCATTCATACCGTGTGGTATATTCTCCTCCCAATCCAAACTATCGCTAACAAGAGATGAATTTGCTGATCAAGCGAGAAATAATCGAGAGAAAAAGGGCGCCCCTTCACCATAAAGTGAATCATTCCTTCCTTTCCAACAAATGAAATTGAATTGCTCCAACGCTGCCTATCCCATTGCTCCCATGCTTTCCCATAGTCTGAAATGACATCTTATATCCGTCCCATTCCTTCCTTATGCCCATGATGTATTAGAAAGAAAAAAAAGTGTAGTGTCGATATGATAATAAGAATGCGAGCTCCGCTCCTCGCTATTCTGAATGCTCCGATGCAAATGATGAACAACGACTGGACCCAAGGAAATTTTTTAAATGCCGAAGATTGATGAGAGATGTGAATTGTGTGAACGTATGATGTGATCCGAATGCCCAAATGATAACACTTTTGTACAACAACCGATTTTAGATCGTATATTGTGAGAAAACGCCAACTCCGCTGTAAGGATTTTAGAGATGAGATATGGGTATTTGTATCATGATGAGAGAAAATTTGTGCGGTCTGAAATAACGCCAATAAATGCCTGAAGTTGAGATGATATTGTAGTAAAGTTTAGGAGGTAGTCGTTTAATGGCTCCCAGATTGTCGTCTGTTGTTACGAGATTGATCGAATGAGCTAGCATATGCCCTCAATGCCCGTTTTGATTCCGCAGATAATTGTGCTGGTTCTGATGAGGTCGAGGAAGTGCTTTGCATGGAGAAAAGACTAGATTGAGAGCTCGAAGGAGTCAAGGTAGACTTCGCAGCTGGAGATGATCTCGAGGCTTGGTAGAAGGATGCAGTACTAGAGGGTGTTGTGCCGTATGGTTGTGCATTGCTGAAGTTGTATGCTGGCTCCATGTAGAAACCATTCGACTTTGAAGGCCAAGCAGCCCCATGAAGTGACGATGGTGAGGAGGGTGCTGAGCTGTCGCTGGAGGAAGCCTTTTCGTATTCTGCCAAACGGCAAGCCTCTGAACAGTAAACACTGCCATCTGTTTGCCTGTCACAGGCGAGGCAGAAATCTGGAGACCATTCCATATCGAAAGACATTTTTTATGTTGATTGCTTGATAGTAGTAGAGTGTGTAGAAGGAATTGGGAACGGTTGATGAGGATCGAATTAATTGAGGAAGTGAAATTTCCAAAATGCGAAGGATGAGTCTTCCTTTATGGATCTTTTCGTAGTAAGGAATAATGCTGTGTTGTCTGATTTTATGTCGTAGACAAAAGCTCGGTCAAGTATGCTATGGTGTGACTCGACGAAAGGCTCCACTCGCTACTAAGTGGAGGAGATCTTGTGCGATGAAGACTACTGCCGTAATTTCTAAAGTGGATGAGGTGATTTATGAATAAATAATAGTTGACGAATATGAGTTATTGTATGGTATCATTCCCTTATTTCGCTCAATTGTCTTGCTTGTTTCGAAAAGTAGATGTTTTAAAAGTCCTTGAAGTTCTGATATTGGTCAAAACTATGAGGGCGGAGGTCGAAGTATATACAGATTTGAGTAGCGAGTTGGGGTTGACTGGGAGTTGGCCTGTCTGGGTCCTGCAGATAGAATGCCTGTCTTGTGCAGATGGCTTTTTTTTTCGCTTTTTTGGCCACTTCCCCTAGAATGGTAAAGCGCAGAGATCAATTACAATTTGGGGGTAGAGGGCAGTGAAAATAGGCTGCTAGACGCTAGCCTAATGGTAGTCATGCGAAAATCAGTATCGTTACTAAGGAAAAGGTGTGTGTGCGCTTCACAATTACTGATTGGTTGTACAGACATGTATCGAAAGGGCAAGAATTTTCGGTGGCCTGCGGGAATTTTGATTTTTTTTCTTTCTTTCTCTACTGATATGGTGTGTTCAAGTGGTGTGAGTGGGTGATTTTGGTGGTGTTATCATGAGTACAAAGATAATCAGACTAATTACCGATTAGCGTCTAGTTGTTCATCATGCCACTTTCTGCTGACCCCTTTTGGTTAAAGTTAATCCTCAAATATGTACATATGCACTGTAACTATAGCAGCAATCAAGATATGGCCATCTCACAAAATGGCACAATTAATCCTTGAATATTCATTAGAAAGCTAGATACTAGCCGTGATGACTTTTAGCTGTACCATTTGAACTTATGACTGGTAGCAGCTGCATAGAAGTTCCCCACCTTTTGAACAGTCTTGGCTTTATACCATCCAGGTTCATGGCCGCTCTTCAGTCTTGAAGCAAATACTTCAACTAAAACAGCGACGTGGGATGGTGTTTGACTAGGCAAGACAAAATAGTTAGTGGTATACAGGGTCCAAGTTATCTTTCTCGCCCTAGTGAAGACCGCATTTGTGTCCCTGCAGTGTGTAGGGTTACTAGTAAATTTTATAGCAAGGCTTTGATGCTGGGGTATTGATTGGGATGAGAATAAAAGAATGGTGTGAGTGGAGAATTAGATTTTGAAAGGAATCGCGCACAAGGCGTTGAACGATGGCGTATGTTTTCTCAAACCCGTGCATCCATAAAAGGAGTGTTTGTGAAAACTTGCACAGGGCTCATTCCAAGCGTTCAAAGTATTGTTGCTCCATAAAATAAGGCTCATGATGGGATAATTTTGTGTTCAAACACCAGAAATATCGTCATTTTTAGAACCCAAAGATACCTAAATCAAGTCTAGCTCCCGATTTATCCTCAATTGTACCAGGTACAGGGCACATGATTAACTTGTCAAATCTCAATAGTAACCCAATTCAAGGCCTTGGTAACGAGTGAAGAAATGTAAATAATCAAAGATCCAAGGCAGGATCGTGAAAGGAAATTAATCATCGCGAACTTCGCGCGAAAGAATTAGATTCAGGAAGGGAAATGACTGATATTGGTAAAGTACTAGTGAGTGAGCACTGTGACTGTTGAAGCAATAGTTCACTCATCCAAGTAAGCAGAAGGCCTTACAGCCAAGACATCGCGAAATGGAAGCGAGGGAAATAAAACAAAAAAGCCATGATCAATCACCTGAGCTGGGCGACGAGTAAATCATCATTCTCAAGCTAATTTCATGTGATTGGTTACTGGCCGTGGCTCTGCCCGCTCTGCCCGCTCTGATAGAGAAATTTATAAAATGATGTGCGCTGAACAAAATGATGATGACAACTTCGGTTAATGAAGGAGTCACGAATGAATGGTCTCATCTGCCTATCCTGTTGCAATGGTACAGCGGCAATGGAAATGCAAGTGATTCATCAATCATGATTAAATTTCGCAATCTTTACCCAGCCTTAAAATCTTTTCGGAACATCAACATCGTCCTTCATACAAAATCCTACATGATTCGTCGATGATCATTGTCATAAAGTGATGTGCGTTCTATGCTTCTCTTGGCCGCTTCTACAGCAACGGACATCGATATCTAGTGGATCCTTGAGATTTCCCCTCATTTCATGATAATTGTATTGGGACAGCGAAGAACCTCGAGTGTCCCAAACTATTGACTTCCCGCTCGGCACCATCCGTTTTCTATTATGGCCGTATCTCCAAGAAACCCGCCAAAAAGAAAGATCGGCATTATCTCTCCATCACCACATTAGGTCACAGTAGAATGGTCTGAACCATGTTACACCACAAGGTAGACTGGGTTGACAGGTACTAAGATACTCTCCGAAAGCTGCGGATAGTATTTTTTTTTTTAGCATCTATATGCTCATGTACAATCGGATGTGGCTTTTGATGTTGGGACTATAGCCGTTGCCTTCGTCATCTCCATTGACAACGATTAACCGGATAGCCACGGCTTCACGGAAGCTCCTCGACGAGAGACCTTCAAACACGACATTACAAGTTTGTAACATTTTTTACGGATGAGCTTTACGGAGTACGTCACGGAATCTGGGCTGCTTCAAAACATCCAGGACAAGATTCCAAGAGCCACAGCCTCATGGGCCAAGATCTAGGGTATAGTTTCCATGACCGTGTTAGTACGTATTTCTCCACACTGGAGTCATTAGGCACGAAACGTGCTCCAAGATTAGGTCTTTTCAGCTCCTCGGCGCTTCAATATAACTGATGGCTTTCTATATGAAATAGCTTGTGAACTATGTTAGTAAAGTCAAGTAATAGATAGGTATGATAACAGTTAAAACGCTTGATGAGCCAGCCAGAAACCTTCTGAGACGGAGCCATGTAATTCTTATCGTTTTGTTGAGTGACGATTGATTGACAATTGATTGATCTGTTCCTTTACATCTAGTTAATGCCTCAATCTCCCTGTTCATGGATATTCACGAAAGGTTTAATAAATATAAACATTTTCATGGTCTTGAATTCGCTTTCTCGCTCCTAGGACTTATCCCGAACAAAGCGGCGTTGTAGATATTATCCACTTTAAACATGGGAGGCATTGTCCACTATCTGACCCCGAATAAAAATAGGTTTCAGTAGTGACAACTACGGGAATTGCGAAAACGGAGAAAAGTTGCGGAGATTATCCCAATCTCACTTCTTCGAACCGTGGTTCAATCATTTGATATCTGAGCTTCATTGATCCAATCAATTTCTCTTATCTTATAGCATTGGAACTACAAATGCATGAGAAGTACAAAGCGCTCACAAGCTTGATATGAAGACCAAATCCAGAGATTGTGAGAGGCGGCTGCTTGCTACGCCTTCTGCGCCCCTGCGTTGCAACGTCGTTGGGTCATGTCGCCGGTGCTTTCACGACAGTAATTCGTGGGGTTGTGGTTGCACATGGCTTGTATCCGTCTTATATTCAACGTCACCAAGTCATGTTATTAACCTCCTGCCACTATGAAGCAATACATAATTCGGGGTACAGCGACAACCAATTTGACGGTATGCACTTTTGAGTGCAGTCTTACATAGGCAAACTGGCCGTTATGACAATGTTCTGGTATGTAATTACAACATGCCATCTCCTATGAAGCAACGTACTGCATCTCTGGTACTTACCAAGAGACTGCAGACCCATGGAAGTACTATAACCCCATGTTCAAGATCCTCATTCAAAACAATATATCTCCCACAAACCAGCTGTCTCTTGAGAAATTATATCTATTCCACCCAACAATATGGCAATACTCATCGATCTTTTTGGTCTAGTCTCTCATGAGGCTGAAGAGAGCGATCTCGAGATTCATTTACGGTAGCCAATCTTCTCTCCGATACTTTATTTGAAGCGGGTATACAGAGTAAATGTGGTTACAAGATTTTGAACTAAACAAAAGGAATCTCATGCTAGTTGGTGATCACACTAAGGGCTGAGAAGTGAGTGGGGGTTCACAAGACTATCTCTAACCGACGACATAAGACGGCTTCGTGGACTCTTCATCGGACGGCTTTGGAGAAGCTTCGGAATTCCAATGATGGAAAAGTCTCAGCCCTAGTCGGTCGTACCGATGCCGTCTCTTACCAAAGAGCTGACTTTCAGCTCGTATCACCGTTATCACGAGAATTTACGTACTCTAGACTGGAATGTCATGTGGATCACTCATCAATTACTATTCATCGAAATGGCATGATAGTCATCATAAGCACACCATGAAATTTTACCAAAATGATGCTATCCTAATATTTCTCGAACAATCTTCATTATCCGTGCATAAAATCTTCTTTCCTTATTTTTTCTTGTTCAGCATTCCACGCATCCTGTGCAATAATCATCAATATCAGATTGCCTCCTCCAATTCCAAAACAGGGGGCGGACTAAAGGAACTATAATTCCACATAAACCATGCCTCTTTAGTTATCTCGCATAGCAACTCCGCATCATCAGTAATTGAGCTAGACCATTTTCGATTTATTGCGGTTAATGCGCCATAGTTGCAAAATTCCTCAATCCTGTCACACCTTCGAAGCCTCCTGAACGTCTCATATGTAGACTCACTAGATTGAGTTTTTTTGATTACTCGAATTAGTTTCAGAGGTATCTATCTAACCCATCACTTGAACACATAAAGTCATAGATAGCTAGATCTATGAACACATGGCTCGTAGCAAAGCCTCTCCACTTGCTGAAGGTGCCCATCTCGTTTAGCTAATCCGGTCATGGATTGTCTCCATATCGTTCTATTCGTACTAGTCTGAGCGTTTTTGGACATTAGTAGCAGCTGCTCTTCCAAATTCGATTTTACAACCGTTCATTCAAATCTTTACTTTTTCCCCACACCCACAATCCAATTGACAAGGGAAAATGATCGAATGCTAATGCAAGCACACAGACTAGAAAATGACCAGACCCCATCGCTAATCTGATAGAATTCACAGACGATTGCGATTCGTTATATCGCGGATCAACTGCACCATATTCTGTATTACTATTGGCTATAACTAGGATAACGCATATATCCCCTGCGCTTCTGCCTGTATCGACAAGGAACACGCAGCCCTCCCACGGTGTTCTATTCATTTGACTCTCCGTTCCAACTTTCGACTTCCTATCGCCTGGAATATGCAAAACTCCCCACTCAACGTGAAGTCGTCGTCGCCCCATCACAAGCTGACATACAATGGCTTCAACAGCGTTGCGGGGTCACCCTTCTCATTGGTTTACTTACTAAGAGGTGAATTTCCTTCATCGACGCGAAATCTTGCCGTTGAATTGCACTCATAGTCTCAGACATCCTTCATTCTTTTCAACTCCATCGCTAATATGCAGCCGTATCCATATTTGACACACATTGTTGCATTGAACGATCCTGATCGAAAATACACAACCTTTTGGGGCCTCAGAGTTTCATTCATTTTCGAAATCGGCAGTTTGAATCCCGATGGATGATCTATTCAAGCATCACCAGCCCCCTGGTACTGTTCCGGCATAGAATCATCTCTGGTTGACCTTTCACATGTTCCCAAAACACACAGCGGCATGAGAAACACCAGTCGTAATCGATATCAAGCATCTGTTTGAATACAACTTCATGGCGATCTCCGATCTCGAATTATCTGCACCCATGAGGCGCAAATTTTCTACCGTTCATTTCATAGTAGAGAAACAAGGTCTTGATGAATGGGAGAGGACGATTTGTTGAAAGTCAATCTCTTTCCAACCTGCAGGAAGTGCAGGAACCAAATCACATCTAGGTAGTTAGTAGACCAGGATTCTTCAAGATTTTGATGCATTTGCATCTTCTTGAGTTGCTTTGGATCCTTGCTGGCGTTTCTTGAACATCGCAACGATTTTCAAGCTTAGGTCCTGCAGCATTGTCCAATGATACTTTTCAGTGAGCCTATATAGGCATTATTGGTGACGACACGATAGGCCTCCAGAGTAAGCAATCTTTTTCAATTTTTATGATTGAATCATGACGCCTACCATGCAGGTGAAGACGAAAGTCGAATAAAGACGCACCTTGAACTGTTTCCCCGCATTCCAACCCCAACTTGCGTGTCACACATAGCGCTTTGCTCGTATAAAATAGAATGACAACCATAAACATGGATGGGAGTTAGCGCTCAAAATTTCACTGGTCAATATGTTCTATCAACGCAAGACCCTGGCACAGCAGCTTTTATTGACACATACATTGATGTTATTATCATCCGCTGCTTTGAAGATGTGGTTTCTGTGGTTGCCCCCAATTGACCAGCTATTGCATAACCTTACTGAAACGCAGCTCAATTTACCAGGTATGTTTAAGCGGCAGGTAGGCACACTCATTCGGTTGTCTTCCGTGAAAGGATCAATAGTGTCAAGATAGTAGTGATGAAACTAAATTAATTGTGCGAATTGACTTGCCGATAGCCTAATTCTATAAAACGAGGCTTTTCATAGATCGACGCAGACAAAAAAAGAAAATAAGGAAAACATGGTTGCTAATTGGTATGGCTGCAGGCTACTAGTGTACAACCGTTGCCAATGGTGTCGTAGTTGCCAGATGTTATCAAATCGCACATGAACTACTTACATCAATATCATTCATGCATTTCAGCAAGGATATCAAATGTTCTCACTGGATGATTCCAGTCTAGTGAGGCCTTCAAGGTGCTACTGCGGCTAGAATAAACTAGGGTGCCCGTCGATGGATGAATCAATAGGCATGTTTAGAGTGCATACAATGCCAAATTGGTAAAATCGTGCATAGAGGGTGGGATTGCAAGAGGTGGCGACCTCTCAAAGTTCGAAAGTCTGCCACCCTTTAATTACACCACAGGCCAGTGGCTTTCTTCTGTCTGAAGTTCGAATAAGCAAGGTATTTCGAAACCGCCCACGGCTTTCTCGCCACATACTTGCTTCGTCTCGTCCCGTTGACGATCGCAATGAATATGGACGGACAAGAGAATGAACAGTGCAAAGGGGCGCGTCGACTTGCTTGGATATGAAGCAAATCAAGCTTAACTCAACACCTGAACGCGAAATGTTCGTGGGGATAAACATCCGAGGCAAAGAAGTTTTTGCATTTTCGTTGCTACCACGTTGCACCACAGCCTGCATTTCGAGGTTTCGTTCATGGATGGTGCTCGAGAATATTCTTTCTATCTATCTTTCCCGGCTGATTCATATAGCCTATGCTGCCCGTACTGGGGACTATGCTGTGTTCATCTATCAAAATCTTTTCTGATCATGGTTGAGGCCATGGCTGAGGTCAATGCTACCAGAAATGCTTGGGTAAATGTTCACCGGTATCTAGTGCACGATATACAACATTTGCATACGAATCGGGGACACTCCAAGTAATTCCTATTTTGCCTTCAAGAACTCCGCGCCCTGCAGACTGTACATCCGGGGAGCCGGAGCGGCTCATGGGTGGTACGTGGATGCTGTATATTATCAAAGGTCAGTTCTAGGCTTCAGATAATAAGGGATTGAATTGGGGCATCATGCAGGGTGTCGTAGTCGGCTTGTCTTGATTTCGAAGCATTTGGAAGTTGAGGATAAATCACACATACTTACCTGCTTGTTTGTGTTACGGCAGGATGGTGATGAGTGTTGGATAACAAGAGATGCATAAGGGTTGAGATGATACGCTACAAAACCTGTGGTAACACTCATTTATTTTATTTGATGCTTTGCATTAGCTCCATATCTCGGTCCCGACATGGAGGATTGATGGAGATGAAGGTGAAAATGTGGCGAGGAATGTCTTCGGCTGTAACCGCATCTGTTCAATTTATCACGGCATCATCATCAATTTATCTGTGTTTCGCATAGTTAGCAATCTTGGTTAAATTCCTCCGAAAAGACGTCTGTATCGTGGGTATCTTTTGGTGGGGCACAGTTGAGAAGTATGACTATCTAGGTTTGAGATATGTCATATAGCACAGCACTGGCATATTGACTTGTTGAACTATATAGCGATGCACATAGCAAGATCATAGATTTCATGCTGGATTTTACTAATGCGTTGATCAAATCTCTTTTTCCCTCACATGAGATTATCGTTGCAGTGGGTTTGAATGCCGTTTTGGGATACCCCTTTCTCAAAGGCACAGGAGATGCATATTCTCATAATATCTCATCTCAACCTGCTGAACTTAGAATCATAAACTATAAGCTATCTAACAAATGCTCAAATACTAATATTTACACCCCCCCCACGTGGCAATCCATTTCTCCTCCCCCGTGCCTGTTTCCTTTGTTTGTGTAACGCATGGTGGCACAGTTATCTTTAATCCATAATCCTACAAGTATCCACCAACTCGTTGGTGACCCTCCGCATTCGAGCACATGTTTCCATCATATATCAATATTCTCCTCATATTTTCCCTTGTATATTACTTGAAAATTTGTGCAGAAAGTAATCCAATCTCGCTTACTTTCATTTCCCATCTCGTATATTTGTGCGAAGCTACCTAGGTATTCATCCAAAAACTAGGAGAAAGCGAGCGGAGCGGGGGTGATTAGGAGGTTTGATCTAAGGGTGGCAATGGGTCCGGGACGGTATATGGAGCACACGTGTTGATATTGGAGAAGACATGGGTGCCGAACGAGAAACGGCATAAATCCATTAGGGCAGCGGGCTCAATTGAGACACAAGCATACATATATCTTGTCGCAGTGCAAGTTTTATATGTATATATAGATTGACGGAGCATTGCACTTAGGTATCTTTGGACCTGTGGACAGCACGTGTTCGGCATGTTGAGAAGGGCGGGGTACAGAATATGAGATTAGTCTTAGACATTACCGTGTGCTAAAAATTCATATGTACTTCGACAAGTTCGATGCTTTCTACTTGGCATAGAAAGTGTTAATATTCGGCAACGGTATACCGAAAAAGTAGGGATTCTTAGACATTTCCGCGTTTTGTATGTACATTTTGACATTTGCAGTTGAAACCGGCATTGCGACTATTGTGAAAGCAAGTTTTACGATCAATGGCGATGGTGATTAAGATGAGAATCATCTATTTCTCGTGTTAGCAGATTCGTGCCGTTACAATTTACCAGGTAGTTTCCCGTGAATGGGTGTGCTGCAGTGATCACCAGATCACGAGATTGACGCTCCACTCCACCTTCAAATACCGCTCGTCTCGTATCCCATCTTCGGATACTTCTTCATATCTGGGAACTTGTCATCACACAAACCTTTCTGCTTATCTTTCGCAGCAGTAGCGAAGCTTCTACGTCACGAGGAAGAGTACCTTATCGCGCGATCCATTTCATCTGTCTGGAGTGGGTAGCCTCTCATACATTCATGGATATTTCTCCGAGACATCAAAAAGTTGATACCCGGTCTTGGTAAAGCAAGACATACATCGCTAGCTTGAAGGAGTAGGGTAGTAGTACTACTGTATGAGATCAGTCGAAGAAACATGGATTCTGATTTTATTATTCTCTAACATTTCGGGACTTGATCCTCCCCCACTTATGTCGTTTCGGCATTTGAAAACTAGATGAAAAATTGAAGTTTGATCATATCGCATGCTCCCCTTTTCACTCACAAGTCCACTATGGTCATTTATTTGGGTCGTATTGGTTCGCGAATTTGGCCGCGTGATTGATATTTAACTGTGTCCATGATTGCGATTTGTCACATTTAGCTTCAGCCACAGAGTTGTGGCTGTACTCGGAAGTGATGAGATGAGGATGAAAGAACAAATGGAAGAATCAAGAAGGAGATAGGAAGGGGTTTGTTGCATGTCTGGAATTCGATGGGCTTGAAATCGGTGAGACCAGATGAGTGTGAATAATAGTTTGGGTGGAGGACAGATGACAGATGACAGGCATTGTTATATGGAAGTAAGGTATTGGGATGGACAACTTGGCTTGGAAATTTAGAGAACTATTGATTTAGCATGAGTCGCCAATGCACCCTTAGACAACAGCTAGATTCTGATAATCCTCGTCAACTTCCTAGGATGAATTCGCAGCGAATGTCTAGACTGTTTTTGTCATCTACTCTTTGCATCATTGCTACCGTCAATCGCTGACACTTTAATCTCGTGTTGTTTAATCTTGTTTCACAACTATATCTAATACCTGTGTGAGCGTTACACATATTTTCAAGAAATCATCGTGAACATAGATTGAAAGTTCATGCGCCACTGCGCATGAACTCCTATTGTCTTTCGGTTCTTTATCTTCTAGGCTCCATGTTGGCATTGTCAAATTGACCGGTAAGTTAAGCCATGATTTACATCTCCATCTCGTGCGGAGTGATGACTACGTACGCGAACACTTGGATGCGCACACGGTATACCCCAAAGTTATGGCCTTTGAGCCTAATCCTCCGTGCTCACTGGTGTGATCTCAGGTCATTTTCGCTGGTATCTCCTGTTTACGCGATGCTCGAGTCAAACGAATCCCTGACATCATGAAGACTCACTGTCTTTTTAGTGTCCTTCTCATGGGTACTGATTGCAAACCTCGGCTTTGAAGTTACGCTCTTTGCAGAATCAGCTTGCTGAAAGATACTCCAGATATCCGGGAAGATAAGCTGTCAGCATCCGCTGACATACAATCCTGGGCACATTGTTTCAACAACTGCGCACTTCTCAAATCATCTCATCACAGCTAGACTCTGCGATCGATCTCTTGATTCCTATTGTGCCCCAATTAGGGGCTGTTTTCTCGTATGGTACTTGTTGCTAGTAGTTATCGATATCACTACTTGATAATCTTTCGTTGGAAGTAAATGCACTTCCTTTTGAACTCGTGTTTCGTCCAGCATATTGAACTACACACCCTCGTCTTAAACCATGTACCAAGTAGCTGATTGTTAGAAAGGCTGTTGGGCAATGTTTCATGATTTGAGATGACACCCACGAATGCAATATTAGCCAAGGAGCTCCTGGAGCCGTCCAGAATTTCTTTGATTTGCGATTGTTCTAAAGCTTTCTCTCAATGTATGTCCACAAAAAGTGGATTTTGTGATGCATTGAAGACCGTTGTCCTCGTCGGGCATGTTCACGATATTCACATGGCCAATGTGTAAAATTTTGGAGCCAACACTGTGGTACATTTCCTCAGATTGTGTTTGAAAATAATCGTTCATATTTGGTGAGGCCGAGTAGGTTCATTACAATGAGCAGGCTTATATTAGTAGAACTTCCTGACTAGACGAACGGATTCTCACATCGTTTGAGTTTTTCAATTCCAGTCTCACAGAAGTTTCAAATATACTTAACTGAATATTCTTCGCTTGACATAAAATTCGTTGTCTTGATAGATGTCATCCAATCATATCAAGATAAATATAGATATGGCTGTTATGCATAGCCGTAACGCCAAGGAATCCTTTTTCCTCAGCTACCCTTGGACCTATGCTTACATTTCAACCTCAGTCTAGTTTATACTCCCCTCACCACCATTAACTTGTTGGCGGGCCTGATCAAAAATTTGACCTCTTTTGCTTCCTGTCTTTTCTTATTCTTGCGCTCATCCAACTTTCCACCTCTCCGCTCTCCGTTCCGCTCCGCTTGCGCACTTTGTCCAAACTATCTCTTGTATAATAGTGCAAGCCCACCCCACTCAATGTCTCTAGATCAATGGGCTGCGACATGAATCCCTCTGTTCTCGTCACTCTCTGGTCTATACAGATACCCCTCGGAGCCTACAATACCTATATCGACATCAGCCATTTCGTAGACCTTTCGCTACGCCAACATATAATGCCACTGTCTTTGTACGTTTCATTTTGTCCCCAACTACATGTATATCACGTCACATGGTGATAAAACGTTCTTATTCTCACCTCACTTATTCCGCCTTTTCTTCAGTCTATGATCCCGCCCCATTCTGCCATCTTCTACATACTCCCACCTCAATCCCCCAGTCTCTCTACTCACCGTCATCTTCCTCACTTTCCCCACTAACAATAATTCTAGTAGTTTTCGCATAGTCTCTGTCACATCCATCATTGGCTTTATTCTCCTCGTCCGCAAACCTTATTTCCACTTCATATCCGTTAACCGCTTGCGGCCCCCTTATTATGCCCTATCCAATCTCTTCCGAGCCATCCATGTGGCTTTTCATTTATCAGTTATTTTTGTCACTTTACAGAGCGGCCGATGGTACCCTTCTGCATATTCTGCAAGGGCACGACTGATAATTTTGCTGTACGTACCTATTCATCTTGCCAATCGATCCCACAGACAAATAGGATCATCGCCCCCTCCTGTCCCTTTAATTGTCTTGTCATATCAGAACACTGATGTATGTGTATAAAAGATTTTCATACTGCACATCATTAGCGTACGGCTCATGGACCTGGTATCTGCTGTGGCGAAATCGTCGTGATAGCAGTGACAACGAGGATGACGATGAGGGTTCTATCGAACCGGGAATGAATCTTGTACCGCGCAAGATTCTCAGTCCATCTGATCTCACCTCCAGGAATAATTTCGTTATTAAAACAATGCTTTGGATTCATGCGCCGCTTCACATAATATCAAACGATCTTACCTCCGACTTCGAGGAAAGAAAAGTCTGGGGAAAGTTGGCGGTGATAGTCGTTTGGGGATCGAAAGTTCTTGGGTTTGGTTATATGTTTTTAAAAAGTCTCATTGGGACGCCCGCTCTTCTATTCCTAGTATGTATTTCCAGTCTCTGTTACTTTGCTAGAAATCAGACTGTGTGAGTGATTCTGCCGATTTAACTAATCTCATAGCTCTCTTTACACCCACGATTTCCCGGCGAACCCTCAGTTCAAATCACACAAAGTTCCCGCAATAAATGGATCTACAACCGCCCAAAACTAGGACGTCATGACCAAGTTAAAATACCTTCACAAGGCCGACAACCCTTTCTTGCTTCATTAAGAGAAGGCTCATTGCCCACAGATATCAATCACTTCGGCGAAGAAGCTAACCACTCTACTGATATTATGAGTCTTCACAGCATCGCTGATTACAGCGAGGTTCCCTCTCATCATCCATCTACATCGCTTAATACAAACGATGTTATGGACCGACAACTCGGCCCCTCTTACCTCTGTTTCTTAGACCCTTCCTCATCTACCGGCTACACCACTCGTCACGTATCTACTTGGGCTTAGTCACATGGAAACAGTTACCCTAACTCCATATTCATATCTTATACACGTCTTCAATTCTTTACCATCATTTCCGGAGACCCCAGTTTGCCATCTTCTATCAATGCTCGTCGACAGGCTGCAGCGGAGCAGGACATGAGAATGCTCATTCAGTTCGCGATACGTGCTACGAAGACCGCAAATATTGATGCTTTTTGGATAGATTATGAGTGTATACGTCCCGAAGAAGACGAAGATCCGGATAAAAGCATAGGAGAAGTATATCGAATATGTGATATCGTACGGGCATGTCACTCGATGGCTATAGTTGTTGGACCACGATTTAATTTTACCAATTACACTCATGATGCCACGGAGGACGGGTTAGACGATCTTTCAAATACAAAAACACAATGGCTACGAGACTGGGGAAGTCGTCTCTGGACTGTTCCTGAAGCTCTTCTATGCCCAGGCGAACACCGCATTTCAATTTACACACCTGGTACTGCTGAGCCCGAATTAGTCGCAAAACGAAATCTTCCAGGTCGTGTTTGGGATGATGCTATTGCTTTACGCCAATTGATTGATCACTATGAATCTTCAATCCATCTCACGAAGTTGGAATTGATCTCCATTGCCCTTGAATGTCTCAAGCGGCGCCAAACGGAGAAACGCATGGCTGGCGACGTAGCATATGCTCTGCAAGGATTGCTTCGTCAACGTCCTCGAGTTCTTCAATCGGATAGTGATTTCCAGGCTTTTGCAAGACTTTCTCTTGCCAACGATAGTGATATGCTTCTTGAACGACTTCTCTGCCTCAAATTGAAGGATAATCGGGCACCATCGCATGAGATGCAAGATGTTTGGGGAGCAAAATTATGGGATATCACGCCAATATGTCAGGTTTCTGAAGTGGTCGAGAATAACACTGTGATATTAGGAGATGCGAAAGGTGCGATGATCAATTGGGAGTTTCTTGAAGCAATTTATTATGAGTCTACACGTCCACAGAGATTTGGTTGGGGACTGCTGAGAGCATGTTCATATTTCAGTATGGTGTTTATAATCTCTGTGGTGGTGATGTCTGGTTTTTGGTCTCAGAGATCTGGCAGAAGGTTCGATACATTTTTCTCGAACTTCTGGAAGGCAGCTTTGGGTGTATTCGTGGCGAATGCCATTATAGTACCGTGGGTAGTCCGATACCTTTACAGGAGTTCCGAAGTCCATCAAGCGCAGGCTAGACTCTATGGCGTAGCTGGGCGTCCGGATTTGGGGAGGGTGGAAGAGCTGATGTTTGGATCTGATCAAGGTCGCTTACAGTGGATGGAAGGAGGGGATAGTGTGACTGATCATCCCGATGGTGAGGAGTATAGCTATGAAAGTGCACTGAGATCGTTCACACTCATAGATACATGCACACTATCAGCGATTCAATTCGAAGCCGAGCTTCCGCCATCAGTAGTTTTGGCAGGCGCGCGCGCTCGTGGACTAGTACGGATGCTTTTGTGTTCTTACGATGCAAAAACGGCGACATTGTGTAAAGAGGCGGTTGTGCGGATGGAAACTGTCGTACTTGACCGGATGCTAAAGTTGAATCGGGTGCGATTCGCTTTGAAGCAGACGAGGGATGATGTGATAGCAGATAGTAGATAAGCCGGCTTCTTCACTTTGTCTTGCCCAGATTTGTCTGGAGATAAAAGTCTGTTTAGCACTAGTGGAATATAAATGCTACTCTTACTTTCGCTCAATATACAATTTTTGACAACCGATTTTTATCACACGTAGCAGTTCAACAAGACTCTGATACTTAGACTGAATAATAGGAACACCAAAACTGTTCTTATAGACCTTCCACTCCCTCAAAAGAAGAGACATACTGACAGCTCCACCTAAGACAATCGACATATTGAGGCTGCTGAATTTAGTGAAGTGCCACTTTGGTATCCGAATATAGAGCAATCACCTCATTCTGTATGGTGAAATATTAGGATTGTCGACCGAGTACTTCATAGCCCCGTGTTTAGATTCGGCACAAAAGAAGTCTTATCGAGGGTCACAAGACTCTTTGTTGTATTCGTCACCTTTGTTTTGATTGACTCGTAACTGCATAGCCATGTAATACAATGGACTTCCTTTGTGTTTGTGTTGTTAACTTGGCGGTCCTACAACTTTTGAATAGTACATATTTTTAAAATCAGTCATCACTCACAATAATTGACGGATTATCTTCGCTCCTTTAGCTCAGTGGTAGAGCGGAAGATTGCAGTTTCGTACAAATATCTTCAGGTCAATCGTTCGAACCGGTTAGGGAGCTTCAATTGCTCTGTGTGAAGAGTCTGATTATTTTTGCAAAATTTTCCCATCAAGTATTATGGTTTCATCGCAACATCCTTCTTTTTTTCTCCAAGAAAAACTTGTCCTTCTCGTTCTTTCCGTAGGTACCGAATGATTCACGAAGCTTAGTCAGTCAGGTGGATATAGCCTTCGAAATGGTATTAGCTTCTGATCGTCTTAGCTAAACACGTGGAGATCCGGACGGAGATAATCATCTGATAAGTGGAAGCGAGATAACCCCTTCGTCTCTCCACTTTCACCGCATCACCAAGCAAAATTCACATCAACAAAGAACGTTAAATGTGATCCTTATCATCGTACCAATTGGAGTTTTCAGATGCTTAAACACGTCTAGTAATTACGGTAATAATAAGATCAGACTCTCGGCTTGAAGTTCACCGTGCGACTGTTGGGCATTGGCTGCCAATTGATGGTACGAAAGATGGTTATTTAACCACACCATCGGAGCAATATCTTCTTCCGGAAGGCACTTCTTCAAAGCCAGGGATTACACCGCGGCATACTACAGCTCTACTTTACTGGGAGATGGCGGTACTCTACAAGATACAAGCTCACAAGCTTTGTTCCCCTCTTGTCCATCTGAACTATACTCGATCTAATCACGAACACCTTACATTTTTTCACGTGCGCATGGAAAAACAATTGCTTGGCCTCACAGAAGGTGAAAAGTGACAGGTACCGTGCATGGGTCACATTCTTGTAATCTCCGCAATTCCACTTCACAAGGTACCAAGTCGACCCCGCTTTTTTGAGGTGAGGTGAATGGACAGTTACATTTCTCTTCTAGGAGTTTTTGTATATAATGGTTTGATTAATCCGGCGATAGGAGGATACAGAAGTTCCTCTCGCTGTCGCTTTCTAGGTCTCCAAGTCAATTGTTGAACCGTACACTCTTCAGTTCTGCACCGAGCCATTAATCATGCGTTTCGCAACTGCATCTTTAGCATTGCTTCCAGCTGTTGCGCAAGCGGTTAACATTGTTTCTGCAAACGATGATGGTTGGGCTGAGATCAATATCAGAACTCTGTACAATTCTCTGACCACTGCGGGACATGATGTTCTCGTTTCTGCCCCTGCAGAGAACAAGAGTGGTGCAGGTATGAAAGATAGCTTCCTTTAGCATCCTACGGAATAAATCTAATTATTACGAAAAGGTTCTCTGACTGGCACACCCACTGTCCTCACCGAGGCATGCGAATTTAATTCCTGTCCAAGTGGGAGTCCAGCAGTAGGCTATAATAGCTCAGCTCCTCAATTTAACTACGTCAACTCTTACCCTGCGACTGCGATGGAGTATGGTATCGAAACGTTGGCTCCAGGATACTTTGGAGGTGCCCCTGACCTTGCTGTTACTGGACCAAACGTCGGAGGTATGTATTTGATTGCAATTGAGGTTAATGAAAATGAAGACTAATGACTGATAGTCAACACTGGTGTTATTTCTTTCGTCTCCGGTACTGTTGGAGCAGCGATTGAGGCCGTAGAGCTCGGTGTACCAGCAATTGCCTTCAGTGGAGCCGAAGGATCCGCAACCGCCTGGAATGTTGCGGCACCGGCCTATGCCACTATCTATGGCGAATTAGGTGCAAAAGTAGTCGATGCCATCGTTGCTTCTGGTACTCCATATCTCCCAGACGAAACATTCTTGAATGTCAACTTCCCTGAAACTACCGATTGCACATCAGCGTCTGATTTCAGCTTCGTTCTTTCCAGGATTTATACTGCAGTTCCATTGATTAGTGGTACTGATGTTGTAACTTGCAACAATGGAGGTAGACTTCCTACTGAGACTAAAGTTGTTGGAACCGATGGATGCTATGTCAGTATCAGTCTTGGTGGAACAAACAAGAGGGATAGTAGTGCTGCCAACCAAGCAGTTGTTTTGAGCAAGCTCTCCAGTATTCTTACATGCTTACCTTAATTGAGAGGGATATTGGATCAACATCATGGGCGAGGAAATCAAAAAGACATTCCATCTGGATTTATTAAAATAGATATCCTAATTGAAACTCATAACGAATCAAACTCCTGTTTTGTAAGCTGTGCTGAGCGTGAAAGTGAACAGCCTGTTGTTAGTGGACATGAAATGATTGAAAAAGAATGGTACCTGATCTATTTGCAGCTCTTGTGTCTAGTCTCTACCACTCATGGTCCACATTAGGCCAGTGACTGTTCGTCGAAGCTAGAAGGTTCCTCCATAAACCTGTGCATGTATAATTCGGCAGCAAATGCGTACTGATCAAAGTTCTTAGTACAATGAAATACAATTGACGAGTCGTACCCCAGTAGTAAGATACAATTTCTGCAGGCCGGATAGTGTTGACAGCCGTACCTACTCTCCTTCCCTCGGTTATAAAATTCGAACGCTGCTGAGCTTTCATCCTAACCATAATATGGAGGACTTTTGCAGAATGTGATCCTGGAGTCTTCATTGGCTAACGCTTTGGTTAAAATATCTTAGTATTTTGGCTTGTGACTGCACGGAGGCTTGTGAAGATCGCAATGCATGAACCGCGACTTCGTTGGAGGCCAAATGGCAGGTCGTTCAAAATTAACATTAAAGACAACGGTCAATTGTGGATGGAAGGTTGACTGCTAAGTCAAGTTGGTATATGGTATCGTTTGATCTGTACACCACTGTCTCTGTGTGGGTACGCACATTACATGTTTCGGGATGGTACAAAGAATGGTCGTGCAATTCAAAAGAGATCACACAAAAGACTACGACACATCATGAGCATCGGTAAGGTCACGTGCTGTGCTTATCTTATCTTATCTAATCATCATGCGAGCCATTGAACAACTTCCATCACAAACAATCAAACTGTAGGCCAATTGACTTGCAGCATTTGAATCTGACAGCTCTGAATTCTGTCCGCAAATTTACTAATTATTTGATTGCACTCGAAAATTTCCGATCTCCCTGCCGAATCTCTCGCATGGATCACACCAAAAGAATCGACCTTGCCTGTGTTGAATGCCGACGAAGGAAGCGCAAATGCGACGGGAGAAAACCACAATGTTCCTCATGCCAGGCCCGGGAAAGAGAGTGTGTTTACGACCATGAACGAAGCAATCGAAAGTGAGAATGAACTTTGATCTAGTAATGTCAGGGCAGATTTAGAGCTTGCTAATCTATTTCTGCTCAGACGCAAGAGAGACCCAGAAGAGGTTGAACAACTCGAAGAACAGATTGAGATCCTTACACAAAGGGTAAAAGAATTAGAGAATGAAGCTTCTTCTGGTAGTTCAACGCGTAATAATACTTCAGGATCAGCATCTTCGCCCACAAGGCTAGGAATGGATGGGCTTTCTGGAGCTCCTTCTGACCAAGAAACACGATCGGCTTCTGCAGTCGACGAGGTAGGAAACTTGATGTGGAAGCTGAAGATAGATAGCAATGGAGATACTTCATTTATTGGCCCGTCGTCTAACCTCCAGTTTATATCTGCTGCTCAGGAATCAAGAAGCGATAGCCAGCTTCGAAGCAATCCGATAATCACGGCATCTGATATGCCTTCCTTAGACCAGTGTCTTGCGGATAAGGCGTTGCAACAGGAGCTCTTTGATGTCTTTAACTCTGTTGTAAACCCAAACAATCAATTTCTTGATCCGTTTTCTCTCAACAACTTCGATATTCTTTCTGCTGGAGCTGACTTGGATGAGATTTTGTTACGAACTGCAATGTTTGCTCTTGCAACTTGTTTTTCTACGCGAGAAAATGCTACTCATATTGGCGATTTGTTTTACAAGAGCGCTGAGAATATTGTCCAACGGTGTTGTCGAAGCTGTCCATCGCTTGTTACCGTTCGGGCGTTGGCAATGCTGTGCTGGCGGGATCTCACCTTAGACAATGAAAATTCGGCTTGGATGTATAATTGTTAGTCTCATTAAAAGTCTCAAGAGCATTGATCATTAACCAGTATCTTCTTTTAATAGGTATGGGCGCAGCTCTAACAACACAACTTGGCCTGCATGTGGTGGATCTGCAGAACATCGCAGGTATCTCACCTGAAAGCAAAGACTCACGTATCCGAACATTCTGGCTTTGGTTTCGTATTGACCGGTAAGGTTGGCAAACATATTCATGGATATCGACTGATTTTCAAAGAATTGCTACATTCAGCTTAGGACGACAATGCTGTATACCATGGACTCGTGTCAGAACTCCATGGTTGGAGAGTATTTTAACATCATCAGCGACGCTCCCAGAGCTCGTTTTCAATTACGAGTGTCAGCTCCTTTTTTTGTTCGACAAATATATGGATCAAATGTATGGCTAGCTAGGTATAGCATACAAGTTTTATTGCTAATAAGTGTAGTTACTCATTCCAGTTCCATGAATTGGCCAGCCAAAGCCGCAATAAACTTTTATTCGATGCCCGCGAAGCCTTATGCACCTTTTATAATGAAATGAATAAACAGCTATCGAGCGAATGGAATGGACAGTCTAGCACCACTATCAGTCTTCGAATGACATATCACATGTGCCTCATATTGGTGCAGCGACCTCTATTGCGCGAGGACTCCAATGGTGCTCTTTACCGCATGGCTGTTCAATCTTCAAACTCTTCAGCTGTCGCTATTACGAATTCACTCCGAGACTATCGAAAAGCCGGATGCCTCCGAACCGCTCCTTTTGTCGTAGTACACAATGTTCTTACAGCAGCCATTATGCATCTGCTTAGTGTAACCTCCTCGGATGGTACTTTGCGTAAGCGGTCAATTACTCGATTCAGAGAGTGTATAGAAGCACTGGGAGAAATGAAATATGCTTGGAAGCGATTACGAAAGGCCATCGCGTTGCTTCAAGAACTTGCGCATAGATGGTCTGTAGTATTTGCATTGCCAATGCGACTGAGCTATCCTCTACCCGCGCACTCCCAAAATGATATTGCAAGCCAACCTAAAGATCAGTCATCGATGGAATACCATATTACAGCTGCTTCGGGAGCACACAACGAAGACGACTATTTTGCAAATTCCTACTCGGCCGACAGGCTCGAAAATCTTCCTTCGAAGGAAGATCTTCGTGCAACGGAAATTAATGAAGGTAAACGTTTTGCAAGTTCTGACTTCACATTGGGAATTTATGAGATGGGTGACCCGTTTCAATTGAACGATATGAATTGGTTATTCCCTCCTATAGATCAACCTTAAACGACTATTTTTCTATATTTACGAGTATATACCTCGCTCTTTTCCAACAAAAATATACCTCATTTAGGTCCAGAGAAAGTTAACGCAGTTGTGGTATCCGCCCATGATCGTATTCTTTTTCCGAATATATACATTGGGACTGTCATCAGCATGATACCTAAAGTCAACGCCGTGAAAGTTGAGAAAAATACAAGAGGGCCGGCTGCAGTATAATAATCATTGAATACGAACGTGAGACCGAAAGCAAAGGCGCTTTTAATAATCTAAAATAAACATTAGACGATTGCTTCCTCATCTTGTCTTCAACGAAAAGATAGCTTACCATAGCAAGACCAAAGGCTTCACCAGATCGCCGACCGCATACATCGTTGGTGTAAGCAACAACGCCGGTGCACCCAGCACCAACCGCAAAATTCAAAATCGCCATAAACACACCGCACGTAATTGGTGAGAGGCCTTTATCAATGGCAGCTGCAAGGCCAAATCCACCAATAGCCATTGTGATAAATGCCGGTATAATGATAAGAAGACGAAACTCTGGCTCGTACATGCCACGATTGCGTAGTGCCAGATACCCGACTACCTTGTCGCAAGCCCACCCCGCTGTGAGTGTTCCTATTGTGGATCCAATCAAAGGTGCGATTCCTGCAAGGTTTCCGACTGCAGTTGTGCTCATGTTATATGGTTCTGCTCCGAAGATTTGAGAGACCACAGCACCGATTAGAATGATCCATGTAAAAATTACTGACCACATCAGACATCCCCAAAGAATTGCAGGGTGTGCTAAGAGGATAATCGGATCTACACAGAGTTTGAAGACGCGGCTTTGGTTGCGAAACTTTACAGCGCCAAGCCCAAAATGATATTTCCAACTCGATACTTGAGAATGACTCTCAACGTCTGAGCTTCTGATCTCATTATTTGGCGAACTTATTGTCGGCGCCAGTTGATCAGATTTCTCTTTTGGGGAAGCCGAGTTATCTCCGGAGGTATCGACTTCAACGGAGTTATCTAAGCTTGCGTTGCGGTAGAAAGTCGTCTCGGGGAAGCAGACGAAGGTTGCTGCCAGAATCACAACCCAAAGAATTGCCAGAAGCCAAAAGCTCCAGTGCCAGGACACACTAGAGATTAAATATCCACTCACAATTGGTGTGAGATTGTTTGAGATCATGACGCTGAAATTCCAAAGTCCAATACGTCTCCCACGCTGGTGCACAAAGAATATATCAGTAATCGAAGCGGTACCCGCCATTGCAAAAAAGCCGCCCATTCCAAGTCCTACGGCGATAAGTCAGCAGTGCTCAAATTCTTCCAGAAAGACTTTTGCGAGAACTCACCTTGTATTGCGCGTGCCGCCAACAGGGAATTGTAGGAATTTGCTGCGCCAGCCCAGCAACATCCAGCCACAATGATAACCGTCGTTATAAGGTACACCAATTCGCTTTCCGTATACTTCGGCTATGCAGGGGCAAAGGTACGCGCTCATACCAAGAGTCATGATCAAGCTGCCATTCAGAAGGGCCATATCAGTCAACTGCACATCGAGTAACATGGCGACTGTAGTGAAACCAGGCACAAGAACTGGCCCGAGTGACCCTGCTGCACATGCCCCGAAGACAATAGTCGCGAAGAGGAGTTCTTTTTTATATCGAGGCCAGTTCAATGGATCTAATGGCGACTCGGAGGGCTTTGGGATAAGGATGAGTCGCGTGTCGACTCCCTCAGGGTCTGATGCATTGCGCAAATTCTCTAGAAGATTCGTTCCAGATGGAACTGTGCTTGACACTGGCTCCAGAATTCCGAAAGCCATTTCGATTTTAAGTTTGAGGAATAGATATGGCTAAATGCCCAAAAGGGAAGCTGCTTCAACTTTCTTTCCAATAATGAAGATGATGAAAAGGAATGGATGCATGTTTCTAGAGCAAACCATTGTGGCTCCTTATATCTTAAATTCAGCCCAGTATATCTAGACTTCTGGTATCTGATACATGCCATTACTTTCATCTTATCAAGTGGCTTGATTGATGTGATCTTAGTCTTATCAAACAGTTAGGCGGCTTCAACATGCCGCCGCGATAGCTTCATGACTTGGCATTATCCGAGGTTCAGCCGATTTACAACTAATCATCCAACTCATCAGAGTCACCAATAAGTTACCATAGGGTAATATCTTCATATCTTTTACAACTCAGCATCTGACCCCGAGAAAAGATAGATAGCCAACTATTCATCTTTCCTCAAAAGTTTTGTATTCTCAGAAATAACACAGCAACAATGACCCAAACATCGATTCCACCCAGATATGTCCGAGTCGCAGTGACAGAATTTGAGCCTATTTGGCTCGATTTGCAAAAGACGGTCGATAAAACATGTCTTCTTATCAAGGAGGCGTCTGTGAATGGAGCACAGCTGGTCTCATTCCCAGAATGCTGGATCCCAGGGTATCCATCATGGATATGGTAGCAATCCCTTCAGTCTTACATCCTAAGTTCTCGCTAACAATGGATACCCCTTCAAGGACTCGAAGTGTTGATTTTGATCTCTCTACTACCTACATCAAAAACTCATTACGTATCGATTCACCCGAGATGGGTCGCATATGTGCAGCAGCGAAAGAAGGCAATATATCAGTCGTCTTGGGTTTTAGCGAGAATTGGAATCACTCTCTTTACATCTCTCAAGCAATTATCGATCATGAAGGCATCATACGAGTGAAATGTCGAAAGCTCAAGGCTACACACATGGAGAGAACTGTATTTGGTGAGGCATCAGGATCATCGTTGACGAACGTAGTTGATCTCGATGGCATTGGACGAGTGGGAACCTTAGCATGATGGGAACATGCACTTCCTCTACTCAAATACCACAGTTATAGCCAGCGCGAAACTATTCACGTCTCCCAGTGGCCACCGATATGGGAACATAGTGGAGGGCCTGATCTTTGGTCCATGTCCAGAGACGGTATGTCATTATGTTGTAATTTGGAGATGATTGAGCTAATAGAGTTTCTTTAGGAAGCCGAACCCTTTCGCAGGCACATGCCATAGAATCACAATCATTCGTCTTGCATACTACAGCAGTGCTTAGTCAGGACGGAATCGATAAAATGGATACTAGTAATGGTCTGGTTATGAACGCGCCTGGTGGAGGCACTTCTGCCATTTTCGGCCCAGATGGTCGAAAATTGTCCGAAGATTTGCCAGATACAGTTGAGGGTTTCTTATATGCAGATCTCGATCTGGATGTAATTCTGAAATCGAGGAGTTTCTTGGATGTCTGTGGTCATTATAGTCGACCCGATTTGCTCGCTATAAGTGTTGACGATATAGAAAGGGTTTTGGTGAACAGTGCGTAATATTAGTTGATAGACGATGTGTAATAGTTCATTACCTTTTACTTCTGCGCTGTCTCGGAAAAATATAAGTGTCTTGATGTGAACTTCAGTATACCCAATTTCATAACCTCAGATTCGCATTATTGTCTTAATTTACAAGAAAAATGCCGCCTCGTACAAGTTTCTCAATCATAAAGTCAATTTGATCGCTACTGGTAGCCGCGGGCAGATATTTCGTGCATCTCGTCATTTTGCACAACTATTATCGTTTCATTAGCTTTTTTCATCTATCACTAGAATTGAAAATCTGTATCAACAAATTTCTTAATCAATCATACTGTAATTAATTCTGTAGCCACACAGGATTTATCGCTGCGGTTCCAAGTCCTCCGATCATGATAGAATCCGAGCTCCTGAATGATCTGTCTAGTATCTTTCTCAAACGTACTCCGCATATGGAGTAAAAAGCCTGTCAAAACGATACTTTCCAGATAGAACAGTTAGCTTCTAGATTTTAATACATTGTCCATCTAAAGGGTGGGGTCTGCAGTATTCGCACTTGTTTTTTGTTATCCAGGCGGCTCCAACTTACCGCCTCCAAAGGCTAACTTTAAGCGAGAAGGGGATCCCTATGTATTGCTACTGACTATTACGATGGTTTATCAAAATGCTAATCAATGAAGATAAGATAAGGAGTTATAAATATTGCTAACGATCAAGATTGCAATCTGTAGATATGTGAAGAATATGTCTGTTTGATTTGACCGTACATATTGGAGCTTAAGGTATTACTCAATAAATCATCTAAAGACAAATGGGCTTACACTCATCCAAAAGTAGTTTAGCAAGGACTTTTTACTTCATTTCAAAGTTTAGTCTAGAATCGAACATCGTATGCTTATATTTCCACTCCCGTATCAATGTCGAAGTACTGTCATCCCAAACAATTAGATATTGATTCCTCAATTCAGCACTGAATCATCTCGTCTAGTAGATCCGAAAGTAAATTATCTATCTGCAATGTGTAGCTTGAATTCCAATATTTTTCATTCGGTGTTGAGGTCTAGATCAAACGTGGAAGGGAGAATTATCGCTTATAACATTAAGAGTTAGTCACTCACTCTACTTTCATCCTCGCTAAGCTATTGAATCATCTCGTCTGGCATCTGCGGATAACATTGCCCCCATCCGACTTGGAAGCTGAACTGTCTAGTCTGGTTTTCCGGATTATACCCATCCAAACCACGTTTCATATCGTCTATGGGAACTTGGAAATTTTCAGCGTTCTCATGAGCTTTTCTTGAACATTTTACCGGCATTTCATGAAATTCCGTGAGTTTTGTGTGCCATTTGGGATATCTCAATATGCCTACATGCCTCAAAACCCCGAAATAGCTGTATACAGCAACTGGAAGCTCATTTTAAGGTCACATGATGTGTCTTTATTCATGTAGACCAGGTCATACCTGTATCGTACAGATTTGAGATTTTTTTTGGTATAATTTCGTATTCTAAAAGCCCAGTGTCATGGGCCCGAGTACCAAAAGTTCGGTCTCGTGGATTTTTTCAAGTAAGTTTTGATTAATTTGGTTTCATTCGAAATTAGAATGCCATTCCTGGGTGCTTTCAGCTCATGCAAAGGTCATCGTAGCTCGCAAAAATATGATAAGGTACCCAGAAGTTCCTTTCTAAGGATTTCCAAAATATTTCCGACTCATTTTGACCAAAGCATACCTGAAAATCTATTCTTCAGCACCATACAGTGTATTGCTAGAGTCATCAAAGTTCAGAAGTGAATTTCTCAGTGACTTAAAACCCCCAATGATTCGAAGAACATCTTTAAGATGCTTTTGGATTACCCCCATTCAGTGACTGGGAGCCCCTAATGACTTGAAAAGTCCTACGTACTCGCCAATGTTACACCTCTTTTTAAGCAAAATAAGTGAATGAATGGCATCTCGAGGTTATTTCGACTCAAAGTATCCCATAATAATTATTTATAACCTTAGATCACTCATACAAATTAATATGAGTGTGAAAACACCACATTCTGAGGTGTTGTGATTCGAAAAGTCAACAGAACAATTATTCATTGCCCTGTATCACCCTCATTTTGTATTTGAGGTATGAATTTATTCTATTTCGAGGGCATTCTGACTCAAAAATGTACAGAATGCCACGGATATAGGGGTATATAGATGATTGTACGCTGTTTCGAAGTGTTTTTTTGACTCGAAATGTTTATCAAGTGACACAGGAATTCCTTGAATGACACAACATAAGAAATGTCTTATGAATTTTTATGACTTCCAGGCAATTTTGACTCGAATTAAATGATTCTCAGCCTCTATTTCCAGTCCCCAATTGTGCTCAAATAGGGCTGGCTTCCCCTCTTCGGTACCTTTTCTTCTCCCCTCTATATCCGGCATCATAATCTACTTACGGAAGAAGGCATATTCTTCACCAGGCAAGCTCTAAATACACCAGCGTGAAACATATTCTTCTCAAATTCACACCAAGAATCTTACCATCGCTTGAAAACCTCTCACTACATCTCCTCGCACGGATTCTTAAAGCTCCTTATCACATCGGGTGACCTCGTACACGCACGACTTATCCTTCTCCCTGTTGCAGAAAGCTTAGGTATTTTTGATTCTTTTTGACTTATGAGTTTGGTGGCTAAATAGAGACAGTTTCTGATCCCTCAAGGGTTGATATTACATCATACAATAAAAGGAGTCTAAATCCCACACTTATAAAGTATGTTCGCATGTGCAGCCCTCAGCCCAGGACGAGTAAATACTTACCAGTACGAGTAGTATGTCTGATCACAGGTGGCCCAAAGAATCCTTCGACGAAAATGGCAAGAGGTATATGAAATTTTGGGCTGATGGAGCATGGCATGACAGTCGTAATGTCCTTCAAGACTCATCCTCTACTTCTCAATCACCACAATACACTCGGCCCATACCTAACCCAGGCCAACCTACCGACTCATCGCCTTCTTATAATCAGGGATACTCAACTTCTCAGTCCTATTCCACAGGACAGAACCAGCCTACCCATTTTCCTGCCTCTACTCAAGGCTACTATGACACTAATCAGGGCTACTCTGGCGCAAGCCAAGACTATCATACCCAGCCCGCCCCTGAGGGTTGGATGTCTAGTATGAATGTCGACACATCATACACGCAAGGCCGCGCTTCAATCCCATCAGACAGCGATAGAAGAGATACAAGCTATGCTTCAGGCTCGGCTCCAATACAACACCAAGCCGGTTACACTTCCTCGCTTACGGGCAGTACCCAGATGTTTGAAGAGCCCGAAGAAATGGATTGGAGCACAAGCGCAGTTCGCTCGGAAGCAATCTTCGCAAGTAGGCGATCAGGCTCTGGTTCCGGTTCGGTCAGCTCACCGAGGCGCTTTAACTTTGATTATCAGAGTTCCATGGACAGTAACATACTTCGCTGTCCCTATAAATTACCGGTTGTTGATCCTATAACCCATGTATCTGACGGCAGTGGAGCAGAACGAACATGCAATGCAGTAGCGGAAAAAGGTATAAGATACTGCACAACGCATAGGGACGGTATGTCACTTCCGATGTATTGCCAGTCACTTTTAAGAGAGGAACAGGAGTATACTGAAGACTCTGCTGGAAATTTTATAGGCTTGGAACCAAGGCTCAAGACAATGGTAAGGCTACCATCGGGTGCTTTTGATAACCCACGATGCGGTAACCCAATGATCACCGAGCAGTTCTACTGTCTAAGCTGTCGGCCTCGTTTACTAAACTGTTCTTTTCAAGTTGCAAATCCAACTGTACCTCTATGCGACAGAGTAGGTCAACCAGAACATGATCCAGTTCACACGTCGGTGTGGCCTCGCGTTTACCAGAATTTTTGGAACTGTCCAGATCACAAAACGCGTCTTAATCAGGGGCCATACCCTTCTGCTCTTGCTCGAAGACCCTCATCTACTTCATTCGGAGATCCAGAGCCGAGTTTATATATGGAGGGAGTTGCGCCACTTCAACCACCCCCAAGCTCACGAAGGTCTGGAGCCGCTCGGGCAGAGTACTCTGGAGGAAAGTTTATGCACAAGAGTAGAAAAAGCGATTCAACAGAATATACCAAAGAGCAATGGAAGGAAGAACGAGACAATGAGAAAGCGGAAAATGCGAGGTTAGGAAGGGAGCGCGAGCACGGAAAACGAGAATCGGGACAACATAGGCAACCAAGTAGAGGGCAGGGTGGAGAGGCAAGTACGAGGAAGCATCGTCATCGACCTTCGAAATAAAATACCAGGCAAAATTGTAAGCTAGCTTGTGCATATTAGTCCGTTGCTTTACCAAATACAAAAAAATCGTTGCTTTTTAACTCTTTTCCCCTCTTTGAATAACACTCTATCGTATCACCCGACCCGAGAAACCACTTCCTTCTTTCAAACTCGCCTTCTAACTCCCCTTTCAAGCCCCATACTTTTCAGTCAACCCACCGACCGGAATCTTCACCTTGAACACCAGTGCCTGATTATCAAGATTATATCCACTCCCATCACTATACGTGAACTTTCCTCCCTCCAAATACCCATCTTGCGTGATAAAGTCGTTATCACTCAGACTGAAAATATACTATATCGTTCCTTCATTAGCAATTCTTCCTCTCTCCAAGAAATGAAAACATACCCATTCCCCGTCCGCGCCCTCTTTCCCATCAACAGGCACTACAGCAATACTTTCCCACTTCTCATTCAACAATCCTTTATCCGTCTTTCCCCCATTGTGTACTCCAAACCTCTTCAACTCATCATTATCATTGACATCCAACCACGCACAATAGGTCGCCGTTTTGATTCCGCTCCCTAGAACCCCCGTCGAGCTCGCAATCGCGCAAGTAGCACAATCGTATTTCGTCCCCTTAACATTCGTCGCGTTGCTAATATCGAAAATATCTATCTGTCTATAAATACTCTCCGTGCTATCCTGACCATTCCCTGACCCCGAATCTCTCGCCAGAATCAAGAATTGTCCATTAGGTAAGGCATGAATTTCAGACTGCGCAGCTACTTTTGGGTTTTTACTAGCTTTAGCCGTTGGGTCTGTCCATAAAGGAAGAGGGACCACATATTCACTCAAATATAATGGTTTTCCCGGGTTTGAGATATCGTATGAGAGAAAACGACTATAGCGTTCTGTTTGAGACTTCAGACCGCCTTCTTGATTATTTGCTGCTTGGAGAAGTGTGTAGAGAGTTTTTCCATCGGCAGATATACTGAGACCTTCGAATCCATGGTTGTTATCTCTACCAGTAGGGTTATCGGCGGGTGAGACGTCATCGCCAGAACCTTGGTCGGGATAATGGTATGGAGAGTCAGCGGAGAAAGATTCGCTGCCATTACGCATGGGAATGAAGGCATCTGGTGGTCGTATGGCGGATGTCATTGTGCCGGTAGAGTTAAAGTGATAAATATAAGGACCCTGGTGGATAGTTAGACAAGGTGAAACATTAGGAGACTGGGGAAACATACATATTCATCACTAACCCACCATCCTCCAGCTCCATCCAACACCAATCCCTCAGCATCAACCGATACCCTTCTTCCTCCCGTCCCGTTTCCTCCAAATCCATCGCCCGTATACGTCGCCACGGGCAAATCGGGGAACCCCGAATAACTCAAATGACCCGATCCATCCGCGTCCAGCCCTGTTGTTGGTGTCCCATCCGGTCCAGAAAACAGAACCGTATCACTATATTTGAACCACAAATTATTTACCGAAGGACTTTTCACTGTCGCATTAGCCGCTGGTGTAAAAATTATGTCGAATTTATGAACCCGTGTTTGAAAGTTTAGGGTGCCTTCTGTATTCCTATTATGTCCGTTAGAACCCTCAATTAACCTCCTTCCCCAAATAACTCAAGTATTCTAGCCGTATATCCAGGAATGGTAGATAAGTGGTAGATTGAGGGGGAAAAGGGAACTGAAATGCAACAAACCATCCCCTATCAGGCAAAGCCCACAAAATCCCCGTATAACTGCCATTCTCTAACTTCTCCCAACTCTTTGTGTCAATCGCGATCGCACTCCCAATCCCTCCAATTGTGTCCCCGAATTTATCACGTGCAGTACCTGGAATATATCCATAGCCTCCTAGTGCCTGATACGTATATGTCTTTCCATTACATGTAGTTTGATTAACGTATAAACTACTTTGAGCTGCTGCCAGCCCAAAGAGAGGGGCCATTGTGAGGAACGTTCTTAAAGACATCACTAGAAATCTTATAAACAGTACCAATGCCAACAATAAAAGAAGTAAAGGTACACAGGAACATTGTAGAGATCGCGGGGTAACATGGAGAACATATATTCCTTGCTTCGGGTGAAGCGGGTGCCAATATACACGAAATATATTGACGATTAAAGGATCCGTATTGCCACCGGAAGACTGACCAATGAATGATGCAACGTGCCTGAAGTTGAAGATGCGGAAGCTTCCTAGCTTTCTTACCCCAGGTACAATTTTGCAGTATGTTGCACTGAAGGATGAACTAATGACGAAGATTATGCAAGAAGGGAAGGTCACCATGACTTGTGGTTAAATACATGCACGTTGTAGTGTTGAGATTCTTGATTGGTCAGCTCACTCTGACTGGGATATTTGGCATGGAGTAAGTAATCTGTGCAATGCATGTCAATATGAAAAGTACCTACTAGGTACTTTATGAAGAATCGTCACATTAGAAAAATTCATAATTCCTTGATGCCATATTTATTGTGATATCTGAAAATGCTTTTGCATTTCTTTCATATGTCGTATCTCATTCCCATTTCATTTCGCCCAATGCCTTAAAAATTGCTCAGACTTCCTCCACCAACTAGCACATGCATAATGTGCCTCCTAAATTCAAAGGTATCGAGAAATGAAAAATTGCCTCGCAAATGCCTATTGTGTATCGCCTCACGATGTTCATCGGAGAATTGAATCTAAACAGAAAATTACTTTTTTAGATAACAATATCATTCTGATCCTTCGTAGTAACTCCACGTAGGTAGCGACATTGCTCCTAAGTATGTGATATCATTGGGCGAAAAAGTAAAAGAAAAAATCATTATCCAGATCGGACACCAGTTTGTCCTGCTAGATGTATATGGAAAGTTGTTCAGAGATCATAAACATCCCAACCATCAAGTTTATTGGCATTGTAGTTGATTCGGCGTTTTTGATCCGAGGGTGGGTTTTCCGGTCGTGCAAAGTCGATCCGTAGCTCCTCATCAAGTCACAACTCATCTTCATCGTCGAGTTCCGCAGGTTTAATGAGTCCTCCGACCTTGGACAGACGTTCACGTTCTGCGGCCTTGGCATCTCTTTCAGCTGTCTCTTTTTCCTCAGCATATAGCTCGGTATTGTCCCCAGCAAACTCCTTCAACGAAATTAAGAAATCCCGTAAGTTAAGTCTGAATCGATCTGCAGAATGGTTCAGAGTGAAGAGACCCTCAACAAATGCTTGAATTTGGGGTCTGAAATAGATTAGTAAGGTATATTGATAGAAGAAGTGGTAATGACTTACGCTTGAAGGTTAGGGAAAGCATTCTGCAACAAACTAGCCACAAAGTTTGTAAGGAAATCCTTGTTGCTTGTGTTTGGTGGCGCTTGGTCCTGGACATAGATAGGCATTTGAATCTTTGGCGCGGTACCATCAGCTGGGTGAACAAAGTAGAACATTCTTGCCAACAAAGTTGCTTGTGACTTGAATCCAGCTTTGTGATCGGTATCGGTGAGTACGAAGAAGACATCCTGGAGAATTGGAACGAAGAATTGCTGGAAGAAAGCACTGGAAGTGGCGGGGTCAGTTTCTGCGATGTTGGTGATCAACTCCAAACACATGTTGAGACCGGCATGTTCAACCTCTCTATTGTCGTGCTTACTAGCCCACATGCAAGAATCGATGACAAACTTGAACTGTCGGTTATCGAGTTTGAGGAGAGCTGGGAAGCAGTGAAGGTTGATTGCTCGGAGAAGGCTGAAGAATTCAACACGATGTTCTGGGAATTCCGAGAAATCCTTGTTAATCATTTCCAAGGTGCATTCGAATACATTTGACATAATGTTTGGCACTTGATCTTCCATGAGGCCCTATATTAGATGTTAGTAAGTGCTGGATGTATCTCCAAGGTAGGGAGGCTAAGATAAGAAAGGGTATGCACCACTGAATATTTCGAGCGATATGGGGTCCAACGTACAGAAAGTTTGGTTATAATAACAGACATGACCTTGAGAACTTCGGCATCACGTGCACCTGGAACATTGCGGTTGTAATCGATCAAGACTGCTTCAAGAAGGTTTGGAACAATGTTTGTTCGAACCATCTCAAGATCATCGGATTTCTCAACGAACGTTTCAATGAGCTTGAGAATCTCCTTCTTGATAGTTCTTAGACCTCGAACTCTAGGCATTTTGGTGGCAATTTCACCTGTCAAAATTTAGTATTACAAATCGTAAAAGCATTATGAGAGAACTACTTACCCTCACTTGCAACGGCCTCAGAAATCATCGTGCTGGTAGCTTTGTACATAGACAACATGTCAAGGTAAATGCGTCCAATTTGAGGATAGAAGTAGCTTCCGATAGAGGAACAAGCAGATACGTTGGTCTTCATGACATTACCAATGACCTTGATGGTATCTGCATCTTGAAGAATTTGGGGATTGGTGTTTGCTTGGGCAATAATGGCATCCCAAGCAGCGTTTGGATATGACATCAGTTCAGCAATGAGTCTTTCTTGGGAATTCTTTTGTGGTTGAGCGGCAATCATGTAGCCACATGCCTCGTAGAAAGTGTGCACTTGCTGTGGGGATAGATCGCAAGTAATCTTGCGCATGGTTCTGACAATCTCCTCGATGAATGGTTCAGACTCGCCAGGTTGTAAAGCAACAAAATGACGCTTACACTGTCTTGCAATCTTGATGAATGTATCACAAGCCATGTCTTGAACACCTTCGTGGGACTCGTGCATGAACTCGAACAGCTTGTTGACGACGGTCTTCAAGAATTTCCAGTGAGCCTTCAAGAAACGTGGATATTGACCAACAATATACATGATGTTACTGGCAACCACGGCTTTGTTGTCCTTTCCTCGTTTCATTTCAGTCAAGCCAAGCAAATCCTTGATGACAGTAACCAAGAAACGTTTCTCAGTCTCTTCGTTCATAGCAAGGGAGATGGAACCGATAGCCCAGCACAATGTGTTACAGTTGGCCCACGACCATTCGGTACCATCAACTTGTCGGGATAGCTTCTCAGTCATGATGTTCTCGGTATCGACTACGTCCAAATGAGTAAGATAGACCAAGCACTCTCTGGTTGTCTTGTACAACTGAATGGTGTCGCTCTCCTTGACGAATTCACGAACGATCTCACCCTCATCGTTCTCAACGATCAAGACTTCCTCTGGTCTGACCATCTTTTCAATCATAACCACTCGCAAGTTCGAAAGTACTTCGTTGTACTTGTGCTTTCTGAGAGGATAATTGGCGAGCAGACTTGGGTTGGGGGCACCGGGACTCGAGATGCCGCCGACGCCCATTCCGACAAGAGGGTTGACGTCTCCAATAGGTAGTGACTGCTGTTCATCATACAATTCTTGAACCAATCTAGTCCAGTACTCTAAGCAAATCTTAAAGATCTCTCGGTCCTCAATTTGGGAAATTCGGATAAGGTAGAAGTGACCGTGTGTGAGGAAATCACGGTTCGGTAGGTTCTCTATGAGCTGTTGGGATAATCAGAATGCATCGAGGAAGACTGAACGAGTAACAGGAAACTTACAGTAAGATGGGAAGAGAAAAAGTTACACAGGAAGAGGGCCAAATTCTGGATGAACTCCTGGTCCTTAGAGTTACTCGAGTTGTAAGTACTCTTGAGGTCGAGCGTCAAAGGAATAATCTTGGAAATTGTGGTCAAAACTTCGGTGAACATTTGAACTAGTTTCTCGTCGTAGTTGTTCCCAGTACCAGTTTGGAGTCCTCCAATCTCTGTCAAACACTTTAATGTGACATTTCTGAATTCGGGCATCTCCAAAAATCGTTCTCTAAGGGTATCGATAACGGTCGTCTCGAAGATATAACCAAGCGGAATCCAGTTAAAGAATCGGAGAAGGGTCTCGAGGGTAGCCTTGATCAAACTTTCTTGGGTGGCGCTATTCAGTACTTCGTTGCAAAGCTGGAAGATGGACGAAAACTCTGCACACATCGTCGTCTTCAAGTTCTTTGTCTTTGCAGAAGTCATCTGGTCCGCCGAGTAATCGAAAACTTCCTCCGATAACAATCTCAAAATCGACATATTATTCTCGCATATCGATAAACTTGTGTGGCAGGAGGATATGATCTCGTTGATGAAAGTGGGCCAGTTGTGAGGCCATTCTTGCTTCAAGATGGAAACGAGGACGAGGTTCAGCTTGTTCAAGAGGACTCTTTGGGACCTTAGAGACTCTTCCGATCCGGAACATTGTATGATGAAACCAACGACGAAATTTCGAATGCCTGGAACAAGTCAATATGGCATACTTTATTAAGGAAAGTAACAGAATCTATTTACCTTGGCACTGCTCTCTGGGCAGAACCTTCCACCTTGTCATGATAACATGATCTAGTACTTGCAAACCCAAATCTGATAATTTGTCAGCGAAACAGCATAGAGAGGGCGTTAAGGAACCTTGACCGACATTTGGCTTGCGGATATGTAGACTCTTGTAATATCTTATCAACTAACAACCACGCATCCGGATCCTCCTTGAACTATATAGTATATCAGTATCGATGGCGATATGGAACGAGAGAAAGATTTTCGGCGCATAAGGAAGTCGTACCTGGTTCATTGCAGCCTGAGCGGCTTTTTGCTACGGAACAAACGCGTCAGTAAGGATCTTCCGGTATGAATAGATTCATTTGGATATATGATATATACTCACAGCCTCACCGCGACCTTCATAGAAAGTCTTGACGGTCGCGTCAAGCTCTTCAATGGTGACAGCCATCTTTGCAGCTTGATTTAGGTATAATACCCTATCCTGCTCTCAATAGATAAGCAATACGCTTTAATACCCTTTTGTGCAGCTTGCGCTGTTACAAGAAACTTTATTAAAAGAAGTTGATGGTATGTTTGAAGAAGTTGTTCGAAAATGTCAAGTTGAAGATTGTTGGACCCAGCCGCATGTTCAAAGTGCTTTGTGCCCCACTAAGAGGAGGGATTCTCTCAGCGGGCCTTCAATACCGATCGGTAAGCCAGCAGGTCAGGTGATCATACCCAAATTATCTCACTCGGAAGATTTATCCGTAAGTGAATTCCTCTGATGTGAGTTAATTCAAAGCTTCAAGGGTGTTCAATCAAATTCCATTCAATTCATGACCTTGTTTCAATACGATATACCGCTGTTCTTTTCCTTGTTAGGAACAGATTGATCCACTGTGGACTATGATTACTTTATAAGCAATTACAGCAGAGTCATGGATGAGAAAACTGCATATACTCATCATACCCCTCGATTTTCTGTGCGTGGCGAACGAGGGAGCTGTATAAATCCAATTCTCTTCCATCATCTCTATCTTTGGCGGTTAATTTTCTACGTTTAATCTACCCACTCTTCAATACTCCTGCGTAAACTCTGCACGATCCGCAATTCTCTACATCAATGGCGAATGAGAAATTTACATCTAGTCGATGTGCCCCTCGACCCTCTCCGTCCTGGGACTACATCCGTCATTCTGCTCCTTGGTCCCTTGTCCTGAGACTAAGCATACCTCTTAATATACTCATCTCCTGTTTGTATCAATACTTCAACTCTTCATCTCGTATATACTCAGTAGTATGTACTCGCATACTCCTCATTCTCTCATACAGTCCCAGTCATTGCTCAGGTCTATGTCATATATCTCATTTTGCTCACAGCTATTCATACCTGCATCATGATAGCATTCATTAAATCAAGTGATCCAACATTATGAATTTGATATCATATTTAGGCATAGATTACCAGATCTCCCAGAGAGCTTCTTCCCCAAACACATTCATAAATCGAAATTTGATATATCACATTCTTGCCTATAATAAGTACCGATATCTACCTATCTATTGAATGCAGGATCTCGTGGAAAGCTGAGGCTTCCATACAATCTTCCGTGTTCCTTCTACCGAGTTGGATCTAAATTTCCGAACCAATGAGTTTGCGTTTGTTACACATGAATGTACTATCCAATAGGGTGTCGAGGCAAGATGGGTTATTTGTACGACCATGAAAGCTCGGGGGCCTAGAAGTTTCTTCTTTCAGTTGCTTTACCTTTCATGTTGAATCTTGGAATTACCAGTACTACACCAATCTAATGTCAGAGCAGAGTATCAGCAGCATTGCTTTACGAGCAGCGGGTCAAGAGAGATGAGAGATACGTCAATCACAAGCAAAACAAATTTGGATGCTTAGCAAACAACGAAAATTGACAAACTGATATAGTATAACGATCAAATGAACATAATAACAAGACTACAGCTCTACGCTCATGGCTATTATAATCTCTTTCAATGAGATGTGTATATCCACACGACCAAAGGTTACACTAGAGCCCAATGTACAGATCAACGCAGACCTAACTGCCAAAGAAAAAGCAGTCAATACCTACATGGCAATATACAGGCCTTTCAAGCTTATTAAAGATAAATTTCCTAAGACAAGACCAATCGATACCTATGAGGCCTAAGACTAGACAAATCTAGAAACATAGGTAATGTCAGCGGGACTTCTAATTACGTATTGACTTGAGGACAATTAATCAAGGACATGCATGAATATGATTTACAACCAAAACCAATCCTCCACTTCAACAACCTAAATTCTAAATCCAAACCCAGCTTCTTACTAATAAAAAACAAATGCAAACTCCCGAACACCAATACTTCTCCCAGAATTTCCCCCTCGCTTGTATAACCACATCTCCTCGCATTGCTTCTCAATTTCTACCACCCATACATCCAACCCCATACACAAGCCCCCTCAGAACTACACTTGCAATCTCTGATTTTTTGCTATACACATTACATATATATTTCCATATCATTTCGGGAAACAAACAATCACCATACTCCATACTCCATATCCCATCATCTTAGGTATAACGACTTCCCAAAAGTATTTTAAGGCTTAATCAAACACATCCCAAGAAAATTCACTCTCTTGAATACATCTCCCAACCCCAAATAATCACTATCTAGATACCTACATATGCACTTATCACCTCTACCGTATCCCCATCCCCATGCCTGTATTTCCACTCACACATCTCCCACTCAAATGTTCCGAATCAATCCGCGAAGCGAAGAGAGCTTATTCTACTCCTCCCCTCTCTCAGCTTCAATTCTACGATCCCTAGCAATAAACTAATATTGTGTATTTTCCATCCCCATCCCCTCTCCATCCCCTTTCCCTTCCGATTATCCATTCCCAGCATCCTCATCACAACATCCCCCTCACATCCACCCTCCCTCCCAAGAAACAAAAAAACAAAGAAACAAAGAAGAGAGAGGCAGAAGAGAGAGGCAGAAGAAAGAGACAGAAACTCAATAAATCAATACTCACATTACATTTATAACATCTACACACCTATCTACACACCTATCTACACACCTATCTACACACCTATCTACACACCTATCTACACACCTATCTACACACCTACACAAGAACTCCCATGCAACCCACCAAAAAGTCAACACCACCCATCAACCCCAAACCTTTGATTCCCAGACTAGGCAATCCATCTATCCATCTATTTCCTATACATCTAAGATATCTGTTTCTCACCTTATTGCCACATTCAAAAGTTCAAACATACGTATGTATGAAGTTCCTTCGTTTATTCATTCATTTATGTACCTAGTATATATATGCATTCATCCGTATTCGTCCATTCATTTTATGTAACCACCTAGAGAATAATTTTTGACCTCTCCAACCTATCTGCATTTTCCCACCCCCACCTAAGAGTGATTTTGAGTTCCCCTAAACCATTCCAAATATATCCACGATAATTTTTGAACAATGCTGATCTCTGCCCATAGCAATATAGAAATTACACATCACTCCGTCTCATTCCATTCAACACCGCTCCCACCCTTTGCATTTCTTCAAAGAACGCAACTAAGCCTTTTCATACCCTGCCTCCTTCAATCCAGTATCAAGTGCCTCAATAGCCTTCTCTACATCCCCTCTGCCCTCATCCATAACACTAACTCCCATGTGTCCCACCCTAACATACTTTGTCGCAATCTCTTTATGCAAGCCACCTGCAAAAATAACTCCCTTCTTCACCAAATTTGGCAATAACTCTGCGGCTTTGACGCCTTCAGGAAGATAAATAGCAGTCATACCATTTGCCTGATCGGCAGGATTAGGTGCCAATTGTTTGAGCCCTAGATCTGCGACTGCCTTTTTGATCTTTTGTGATGTAGCTTTGTGTTTAGCGAAACGTTCAGAGAGAGGAATAGAGAGAATTTGGGTGAGAGAGGTGTGTAAAGCGTGGACTAGTTGAGGAGATGGAGTGGCGAAGTAGGATGGCTTTTTAGCTTCGTAGTTTTGCATTACTATTTCCATTAGCATCATATCCTATACACCAAAAATGCAAATGTCAAACTTACTTGGCAACCAATTCTTGAATGAAGCAAAATACGATCCTGGAGGAGTCTTCCTTGCCTTGAATGTCTCAATCGCTCTACCACTATAGTACGAAATTGAAAGACCAGCTGGACAACCAATCGCCTTCTGACTCGCCGTGATGACAGCATCCAAACCCCAGCTATCAAATTCAATCTCCTCACATCCCACACTACAAACACCATCTACCACAACCAATGTCTCAGGAGAAACGCGATGAACAAGCTCACTCAATTTCTTCAACTCACTCAAAACTCCCGTCGAAGTATCCACATGAGTGACCGTGATCAACTTATATTTCTTCTCCTTCAATGCCTTTTCAATCTCGTCCAATTGAGGTCTTTCCCCAATCTTCGCCTTCAATTGTGTGGGTTTGACTCCATAAGTTTCAAAACAATCCGCGAACGAATCTGCAAAATAGCCAGTATGGAGGACCAATACCTCATCACCTGGTTCTGCCAAATTTGCAGCCACAAGATCCCATCCAAGAGTACCGGAACCAGAAATGACGAGGGGTTGGGAAGTGGGATCGGTAGATTGGAAGAGCTTGCGCAGCATAGAGAGAGTTTCGCCGAAAACTGCTACGAATGGAGCGCTGACGTGACTTTCACTGTTTTATTTGAGGATTGGTCAGTGATTTATCCTATTTCAAGACTCAAATCAAATTGCTAGTAATGATAGGTAAATACCTATAATGGCTCATAGACTGCAAGACAGCATCGTCAAACTCAATTGGGCCCGGAATGAGCAAAGTAGGGTGAGCTTGTTGAGTCGACATCTTGATATTATTTTCTTGAAGCTGTGTAGAATTGCTGAAGCTTCTCGATGGTGTTGTAGATACCGAATTGGTAGAGTTGTCAAGTAAATTGGGATTTATCTGTCGTGCAATAGCAGACAGTCTAGCTTGAGGAGCCACGATTTGAGGAATGGCGGGGTAAAACACCCGCCTGAAAGCCAGCTTGGAAATGGTTCCGTCCCGTTATTATCCGATTGGACCAATAATTGATGCTCTATTAGACAAGAATGAATAGTCTTGGTAAGAAAATGCTTAGGTTTGGGTGCTACAATCACTCGGAGTAATGAGAATGAGGGATGACATTGGGATTTATTTACCAAAAGAAGCGGTGATGACCGTCAATTGTTGCATAAATATTAACAGTTCGTTTCATAACTTCATAAACTTCATAAAAACGCACACCTAACCTCACTATTGTACTCCGAGGTCGGGGATTTCTTCGGGGACTTCCTACAATAAACTACCTAGACTCCATCAATGCCTTTACCCTTTACAAACCCCCAGCAATTTTACTTCTTAACCTCAAAATATGTATTACCATCATACAATAAGAGAAGAATATTCGATTTGATATCGCTTTCCCCTTCCAATCCAAAAGAACCTATCAATTGCTATCTATGCGTGCTGTGTAGCTTGTGATATATGGATAAAACACGATGAACTCCTTCCAATGCTTTTTCTCTTTTCACCATACCATACACTACCATGCTATGCTAATCGTAACATTCGTTCTCCATTCCCGTTCCATTTCAATCATGTCCTCTTCTTCCACTGTGCCACTTTCACGTACCCGTACCATTTTTCTTCATACATAATTACAGTAGAGTGAGATTCCCCGAACATATGTACCATACCCATATATACACTTCATTCCTTCAAATCATACCTTCCCTATGCTCTCTACTTCTTCTTCGTCTGAAAGACCTTCTTAACCTTCGTCCTAAGAGGTTTCGCCGGTTGAGCCGCATGTTTCACCGCTGCGATCTTCTTTGCCTCCTTGGTCGTTCTCTTTCCGATATCCCATCCCCAACCCCTCAGCGTCCTCACAACCTTCGGGGTCACTGCCGCCGTCAACGGCACTCTAATAAAAATAAACGATTTATGGATCGCGTAAGCGAGAGCCAGTTGAGTACCTAGACTAGCATCCCTTTTATTGCGCTCTTCTGCTTCTTCTACGCCCCATCCTGCCATTTCTACTCCGTCGCCGAGCTTGTCGGATCCGGTAACATCGTGCGAAGCTTTTTGCATGGCGACACGCCATTCGTGGAAAGTGGTTTTGATGGATTCGGGGATTATGGATTTTATGGAGGAGGTTATTGTATGTTCCCATTCACCTATGATAGTGTGTTAGCCGGCCACTTGGATTAAGCTTTGGAAAATGTTAGACAGAGGATAGAGCTCCGTCTGAACTATTCATGCATGGGATATAAAATCAAACTCCCGCGCATATGCAATTCCCAATATAAACATCCGACTCAATTCGAAAGAAAAAAGCGACATTTCACTTACCAATTCTATCCGTTCCCAGCGTCCTCACTAACAAATAGCAAAATGGAAAATCTGCCGCAGATAAAAATATATAAACTCCCACCACACTCCATCCGTATTCTCTGCTCAATTTCTTCATTCTCCCTGATAAACTGGTATCATCCCCCAAATTTTCAGGCTTTGCTTCTCCATTCCTCCTCGGTCTTGAATTGTGAAAGTACCTATTTGTTCTTGCGCGAAGACGTTGGAACAATGTTTCCGAAGACGATCTCGGATTCGAGGAGAATGTAAAATTGGCAGTCTGCGGACGGGATTTTGAGCGAAGAGAGTTTATGGGAGTAGAGGTAGATGTAGTTATAGGTCGCTGTGGCAGCTTTCGCAAAATAGCTGATCTTGTAGATGTCGTATTTTGAGTCGTAGTTCGATAAGCTGTGATGAACTGGCGCATTCCCCCAGCCCTCAGTCCTAATATCGTTGCGCGGAACATATTTGCGCTTTGGTGATTCCTCCTACCACAATGTGAATCGGATGTTATGTCGTTTTTTCTTTCACCCTTTTATAACTACCTCCTGAATTCCAAACTCGTACTCAATCGCGTTCGTTCTTCCTCGTCAAATATCCTCGCAATCTCAAAATGAGGGGTCCCAACAACCGGATTCGTTTACTATGTCCGGAAAATCCGTTCGCAAGTGCTGATTCCTGTATAGTTAATTGACTTCGTGATAAGCTGACAGGTCAATTAATAATCTCAGACTCTCATTCCTTCCTACAGTTCAGTAGTTCATCGCAATGTTTCAATTGACATGCGCTCTTCGAATCGTAGTTCATTCAATTGTCGACATATTCCACTAAAGTTTTGATGAGGGACTAGACTACCAAAATTTGAGACGGCAAATTCCTTCCACGCTTTTGACAAGGGAAGCTCCCGAATGAGCGCATGATGATGTAAAAGAATTACACATTACGGTGTTCTAAGAGAACTAGTTGTGCAATAAGTGGCTCAATTCTGTCTCTTATGAAATTTGTACATAATGACTTACGAAATTATTCTCGTCCCAACGTATTTTACTAGATGAGCATTTCATACCAACGGTTGTAAATACCTTGTATGTATCCTGTCTTTAACTAATGAAGTAGCAAACGCCGCGCCGGCTCTCCGGAGATTCATGGTTGGTGGGCGGGAGAGGTGAAGACAGAATGTCTAGAATGTTGCACGCTGGGTAATTCAAACATTCGAGCGCAGCGAGCCATGAGGGCTTGGGGGCCTGCCCCTAAATTGTTCTCTAAAGAGATGAACGGCATTCGGCAATAGGGGAGTCGAAGTGGTGAGGAAAATGTGTTGATAGTATATTGAAACACTCCTACCCCGCAACGTTAGCAAGCAACAACAAAGTCTCGACGTTTTTATGATCTGATCGTCGAAGTGAGCAAACCGGGGTAAGCTGGAGAATGGTGAGTTTGACTTCATGATAAACGGACTTTCGAACAGGATAAGGAAGTGATTATAGAAGGTAGAGTTTCAACAGTAAGAAATAGAAAAGATATCACTGGAACAAGAAACATTCACTGAAGAGCATGGTTGAAGATTAAAGTTTTGAAGGTAATCAAATCAATTCGATTACGATGGTTTAAACAGTCGATATGGACAACAGAAGCTATATTTACAAAGAACCCGAACACTGAGCGCAATCTCCTCCAACACCGTCCCCTTCCCCCTTCTATATTGTTCGAAAAAACCCTTTGCAGGGCTTATTCATCATGGTGTTAAGATGCTTAACACTTGACACCAGATGGGAGACCAGCGCACTTGGAGGAGGTCTTACCACCGGAAACGCTGACGTCCCAGGTCCATCCAGAGCACTTGGCGCAAAGAACGTAGACGTTGGTACCACTGGAAGTGACGGTACCCTTAACGTTGGAGAAAGTAACATCGGTAATGGGGACACCGGCAGTTGGCTTTCCGGTTGGGGAACCGTTTTGGTAATCTTGTTGAACAACAACACCGTAGGATGTAATGCCGGAGAGAGTGATGTCCTTGTAGGTAACGCCGGAGACAGATCCAGTAGCACCAGAAACGGTCTTGATGCGGACACCGTTGGCAGAGTTCTTGACAGTGGAGGATTCAATGGTGATGTCGGAGACAACGTTGTCGGAACGTCCACCGACAGATCCGATGGAGAGACCGTGACCACCGGAGCAGGTTCCACCGGTGAAGGTGATACCAGTACCGGAGTTGATAGCGAGACAGTCATCTTGGTTTTGAACGTTGGCACCGGAGATGGTGATGTCGCTGGAGGAACCAACATCGAAAGCATCAGTGTTGTGTCCGAGGGAGGTACCGGCAGAGTTGTCAATGTGGATGTTGGAGAGAGTAAGACCGGAAGCACCGTTGATGGAGAAGACTTGAACTGGAGAGTTCAAGATGTTGATACCATCGATGACGGATTTGCCCTTCAAGGAGTGGGCGTAGAAGAACTTTGGCTTGGTCTTTCCACCGTTGGTTCCCTTACCATCCCAGTACTTGGCTCCTTGACCATCAAGCGTGCTGCCGGCAGCACCCTTGACAGTGATGTCAGTTCCGGAGACAGAGAAGAGAGGACCGGACCATTCTTCGTAACCGAAGGTGGTGGTACCCTCGAAGATGACCTGGGTACCCGAGTTGAGGCCAGTCAAGTCAAGAGTGGTACCGGATGGGACAGAGAGGGCGCTGAGGACAATGGTTGCGCAGGAAGCCTTGGACTTGGAAGCGGCGGCGGCACCATTAGCTCCGGAGAAGGTACAGGCGGCAGCACGGTTCTCGATAGCAGCGAGAGCATCAGCTGGGTTTGGTGCTGCGGTTGGTGCTGGTGCTGGAGCAGCAGCGACGAATGCGCTCAGCGCAAGGAGGCTCGAGGCCATGGAGAGAATTTGAACCATATTGGCTAGTAGTGTAAAAGAATGTAAGTTTAAAGAGTGAATGTACTAGACAGTATGGAAAAGAATGTAAGTGATGATGAGATGAGGAATGAAAAGAAGGTGTTTGAAGCTTCCTTATATATGTAAAATACATAATGTTGAAATTCGGAGAAGCATCGAAGTGGAACCTGGTTGAATGGCGCCGTCGGCTGTTGATGCGAAATGTCCACAGCAGTAAACCTAACCCGCAGTGAGCCAAAGTATCTATCATGCTATGGTCCGCTTTTGACTCTGCAATGTAAGATCAAGGTCCGCATTTTGATCACAGCAATCCTTGGAACATCTTCCAACATAAGCTTTAAAAAAAGGAGAGATTGCCCGGTGGAGTACAAAATCTCACCACTTTCTTATTGAATGGCACATACAACAAGGGGGAACAAAAGTCTTGGAACATGAAACGAAGCAAAAGAAGCTTTAAACAAGCATAACAATCAATCTTGGCTAGACCCTCCGATATATTAAAATATCATCCCGAGGTAATTTCGAAGTACCGTTACTCCATAATTACTTGTCAAGGAGATGAAATTGAAGCTCTTCTAGACTATTGCCAGAATACAACAGCTCAATCAGTGTGATTAATAAAAAGCTAACCCAAAAAGCGATGCGGCGAAGTTGTTGGATGTTTTGAGTTGATGAAATGTCAACAAACGACGGGATGCACTAGAAATTTGATGGAAGTTTAGAAGGATGTGATTGGTGTGGTTAGCAACCCCTGAGATTCTGATTATTGCTTTTGCGAGGTAGTACCCTTCAATACGGCGTAACGTAGGGATTATGCTTTTGGAATTTCAATCTGACTGTTGAAAAAAGGTGGATCATCTGATGGCATTACAGAAGATAAGATGACTACCAGGCGAGCCTGGGTGGCTTTTTCCATCCCACAAAGTTCTTCCGTCCAATGATTGAGATGAAAGTGGACAGGTGCATTAATTCACGTTTCATCATTACAGGGAATCATTCTCCATTTGCTGGTACATCAGCCACACTTCCCATACTAAACACACCATTCGGACTTTGCTAACCATGTTCACTAAGATTAAGGTACGATCCGCGAACGGAAGCGTAACATTTTGAACTTTAAGGCCTGGTTATTGAGTAGTTAAGGTTAATTCTTAGTTTTATATGCAAACACGTGAGCGATACGGCCAGATATTGACTAGGTGACTAGGTTCAACGGTCATTAGAATTGTGATTGGAATGTCACTCATAGTATCCGATACGGCCCACGGCTGATGTTCGATAGAATGTTAATTTATATGAACTTTATCTATACCAAAGTTTAAACATTCCGTGATGTGCTATCTAAACCTTCCGTATTCTGAAGTGATATCGCAATTGTAAACTTTACCCTCATCTTCAAGACATCAGGGTCTCCGATGTTGTTGTCCTGTCATTGCAACTATGTTCTGGCCTGTTCTGGTCGGGTCTAGTCTGGTCTGTACGCCACATGTTGAAAGTCGTGCAAAAAAAAAGAACCAGAAAGATGTATCTACTTAGAACGACAGTCACGCTTCTTTGCGTCTACATGCAGTACCAAGATCTCCCCGAAGCTGCCGGCAGCAGAATATAGATTCTAAGCGTTGCTTGTTTACCGCCTCCAAGTGATCCCAATTCATATAAATCGACTTGGCTCCCCAGTACCCCTATTGGCGTCGCCTAAGCTTTTGCCAAGTTGTTGTAAGCCATAAAAGATAATCTATACCGGCGAGGATACCCATTGTATAATATATTAAAACTCCGCAATAGTCCGCACGTGTTCCGCAACGGCATTATAACATGATTAAACAAATCAGATTGTAAACCATTTCGGCTTTTGCAAGGTGCATCACACCTTATCGGCAAAAAGACAGAAAGTGGTGCGAGGGTGGACGAGAGTGGCTCGAGAGTGGGTTTGTTGGGGAACATGAAACGACTAGAAATTTCTTAGAAACTTGGTTCATCAATTTGCAGGAGATATTAATTCATGCATGTTATACTTTTATCACGTGTAATTACTAAATTAGCTTAGCTTAGATTGACTAATCCTGGGCTAATATCTTAGCTCTTAATATTATTCTAATTCTATATCTTTTATTTTATATATAAATCTTATAAATGATAGTAAATTCTACTTTGAATATAAAAATAGATCATTAGCATTCATATCAGATTATTTTCCTTTTTATAATGTATTTCTTATAATCAAATCTTTCTTTAAATCTTCTTAAGTTATTAGAAAATCTTTTATTTATAATGTTTAATTATTATTATAAATCTAATTATATTTTAATAAAATAATATATATAGTAATAGATATATAAATATAAAGTTTTATAACTAAATATTAATAAATAATAAATATTTAAATCTATTTAGATTTAATAATATTTGTATTTAAATTAAATATTATAATATTTTAAATAAACTTTTTAGAATTCTTATATTAATATATATTCTTAATAATATACTTGAGTTTTTCTAATTTTGCAAAAACTATATCTAATAATATATAAAAATAAATTTCAAGCTTAATATATCAATTCTTAATATTAGTTTTTAAGCTAGTTTGTATTATATTAGATAAAATAAAGTGTTTAATTATAATCTTTATTATAGAATAATTCTAATAATTATTATATACTATATAGACTCCCATATAACAAAATCTTATATTAGGAGTTATCTTATACTTTTGTTTTTAAGATTTAGATTATTTTAAATTGAATAATAAAATAGAAGTGTTTATTGAAATTGTGAATAATATTTTTGTTTTTTATAATATATATTTGTTTATTATTTATATAACAGTCAAGTTTTTAAATATTATTAAGGAATTATTTATAGCTTATTTTATTATTTTCTAATTTAGTTAATATTTATAAGAAAAAGCAGAATTATAATATATTAATAAAATATCTATAGTATTTATTATACTTTTATTATATATGATTATTAAATTAGCTTAACTTAGATTAGCTAATCCTGAGCTAATATCTTGGCCCTTGGTATCATTCTAATTCCACATCTTTTATTCCATACACAAACCTCACAATGCTGTTCTGATTACTATTTTCAATCTGTATATTGTTCTTTATTACCCCTCCTGTAATCATTACAAAGATCGAATGATGTCTCAATATATATAGGAGTTCTTCATTGGTGGCCTTATATTTCATTCCAGATGATTTATCATCCATCTATCAAGTATTTGCATTATATTTTGCTTTCAAAAAATCTAGAATACGCCGAATAGTCTATCCGTGCATCTACGCAATCTCACTCAATCTCTCACCCCCTTGCCATTGAATCCAATCCAGGTCAGGGGTGATTCGAGTCGTCTAGACTTTACTTGTATTTCGATTGGCGAGGGGCGTTTCATGTGTCTACAATTTTGGTGAAGAAGGGCTTTCATGAAGGATAGCTTGTTTCGTAGATCAGATGATCAAGCAGCCAAGCAGAAGAACTTTACTTGAACCATTGTTTGTGTTTATCTGATGAAAATATCCAGAAATAACTTGACAAGTAAGCTAGATGTGACGAATTGACTAGATTTGCTAACGTCATTGTTTTATGGCCAAGATTTATCTCATCAACATGAGCTCTCTTCTGCTTGTTGTGTACGCCTCGTATGGACGGAATAAGCACAAGCTCTTGGGCCGAACATACTAATGTAAACCTGGCGAGATGCCCTGTATAAAAGCGGTTATCCAGGCCTCATTGAGCGACCCCATCTCATATATGCAGGGAAGTGTCAGGGTATTCAAGTGTGCAAGTGTGGGGTTGGTAGCTCCTGACATCTATGGGCGAAACATTATTCACGGAATCCTATTCAATAGTCGTCTATCGAGAATTTTCCATGTTTCTCTACCCTCGGCGTTTATTTGGATTCTTCCACGAAGTTTTTCGTTTCTCAAATGCTTACGCACGTATGTCATGATTGCCCTAAAGTTAAATAGTCTGGCTTGGCCGTCGAAATTCGGTCTGTCTCAACCCACTCTATTCAATCATTCATCCGTATCTTCGTTCTAACTTTAATTGCCAAGATGCGTGTCCTTCTTACCCTCAGTTCTTTCATTGCTGCTGTGCTGGCCACTGCTCGTACGACACCCCCATCGGGTGCTATCACAGCTGGGTCCGGAGGAACCTACTCTACCGTATGTTGCTTAGAATGTATCCACAAGAATCCGCTTTTACTAACCAAGCAAATAGTTCCAAAAAGCCGTCAATGCTCTTAGCAAGACCACAACCTCCGCCCAAGTCATTTTCCTCTACTCCGGAACTTACTCGGAACAAGTTACCATTCCCGCCTTGAAGGGAAAGCTCACCGTCTACGGATACACCAAGGACACTTCCAGCTACTCAAACAATGTTGTCAACATCGTACACAGCTCTTCCCTCTTGAGTGGAGCTGCCAATGATGAAGAAACCGGAACCGTCATTAACTTGTCGGAGAACACCTCTTTCTACAACATCAACATCAAGAACACCTATGGAAAGGGTTCGCAAGCCATTGCTTTGGCTGCCTACAACACCGAACAAGGATACTACGGTGTTGGTCTTTACGGATACCAAGATACTCTCTTGACCCAAACCGGTAACCAAGTTTACGCCAAGTGCTACATCGAGGGTGCCGTTGATTGGATCTTCGGCCAACACTCCGTTGCTTGGATTGATGGTTCTACCATTGCTGCTTCTGCTGGTGGTGGATGCATTACTGCCAACGGACGCGCAACTTCCTCTGACCCATCTTTCTACGTCATCAACAAGTGCACTGTTACTACCAGTTCCTCATCGACTGCTGGTTCGGGAACTGTTTGTCTCGGTCGTCCATGGACTGAGTATGCTCGTGTTGCTTACCAAGAAACTTCCCTCGGCAGCATCATTGAGAAAGCCGGATGGTCCCAATGGTCTACCAGTGATCCAAGAACCGGTGCTGTTCTCTTTGAGGAGTATGCCAACACTGGTACTGGTGCTTCAGGTACTCGTGCTAGCTTTTCAAAGAAGTATACTACTGCCTACACCATCGGTGGTATTTTGGGAAGCTCCTACAAGAACTGGGTTGATACCTCTTACCTTTCTTAGATGGGTATCAGCATGACTCTGAAAGTAGGAATTGGGGATGGAAACTGAGGGATGTGGTTATTTTCTGATGAGGTATTTTCAATTGTATATAGCTATTTGAAGCTTACATCGCTTTCTGTGCATAAATATTATAGCTTTTTTGCTGCAACGAAATCTTATTATTTGTCTTGTTTTGTATTGTGAATATGTGATAAACTGAAGTTTAGTTGCGTTTTCGAATATCCAAATCCTGCCTACTGTTAGTACATCTTGATCTAGTACAACATCGTGTACATTTTCACGCCATTCATCACCATTAATCTCAAAACTCAATCACATCCTTTCCACTCAGCATCATTCTAATCATTCCTCTTCTTCAGAATTATCTCATGTATTTTTATTAAACCATCAAAATCTCCATCGCCATCATAATCATAATCATAATCAGACCTCATGTTATTTTCACTCATCCTTCTAAATTTCAGCAACATCACAATGCGAACAGCCTAGGTTTCAAACTCGAATGGAGATACCTACAAAAAAGAATGTGTAAGATTTCTATCTCCATTCTCACTCCCGTTCTCTTTATTTCGCACGAATTAAAGTCCTTGATCATTTTATTTTTCATAATGTATTTAGAATCTATACTCGTAGACAGAGGAAAGGGGTGTCAGTAGTTTGTAAAAAAATTAAAAAATTAAAGAAGAATACTATCCTGATTGAAAAATGAGGTTTATATTCCGCTAATCATTTGCTCAATAGCTGATCAGGATACTTTCCTGATGCTCTTGAGTAGAATGGATTTATTTGATAAGTGATAGACAGCTCTGAAGTGGTGTTGTATTGAGATATAACTGAGGGATTTCGTATATCTATCTCTGTATTATCTTATGATGAATCTATTATTCTACCATCTCATTACCTCCTCGGGTTCAGAATTGATGCAAGTACTCCTAAGAAAAATCTCAAATCAACTAACTCCTCGCTATTTACTTCTAGTCCTCTCTCCTCACCATCTCGCTTCTGTAAATTTACAGTCAAACAAACCTTCCCTTCATATCAATTTGGCGAAATCCTCTATTTAACACTCCTATACATCTTCTAAGAATCGCTGTAGTCCGTAGGAAGAAATCGTCTAATCAAAGTAAACTCTTGAACCTAGTATCATTTCTCAAATTATCTACTCGAGGTCAAAATTTCAAAATGTACTTTATACTGATCGGACACATCTTTCAAGTTCTCAGTAGCTAAACATCTATATAGACTACCCTATATATCGAGATATCATTTCCTCTGTATATCTTTACATACATAATATATCATAGAACTAAATTTCTCCTCTCATTATGTTCTTGAGTTAAGTAAATCAGGTTAGTCGAAGCAAAACATACTAGGAAGAAAAGCTGAACATCTATTACTCAGTCACACTACTTCTATTGAATACACACAAGTATAGATGCTATCTCTTTAAAACTCATACCCATCAAAATTCACCCTGTCCCTCATCTCTCTCACATTTCCCCCCTCCCTAACATCCATTTTTCAAAAATAGAAACAAACCGAAACCCAGCTCCCATCTCAACTCAAAAGCCTCCTTCCTCTTGAACTCCCTTCTCGTGGACTAAATCACATCACACACAATATCAAGATCCCTCCCAAGCCCAAACCACTTGAAAAACTCCCACATTGTTACTAGTATCTACTTACGCATCTAAAAATCAAAACTGGCGCCTTCATTCCAAATCCCAAAGTCCACATACTTGTAAGTTGAGTAGAGAGAACTTACCGGTTGGTAATGGATATATCATAACGAATCTTCATTCTGTGATTTCATATATAAAACTCTTTATATCAAATCATATCACCTCATATCAAGTTTGAGTTTGAGAACTTTATAATCTATTCTCATACTAACCTCAAAAGACTATCTTTGTAGGTACTATGTGTTTAATAGCCATAATAAGAATAATAACAAGCGACCTTCGGCTTTCGATCTGAATTTATTTCTATTTACTTATCCATCTATCCATCTATCTACTCCCACCTCATCCCATTCCATCCCATCTCTCTCTTTCTTTCCTTCCATCCATAAATACAATACAACCCAAATTCCACTAACCCCTTCACGTTTACATACCTTATATACCTCTTATCCCCCCTACTCTATCAAGAAATGTCCACACATATGACAATCTTGTAAGATAAACTCTCGCATAAACATATAAAAATATATATCCGATCTCTCTTCTCTTCTTCTTTTCTTTTCTTTCCCATAATTTCATCTCATCTCATGCCACCCGCATCCTTGATTCTTAATCCTCAATCCTTAATTCCTAACTCCAAGATATTAAACTTTTGAAATCACTTCTATATCATTATATCAAATCACCCTGCCCTCCTTCTCATCCTATCTCTAGCCCTCCATCCTCCGTCCTCGACTTTCAGTCTTTCAATCTTTCAATCTTTCAACTCCCCTTCATCCCACTCCCTTCATCCCACCCACAAAAAGCCCATCTAAGAAAAATCCAAAATCCAAAATCCAAAACTACAAAAACCCTTACAAAATATTATAATCAAAAATCCACTCTCACTTATATCTTCCCACTCACATATTCAACACATAATGTAATATGATATAATATAATCAATCAACTTACTATCTCATAATCATTATCTCAATCCCTATTTAGAATCAATTTCATTCCTCCTCCTCCTCACTCTCACCCCTCCTCACTCTTCACTCTCACTCTTCACTCTTCACTCTCACTCACCCCTCCTCACTCTCACCCCTCTCTCTCCTTACACTCACTCACAATCCCAACGAATCGCAATTCTCATTTTCACTCCTCACCCCTTAGCCCCCTCATCCCCCTATTCTCTATATCAATCTCAAGCTGAACCAATCTCGATACAACATCACCCAACACAACACAACACAACCTACACACCCCAAAAGTCACAAACAAAATATCAAGAACTCGATTATTATTTATTAACACTAGCATTAACATCAATCCTACCAATTACTACCAACCACTACACTATAACAACCACCACACATCTAAACCCCACCACTTCTCAAATAATATATACAAACAATAACCCCACTTTATTCAAAAAGATCATACGTATAATTAATCTATTATTTATTCATCGCTTAACTCTCAAACTCCTGGAAAATCCTTATTTCCCTCCTCCATGCTTTTCCTTTCCTTTCCATTCCATTCCTATCCTATCCATTCCCATTCAATCCTTTTATCCACTATAAAATCTACTTTTTCTTCATCCTATCTCCATGCAATTAATTATATCATGACATTAAAAACTATTGGTATCTTCATCTTCATCTTCATCTTCCATCTTTCATCTCCTCATGAAATCATAACCCATTCTCCTACACCCCGCTCCTTTCCTCGAATTAAACTCTAGCTTCTTCTCCCTTCTCCTTTCCATTAACATCTCGATCAATCTCTCCATTTCCATTTTCATTCGTACTCGTACTTCCTCCTTCCTCCTCATCCCTCGGAGCCTGCTGCGTGGGATAAACCGGCGCAAATTTACTCTTCGCCCTGAGCTTCTCTCCATACAAGTAAAAGCACAATGGAATCGGCACCAACACAAGTGCTACACAACCCAACAATGTTCCCGCCCAATTGACTCCCATGGCCTTGAACATATATTGTGAAAACAGCGGGAATCCCGCTCCTGCCAACGATCTCAACAATGTATTTGCCGCAATAGCCGATGCCGCAAACATAAGGTATGCATCCACAAGATAATTCAAACTCTGCAAAAAGATTGCCAAAAGTCCAAATCCTGTGAGTAAACCCGAAAGCGTGGGAACGATCCAATGAATATCAGCTCTATACCCCGACCAACCGAACCAAAAGAGTCCTGCTGCGAAACTCACTCCTCCGATAATCACCGGTGGAAGACGCCATTCAGGAACTGGAATACCGTTGTTTGCTGCTAACTTACGATTGTAAGATGGTTGAGTAAGAACAACGTAGATACCTGCGATTAACATTCCAATGATCATACCGAAATATGGAAGGCCACCCACGCCACCTGTGAAACCGTGGATCTGTTGGAAGACGATTGGATAGGCTGTAAGGAAGAGGTAAAGAAGACCGTAGATGAAAGCCATGTAAATCGATAGAAGAAGAACGATAGGTTCTGATGCCAAAAGTCTAAGAGGACGAGAGAAATTCTTGGTGACCAATTCACGGAAATCGATCTCGATTTCTTCTTGTTTGGCGTGAATACCCCAATTCTTGGTTCTTCTTCTGAGTTCGGCTGCTTTTCCGATCAAGATGACTGGTGGGTAGGTTTCGGAAAGGAAGAAGAGATCTAGGATGAATGCTGCAAAACCCATGATAGCAGTTAACCATTCAGTCCAACGCCAGCCGAGATGAGATTCAACGATAAATCCACCAATGAAAGGTGCTAGAAGAGGTCCAGTGAAAACTGTCATCGAGAATAGGGTAATAGCAAGTCCTCTCGTTTGATTATCGAACATGTCTGAGAAAACAGCTGCAACAACTGCTAAAGGAGCCGCACCAAACATACCTATTCATCCAATAGATTAGCCTTTGCCTATGCGAAATCTCGAAGCGAGAAAATAATGGTATACATACCACCCCAAAATCTACAGATCAACACTGTTTGTAAATCTTTCGCCGCCGCGACTGCAATCTGAAAGATCGAAAATCCAAACATAGAGAGAACAATTGGTAATCTTCTTCCCTTCAATTCCGACAAAGGAGCCCATAATATTGGTCCAAAAGCGAATCCTAAAACATAGAACGAGAGTCCTAACAATCCTACTTCTGTGGAAACATTGTATTCCGCTGCTACAACTCTGGTTGCTGTTGAGAAGATACTCGATGTAAATGATGATACTAATGTTGTATAAGCCAACATCACTGCCGTAACAAGCCTATTTCGATCGATTAGTTCCACTTCAATTGAAGTAGTAGGAAAACTCTTGGGAACTCACTTCTTTTTCATGGGCCAATTGACAGCATGAAGCGGATCATCTAGTCCATCAAATTCTACCACATATTCCTCCTGAGCCGGTAGCAATGGAGGATACTCCTTCCCCAGTCCCATCAATGGTAATGGTTTCTCCTTTGTACTAAATATCCTGGTAAGTCTACTACTCCTTCCCGTCGCCGTTCTTCCCACCGTCCCCGTGTGCTGCGAGCGCGCAGTTTGAATGCGAGATATAACAGTTGGATGACGCTCTAAATCAGCTTGTGTGGGAGCTCGAGAAACTGTAGGACGAATTGAGGCATCGGATGAAGTCGTCGAGATGGAGGATGCAGTGGGTATACGTTCTATTTCGTGGGAGGGATGGCGGGGTAGAGGGGAATGGATGGGAGATTCGACGGAGTAACGTTCTGGAGAGGCATCACGCTCAGCGCGTATTATTTCTCGATCTGCCTCATTCATGGCTGCGATTGTGATGTTGTGGTTGTTCTCAATTGATTATCGTAGTTGTGTTTATACTCGTCCGAGTAGTTTTCGATGTATAGTATGGAGAGATAAGCTTATCAGACTTGGACTCGTCTAGACCTTGTTTTTTTGACTTTGACAATGACGATGATGATTTAATTAATTGTATGTTATGTATGTATGGATGATGAATGAAAAAATAAATCCTCAAAATTTCAAAAAATGAAAGGGATCATAAGATACTTATTCTATTTACTCGAATCTAAAAGCTTTTTACATGGAACATAAAATCTTTACTGCCGAAGCATAAAAACCTGTTATATGACAAGATATCCATCTTAGCTGAGCTTGGTAAGGGGAAAAAAGGAGATTAGCAGAACCTTCTTGCCGAAAAAGTTCCCACCCCGATCTACCTAGGCAAAGTTTTAAACTCCATCTCCATAATCCGTAAAACGACCATGGACGAACTCCATAGTCGGGCAAATTGGGAGAGTTATACCGATTTTAATTTTATGCCGTTGAATCTGAGATCCACTCATACGGGTGGATTATCAATTTTTGACATCAATTCAATAATTTGACAATATAACAATTTAACAGCCATCTAGACGTTCCATCTGATCGTACTATTCAATTTGTAGCTAGACTCATAAACCCTTCAATCCATTTCGATTAATCTCCTATTGGCCAACTCGCCAAATTTCGTGCGTATGAAGCTAAGCTACTGTATGTATTATATGTATCACTTTTGACAGCACGTTTAATAAGCTCTTGTTCATGAATGTTCTTCTGCAGTATGCTTACCAAATCCGTATATGTATCTAACATCATGTACACTAGATTTATCACTATTGCACTTGCGTGTGCCTTCTTATGATGAAAGGGTTCAGATATCGGATCATATACACCAGTTGAGACTCGCAATCTCTAATTGCAACCCTCATTCAACCCTTGAATCTCTCATCATCATCATCCAATCTTCACGCACAATCATGCCATTGCTCAATCATCTTTCCTCCTTTTCGCGCTCATATAGTAAGCCTCCTATGTACATCTCCTCTCTCCGAAGTCACACACCACCATCACCATCACCCATTCTACCCCTAACATACGTCTAACACACATCCATAGACCTTAACACCGGTCCGCAACCTACATTGTCCGCTCCGACTCCAGGTCGAGTATCACAAACACACAAAGACAAAGCAAACTCAAAACTTAAAACTCAGCCCCAACCCCTACCTCAGCTTACGTCTTTGCCGTTACTTCCACCACACTTTGTCAGACTACAATCCATCAAATCCCGCCCAGTCGGCTATCGGCATCTACACACCCAAGTATCCCCACCCAACCCGCCTAAACCCATGAGCCGATCACTGATCAAATAAATAACCACACCGCAATAAACTCCAAACCTCCAAGCCCCCATGTCATGTAGCGGGACCTCCGTATTTTCAAAAAAGTTATGCAAGAACCCTTGTTTTGTTTACCCATGCATACATCAACTTTGAATTCGAATTCCGAGCACAGTACTCCGTGGTCACCATGTAATCACTCTCAGACACTTTCTTTCTACATACCATACTCCGTACTAAAATCTAAAAATGCCGAAATGCGTACCATCTGTTAAAAGCAAAAAGTAAAAATGAGAAATGACATAAGAGGCGTTGTAACCTTAATACCCATCCGTATCCACACCTTCAAACTCGATAAACCTATCTATTCCCATCCACATCTTCCATCATCCATTATATCCATTATAAAATCCTGCAAATACTATAACTAACATATATAGATACCTACCCAACACCACCAATCTCGAATCTTCCATCCCATCCCATTCTCGTCCTTCCAAGCGCTCGTTCCCTTTCCTTTCCTTTCCTCCCACTTCCACCCATTTTCACAATCCAACCCAAATCCAAAACTAGCCGCTTACCCACGGTTACCATCGGCATCTAATTCCATTCCATCCATTCCTCTGCATGCTCACTCTTCAACAAACAACGACAACAACAAGAATAGTTCCAGCTCTAGCTGCCGCTTGCTTCCCATGTAAAATTTCAATCCCAGGAAAGAAAAAAAAAGAAGTAAAAAGAAGAGATAAGAGAAATTTTTTTGCGTTCATTATTCTATTTTGTTTTAATTTCTCTCTCTCTCTCCCTCTCTCTCTTACCTACTCTTCAACAACATGAGTACTAAAAACTATAGCTAGCATCTGATGATGGAATCCAATACAATCTAATCTCTCTCTCTTCCCTCCGTCTCGCCTCTCCCTTCTCTCCTCCCCCCAATCCTAAACTACCAAAACTCAAATCAAATGCTAAATACCAAATCAAATCAAAATCAGATCCAAAAACAAGAATCAGAGAGAACTAAAAGGGAAAAAGAAAAGATACTCATATCTATACTTAAACATACACATATAATTAAACATATAAATACAATACAACATCCAACAACCATCTGAACCCCACCACTCAGCCACTCAGCCACTCAGCCACTCGCTCGCTACCCCTCTCTCCCCCTTTCTCCTCTCTTTTCATCTTTCCTCTCCCTCCCTACCTAAAAGAAAATACTTGTTCAAATTCTAATTCCAATTCCAACTCCAACTCTAATTTAACCCTTGAAGAATAAACCCAAATCCAAAATCCAACTCGAAAGTCCAAATGCAAAACCCAAAACCAAAACCAAAAAAATACATATAACTAACTATTCACCTAAATTCACTCGCTACTCGCTACACCTCCTCTTTCTCTCTCTTTTATTACCCCCTCTCCCCTCTCCCCTCCCTGTAAGAAAAAACTACAACTCCAACCCTACTCCCCAAAACCAGAAAACTTTCTCTCCTCTATCTTCTTCACTCCATTCTCCCCTCAAAGAAAAACTCCAGCTTTAACTCTAATTCTAATCTTGATTCAATTCTATAATAAAAAGCAGTACATAAAAGGATTAAAAAGATAAAAAGATGAAAAGATAGAAAGAAATTCTATTTATTAAAATTCCCCTTTTCCTATTTGTCGAATTCTTCCTCTCTCCTCCCTTCCTTCCTCTCTCCCTTCCTCCCTCTCCCCTCTCATCTCCTCTCATCTCCTCTCATCTCCTCTCATCTCCTCTCATCTCCTCTCATCTCCTCTCATCTCCTCTCATCTCCTCTCATCTCCTCTCATCTCAAAATCAAAAATCAAAAATCAAAACCGCAATCAAAACCGTAATCCTAATCTCAACCCCAACTCCAATCTCTGCACTATCCATATCACTATCTATATCACTATACCACACCATATCCCATATCCCATATCCCACCTGCCTCAAGCAAGCACTGCGCGCTGAGCACTGAGCACTAAGCACAAAGCTATTCAAAAGACAGAACAGAAATAGAATAGAACCAGACCATGCCAGACCAGACCAGACTAGACCGGCTGAAATCAGAGCCGAGCTAGAGCTCAATAATTCCTTACCATTTATATAATATCACATCCCAACCCATCCCAATCCAACCCATCACATCCCATCACATCCCATCGCAACAACACACAACCAAAACCAAAACCATCACAACAATCCAAATTATTTGAACTACCTACCTAGGTAGGTAGGTAGGTAGGTATATTTAAAGTTTCTCATCTACATTGATGACTTGGTACTTCATACCTGGTATTGGGTCTTGAGCTACACTACACTACAATACACATACCATCTACCATTCCTTGTATTGCATTGGTATCATATCATGCCATTGTATTTCCCATGATTTCCTTTCCAATGTCTTTCTACTTCCTTCCTCTCCCTTCATACACCTTCATTCACATATCATTCACCATCATGTAATGTGAATCCATCAACTTCCCTCTCAGGTCTCAAATCAAATGCCAAGTTTAAACAACGCCCCTATAACAATACGCCATGGAATCTTCCATATATCGGCATAGCACGCTTTCATCGCCACGCGAAAACCACAAGAAACGCTCATGTCAATAACCATGCAACCGAATCAATGAAACAAACATGCCCAATTCCTAACAACTCCTTGCTTGAATATAATAACAAACGCCATATGCGCCTTCCATGTCAAATTAACATGGTAAAATCGTGTACATGTTGAGAACGAAGTTCAACAATACATTTTCTGTATCGCTCCTTCAAGACATGATAATGAAAAATTTCAAAAATTGTCATCATGCTTCGGAAATGCAACTCTCATTCCCCGTCGTGATATCATATCTTTTCATGTCTCCAAATCAGAATGTTCGTCTACATTCTCTTCGACCGGTTCATCTGCCTCTGCTACCTCTTCCCCAGCAGGATCATTCACTTCCTCAAAATCTGCATCTGCTTGCGTCATTCCATTTTGACGTTCCCAAACTTCTCTTCTGATTCGTTCATCTTTTGCAACTCTTTGCCTTTCAACTTCCTCGAAACCTCCAGACTTCTTCAATTTTCCTGATTCAACAAAAGAGGTCAATTCTTTCTGCAGAACATTGCCTCGGCGACCCTCAAGTTCCTTTTGTCGAAGTTTTTCGGCACGCTCAATAGCTTCAAGACGATTCTCGTGATTTGGTTGCAAGGCACGAACTTCATCAAGAACACCTTCCTTTGCCGCGGCAGGATCAATTGGATCAATACGATTGAGTTTGGAAAGACTTCGACCGGTGCCGATGTGACTTGGGGATCCATCCTTCAATTGTTCTTTAGTAGCTTGTTCAACGAGTGCAAAAGTTTGTGCGGCCTTCTCCAAATCATCTTGAAGATCTGCTGCAAGGTCTTCTTGCATTGTAATCTCTTCACGATCATTGCAAACAGTCTCCAATTCCTTCTCCCAGATCTTGGTCCAGATTGGTCTCTCACGTTTCAAGAAGTCTTGCATCCTCTTCAGCTCCATTGTAGCTTGAGAAATATCCTTGGCAACAGTCTCCAATTGCTTAGGAAGAGGTCGTACACCACGCTGTACGACATCTTTTCGTAGATCTTCAACAATATCTTGAAGATCATCCACTTGCGCAACCAATTTATCGGAATCTTCGCTGAGGTTCTTCTTCCCACCATTGACATAAGAACGTCCAGAGTCACCATTGATATCTGGAATGACAGCTTTAACAGCAACACTTTTGACGGAGCTAGCCTTGGTGCGGATCAAAGCCATGGAACTTTGAATATCAGATTGGAAGCCAGAGTAAGTTTGCCTGAGTACTGCAAGATCGCGACGAAGGCTTTGAATTTCAGTAAGTTGAGCTTGGCCATTGGCATTCGATGGGCTGGTATTGATGCCATTGGTGATACGTCCAGTGTCGATCATTGACATTCTTGAAGAACTAGGTGGCGCAGATGCGATTCGAGCCATTTCCTTTGCAGCATCTTGTTGGCGATCCGAGACTCTTTGAATTGTAACTTGTTGATCATCCACTGCTGTTTTGACACTCTCGACCATCTTCTTCAATCCTCCTAGACTATCATCAATATGTCGCTTCACTTCATCTAGAACTTCAATATTTAGTACAAGTACAGAACGATCCTTAATATCTTGAAGATCTTCCAATTCATGACGAACACCAGATACCGGGTCTTGAATATAAATCTCGGGTAGATCAACACCATTGTTGTGGGTGTTCCAGGCAAACTTTTCAATGAAAGCTAGTTGCAGTCTTGCCATAGATAAATCCTTGTATCCATCAGCAAGGACAAACTTCTTAACCTTGGTCTTGTATTGTAAGAAAATCGTAATCTCTTTATCCGGTGGAGGTGGAGATTCTTCGGGTGTAAATTGTCTAGCTTGGCTGCCATAAGAATGACTTTCTCTTTTCGAAGGAGATCGCTTGTGTTGGGGGGCCTGAGGAGGTTCAGAAGTAACCTTTTCTTCATCTTGATCTTGATTGTCAAAGTTTGGAAGAACGTCAGGGGGTGGTCCATTGAGAGTTGCACTTGGTCCATCATAATCATTAATGGACTGTCTTAACTTGTCTTCTGGGGTCTTGACTATAGGACTATCATTCGATGGTGGTTCTTCTGGCTGCTGAATTGATGACTCTTGACTATCTTCAGCAATCACACTTGGCTTTCGAACTGGGGATGTCTCATTCTGAATCAAACGAGAATTTGTTCGACCGAGACGTTGATCACGATTTTGAACAGCTCTCAGAGACTCCCTGGCATCATTGCGTCCTCTGTTTGGTATTGGCGAGTTTTGTGGAACAGGCATCATTGGAACTCCATTTGGAGATGCACCAACCAGTTTTGAGATTTGATAAGCAGAATAACGTCTTGAAGCTCTTCTTTCCAAATCCCCCCCTTTTTGTAAAGCTACCAATGCAGCATTTGTCTTTGGTGGTGGCGGAGGTGGTGGAAAATTATCCACATTCAAAAGATCAGGATCATTTGGACGTGGCATTGGTATAGAGACTTCATCTCCAGGATACGGTGGAACAACAGGAATGCTTTGCATGGTTTGGCTTGACAGTGTAGATTGATCTGAAGATACTGAACCTCGAGATGAGTCTCTTGGTGGTCCAGCAGCTCTTCTGCTTGATGATCCTGAAGCCGAAGACATCCTCGGAGGTATGTTAGAGTCGGCTGAAAGTTGTCCTTTGCTTCCCCTATCATTTGCCACACCCGACTCCCCTTGAAAATTGTTTTCCAACCCTTGATTCAGTAATGTAGTCAGCCCAGTACTGTTACTCGCAATGCTACTGAGGCTTCCATTTCTAGGTATGGTTTCTCCATTCTGTGATGCGCTATCTCTCCCTTGTTTTTGCCGCAGTTTTTGTTGCTTCCGCTTTAAACCATGAAGAAGAGTAATGATTATATCTCTAATTCGAGGCAGGTATTTCTCCAAGCTCTCGACGCTTGCTTCTTGACTGAGCGTTGATTCGAGTATATGTCGGAGCAACTCTGGTACATTCCCCAAATCCGAAGTATCGACGTTTATTGCTGTGAATGCCCTACAAGCAATATTGAACTCATATCCCAAGCGCACGTAAACATCCGAAACTTGTGCGTCTGTCGCTTGATGTCGAGACCATTGTGTGAGGGTTTCGAGAAGTTGTTTCGTGGCGACCAGAAGATGTGTTACGCTCTTTTCGATCTGAGATAATGGTGGGGGGTTTTGACCACTCTGACTGCTACTGCTTGTCGGAGGTTGACCACCCTATTCAGAAATAAAAGCATTAGCATGCATTCCCACGGAACAGATCATTGTCGCAAAGGCGAATCAATTACATCAAGGGGAACCAATCACTCACATTTTGTCTTCTTCCGGAGTGACTGCTCTGAACAGACTTGGTCGAAGCCGTTGAATTCCTTGGCTGGGGACCCAAACTTGGAGATATAGCCCTGGCGGATATGGTCGGAGGTGGACCAGGGGAATCCGATGCTGGAGATCGTCTTTGAACGGGTCGTTGAGGTGCTTGCATTTCTGCGACCGATCTATTTATTGATATCCTAGGGGAAGTCGAAAGGAGGATTCAGCAAAGAGTCAGCGCGCCATGCACAAAAGTATCCTACAATCACCAGAGTTATTTGGCAAATCAATGCAATTAGATGCGCTCCTCTGATGCGAAGGGTAGGAGAGAATTTCGCGGCAAATTAATGTGAATCCTTCTTGTTTGTGGTAAAAGTTGTTTGAGTAGATAGGTATCAATTCGAATAAATTCAAATCAATTCAAATCAATTCAGTTCAATCAATCTACACGGCAGGTGAGTGCCTCATGCAAGTGTGCCAGATCACGCTAGTTTAGGCGAAAAGGTTTACTCAGGTGGTGAAACCTTTCTGACTGGGGAACGTTTATAAGAGGGTAGGTCCGAGCTTTTGGAGAGAGATTTACAGTGGAATCACATGTTTAAGGGTAGATTGAGGGCGAGGAGGGTTTGAATGAATAACGTGAGTGCAGTGGGACTAGGTCAAAAGGAGATTAGTTGGAGAAGTATGTACATAGCATGTAAGTAATGAAGTAAAAATAAAATACTGCCAGATACCTAGGTATGAAGTAGTGTGTTGATATTAACTTTTATAACTTTTATAACTTTTATATATTAGGTAAGATGCGAAAGATTCAATAAGTTACTGAAGTTGTCTAATATAAGACAACTTGGGCATTCAGACATCCAATTAATCATTTTAAATAAGTCCAGTTTGGATTTCCATTTTCAGACATTCAAATGACAAGGACCACCCCTGCCATTCCAATTTTGGGTTCCTTCTGCTCCTGTACGAAAGCATTTTATATTAACAGACCAACCTCTTTATTTTAACAACAACCTGGGAATGGTGATATGGCGAAAGGTAGGTACTAGGTAATCTCATGAAGAAAGCGTGTTCTGACAAATGCAGGCGTTCTTCATATACTTCAGACAGAGACGAAGCACTAGAAGAGAGTTAGAACGCAAGTCACATTTATACATATCCCTAGTAGCTTCTAGAAGTCAAACAAGGCGAAACAAGCTCTGAAAGGGGACCGCTATCACATTGCTTGGTCTCAATGTGGATGAAGGAAGTAGAGCTACACCAACATTTGAGGTTACCCTCAAGCCCAATTGACATTGCAGATATGAATCGGTCTTGTGAAAGTTTCCTGCTATATGAACCTTCCGTCAACCATGACAACTACAAATTACTTCCCGAAATCAACAATCAAGAGAGAGCATTCCAGACTTAAGTCTACTGTTTGAAGCTTATCAAGCACCGGTACTTTACTGCTTACTATATAATACCCATCACGTATAATCTAGAGCAATACCCACAACCAAGGTCTCAGGTACCAGGTATCACTGCGCTCGAGGTACAACTCGGGTATTTCCATACCGCGCGGCAGTGACAAATATTTAACAAATGCAATCCCGTCTAGGCCGCATCCCGAGGCCGTGGAAACATGCAAGCCTTTTTCCTCTGATTGGTTGTGAACTCGAACCTGGTGCAGATGAAGATGTCCGAGAGAAAGGAAAGGTACAGCAGACAAACATCAGAATTACCTAGGAATCCTCAACAACTTTGCATAGGATTCGTTGATCGTGAGGAATTACTGGGTGGGATGAAAACAACGGCTTTCTCTCTCTATCTTTGAGATGCTCGATGATGTATTCCCCTCTAGATAATCATATACGTCAAGCTTTTCCTTTCTTTCCATACGAGGTCCCGACCTATGCGACGTCATCCATAATCTTTGTAACGTGGCCGAGTACCAAACTATCCCAAGTCCGTTCGACTGTATGGAACGTGAGAGGATAGAGCTATAGGTAAGATGCACGAAAAGGTCCGGTCGTATTTGAATATTCCATGCAAGTGTCCCATCCATGTAGGGATTCGAAGCTCAGGCCTGTGTTACCTGACATTTCAATATACCTTATGAGCTTATGAAAGCGCTCGGGACCTTGAAGAAGAAGATGGAAAAGCATCTTAAGATTTGGATCGCCTGGCCTAGGTAAGATCAGACCATTCCATAATGTAGGAAGCGCTTTTACAGCTTGGGGGGATTTTTTTTTTTCGAAGAATGAGAATCCTTTGATTGATTGCCTGGGTAACCAGCCGATTGTCTATGGGCTGAGTTGAATCTACTAAATCATCGTAGAGTAGGTATCTGATGATTGTGTATCGTATATTGAAGCGTTGTATTTTAGACCATTTTATTCAATACTTTTATCGTTCATAGGAATGTCTATATCTATATATTTATGCCTGACTACTAGATACCTACTATGTAACTCCCCTTGGAATAAATATAGAATATTCCTCGTTCATCATCCACCATCCACCATCCATCATTCATCATTCATCAGCCATCATCATGCTCATCAACTTATACCTATGCAAGTAAGCCTGCGCACCAAGGAAGATTCTTGTGCAATGGTTACAGCACGCACATCTCCTACCAAGGTCAAAGGATGTCTTGTTCGTATATGTGACCCGAGAGACCCAAATGGACCTTTCTGCCCCTTGCTGAATGGAAATATTGGAATTGCATCTTTGCATTTACGATACTTACTCAGCCTATCTGAGAAGCCTCTCTCAGTTGGGTCTTCACTATCTGGGTACTCCGTTATACATTATTTCTTTTTTTCCTCTCCTTGTAAAGAATAAAAATAAAACCAAGCCCCTTTTGTACCGTTAGTCAACCTTGGAACCCTCTTGAATTTCATACTTGTTATTACTGTATCTCAATTTGAGTTCCCCAATTGTGATGTGACTAAACGTTTCATTCGTGTGGTTATGATGATGATGATGATGATGATATCTACAAGGCAGGCACACACACACACACACACCATTGACATCCCATCCCATCCCATCAAATCCCCATTCGGAATAACGCTCCCGTCTATCGACACTAGGATATGATATCTACCGGATCCCCGAGATATTAATAACATGGAGAGGGAAGAAGGCTTGACGGACGATTGTTAAATTGATTTGGGGTCGTGGTACAGCGAAGTTCCTTGTAGGATGGTCGGAGTAGCAATGAGAATCGTGGAGTAGAGAAAATACTAGGTAGGTAGATCTTGGATTGATATGTTAACCAGCAGCTAATAACTTTGTAATAAGTAGGTAACCTTGGATTCTGCCTCGAGGGAAGGAAGAGACTGGATCTGGATTGGACTGGATTGGATTGGATTGGATTGGATTGGATTGGATTGAGACGTGGGGGACTGGTACGGCTGTCATATTATATCATATCATATCATTGATTGATTGACAGATCAATCTTCACTTATTGTCAGTAATCCCTTTGCAAACTTCATCCTCGAGGTTGAAACTTCGACTTTGACTTCTTTTTGATTTTTCTTCGTGGGTATCTTGTCTTTTTCTTCTGACTTCTGCTTCTCGCCATACCTAGTCGTCTCTTCAATAAGGAGATAGTTTATGAATACGAAAATTCGAATAATTACCTAGTACCTACTATTACCATTAACAAAGATTCGAGATATCAAAAAACGGCACCCAAGTCATTCATCCATCCATCCATCCATCCATCCATCCACCGTACAACCAAATATCTCTCCGGACACTGGAGCAAACCTCCCTTCCTTCAACAGACAATAGGAAAGAAATTGAAGCTTATATCTTTTTCTCTTTATTAATATCTTATATTATTTCATCTCGAGATGGATAGAAATCTTACCTAATTCTTGATTCCAACTTCATTCTTCTCTTACCGTAGAAGTACTAGGAACTTTACTACGTACGGGTGGGCATTCTAGACTTGACATTATTTTAGTCTATTTAGAACTACGTTCTAATTACTTACTATTGTCTTTTTTTAATCTATCTACCTATTTACCTATCTACCTACCTATCTATTTATCTATTTATCTATCTACCTATCTATCTACCTACCTATCTACCTATCTATCTATCTACCTACCTACCTACCTACCTACCTACCTACCTATCTACTTATCTATCTATCTATCTACCTACCTACCTACCTACCTACCTACCTACCTATCTATCTAGATAACTATTAGGTCCTTATTACTTTTTCTGAAGAATTCTTTTCTATCAAGAGAGACTTTATGAGAAAACGAGAAAGGAGATTTAATACATTCTACCTAGGTATGTATCTACAGTACTCTCTCTATCACATTACTTTCCATTTACCTACCTACCTACCTACCTACCTACTTATTACCCATCTCTTGATAAACCCAAGCCAAAATCCCCTCATTCGCTTGAGTACATACATCATTTCCATCACCCAACTTTAACCTGGTGAACTACCCAAAACTAACACTACTGACACTCCCTCCTTCACCCGAACCACCCCTTTTCGAAATTCTTATTAACATTTCCCCTCTTCTGAAGGATCCAAAATAACCAGCACCACCCAATTTTCCCCCTCCCAACACTCACAACTTTCCATGATTGTTTGATCTGTTACGATATACTGTAACCATCTTCACTCATCACGAAAGGGAGAGCAGTGGAGGTCTCTTTGATTTGGATTCCATTTATTTTATTTCATTTTATTTTATTTTATTCTCTTCCCTTCTCCTCTCTTAATTCTTTTGACCATACGAGGTGAGACAAGATGCTTCTTTAAATTCCCTCTACACACACATACATCCATACATACATACACACACGCACACACGTAAAAGTCATTATTAGTAGTATAATAATTATTACTATTATACACTTTTACAACAACCCCAGCCTTTCTTTTGGACACGATTGATTAAGCTTGGAGCTTTCGCTTTCGCAATCAACTCAAACCACCACCACATACATCACAATTTCACTTCTTTAGTTACTGCAATTGTGCATGACATTGCATGTATGCTAACCACATTCCTTTTCCATTTAGAATTTTATCTTCGACTTGGGACCAGTTCCTCATTGAACCCCAGATTATTCGCGAATCCTCCAGCCTTGACACCACCACGCACATATTGGGCGCGATTTGAGAAGATCATAGGAAGGGTGTGTTTTGGAGATTTTCCATTTGTGTGGTATGTATTGAGCCATGTCCCCTCCATCTCTCTCTTCCCCAGCTATGATTTTCTATCACTCACTCAGCCATCGATTGCATGCATGGTTGACGAAGTGCTTTGCGCATTTATTGTGCGTTGTGTAACCAAAAGCCGAATCACACTCACATTACCTACCTACCTACCTCCAACATTCACCTTCAAATCTTATATTCACATGGATTGGGTTACTAATTTATTTTCTCTTCAGATATCTCTTCGAATAAATCATACACATACCACGACAAAATTCAAGAGAATTGAGATACACATCTGATCATCAGTTGTTGAATATGGTACAACAAGGAAAAAAGGGCAACGACCTTCCCAACGGCGGCACAAAGTACCGAGAGCAATCAGGAAACATGACGTCGCAAAGAAAAGATATGGGAGATGCTCGAGGAAATGGTAATGGAAAGGTTGATGGCAGATCGCAAAATGGTTGGTCCTTCTACATTGTGTCAATGACATCACAAATGCTAACCTTCGCAGGTAACTCGAGCTTTTTCCGTACAGACACTGCGATTTCTGGCAACCGAAACCAAGGAGAGCGTGTGTTGCAAAGATGGGTTCCTGACAAGCCCGCCGATAATGATGGTGGCTTGGAATCAGGTCGAGGAGGAAGAGTGGCTCCTTGGGATCAATTCGCAGAGAATGAGCGACGATTTGGCTTGAAGACAGACTACGATGAGAATATCTACACAACCCAGATCAACACAAGTCATCCGCAGTATTCGCAGAGAGTCGCCGAGGCAGATAGAAAGGCAAGAGAGATTGAACGCAGCACGGCAATGAACTCTCATGTTGCAGAAGAACGTATTGCGGACCACACCGGACCAAATGAGAATGGATTGGATGAAGAAGACAAGTGAGTTTCTTAGATTCTGTCCCTTGCATATAATTGCTAACATATTGGCAGATACAGTGGCGTTCGCAGACAACAGGATTTCCCACCCCTCACCGCATCGAAGGGTGCATATCAACCACCTGGAAAGCGTGCTCCAGTTGACCGCGCACCCGCAGCTGCCCCAGTTGTTACTCCAGTTGCTGCTCCCGTTGCTGCTCCAGTAACAGCTCCGGTTACAGCTCCAGCTCCGGTTACAGCTCCAGCTCCGGTTACAGCTCCAGCTCCAGTTACGGCCCCAGTTGCTGCTCCGGCAGATCGTACTCTCGTCGACTCAGCCATCATGTTTGCAGGAGCCAAGGCCGATAAACCCGCAGATAAACCCGCAGATAAACCCGCCGAGAAGGCAAAACCAGCTTCAGCCGCGAAGTCAACAAAGCCAGAGGTCGCAACTCCACCTGCTACCACGGATTCGAGTACCACTCCCACTCCAGAGCTCAAAAAGACTGTGGCTCCTGCTGCAAGCCGCACAATTCCCCCACCAGTCAAACATATGGGTGGGCCAAATGCTACTGCGACTGTTGAGGCTGATGTTTCCAAGGCTTTCAAGACCTTTGCTGCAACTCAAAGGAACAATGTTTCGCAAATTCGCGCCAACAAGATCAAGAATGATAAGCAAATCAAGTTGAATGACCTCAAGAAATTTGCCAATGACTTCAAGTTGCATACTCCAGTTCCATCGGACCTCGTCCCTATCATTGCTAAGGATCCAGCAAAGCAAAAGGCGATCCAAGAGAAAGCACAACGCAATGCTGAAGAAGCAAAGCTCAATCCTACTGATTCGGTAAAGCCAATTACACCAGGTGCAGACGGAGTTTCTGCACAACGTTCCGCTACTACCACCTCTACTCATACTATATCGCCACCGCCCGTTACGTCTGGTCGCCAAGCCGTCAATCGTGGACCTTATCCTCAAGGTTCTCACAGCTTCACACAAAATTCTCGAGGTGACAGACCTGTTCCAGCACAGCAGACCATGCCCCGAAGTGGCACCGCTGGACACTTGGCCCAGCGATTAAGAAATATCGAACAAAATAGACCAGCTCAAGTTCCATCCAATGTCATGCCAGCCCACGAAGCCAAACTTCCTCCTACTGGTCCTTCGAACACTGCCGATCCAAATTTCTCCCGTCGTTCAAGTGGCGTGGCGAGTGCACAAGGTGGCCCGAGATTGAATGCGAGCGTCAGCGAATTTCGGCCCAATGCATTCGCAAAGGACTTTAGTCCCGCTGGTCCAAGCAGTGGCTCAAGTCCTCGCTCAGCAGCCAATGCTCCAGAAGCTTCAACAACACCGGTCGCACGTTCCTTGATTCGCCGTAAACCAATGGCTAAGAGCGCGCGTCCTTCACTCAAAGGCAAATATGATGCAATGGAGCTCATCAAGAGTCTTAAGCCAGGAGAGGGGAAGAACTGGCTAGCAAATGGTGGTTTGAAGCCAGCTTATGATACTCACTTGCTATGGAAACTCACTGCTAGTGATGCACCAACGGAGTCTTATATACAAGTCTTTGAAAAGGCACCATTCCCTACTACCACACCCGTTGTATCGGAGCCACACCCACCACAAGCAGCTCCACAAGTACCACACCAACATCAATTGCCATTCCATCTTCAATCTGGCGTTCACAACATGAATGCTAGACAATCCCCACGTCAACCACCTATCAATATGCATGGAGCTCAGATGGGTCATCCTGCCCCAACATTCAATGCTGATGAGTTACGTATGATGCCATCGCATTCTGCACAATCCTTTTCGTCACCAAGAATGCAACAGCTTCCAATGGCAGCCTTCCATTCTCCCATGGGGGGAAATGCTCAATTGGCTTACAACCCACAAATGGTCTCTTACCCTGGGGCACCTCAAATGCCACCATTCAGATCCCTTTCTCAAACTCATCAATTTATGCCACAACAAGGTCATATGGGTCAACCAATTATGATGGCTAACCCTGCAGGTGGATTCATTCCTCCACAAACAATGGGACCTGGTCCTCAAATGATGTACCCACCCGGACAAGGTCAATTCATGCCACCGAATAACGGGCATCCTCCAGCTATGCCAAATGGCGGTTACCCAAGTCCTGGCCGAGGTGCTCCAATGATGATGAATCAAGGTTCTCAACAAGGTCACCCACAACCTATGTATGGTATGAGCCCAGTCCCTCAATATGGAACACCCGTTTTCCCTCAACCAATCCCAAATCAGAGTAAGTTTAGAAGTTCAAGAAATCTTTCAACATATTCTAATACATCAATAGTGCCAATGCGAGGTGGTGCTTATGGAGCACCTAACCAATACGCTACAAGCCCTCAGAATCTTCAGGGGGGTCCAAGAAATCAATATAACCCAGATTTCAATGGCAGTAAACAAAATTTCCGACACAACCAACACCCACATGGCCCACCCAACAACCAAGTCCCTACTGGCCCTCAAGCTCAAACCAATCCTGGAGCCGATGAGAGTAAATGAGCGAAATTGCTCTGACTTTGGAAAAATATATTCATCACGTCGATGCTTTAGCATCATGCATTTTGACAATATGGAGGAGAACAGCATCAAGTCTATGATCTTTATTTGTCGCATCTTTATAGTGATTGCATCAGTATAGTTCATTAGACCTTATTTGGATCATTGGCATCAATAATCCAGAGATCGAAGCAGTTGGATCCATCCCACCGGTTTGATCTCAAAATCAATGGTGGTTCATTGATACAAATTTATTTTTTGCTTAGCTGTGTAGTATGGACAATTATATACTGCCTTTGAGATGTATATCTGATGATTGTATCAGAAGATTTGGCCAAATGGATGATGGATTCGACTGCTATTAAGTTTATTGGACAACTCACAATCCAACTGTACAGTGGGGTGGAAGGAAGGGAACCATCTGCGTGGAATGTTTTTATCTTCAATGAAATAATCATTCATTAAGCATTTGGTGAGCTGGCCAGAATAGCAGATGCGATGCAGGATTCCATCTTATGAGAGATGGCTTGATGAAAATGTATACATGGAGATATGATGGAAGGAATGAATGAATTATAAAGATTTTTTTTTGCTGATGGGGTAGTGGATTATACTTTTCTACTGCCATTGTGGTTATGTATCTTACATAGCTTTAGATTTATATGCATAAACACCATTCCATCACCATTTTGAGTTTTCGATATGATTGATTTGATGCGATGTGAGGCGATGTGCTGAGTTGAATGGTGTTTTCGATTTTAATCACAATCTCAGCGACTTCCCAAGCAAACCTCACCCATCTATGCCATGCACCTTTTCATTCTGCCCTCTCCGAACCTGGTTTACTATACGATGATTGATATATACAAAGAATTGGTAATTTTATAAATCAAGAAACGAAACAGGAGAACAATTATTCTTCTACATCATTATCATTCTTCCGCATCACCATCACCATCACCATCTTCCACACCCGCATCCGACTCCGACTCGGAATCAGAATTGATAGGTGGATCGAGACCGGCGGCTTCTTCGCTTGGCAGTTGACGCGGAAACCAGCCGTAGGTGGAGAGGGAGATGTGGTGGGTGTTTACTATTTTGGGAGGAGGGAGGGGGTTAGTTAGTTGGGAAGAGGGGAGAAGGGGAGAAGGGGAGAAGGGGAGAAGGGGAGAGAGAGGGGAGACATACAAGCATCAGTCGTCACTTCGACCCCTTCACTACGTAGAATTGCGGCTTGGTTTTGGGCGCCCGAGGGGTGACTGCTTTTCGGGGGTTAGTTTGGAGTTTGGAGTTTGGAGTTTGGAGTTTGGAGTTTGGAGTTTGGAGAGAGATGAGGGAGATGAGGGAGATGAGGGAGATGAGGGAGATGAGGGAGATGAGGGGAAGTACAAAAATACATACCGTGGACTTATCCCCCCTTTTGCATTAATCACTCGCTGCCAGGGTACGTTTCCGTTGTGGAAGAGGGGATTAGACGTGGTACTCGATGTAGATGTAGAAGAAGAGGCAGAAGCAGAAACAGAACTAGGAAGATGCTTAAGACAAATTCCTACTTGGCGGGGACGATTGGCTGGGTGGGAGGAGAGGGGTTAGTTGTTAGTCATATGTTTGAAGGATTTGTTTGAAGGATTTGTTTGAAGGGAAAAGAAAGAAAAACTCACGTGTTCCTATCAGTCGCGCGATATGTCCGTATGTCGTTACTTTTCCGTGGGGAATTTCTTGGATGGCAAGGTAGACTGAGTGGTAGAAGGTGGTTGCTTCGTCGGTGCGGGGCATCGTTTGGGGTTGTGGTGTGTTGTGTTGTTTCCGCTGGGTTTATTGGTATGGGCACCTACGGGTTTTATCGATGGGGGGGGGGGGGGGGGGGTTTGGTTTATTGTTTGGTGAGGGATTGGGTTGGTGAGTTGGGTTGATGGATTGGGAGGATGGATTGGGTGTGGGTGTGGGTGTGGGTGGGATAGATATGGATATGAATATGGATATGGATATAAAATCAGTCTTTACTAATTAATACGTGATTAATGAAATGAGGGGTTCATGTCATTGGTGTCATTGGTGTCGAAGTATGCAGGGTATAGCTTGGCGCAGCTCACCGGGAGCGGGAATAGATGTATAGGTAGACAGGTTGCTGGGTAAGTATGTTTTGGTATAAGGGTATTATCTAGTGATGATCTTTTGTTATTTGAGGGGAATGGGATTTATGGATTATGGATTATGGATTATGGATTGAGTTTAGAGTTTGGAGTTGGGGCATTTAATTCTTATTTTTTATTTTATTTGTATACTCGAGTGTTTAGATTTCGATTCTGATTCTGATAATGAAGAATGTTTACTTTGGTTGATATATATGTATATGCCTCAGGTATATATACTTCTGCTTACAAATGCGTGCGGGTAAACTCATATTCATGACAACATTAAAAAGGGAAGCAAATGCGGAGTTAACCTTACCTAATACCTACGTGCTACCCTACCCAGGCGAGCCAGGTCAGGTATTTTTAGATTTGAGATTAAATTAATCATACAACACAACATCGTTCAACTATCCATGAACCAACTAAAAAGTATTTATACACACAAATTTGCACGTCTTCTCCTGAAATGCTTTTCTTGCGATCACCTACTATGTTTCTCCAAAAATGGATATTCCATCGTGCTCATTATGTGATAGTCTAACTCTGCCAGCTCTGGAATGCGAATCTTCTATGCTTCAGAAAATTCGTGAGAAGTTCTTTCATGAACCATGCGCAACATGCGACTCGGAAGAAGACCAAACTCTTCAGATTTGTGAAGTTTGCAGGCATCTTCGTTTACAACATTTGGTTTCTTGTAGTCACTCTTGGTTTGCGAGTGACAATCGCAGTCATTTCACCAAAGCTCTAGAGGACATTCAGCATGCGGGGAAGGAACTATATGGATATTAGTTGGGGAGAAATGATAGGGGTAGATTCTCCAAAATTACAGAGAATATTCAACAGGTGGTGAGGAAATTGCATGAGGAAGGATGGTCATCGGATATCGCCATCGAAATCGGATTAGGCATGGTTAATGAACTGAAGGGTCGGTCGAACTGTAAGCTTTGCTCTGAAATTATGGAATTCTTTGATTTTCGATGGAAAAATAAAGATTTTACTGAGGATTCGTTGGACAAGTATGTTGTCACTGCCACCAAAACTTCACAGAGAAAGGGGTTTTCTATCGATGTGAAGCTTGAAGATAGCTACACGGTCCAGATCTACTCGAGGATTTGACTTTACGCCATCCCAATTGTCCCATGCAAGGCAGACTGATCCTGTCAGATCTATGTCCCGGAAGCCAATTAATTGGGATCAAATTGAGGGGTGGATTGAAGAATACGACAGCAAATTCAACCACCTCATACCTGAACGCTTCTTTGTCCTTCCGAAACAGTTTCGTGTTATAGATGTTGAAAAAGACAAGGTTATTTTAGCACCTGATCACTGTGACTTTGTCGCGCTGAGTTATGTATGGGGGGAGATAACCAGCGACCTGATGCTGTGTGTCAGCAACGTTCAGCAGCTTGCCAAAGATTTTTCTATCTCTAGAATAGATATTCCAGCAACTATCAAAGATGCCATGATAGCCTGTGCAATGATTGGCAAAAGATATCTTTGGGTCGACCGCCTCTGTATTGTGCAGGATGAGAGTGATGACATCAAACTGGCTCAGATAGAGAGAATGGGTGATATCTACTCATCTGCATTCTTGACCATAGTAGGAGCGTGTGGGAACGACGCAAGAAGTGGCCTAGCAGGGATTGATGGCAAGACCCGGACCACAGCACCCTGGGTCATCTCTTTGCACAAAATAGTTTTAGTAGAAGCTGTGTTTCATCCATTCCGTGGAGAACCGGAGGCAATTCCAAAATGGTACACCAGAGCGTGGACTTTCCAAGAGCTTGTTCTCAGCTCTAGATTACTTATATTCACAGAATTCGGAGTATATTACATGCGCAACCCAAAAGATAAGTTCAACGGTAATGATGAGAGTACTTTTGAATTTCTATCTAACGGTTTTTTGAGTCTTGAAATATACGAATTTGAAGCTCGCAATATCCACAGGTTAATAGAGACATATTCAAAACGGTACTTGACCTATGATGCAGATAGAATCCAAGCGTTCTCAGGGATTTTTAATCATCTTGGAATTCGTCATCAATCAGGAATGTCTTGGAATGAATTCGATGAAAATATTTTTTGGCGGCCGTGTTTGTGGAAGCAAGCTAGTCAAACTCTCGGTTCTAGTGAAGCTACTACATCATTCCCAACTTGGTCATGGAGTTCAGTCGCCGGACCTCTTAGATTTGGTAGACATTCTCACAGTGTGCCGGTAACGACTTGGGCTCATTTCTCACTGGCAGAGGGCAATTTTGTCATGTTGATTCCACCTAAAGTGGAACGCTACGGATGGCACCAATTAGCTCATACAGAAAGGTTCTATAATCTCGAGCACTGGATCAATCTTCGTGATTGTAAGTGCAAAAGCTTGAATCAAGAACGCTGCGAGGACTGATGCCTTGATAGTCACCCACCCGTGTACGAATGGATATGCAGAGAAGAACATCGGTTTTTCTCAAAAAAATTCTCCGATGAAGATACCAATGCAGCTCTTATACCTGGACGTTTGTTGCTATTGACCCAAACTGCTAGGTTACGTTTAGAATGTTATGGCACATTTTCTGGCGAGCCTGAATCACCAACTGAGTTTTCTCTATGGAATGAAGATGAACAATGGACTAGGATAGTTCAGCTCTCGAAATATGATGCGGAAACGGTCATGCAGATGTGTAAAGGTGGCAACAAGGCTTTCTTTGACTTTGCTTCTATTTCCATTACCGGTATACGGGATGGTCCGAGTCCGCTTTACGGATTTTTTTGACAATACACAAGCGAGTGAGCATCTGTATCAAGCGCCTTTTACCCGAGAAGATGAAGTAAAGTTGTTTCCTGAGTCGAAGGAGAAATTCTTCCAAGAAGTAAGATACAAAGGCTATGATAAACTACGTCGCGACTCAATCGTTGCCGATCTACCGGTTTTGAATGTGATGCTACTACATTGGCGTGGAAAGGTAGCTCAGAGAGTTGGTCTTGGGCAAGTTTGGGTGAGGAGATGGGCTCAATCATACCCGAGAATTAGTCCTATAGTTTTAGGATAAGATGTTCTCGAATACAACAAATTTTGTGGACTAGTGAGAAGTTTGAGTGACTAGAATGGACGATATATTTATTCTTTTGTTTGAAGAAGTATGAATTGAAAATAAATCTAATTTTAGAATGAATTTTGGAATTCTTGTGAAAATATGAAAGTGGGTTATAATTAGAGGTGAGTATGTAAGCTATATCTGAAGGGAAAGTGAAGCGAGTATACAAACGTATAGGTATCTATCTACTTATTAGAGTACTTTGATATTTCCTATGTTTCCAAGGTTTCATAAGAAAGAAACCATATCTAGATGCTTTGTATTGTAAGTAGTAAAATTACAATTATGAAATGAGTTACTCTCTCTTAAGAGGGCCACCTAGTTAATACATGAATGATCTCTACTATTACTATTCCCTATAAACAAGTTAAAGAAACATAGTCATAAAAAGCTCAAGTATATTTAAGCAATGTGATTTCTCAAAGTACAAATTTGAAGCATGTTTATACAGTAGCAAAATATAATAAATACTCTACTAATGTCAGGAGTATCTATTCAAGTATAATATCATTCCTTCCGCCTCAATCTAAATCAAAGTAAACAACTCATTCATTTGCTACCTCAATATTATTATACTTGTGAAGATTTTGAGCCATTTTTGAAGGGTATCAAATGTCGTGTGTTTGTGTTTGCTACTCCATCTCATTCATAAGTTCGCATCCCAGCCACCGGAGATTTTTATTGTCTCACTTGGTACCATCTAGCTGGTGAATCAACCCCGTTTTAACCCTTGATTTCCCAGCCTCGTTTCTTGCGCGCTTTTAGGAAAGTTTTCTTTCCTTTCCTATTTCCACTACTACTACATACTTATTACTTGCATAATCCTTAAAAGAAGCTTCTTTTCCATTTGTCATGTCAATTTAATTTGTCGCGACTTTGTATGCATCACTGCATTGCCTTTGATCTACCGAATATAGCTCTTTAGCTCTCGAAAGCTGATCCTAGTATTCATATCGATTAGGCGGTCTCCACTCTGCTATCAATTTTTAGATCGGGAGCTGGCTGGATAAGCCATTCTCGAAATGCGTCTCTCGGCGAATATTTTAGGTCTTCCAACTTCGATTTTGATATTGTTGATTTCGCAGACACATTCGGTACAGGCGGTCGACATTGATAATAATCGATTGTTGGCTCTATGGCCTCGCGATTGGATACATGTTAAGGATTGGATTTATGGATCTGCGAGGAGGGAAAGAGGTGAGGGGTCGGAGGGGAGCGATGTAGTGGCTGCGAAAAGTCCGGTTGGGATACTGAAAATGAGTGAGGATGAAGGAGAGAAATTCTACATGGGATATTGGAGATTTGGAAATGAGGATACGCACATGAGTTTGGATGGAGGGGATAAGTTTCTGAGGGAGAGAGATTTGAAGGAGGAGGCTAGATCACTTGCGAATTCGTCGATTCCTATTTCTTTTCGAGCACCATTTGCATTGCATACGGAAGATCACTCAGGACTCTTGGATTATGAAAAAATTCGAGCTCGTAGAAAGGATTCGACTGCCGTGTTGGCTATACTGGAGAAAAGAGATTTTAGATGTCCTACGGGAACATCGAATTGCTCATCAATCGGATATCCAAATAGTTGTTGCGCAACTGATGAAACATGCTTTCAAATCACAGATACTGGATTGGGACCTGTAGGATGTTGTCCTAGTGGAGGAAATTGCGGAGGAACTATCACGAATTGCGCTTCGCCAAATACACCTTGTGCTGCTGACGTAGGAGGAGGTTGTTGTATACCAAATTATGTGTGTGCTTCGATTGGATGCGTGATTAATCCATCACTTGTGGTGGTTGTTACTACAACCCAAACTTTTACTGTTGTTTCGTCGACTCCAACGACCACGATTCAAACCACTACGATTACTAGCACAAAATCTTCAAGCGTATCGAGTACTACCTCTCAAAGTTCGACTCCTATTAGTACAACTACATCTGCTTCAGGAGTCGTCCCCGTTCGTCCTACAGGTGATTCTTCAACTACTACTACAACTACTTCTTCAACAATCACTCAAGATACATGTCCCACGGGTTTCTATGCCTGCTCAGCACATTATCAGGGAGGATGTTGTAGAACGGGCAGAAATTGCGATACGACATCCTGTCCCGCAACATCATCAACGACAATAGTGAGTAGCGGAATCACAGTAGCGGTTCCGGTTGGATCGGCAGCAACTATTACTTCGGCAACAGGAGCGTGTGCAACGGGTTGGACGAGTTGCGCGGCGAGTTTGGGCGGGGATTGTTGTCCTAGTGGGTGGGCCTGTGGAACGGCTAGTTGTGAGAGTGTGAGTGTGCAGGCGACGGCTACGACTACGGAGGTGCTTCAGAAGGAGGTGCCGGGGATGGGGGGAAGGCTTAGGGGGTCGGGAGGAGGAGTGCTAGGTTTGGGGGTGCTGGTTGGGTGGCTGGTTTTGTGAGGGAGGTATGTTGGCTGTGGGATGATTTATGAGCTATGAATGATGATGATGACGATGGGTTATGAGCAATGAATTTATGGAGCTTTAGATTTATTCTAGGGGAGCCATAATATTGGTTTGTATACTCAAATACAATCTAGGCGTGCCGTGGCCCTCGTCGATTGGTGAGCATATTACAACGGGAAATATCACGTGATCACGAAAGCTATCGAACTCAGCTTTGCGGTCATCGACTTGTTTTAGTTGACTTGTCGATTTGTAGAGTATGGAAGTCTATATACGGAATTGAGACTCCATTAAAATGCAGAACTTTGCGCGTAAGATCAACCATTACTTTTATAGTATAGTTACGAGAATAGCAAACTTATTGATATTATACTACCTTAGCAACCACCTACTTGAAGTTTAGTCTAAACCACCTCGAGATCAAAGTTCTTACTACTTTCACATAACCCAAAAGGCTGTTTCCGTGACAGGACAATCATGTATGTGTATTCCCAAGTTGGGGATATTCCTGCTTCGTGCGGTTGCCACGTTGGGGACTCTTTGCAGGTTACGAAGGCCTCTTATGTACCCGACATTGATCAAAATCAAATATGGTAGATCCTCACGATCGGAGGAAAGACTCGAGGGAGGGAGGGTATAGAAGAGAAGGAGAACACGGTGGGTTATGGTTATGTAAAGGCTTTGGTACCTCAAGTTATAGTGTCCGATGCTATAATGTCCGATTCCGAATGGAACGATGCATCCGCACTCTTCTGTACTAATTACTACATATACGTATGCCTTTATTGTATAAATTGTATTGAGAAAAAGCTTAACTTCACGTCCCATATAAAGGTGATACGAATCATGAGGGGATTTTCCCCAAAGGGGTTAAATTAATATTGTTCATATTGTGACTTCACCCCTTCATGCACTGTTGATCAAGTACAACTCTTGTCACCAGTCCGTACGTATATTGAGACATATTTCTCTTACCCAAATAGAAGAGGCATATCAACCTAGATATGTCGACGCCAAGTAAATCAAGTCCTCTTTTGACTCTTTTAATTTGCAAAGCCTTGTCTGCACACGTCGATGGCTGCGTAACACCGGTAGGAACGTTTCTTGGCTGTCTATGAACAGTTTCTACATACCATGAGAGAACTTCAGAGCAACAAAATTTTCATTATATAAGGAAGGCGATGCATGTTCTATCGATGTTAACTTCAAGACAGCTAACTACAGCTGAGTATTTCCTTCCCGCTTGCATCTTCTACTTGTCTTCGCTGTTAATTCTTGTCTACTCTTTTGAATCCGTCAAATCAACAAAAGGCTTCTACAATGCTTTTCGGACTTTCTCTCCTTGCTTTGTGCACCCTAGTGCAATCACTTCCCTCGAAGTCGCACGTAGCTAGGCAAGCCGACGATGGTACTGCCCAGTCGATGGCCATTGTCGACGCTGCCAACACTCTCCTAGGCCTTCTTACCGCGGAGCAGAATGCATCACTGGTGTACCCTTACGAAGCAGCCGGGAATGCAACCCCGGTTTACTTCGGATCCTCGACCAGCGGCGGCATTGCCGCTGAGCAGTTCGGTCAGTCAGTATGGACCAACTACCCCGTCGGCATCGTGGATCGCGTTGGGTTGGCCCGTGACAACTTCACGGACACGCAAGAGGAAGCGGTTCTGAACCTGCTACGCGTCATGTTTAGTGAAGATGGTTACAACAAGGTTCAGGAGATCATGAACGCCGACCAAGTCGAGGAGGACCGTGGTGTGGACTATGAAGCTGGATTGGGAAGTTACACGCTAGGCTTTTTCGGGCAGCCCAGTTTGACGTCTCTTTGGATGATTCAGTTTGGCGGACATCATCTTGGGATCAACATGGCCATGTACGGTAGTAAGGCCGTCATCGCTCCACTGTTGACCGGTTGCTTGCCAGCCATCAATAACGTCACGAAGCGCGTGCTGGCCGCAGAGAACGACATCGCATTTTCTCTCGTCGGATCTCTTGACGAAAGCCTTTTCGCTCAAGCCAACATCACTCATGATGTGAGCACCCTCACTCTTGGACCTGGTCACGATGGCGAAGAGTACATCACAGAAGGTGTCAGTGTGAGCCTTTTCAGCGAAGCCCAGCAAGCATTGGTTGTCGACCTTGTCTCTGAATGGGCTGGCCTTCTCAACCCAATCCACTACGCGCCCCGCTTGGCTGAGATCAAAGCTGGACTGAACGAAACTTACTTTGCGTGGAGCGGTCCCACCACAAAGGAGGATAACCAGAACGGCAAGTCCTATTTCCGCATCAAGGGCCCAGATCTTTGGGTTGAATAGTAAGTAACATTTTACTCTCATCAATTCGTGTTTTTGTGTTGGAAGCTAACATTGAGCAGCGCACCACAGACCAATGATGAATACGGTGATTTGAGGCTTCATGCATACACCATTTATCGAGACCAGTTGAGAGGTTATGGACGCACACTAGAAGAATAAGCTATTGTATACAGGACTTATCATTATGTCTATGAATAAGTGCTAATTGTCTAACTCTTATTCTAACTATTCTTCCCAGATTTTTCTTAGTATTTCGAGTTGGGAATTAGATGTGTTAATTTGTATTTATTTGAGTATTTAGAAGAAGATGAAGGTATTATTAAACGGTGATTTATTGTCTTTCACATCTCGATAAAGCTTTATTAGACTAGTAGGTGTACAGACTCAAGGGGTAGCTTATTAGTAAGATATAAATTTATATCCAAAAAGATAACTATAATATTAAAATTTAGAGCTTGAATTTGAAGTATTTTAGTTTATTTTTTTAGAATTCTAAGATTATTTGAATACTCGATAGATCTGAAGAATCATTTTGAGTAATATTCAATATAATATCGAATTTTATTTTATTTTTGAAATTGATAAGTGTTCGTGTAAAATTGTACTTTCTTTTGAGTGTTTTGTAAGTGTTATAAGTTGGTCCACTCACTAGTGGAAATATTATAGCTGCCCAGGTGGAGAACTAAATCAACGACGCCACAGATAACTAGCCAACCTTGGAACTCACCGCGGGCGAATCTATCAGCAGCGCAATTTCAGCCCCAGCCTCAGCCTCAGCCTCAGCCTTAGCCTTAGCCTCGGATATTTTTGTAGGAGGGGTTGATGATGAATAATTTAAGTGACTGGTTGATTAACATGACATGGCATGACATGACAGAAGTCTCAAAAAGATACAGATAAAGTTTAAATTTTGAGTTTGAGATCTAGAGATCTAGAGATTTGCATACGTGGGGCTGAAGATTAGGGTTTGGATTAAAATCAGGATTCTTTTGAGTTAAGATACTTTTTGCTTCTTTCACTTATTTTGGGGGATTTGAGTGGTTGTTTGACGTGTTGAGTTGATAGAAGGACAAAAGGATCGAGAAGGATAAGAATAGAAATAAGGAGAAGGCAACGATAGAGAGGAGAATAACTTCAGGAAAGAAAGGGGGAACAAAAGTGTAGGGAAGAATCAGATCACTTCAATACCTACACTCGAGGACTTGAACTCGTCGCACATCTCTCGAATCCGAAGCTCGAAGACAAGGACAAAGACGAAGTTGAAGAAAAGAGCGAAAGAATTATCCGAATAGAGAGATTTGTGTCGCGGATTTCGAAGAGAACTTGTGAGAGATTTGGAAGAAATAGGGCGAGATTGTACGTCTGTGTCTGCGATTGCGTGTACGCGGTTCTGAGACTCTGCGACGAAGATTTATTGGGTGAGAGATACGACGGAGGGTGTGATTTGGTGGGATACGATACGATACGCCACGTTACGACACGACGCAATATCATACGATAGGAAGACGAAGACGCGAAGTTAGATCAAAGATCTTGGGATAAGGAAGATTATCGAATACCAGCAGACAGAATCAGATTCCTGAGAGACTTGAGAACCCTTGGATTTTCGAAGAGAGAAGATCGCGAGGATTTTTGAAGTGGGTTTATTACGACACCTATTTATCGCGAGAAGTAATAGTAAAGACGAATAAGGAATAAGAGGAAGGAGAAAAACAAGATATCTGCGAGTAACCTATATTCAAATCACCTTCTGCACCATCATCGAAATACATCCATCTACCTATCTGCCCACCCTATCCCGATATACAGCCCCCTTCACCCAAAAATTCTCTTCCAAATAATTCATCGACCCCGCCATAACAATGGCTTCAACTTCTACCCCTCCAGTAGGCCGAACACAGACCCGGATTCAAGGACAAGCACAAACTGCTCCACAGAATCGCGGAAGTCTAACAATCACGCAATCACAATCGAACACAAATACACCGGTTTTACGCCTAAGGGGTGCGCCAAATACAGAAAGCGAGAGTAGTGCGGATGGAGAAACGGGTTTAGGAAGAGGTAGGAGGATTCAGTGGGCGGAAGATGTGGTGGATAATGAAGGACTGGGGAGGAAGAAGAGTAAAGGTATTTTGCTTCATTTTTCTATTCTTTGGAGTCTTTGGGATTTTTGATTGGAGGATCTTGCTTCAAAGAAGAAAGGGAAGAGGTGGAATCTAAATGGTTGATACCTTTCTTGGAATGGTGAACTAACGAGAATTTGATAGTTTGTTGTATATACCACGCTCCTCGACCCATCGATGAATCGTCGGATGAAAGTTCGAGTGATAGTGATGATAGTAGTAGTGATGATGATGATGGGAGTGCGAAACCTTCTGGAGGTGGAAGAAAAGGTGGTGGACATGATCATGATCACGATCATCAACATGGAGATGGATGTGGACATGGAAAAGGAAAAGGAAAGAAGGGTAAAGAAAGGAAAAGAAGTCCGAATGCTTATGAGAGGCAGCCGAATTATAAGGGGAAGGGAAAAGGATGATTATGAATAGGCTGGGAAGGAAAGGGGGACAGAGGGGAGGAAATGGCAGTCTATTGAAGTCATGATCTGATGTGGTATCACTCGAGAATGGCATGTTTCTTTAATAGAATATGGGTTATCGGAGTTATTATTCGTCCACTTACATAGTACGCATTGGGGTTCGATGTTTATATGTTTAGATGTATAAGTGCATGGATCTTGGACTAGGGTATAGAGAGGAATAATAAATGATAGACCTGGAAAGAACAGAACAGGTGAAGAAATAAGGAAATGAGTCTATGATACTTGAGCAAATTTTCAGTGTGAGTTGATTTGATGTTGTTTATTGGTTTGATGGGCTTGGGAATGCGTAGAGCGGATGGGATGTGTGTCGTATGTGATATAATGTAAAGTGTTGTGGATTTTATGTTTAGGAGTGATGAAGAGGGGAGGGGATGGAGGGGAAGCGAAGGTTGGAGAGAGGAGAAAGAAAGGAGGTAGGGGAGGGACTAGATTAGTATTCGTATTCATATATGTATTGGGCTGAACTAAATCATTATGTTGGAGATGTTCTGTATGAAAAATTTGAGTGAGGTTGTGCATCTACCTTTGTTATATAGAGATGAAATGGGGAGAATGCGTAGTCTCCCTTATGTATACCTATATATGTATGCAGTGGATATAGAAGCTTGTTAGATGTAGAAACAATCTCTATTTATTTGTAGTGTAAAAGTAGGATTGTATTGTAAATGAAGATGTAGATATTATTTGTTTACAGAAAATGAAGACATTTGACGAGGGAGGGGATACAGGTCGAGAAGAGTCGACTTACTCATGATTTGATTAGTGCTACTTGTTAGTGTATAAGTAAGTATATTGATTGACACATGATTTTATGGCTCATCTCTGGAGTTTTGAATACCTCTGATTATGTCGTATGTATGTTGTCCTATACTATCTATCACATACTGGGTATATCTCTGTGTTTCTTCTTCCACTGCTTGAGATCATCATCATCATTATTTGATGTTCCATCTTTCCCACTTGGAGTTCTAATTTTAGATATATACAGAGACATAAATACTACCTTCATCAAACATATCATCCGAATTAGTGTAGGGGTTAACATAACTCGCTTTCATTATCACCCGATAACGTACCGAGTAGCCCCGGGTTCGATTCCCGGATTCGGAAAGTTCATCTTTTATTTTTGGTTCTGTTTTCCCACCGAAAGCAGTGGTTTTTGGAGCGTGTAAAGAGGAGAAGTGTATGTATGGGCTGAGTGGTGGTGTTGTTTTTGAGGTGAAAGCGAGAGGGGAAGTTTTGCTGGAGCGGGGTATGTGGGGTATGTGGGGTGAGTTGGTGGATTTTGTTTTGTGTTTGGATGGCTTGTGGTGAGTGAGTGAGTTAGTGATCCACTGTTTGGTGGGAGGATGTGGATGGAGTACAGATGCACCGGTATTTGTTGTTTTATATGTAATTCCTGGTGAGAGAGTATATACAATTTATATCGTGGGTGGAATTGAAGATCGCGGCAACTGGGAAGATGTAGACTCGAGGTAGAGAAGGAGAAAGAGGTATCGAGGCGCTTTCTACAGAAGGAAAGGACTGTAGATTGAGCGATAGCCAATTGGATAGTTTCATTTGCACAAAATCTAGCAGGTCGTTGTGAGCCTCTTTGAGATCGCAATCGTTTTTCATATATATATAGAGAGAGATGCAATCTAATGTTGACCTTTCCCATATTTTAATTTTTCTCAAGTTTAACTTCGAATCACCTATATTCACATAATCGTTATTTTCTAGTAGGGTTTAGCGCTTTCTGGTTTATCCAATATCACCTGCGTAATCAACTAATCAATAAATCAATAGATCAATGAATCCAAAGCCAACCACTTCCCCTCTTCGTCCCCAAATGAATTAATCAATCCCTCGTATATTACAATCATCATGTCCAACTCTCCAATTAAATCAAATCTCGTGCTCCTTGTCCCTGGGCTTCTCACTGCTATTGTCTCCTGCCTCCCTTAATCCGGATCTCAAGAGCCTTCGTTTGACGTGCAGGGCTCTGGGCGAGAAAGCTTATTTCGACAGGGTCTTCTTGTCTGCCAATTCACGAAACATTGAAGTTGCAAGAGCAGTTGCTGACAACAAAAAGTTCCGCAAGGGGGTCAAAGAGATCATATGGGATGATGCTCTACTTGCCCACGATATAGTGAGGCCTATTGAAGCAATTCATATGCTAGCAGAATCTCCTCGGGCAGAAGATGACCCATCCACCTGGTTCATACGAGCTTTCAAGGACAATATTGAGAATTTAAGAGATCTAAAAAGAGACAGAAAAAGGCCAAAGACGCGAGAGGTTTTGCCATTTTTTGAATCATGGAGTTACTACGAGACACTTTTAGAGCAGTGGGAAAAAGTGCTAAGATCTGGGGCTCATATTAATGTATTGACGTACGTCTTGGGGCGCTTTCGATCACTACGAAGAATTACTATTACACCCGCCGCTCATGACAGTTTGGATCGACCGCTTTACGAAACGCCTATGTTAAAACTTTCTCCAAAAGGTTTCAACTATCCAATCCCACGCGACTGGCCATCTTCTGGGGCATTTGGACTTTATATCTTGCCTCCAAGGACGGTTAAGAAACAATGGCGAGGGTTCTATATTATCACTAACATACTTGCAAGATAGAATGACCGCCATATCTCAGAGCTAACCATCGATGTTAGAGAACTCGAAACAGGACTGAGTTGTCGTATCTTTGACGAACCATGTGAGGAGTATGATAATCTTGTTCATCTACTTCAACAGCCAGGCTTCCGCCGCATAGATCTCGCCCTACTTGATGGTGAGCAGGATCATGTTGACGACTGGCCAAGTTACCGCGGTGGTTACTTGAAAAAGATGTTCGAGGCAGCGCCCAACTTGGAGCATGTTAGCCTCCGAATAATGGCTGATTACGATCAAATTTATCCCGATTTCGAGGAATATTGCATTCCACTTCAGACCATCTTTCCCGTTGATCGATGGCAGAAGCTCTGATATTTTGGTCTTTCCAAATTCATCGTAGATGGACCTGATCTACTTTCCCTCCTCGGTGCGCCTCCGACGACACTGCGATTGTTGAACTAAGTTTTTTGGAAATCGTCGGTGATCGTGGAAAATACCGTGATATTCTCCTTGATATACGCGATATCCTTGATTGGTATGACCGAGCTGCTAACGCAAGATCTAAGCTTATAGTCCATGTCTACAAATCAAGCATGCGACACACTTCAATGCGGTACCAATGTGTAGATTACCAAGCGAGCGGGTTCATCTACGGTGATAAAGAGAACCCATTTGGCGACAGGTCAAACGGCAATGTACTGATACACAAGGTGGGCATTGAGCGATCTCAATTCGGGTGTTGTTCCTCGGGATGAGGAGTTTGAAGCATGAAATAATTACTCAGTATTCAACATACCCACGCGAAGATCGACGGGAATTGGAAATTGTCATGACCAAATGACAATCTGTATACAGGAATATTACGTAGTGAGCTATCTCATATATACACGGTCTGATCTTAGTAGCGATCAAAATATCGAAATTCCATATTGTTAGTGGTGGGTACCTAGTTATTGCAGAGAATCGAAAGGTAAGTGCGGCTGGGTGTTGAAAAATCTGCCTCTTAAAATGGAATTCCAATGTTCGATTGGGATATTGTTGCGAAGCTGACAATCAGATGCATACGCAATGGCACTCAAAGATGCTCATGGTCAGATTATGGAGTATATCCTACACTTTCTAACATTTGCTAGTGTACACTAGCACCGAGCCCTGTTTGTACCAGATACAAACTATTTTGATAATCTGCTACAGAATAATTAGTGATTACCTAGACTTGAGATGTAGGTAATGTGTTTTCATGTTAATGAGGTATGTCATTGAGAGTTCGATTGATGTCTGTATGATTCGAATTGAGCGAGAAGGATAATATGGAAGATAAAGCATATCGATTTGAGCTTCAATCGGTTGGCTTTTTTTTAGGGGGGTGGGGTATGAGGAGATGCCATGTCCAACTTCCTGATGTACCATCAGAAAACTTCACGCCACCAACAGATTCAAACAGTATGTTATATACCCTAATACTTAGCTACATACTCTGCTGTTGGTTTTGTTGGTATTATTTACTTACCTACTTACTCACCATTAGCGGTCCAATCATACCAGATTGGTTTTCTCGTTTATACTCGGATGTATTTATCCATGATTATTCATAATAGTATACCTAGGTAGGTATTCAACGGTTGGTAAGATGTGGATTACTTGGGGATGTTGTGTTATATTGTGTTATGTTATGTTGTGTTGTGTTATATTATGTTATGCAGATGCTTATGTATGTATGAGTAAATGAATAGTTGTTCAATATCGCTCTAATATTTATAGTGAGATATAAGAAAGGGTTTTCTCTCCTCGCCTTTTCCCTTCCTCTTTGTTATCCTTTTCTCAACTCTCAAGTTTCAGGTAGAGTATCTATATACCAAGCTCACACCTCAACCCTCAACCTTCACCATCCCATTCCCACTACCCTCACTTCTCCCTCTCACCCCTCTCCCCTCCAAACATGCCCCGCCCCCCCCCCCCCCTCTCCACCCCCGTCTTCATCCTCGTCCCAGGCGCTTCCCAATCCCCCGCGCACTACGACCTCCTCATGCATCTTCTCCTCACTCGCGGCCACCCCGTCTACTCCGCCATTCTCCCTAGTACTGGGCCCGGAAATGCAAAGAATGTAACCGCGCAGGTAGATGCGGAGTATGTGCGTGAACATATGTTATTGCCGATTCTTGATACGGAGGGGCATGATGTGGTGATGGTTATGCATTCCTATAGGTGTGTTTTTTTCTTCTTTTTTTACAGTTCGAGGAAACAAGAGGGAAGAAAGCAACAGAATATGTAGATCACAGGGGAAGAGAAATGAACAAAAAAGCTGACACAAACTCGCCACAAAAGCGGTATCCCCGGCAGCGCCGCCGCATACGGACTAGGCAAAAAAGATCGCGAAGCAGCGGCAAGAAAACATCTGTTCTGGGACAAATATATATCGCATCGTTATTGGTGAAAGGAGGTGATGGTGGGAATATTGTTGATGCGTTGGGTGGATTACTTCCGCCGCATATCACGCCTGATGTGAGTTTTTTTGCTGGTTTCTTCTCTCGATTGTTTTGGATTCTTGGAGGTTGTTAGGGGTTTCTCTTTCGGTTTTTAGTATCAGCTAGGATAGAAAAGTGAGGAAGTATCTTCTCATTTTCACAACTACTGAGTGGTAGATGAAAGAACCATTATCACACTTGGTGGAGAACTGCCGCCCAGCTGTACCCCTAACTTCTGATTCCTTATAATCCATCTCCTCCCTCCATCTCCAACCCCCCCTGACATCCCCACCAGGAACCCTCCGGCATACTCACCTGCGCCGACCCCGGCCCTCCCCTCTACTCTGACGTCACACCCATCGTCTTCCAAAACGCCATCGTAAACTCCACTCTCTGTCCCAGCTACGCCTCCTGGCACTCACCCTGTCCACGCGCCTCCTGGGATCAAGAATCTTTCAAGGGAAAAATCGCATTCATTCGAACCCTCAATGATACGGGTATCCCGTTGCAGTTCCAGGATATGTTTATGCAGAATACGGGAGAGGAGTGGATTGTGAAGGATATGAATACGGGTCATAGTCCGCAGCTTGGGCAGCCGGAACGCGTCTGTGATGTTTTGATTGAGTTGGCGAGGGGCTTTGGAGGGGTGTGAGGAGCGAGTTGAGAGGGGGATGAAAGGGCTGTCGGTTTGCGTTGTTTGATGAGTGATTATTCTCCGGCAAAGTAAATATGAAGACGGGAAAAAAAATCTCAAGCTTTCATATCCCTTGTTTGGATGGATCATGATGGTTTGTTTGTTTCCCCTCACTATTCAACTCTCTATTAAACATGGAAACAAAAAGAAGAGTAGAATCCTATCACTTTCTTCCTTGAATCTTGGCTCAATCTTGATGATTTGTCAAAATCTCAAAGTCGTACAATCTCTACTTCAACCCTATTAATAGTAGTCTCAATATTGAAGATTGGGGATATTTAGAGCAACTCATATATCCTGGGCGTAGATTAAAATTGATTTTCTCTACGGAAAAATATTATTTTTCTTTTCTCTACAAGATTCCACTCTCGGCCTCTTTACAAACATTCAAGAAAACATCATCCATGGATGGTTCTGAAATCGTATAATCCCTCAACACCTTCGACACATGTCTCGCACCATTTCCTGGCCCTACCTCGCCATCAATCCTCCTCTCAATCCCCGGCACACCCTCCTTATCCATCATCAAAGTCTCCATACTCAGCATAATCCTCCCAATCATCTTCCTCTCATACGGCAGCTCAAACTCCACCTCGCTAAACGCACACTTGAGATTCCGCACTTGCGTGCCAAACATGACCCGCAGAGCCGCCTCCAATTCCCTCTCGCTCCCAACCTCATAAGCCGCCCGCACGCGATAGAACCCTCCAAAACGCGATCGCAACTGCGACGTCGTACCCGAAGCTAACATTTTCTTATCGACAATGGCCACTTTCGTAGCCAATGCTTCCGTCTCCTCCATACTATGCGTGGTAATCAAAATCGCGCGATCGTTACTCAGCGAACGCAAGATCTTCCACAAAACACGTTTGGCACCGGCATCTTGCCCGGTAGAAGGCTCGTCCAGCAGCAGCAGTCGCGGGTTCCCGAGGATGGCGATCGCGACCATCACTTTCCTTCTTGTGCCGCCCGAGAGCTTCGTAATGAGGCGGTCAGCGAAGGTTTCTATGCCGAAGGCGCGCATCACGCCGTTTACATTTCCCCTGACGTCTCGTAGACCTTTGATACTCGCGTAGAAGCTTAGGGTTTGGCGGACGGTGAGCTCGTCAATTGCGTCATCTTGAGGGCAAACGCCAGTGTGAATTCGTGCTTGTTGAGGAGAAGCGAGGACATTGATGCCATCTATGGTTACGGTGCCATGATCGGGACTGAGGAGACCACGGATCATGTTGATGGTGGTTGTTTTTCCAGCACCGTTGGCACCGAGAAGTGCTAGTGTTTCATTTGTGGAGATGTTGAAAGATATTTCTTGTACTGCTAGCAGTGACTTAAAAAATTTGGTTATCTTGGAGAGAACAAGGACAGTTGCATTACTTTTCCCTTTGAGAGGCTTGAGAGGGATGTCATCATCATGCTCTGCCGTTGGTGCGAAGTTTGGAGACTCTCTTCCCTCGATACCAAAGTCTAATTGTGCTGGAGTCGCTGGCATCTTTCTCTTTGGAAGAAGCTTGAGAAACCATGCTGAGCTTCCAGTTTCGATAAATCTAAGCACAAAACTACAGAACATGATCTGTAGAATCAGATTAATGTAGACACCACCATAGAGTTGAAATGCTATGGGATGCAAATCATACCACCCTGTCTCGCCGCAGGTGATGCCGAAGTTATCGGTTGCTACAAAGAACGTTCGGAGTAGGTTGGCTGCTGGCGAGGTGAGACCAAGTACGCCTTGAATATCGAGGGCTATGTCGAATGCGTTCACAGGGCTCTTGGAATCCATGATGAAATACTGTTTTCTATTAGAATCATTCAAAATAATGAGGATGGTACTTACTACGACGAGATAAACCACCATTAGCATGATGTGCACGCCAACTGCAACTGCAAACGCAGCTCTTCTGAGGAATAAAGAGCAGAGATAAAGCCCTGAGTAAGTCGCAATACAGAATAGCAGTATTGCAAATAGGATGAATGTTGATCATACCAGATCCGGCTGTTGCCGCCCGAAAATATAATTACCCATGTTACGACAGACGTGATAAGTCCAATGTGCATGTCAAAGATCAAGTAGGCTGTCCATAGTGCTGCAGACTATTTCCATGTTAGACAAAAGCACACCGTGTTCAGACCGCTTGAAAAACTTACCGAGAATAAATTTGAATACTGCAAGGCTCTGACATTATTGATCCTCTCAAACACTAGATACATGATGCTGACACTTGTGCTACATATGAACCCAAGTGTTATGAACATCAAGATTGGAATTGACAATGGGTCGGGAGTAAAGTTGACGTGTCGGAATTTGCGGTACGTTGGCTTGACCTTCCTTGCCGTTCCAGTTTGTGCTGAGGAGTTCGCAAGTCAATTTGTGATGATGTTCATACCTGCCATGGAGAATTCTGGGTAAATTCAATGAACGAACGTGATATCGGCCGAGTCAGCAAAAACACCAAATGCTGGCTGACCGTGGTGATCTTTGACGATGGAAATCATTTCTGTAAGTGAAGACGCATTGCCACGAGTAGCTAGAGCCTTCTGTTCCCCAGTAACACCCTCTTTTTCAAGACTGACTGACCCAAAATATTGTCCCATGTTCTCGACATAAATTGTACTTTGAGCTTCGCCATCAAAAGCAGCCGGTGGTCCAGCAATGCTAGAAATCGCATAGTATGCAAGGTCCTCAGCGCTGTAGAAATCAGGGGTCTCCAAAGGACCGAGAACATCGTAAGTATCAAAACCCTCTCCCAGAGACATGGACTCTGCTATGCTTGCATTTCGCATGGTAACATCTATTCTATGTGTACAGTTATCGAAGCTGTCGAATTTAGCGACCGAGCTGGCTAGTGCACCGGCAATGACAATTGGGATTATGAGAGCGATGCCATAACTCATCCAGCTGTGCCGCGCTAGAAGATAGCGTTTCTTCAGGATGACTAGAGTCTCGAATGCAGTTAGGACGAGAGTCAGGCCGACGAATTGGCAACTTACTTGGTGAAATAGCTTGGTTTGCTTCCCAACTTCAAGGGTTACTCCCTCCACAGTCCCTGGGTTCAGTTCTTCCAGCTCAGTCTCCTGTCTAGATATCTGATCACCAAGTAATACATCTCCGTTGCCATTACCATCGATCAGCGATGAATTGGTGACGTTCAAAAAGACTTGCTCTAGCGTCGGGAAGGTAACTGAGTATAGACCACCTGATAGCTCTTCCAATTCGAGAATCTTCTTTGTTGCTTCAGTAGAAGTCTTCATGTTCCACGTAGGCATTTTTTCTTCATCATTTTCATCTTCTTCGTAACCTTCGTCATCTTCGGTCGCAATATGTCGGATCTCGAGGTCCAGTCCGTAGTTGGCTTTCAGTGAAGTGGGGGTACCTGTGCACACAAGTCCTCCTTTGTAGATGATCGAAATATTATCCGCAAGAACATCTGCCTGAGAAGAGTTAGCATTAGAAGTAGAATGAGATCTGGGATTATTTCTTACCTCGTCGAGGAAATGCGTAGTTATCAAGACGGTACGGCGCGAGTGACAATTAGAGATAATGTTCCAGATATTGCGTCTTGAGAGAGGATCTTAAAACCTGTCAGCAGTGGTCGAGACTTTGGAGTGGCTGTAGCTACCAAGCCACTGGAAGCCTCATCGATGAAGCACATTGTGGAACCGCACACAAATGCGATGGCAAGCTGAAGCTTCCTTTGCTGGCCTCCAGATAATGTCTCCACAGCTTGGTTAGATTTTTTCAAAATACCGCACTCTGCAAGCACATCATCTTCGCTTCCAACCGCAGTTGCTCCAGTTTTAATCTTTCTCCAAATTCGGACGTGTTCGGCAACCGTCAGTCTCTCCCAAAAAACCTACAAATGTTAACTCGGCACATAACTGGATGGAGTGATATTTACATTATGCTGAGGGCAGACGCCAAAGAACGTGGCATTTTGATTGATCTCCAGTCGAGAGCTTTTGTCCGCAGATATGATGCCGGCGATACATTTTAACGTCGTCGTTTTACCTCCTCCACTTGGCCCGAGCAGGAAGTTAACTGAACCTGTCTTTAATTCAAGATTCAAGCTGTTAACAGCAAGATGGCTGCTTCCCGCAGTGCTCCATGGCCAGTACCATCGACGGCTCGCTTCAAAAGTCTTCGAAAGTTCTGTGCAGCGTACTGCAATGTCACTAGACGAATCAATCTCAACGTAGCTTCTTTTCACACTCCATTTGTAGTGGTCAACTGCAAAACACGCAGCGGTGTAAATCACAATTTGGGCACAGAGGAACACGATATACAGGTAGCCAGTGACTTGCGGAGTGAAACCTAGACTACCAGAGGTGGTAGTGGTAGACTTCAGGAGCGAAAAGCTGGCGAAGTGCGCCTCGGCGCGCGCAACATCGCCGATGAGACTTGCGTAGGTGAACGGAGGAAATAAGGCGCTTAGTATTGCAATCGTGGTATGAGATGGGGTGTCACTGAACACGAACGCTACAGTGCCCAGTGTAGGCAATAGTATACTACAGTGAAACTGTGGCGTGTATTAGTATATTGATATTGCAGCTAGTATATATAAAAAGAAGGCTATACCACTTTTATATATATTCATATATTTAGAGAATATTAGTAATATACTGAAATATTAGAATTCAATATAAAATATATATTTCTATTTAAATTAAATAGGAATCCCTTATTTCTAATTTAATTTGGATAGGAATGTATATTTTATATTGGATTCCAGTATTTCAGTATATTGTTAATAGTATTAAATAACTAAATGATATTGAATACTTTCAGTAGTATTGAATTCTATACCATATACGTATATATTTCGAAAAAACTCGATACGCACTACTAAACTAACCTGTATACGAAATACGGGAAATACTATTGCCTACACTGACAGTGCCGAAAGCTAGCGTGAATGTGAGAATGGAGGCATAAAGTCCTGCTAGCTGGGCTTTCCTGAAAAAAGAGGATAAGAACAGTGACCACTGTAATAGTGTTAGCAAAGATCATAGAGCTGAAGCTGGAACTGAAAATATGTGTGTTAAAAAATGCATTCAAAAGAAGTAGATCTTGAATTACGTTTCTCAAGTCTGAATCCCTGAATTTTTTTGATGTGATGATAGGAAACATTTGCTTACCACAGTGAGAGATGTTCCAGCTATTAGTGTGAGGAACAGAAGAAGGGCATCCGAGCAACGCGTGAAGAGAAGCTGGGTCATGAGAATAGAGCAAATAAACCATCCTGGCGAATAAATTGCAACAAAAGAAGCAATAGTGGAAAGAATTCGAGGTGTTTTCGTGCATGTTTGTGCACCTAGAAGTTCGGCCATTCCCAGTTCTCTTTCTGATGCCACAAATAGACTGGCATGGTAGACAACACCAATCAAAGCGAGGAGAAATGTTGGAGCAACGAAGTAGTAAATTACCACAAACCAAGATGCGGTATCAAGCTGTGAGCTTGTATCCGTTGCTTTGTCTTCGAAATATCCGGACCAGGGAAGTTCCGATGGCGGAGTCGTTGTACTGAAGCTCCCAATGCTAGAATCCATAGCCCATTGCAGTGGCAGGAGGCGGTCGTTGCTCAAAGATTCATGCTTTGCAAAGTCAGTACTCGATAGGCTTGTAGCACTGTCGGTGGCGATGATATAATCAACATTCGTAGCATTGACTGAGGTGAAGATGACAGCAGCGAAGCAGTTGGACATGCCAGTCCGTGATTGTAGGCAATTGTAATACAAGTCGTCCACATCGTCAATAGTAACTCACCTGTCCAAACTGAGGCCTTGTACCGCAGTCTCTATAATCGAATTGACTTCCGTTCCATTGAATCCATTCCGGCACAGAACAAGTTTCTTGAGGGGAACCCCATCCAGCGCTTGTTTCAAGCTTTTAATCTGCTGTGAAGAGTCGGCAAATCCGCCGTCGGTCGGCGTGGATGAAATATTGGAGAGTTTTCCACCGGAACAGAATAGTGCGGTGAAAACTATTGGCAGAATCAATGCGCGAAAGAGAGTCGCCCACGGTGATCTGAGAAACAGGAGGAAGTTTTTCTCAGTCAGTGCTAAAGTCTGACGTCTGACACGGTCACGCCATTGAGCAGTTGGAAGAAACGCCATTCTTTCCAGACAAGCGAATGTAGTATGGGGAAGAACGCACAAGTACCAGATCATCTTATGTATAAGGACTACATTGTTTAGGTTAATCCCCGCTTCCCCCCAAGACGATGCACGTGCCAGTAATGAAACAGAGTTGCACAAATCGCAATTTGCACAGCCATAATTCAATCTAAGGGTCAACAAGCTCAATTTGACAGTGAGATGAGTAACGCGGCAGAGAATGTGCCATCGCGGGCATGGAATAAGGTAATGAAAACATGGCTACCGGCATGTTTCCCGTATTGGGTGGGGCAGGAAGTAGGCAAGGGTTCAGCCTCTTTGCAGAGAAAAATCAGATGAGATTTGATCATTCAGATATCTATTGAGAGCTTCTACCTTAATTGAATAAAAAATCAATCAAAAATGAATTTTATACAATCAAAAAAAAAAAAAAATATCAATCAATTATTAGTTTCTTATTGTTTAGAGAATATTTTGAAATTCAACCTTATATAATATTGAAGGGGAATGATCGATTTATAAAACATGTTATAGAACGGTCGAATACCGCCTGTTTTATCCTGTGAATACCTAGGGGTGTTTCATCTTGAGTCTAGCGTCGCAGAACTTTATGGAGCGCATACAAAGATCCCGCTTGATGGAGAGCAGTGACACTCCGCCAAGAAACCTTCAATAGTTAATTGGGACAACATACTTGACTTTAAGCTTCAAATACAGGCTTGGCATCTGATGATCTATTTCGGGGCTCATAGGGTGAAGACTCCACCGGCCGGAAAAAAAACTCCGGTGGAAAATTGTAATGCTCTGTAGATGACTTCGGGAAAGCATTATGGGCAGTGCTAAGACAAGCGAAAATTCTCCTTTTCGAGTCTGATCACCTTCAAAGACATTCGAACGTTTGACCACTCGTTACTGGTCTATTATTGTACTGAAGTCACGTTCACGACCAAATCTGTGGTTTTATTAAACACGAAAGATTCAAACATCCACCTCATAGACGTTGGTAATTCAAGACCCAAAGCAATATTTGTCTCGGGCGGCTCTATTATCTGCCCCATGGAAAGCACGCCATCCTGTTCCTCGCTTGCATTGAAGATGAAGACGAGGTAAGCCTCAGCGATCCATTGTAACCTCGTGAGGCAGCAAAGAAACCAGCATTTGCTCAATTCCCATATACTTGCACTCAAGCATAGAGTGATTGAAATCTTATGTCTGGATCAACACTTGCTACATCGATAAGAGAATCAGCACGGAACTCACTGAGGCTATCAATTAGATGTACATATGGCATGAGTCAGAGGCTATATGTTATGCTTTCTTGTCGACTTGCTTGACGATTGTCCAAGATTGGTCGAAACCCACACACACAAGGCCGTCGCTGTTTGGTATGGGCACTACGCTTTACATGGTACCGAACCGTTACATTCACCCTGAGTGATCCCAGAAAACCTCGTAGATCCATTCCCATCCCATCCCTTCAAACCTATTCATCTCCCATGAAGCCCGGAATCTACTAACGCCCACGCAATTGGTAAAGACCATGAACTCAACTATGAGCTTCTTCTCGCCAAGTTCCATCATCCCCCAGATATGAGAAAATGCATGTTTGCATGTCCTTGCAACTGCAACCACTTACAAGTATATCAAAAGCGTCAACAGAGAGGTATAATCCAGAAAGCAGTGAGATATCAAGGAAAAAACCATTACGCACAAGCAGATCGACACGCCTAGTCAACACCAACCAGAGCGTGAAAGATTCCGGCATGTAGAAAAGAGCAACAACAAATGTCCTCATACATACAAGAGAAAAACAACATCGCCAAAACATGCAATCCACACGTCGTCCTCGAGATCTCGTAGACGATGGTATTGATTGACAATGACACATCTCTTAGCAGAAGAACTACGACATCTACTCAGACATCATGGTTCATTCAGACACACCAGTGGGTGCATGGATTGATGGGAGACTTCCCACGTATTGAAATTTATAACAAATTTATTCTTGATTGTTTGATCTCGGAACTTATGATGTAATTGTATCATCTTAAATAAATGCTCGTAAGGATTCCCAAAACATACAAGTTGATATATCAAGAGGTATTTTTAAGTTCATTTTTGCAGTGTCCCATCAGTCTGTACACCCACTGGTGGCACAACCCAATCTGTCGGGACATTGATCATGTGATCCAAGAGGGCACTGTATTAGCTAGCGTCGCGCTAGCGCTTCCCTATATTTAGTACTAGCTTCCCATAGATAATAATGATCAAGAACAATACAACCACCATAGAACTAAGTACTTACACTTATCAACCAAGTTGATACCAACACAATCTCATCCCAAGAGCCCAACCTCATCCCATCCCCTCAAAAGCCCAACTCCCAAAACCCCCCAAGAAACCCCCAAGCCACAAACCCACAACAACCAACCAAGCCACCGACGCGAGCAAACACAAAACACACCAAACAGATCCGACTAGCGTCCGCTCCTCACCCCAAAAATAACAACCCCGATACCAACATGTCGATTCGAAACGCAGCAAAAACAATGAAGAATAAGAATTTACAAACGATTTGGTGAATCATATAGTGAGGAACGCTTTCTCTGAAACTGCCCACATGTGCTATTCTCGCCCGAGGGACCCGGACCAGGAACAGGACGAGCTGGACAGATATAAGAAAGTGTGATGAGATTAAAGCCGAGTTTTTTCACGAACATAGAACTTTTGTATCGCACGTGGATATCAAGTGAATCGGCTAAATTTGAATATGAACTGAGCCGACGTTTGTGCAGTGAAGTAACAAGTTGCAGTGTTGGAAAGTTACAACATGGGAGCCAGCTGCTGCTGTTACCCTCGCCAAACTTGGATTCTGATAATCCTGAGTTGGAATTGAGAAGGTCTCAGGAGAATAAAAGAAAAACTCCCTTTGAAAACTTTTTCCTTACTAAATTGAATTATGACTAGTCATCATCATTCAACCGTTAGAATCATATTCGGTCACAATGAAAACCTTTTCAGGGCTTACATCCCATACTTCATAATAGTTTAAACGAACGGTATTATAACTCCGTACTCTATCTCCGCTTGTGTATCGTATAAACTGTATGTTGGTGGCGTTGAGATTATGATAGTAGAACATTGAGCGAGCTTTCTCATTCCAACATGTGGATTAATGGACCCTAGATGATCTATCGAATATGTTTCTCCTGCTCTATTTGTACATACTTATGTGTTGCATCTTGCGAGATCGATATCGCTATATCAAGAGGATATTTAACGAGTTTTTTGAATTTCAGTTGATTGAGGTCTTGTGATTGATCGTAACATGAAGACATGAGATAAGAGGAATTGCAAAGTAAAGTATTACTCATGGAATAATAGGCCAACTTTGAATTAGGCGACGTTGTTATCTTTGAACGAGAAAAGTAGACACTTTTGAAAATATATAAAATATTCCCAATTGGCAGAGGTAAGGAGACGAAAGAGAAAATTAAATGAGACTGAACACTAATTCAAGTCACATTAACATTCAATGAGAATAAACTAGTCTCCTTTCTATTTGAAGATAAAATGAAGATGAAATGAAGGTGAAATGAAGATGAAATGAAGATGAATGACGCTCCGCTGGCCCTCCGGGGGCCACTGCCGTGGAGGCAGACTATATACAAATCGATCAAAAACAAAAGACAAGAGAGTATCTTACTCTATCCCCGGATCTTCATTCTACCTTCTGATTACCTCCCCATTCTGCTGTCTCTCCTGTGTTAAAAAGAAGAAGAACAACAACAATAACAAAAGAATCCACCCACTGCTTCTCCAAACCCTTCTCCAAACAGAAAAACTCCCCTCGCTCCCCCAACCAAGAGAGAGAGATAGACTACAACCCATATTCAATGCGACCTTTCAACAAATCCCCATCATCATCTAAATCCACATCTATCTATCTATCCAAGAACCCATTTCCCCTCTCAAAACACAACACGCACTCCCATCTCCGTCCCGTTCTTATCACGTGACTCTTAATTTTCATTTTTATTTTCATCCTCAACCTCACCCACATTCATTTCCATGCATCCGCACCTAAAAATAACCGCCGGCCATTCATCAACCCTAATCCAACCCAGCAATCCAATCCAATCCAATCCAATCCATTCCATTCCATTCCCAAGCACTTACTCACCTACCCAGTACATCTCCAGCCATCCCCCCCCACCACCACCACAGAATCTCTCCTCCCAAAATATACATGAAACCTTGTTCATTCACTCATTCAATCTTCCATTCGCATTCGCATTGATACTACCTAGGTAGGTATATATCTAGCCAGAAATTTTCATTTTCATTTTCATTTGCTTCAGCTTCAGCTTCACTTCGTAGAAAAGTACTTATTAAGAAAGGATAAAAGAAAGAGTAAAGAACTCTCAACCCGTGTGCTTGTTTCGAGCTTGTGAGTAGGTGAGAGAGAGTTTCGGTTTTGTTGTTGGTTGGTCGGTCGTTTGATGGGTTGATGGGTTGGAGTGTGTAGCAGAGTAGATTGGATTGGATTGGATTGGATTGGATTGGATTGGATTGGATTGGATTGGATTGGATTGGATTGGATTGGATTGGATTGGATTGGATTGGATTGGATTGGATTGGATTGGATTGGATTGGATTGGATTGGATTGGATTGGATTGGATTGGATTGGATTGAATTGAATTGGATTGGATTGAATTGGATTGGATTGAATGGGATTGAATGGGATTGAATTGACTTAGATATCCCACATTCAACTGTACGATACGATAACAAGAAATAGAAATAGAAATAGAAATAGAAATAACACAACAAATAAATAAATAAAAACCCTCTCATCTTACCTCTTGATGCTTACCTCTTACCTCTCACCTCTCACCTCTCACCTCTCACCTCTCACCTCTCACCTCTCACCTCTCACCTCTCACCTCTCACCCAATCTCCATACCTACCGGTACAAGCCTACCTCATATACGCATTGAAGAAACACAGAGAGAGAGGGATTAAGAGTTTGAGGATTGTTTGATCGACGACTCCTCGTAATTTAGGGGAGAGTACAAAGTACAAAGTACCACCATACTAACGCTTGGGGAATATCATTATCATTATCATTAGGTATCATTGGTGTGCTCGTACTCGGGGTGATTTGTCATGTGATGGGGTTGTGAGTAAGTAAGTATACTCTCAGAGTAATTATGTGTGTGATGATTTGATTTTATATTTATATAGATAGGTAGGTAGGTATCTAAATAGAATCTACACATAATTCAAACGATAATTAAATGAGGAATCAATCTATCTATCTCCCGAATGCTGATACTAGCACAATAAGAATGAAATAAATTGCAATTGATTCATCGCAGATACCCTCCCTACCTAGTATACCTATAAAGGTATATATTTATGAGAACTTATACCTTTATAGGTATAAATTGGAATTGGAATTATGAATCGCTCGCTGGTGGGCTTAAGCTTAAGCTCGAGTTTTCGGGGTCCGGGTGTCGGGGAGGGTTATTGGTAGGTAGGTAGGTAGGTAGGTAGGTAGGTAGGTAGGTAGGTAGGTAGGTAGGTAGGTAGGTAGGTATGGGAATTGGATGGAATAGAATATATTGAATAGATGGATAGAATAGAGTAGAGGAGGATAGATAGAATAGGATAGATAGAGTACGATATGAGTTAGATGCTGTGTATTGGACTGGACTGGATTGGATTGGGTCGGAACTTAATGATGATGAATATATCCACGTGTGTATATTTCATCTTGTTTAATTTTGTATAGAGAGAGAGAGAGAGAGAACCTTCAATTTGATAAATCAAGTGATTAAATAGATACTAGGTAATTACTGGTAGATGGAAGGATGATTTTTGAATGACATACCACCTAAGAGGCTGTGCAGCGAGCGAAGATTACGAGTTCTTTTCTACGAGTAGATATTTTGAGGTATTTGTTTTCCTTTGCCTGTAAGGTTACTTGCTTGATAAATTTGATAGACATCACATCGTAGATATGCTTGGTATGCATGGCATTCTTGGTAGGTGCTAGGTGCTAGGTAAAATGGTGGATCTGCCGGTAGATTGGGGAAGAGAATTAGAGGTAGAAATGGATTGGAACGGAATGGGAGGTGGTTTGTTGTTAGTTTGGATATTTTGGATGGGTGTTTTTGGAGAGAAGTGGGATTATGTATCTATGTATGGTGATCGAGTCAATACCTAGGTAGGTAGATAACTTTGATGTGTTTTGTCTAGATAGTATAGAGATAATAAAATAAATTATAGAATAGAATTTAAAATCATTTTTTAAATACCTGTCTACCGGTACCTAGCTACAATATCTAAAACCCAGAGTTGGAGTTGTAAATCGATACTCTGCAAATACTACACGCCTGGCCGGTTGTTCTATAATTATATCAGTTAGATGCATAACTAGGTTGGTGGTTGGTTGGTCTAGAAACCGGTACGGAACTGTACACGGATGTCATGATGCATGAGGCGTTGCATGCGGATGGAGATGTATGTATGGTGATGTGATCATTTGGTTTGGTTGGCTTATGGCAAGTGATGTTTGGCGGTTTGGATGGCGAGGAATGTCAATTCGAGAGGTTGGAGTGTGTAGGAAGTTGGTGTGAGATGGTGTGAAATGGAGATCAGATGAATATTAATACGACGTTGTAGATATTGAAGGCAGAGAGGACTGGATGCTTTTCTTGGATTGGATTGGATTGGATTGGATGGAATATTTAGCTGAGTAAGGTAGGTACTGTATGCTGTATGGAAATCTAGAAACAATGCCAAGATGAACTGAGGGGTGTTTACTCGTAGGGAGATTTATTGAGGTTTGATAGGATTGGAAGAATACGAGAAGAATACCTGAGTAAGTATCGGAGGCGTAGGTACTAGGTGAGGATGAGAAGATGGTTTGATTGGATGAAATAGCATAAAATAAAATGAAATGGGATAATATATATGGATGGATGGATGGATGGATGGATGGATGGGTTCATTTGATTCATTTGAGGTTCTTGGGATTTCAGCTACTTCCTTCCCTAGTAAGAACATGAACATATATATATATATATATATATCCAAGACACACAAGTATGAAAGAAAACCATCGATACACATCTGAATTCAATATCACTCTTCAGCTGTTTGCAGTCTGGAGTAATTTGTTACATATCACACACATCTGAGGGTGGAGGAGTTAGAGAATTGAATCCTGGGTATTATTTGTCCATTTTACTCTACTCGTATGTCCTCCATAGCAGAAGCAAACCTCTAACACATTATCCACGTAATCGTTGAATCAGACTTTCATTCCACATCACATCTCTCATCACATCAACAATGAAATATTGAGCAGCAATTTCATTTTCTGTTTCAATTTCTCCCCATTCACTGCTTAGATCTCTTGATACAGATACTCCATCTGTTTGCTACCCAAGAAGCCCTGGATGGAGGACCCAAATTTCCAATCCATTTTTCCTTCTCCATTCTTTTCTTAGAGATCTCCATGCGCCCAGAGTTTCGTTGCATCTTGCATATCTTTGCCCCTGTTTTTTTATTTTGGGTGATTTTATACATTACTAGGTGCTGGGTACTGCTTCTAGAGCCCTGTTGATGTTAACCCCTGGAATCTGGGATTTTTGGGGTGGATTCTGAGAAAAGATCCCCATATTCCGCGAGGGAGATTGGGTCTAGACAAGGGAGAGTTGGTGAGTGAGTTATTACATAAGTGAGAAGAGAGGGAGAGGGATGGGAAGAAGAGGGAAGAGGAGGGAAGAGGGAAGAGGGAAGAGATGTGAGAAGATCGTAGGTAATTATACGGCAGATGGAAAATAGGAAAGCGGGAAAAGAGATTCCGTATTATACTCTTTGTAATTCTGAAAAGGGATTCGTGTGAAATTATATCCTTTTTTGATATTACGACAAAGTAAACACTATATCGATCTATCCTGTAGATACAATATACACATCCTATTCATAACCAGGAAATACTTTCAATCTATCCTTTCCTATCCGATGCATCCTTCATAACTTCAATCAACCCGGTCGACGAATTCCGAAGTTCAAACACACATAGGTATACGCGCAATATACGACAACAGCATACGATACCTCTCATCTCATCTCAATCTTATAATATCAACTCAGCCACCTCTGATTAATCACTCTCATTACTTTAACTTTGAATGGAAAGAAGGAGGAGAGAATGAGGGGGAGAACGCAGGAGAGAAAGAAGGAGAGAGAGATTGTACGGAATTCACGGATACGGAGTATCTCTTGGGTAGAGTAGAATGAGTGGTTTTCTCTTGGATTAATTGACTCTCCGGTTGAAGGTTAGGAAAGTAAGTATTATAACTGGCATTCAACAGGTAGTCAGTCTGTTGGATCTAACTGGAAACTGGAAACTGGAATGAATGAATGAATGAATCAATGAACAGGAACAATAAATCAAGTAAATACTGTAATAATTGATGATTCTTATAACTAACTATACTTATTCTTATTATTCACAATACCAATACTCATAGTCATACTACACACTCACTCGCATTCTCATTCATACCTACTCCCACTCGTACTCGTACAAACCTACCTATTTTGCTCTTCTGTTGATTCATTCCAATACGAGGTTTCTCTACATTACATTTATGACTTTTTACATTATTACTATCTAGTACACATTTTCCAAGCTCAAAGGCCTACTAACTCAATCCATTGATTGGGTATCAGACCCTTCATTCCTCCCTTTAATAACAATTCTTACTCGTCACCACTTGGGCGTCTCTTACATATTACATATTACCATAAAAAAAACGAGAGAAGAGAGAGGACAGAGAGAAGAGGGAAGAGAGGAAAAGAAAGAAAGAAAGAAAGAAAGAAAGAAAGAAAGAAAGAAAGAAAGAAAGAAAAAAAGAAAAAAAGAAAAAAATATGACAATTCGACCATTCACTTAATTCATACCTAAAACCTTACTAAACCTTGAAACTTTATTATCTTTCACCTCACTCATTCACTACCTTATTACGATTACTACTCTTACTACTCTTACTATTAAGTTACTATTATTATTATTTTATTATCTTACCTCACACTATACTAACTCTCACTACTACCAAAAACTACGCCTCCACCACCTCCATCCTCCTCCACCTCTCCTCTCCTCCATTTCATTTTCCTCTTTTTTTTTAACCTTTTCATCAACCACACCACCACCACCACCACCACCACCACCACCACCACTACTACCACCCACCCACTCCTCAAAATTACCTCTCCTAAATTCACAAATCGACGACCACCAACAGGCCAGGTCATCAACCTAGTCGTCGACCTCCTTTCGTTATTTCTCTCTTCTTCCGACAAACAACTCGTCGTCATTTCTATCTCTTCTCGCAGAGATACCATTTTCCCTCGTTTATCAATAAAAATATCCCTCGTGAGCTGGATCTACGAAATTACTTACGGTCGCTAATCATTCCAAGTCTGTCAATGATTCAATAATAGAATCTTTGTCGGCCTTTTTGGAGTATTGAAGAAAGAAAACAGTGACGAAACCATTCCTCATTCACCCATTACGATATCTACCAACACGATCAATCAATTGAAGTATCCCATCGAAAGAAGGTCATACACAAAGGGGTTGCGATTCAGGAAACATTGAACGAAGGAAACACATTTCATTACGCAGTACACAACTCCTCTTCGCACAATAACAAGGCTTCGGGTGTTACGGAATTCATTCTTCTTACATTAAAGCCTGCAGAGGCTCCTTTTAATATTGCGATTCTTCAATATGCGACCGGCATTCTCATCATCACCATGGGTCTTATTGACTTCATTTCTTACTCTCTTATCTTTCGCATCGGCATCCACTCGATTAATTGAATCCAAGTCCCTGAACGCGTGTCAGGACAACTCGAGCTTCACGGCAACACTGTTCGATGTCGTCTTCACGCCTGGAAATTTAACCTTCACATTCGATGTAGTCGGTGTTTCTTCGATTCAAGGAAACGTTACTTTCGATGTTGAAGTCACGGCTTATGGATATCCCATTTTAAACAGGGTCATCGATCCATGTACTGCTGGAATCTCTGGTCTCTGCCCAATGAGTACTGGTCAAATCGATATTAAATCTAACATTGTTGTCCCTCAATCGACCGTTGATAGTATTCCATCAATCGCATACGGAGTACCGGATTTGGATGCGAATGTTAAAGTTATCATCAATGGAACAGCGAACCCAGATGTGAGTCTGGCATGTGTCGAAGCTCAATTATCCAACGGACAAACCGTCGACCAAAAGGGCGTGGGATGGGCAACGGCTGTTATCGCTGGATTGGCTTTGGTCGCTTCTGCTGTAACATCTGGATTGGGTCATTCAAATACTGCTGCTCACGTAGCATCCAACGCCCTGTCGCTCTTTGGATACTTCCAAGCCCAAGCTATGATCGGACTCACTTCTGTTCCTCTTCCACCTATTGTTCAATCGTGGACTCAAAACTTTGATTGGAGTATGGGTATAATCGAGGTTGACTTCATGCAAAGTATTGCAACCTGGTATCAAAAGTCGACTGGTGGAACTCCAGCCACACTCTTGAACACTTTAACCACTACCTCCGTGCAAGTCGAGAAACGTTCTATGGAAAAGAGATCAGTCGAGCACACCATCAAACTTCTTACTCGAGCACACGAAATCTTGACGAAACGAGCCGATGCCACTACAACAACTGGTTCATATCTTGTCAAAGGTATTAAGAGAGTAGCATTCCGTGCCGGTATTGAATCGACCAATTTATTCTTGACCGGTCTAGCTTTCTTCTGCATTTTCATTGTTTTCACCATTTTATTTGTTGCATTGTTCAAGGGATTCTGTGAACTTGCGGTTAGAATGAAGTGGATGAAGTCTGATAAGTTCCTGGATTTCCGCAATGGATGGTTCACTGTTCTCAAGGGTATCATGTTCCGCATGGTTCTTATTGGATACCCTCAGATGACCATTTTGTGTCTTTGGGAATTCACCCAAAATGATTCGCCCGCCGAGATCGTTTTGGCCATTTTCTTCTTCTTTGGTATGACAGGTACTCTCGCTTGGGCAGCTATGAAAGTTGTTCGAATCGCCAAACGATCAGTCTTGATGCACAAGAATCCAGCTTACATTCTCTATTCTGATCCTTCGGCTCTCAACAAATGGGGGTTCCTTTACGTCCAATTCAGAGCAACGGCTTATTATTTCATCCTTCCAACATTGATTTACATTTTGATCAAGGGAATGTTCATCGCATTTGGACAAAATGCATCTACCGTTCAAGCTATCGCTCTTCTCCTAATTGAAGCAGCGGCTTTAATTGGCGCTAGTGTCATTCGACCATGGATGGACAGAAGTACCAATTCTTTCAACATTGCCATTTGTGCTATCAACTTCTTAAATACTATTTTCCTGTTGGTTTTCACGGATATATTCAATCAACCAGGTATCGTCACTGGTGTTATGGGGGTTGTCTTCTTCATCATTAACGCAGTCTTCTCCTTGGTTCTTCTCATTCTTGTTTTACTCGCGACGATCTACGCTTTTATTCGCAAGAACCCAGATAGTCGTTACTTGCCAATGACTGATGATCGCGCATCATTCATCAAGTCAAACACTGGCTTAACTACCGAGTTGGATGCTTTGGGAGCTACTGCTAGAGGCGATAAAGCTGGATACAAACACAACCTCGATTTGGATGATGACAACGATTCATGGTCCTCGGATTCCATGAGGAACCCAGCAAGCACGCCACTTCCACCTTCTACAGCCGGTACAGGAGCCTACAGAGATACGAATCCATCAGTCAGAGAAGCACCTAATTCACCTATCGATCCTTCCGTTCCACTTTTCCCAGCAACTGGCTCCCGTGGCCCACCACCAAATTATCAAGACGGACGACCAAACAGCAATGCTCCTTTGATGTATGGAAATGATAGATCGAACAACGCATCGCCAGCTCCATATAGAGATAATCAATCGACATCGAATTTGTCGACAGGATATAGATCACAAAACAGTGGTAGTCCTGCACCAGGGGGGCTCAGACAACAGAATCAGAACCAGAGCAATGCTAGGTAAGAGTTTTATATTGAATTCAAGATGTGGACATAAGCTAATTAATATAATAGTCCTTGGCAACGTGGAGCAGGTTATGATCATTAATGAAGGGGCTTCATAAAAAGGCGTTGAGAATTGAAATATATTGGTTGATAGATGGCAGTTGGGAACGTGTTTACACGTAAAACAAACACCATCAAAGAGGAAATCTTATGGGGTTGGAAGGTGTTATTTTGTAATTCAGCTGTTCGATTCGTTTTTTTTTTTTTTTTTTTTTTTTTTTGCATTAAGATCATAAAGTCTTAAGTGACATAGTACTCTTTTCAAGAGTGGATTTTCTTTATCTTTGCCTTGCTTTTTGGTTCAGTCTTGCAATTGGGCTTTTTCTTGTGTTGGGAATGGGACTCGGAGGGAGGTTATTGAATTGGTCTGTTTCATTTGTCCTTGTTGGATGGCGAGGAAGAGGTGATATGGTGGACGAATGGTGGAAATGGGAGAGATGTCGATAAAGGTGTGGATTGCAGTGGTGGATATATGTGAAAGGATAGATGGAGTTGAAGGAATGGATTAACTAAGAGAATAGAGCGGAGGGTGGAGAGGAGGTGAGAGAGGGGAGGGAAGATAGGTGGATGAATGAATAGGTGATGAGAGGATTCCAGATGGGAAGGAGAATAAACAAACCTGTATAAAAGAATCAAATACTCAATACACACACATACAACCAACCAATAATTGTAAGAAGTATGACGATCAGAATGAGAATATGAATAAATTATGTGAATAGACTTCTGTTCTTAATTTTGTGAGGTGTGAAGGGCTGAGGAAGGGGGCGTATATCTATAGAGGAGGAGAGACGAGGGAAAAACTGAGCTTGAGAAAAGATGATGTTTCGATATGTGTGAATAGAATCTCAGGGACATGGCTCGAACTTATCTCAATATTCAGAATCTTTTTGTTAATAAAATGTTTTTAATTAGAATTCTAAATAATATTTTGATTCTTTTTATAATAATATTATGGCTTATTAATAATCAATTTTTTTTTGGTTGATTAGGGATCGGGGGGAATATTTATCTTCTTGAGAGTCTAAAAGCTTTTGATTATGTTTTTAGTAAATAATTCAATTCATTTGATATAAGTACTTCAATAATATATATTATTCTTTCCATTATCATTTATGTCGTAGGTCATAGGCTAGTAGTATAGTATGGAAGCTGGCTCAGGTTAACGACTAAAATGGATTATATAAGCAGTGTGACACGTGATATTAAAGAATCTGTATTGAATAGTTATTGCTCTTATTCTACATTCAAGGGGAAAAGGCCTCTTTTTATGCTTTTTCTTTCTAATTCAGTATTTCCGTTTTTATAAATCTTTTGTAGATCTCTTCCTAATTCGTCCATTCTTTCGAAATAAAGCCCTTTTTCATATTCTTTATTTTATATCCGTTTTCGGATTTATGGCCGTTTTTCGGCTTAATGATCGTTTTCGGATTAATGGTTGCTTTCGTAAGCTTTATAAGCGATGATCATGTGATCTGATTATATAATATGCCTATATTTGATTGAATGCTTATTAAAAAGGTGTATATATTATATTATTTTTAATTAAAACAATAGTTCTATTTAATATATATCATCTTTTTGTATTTTTAATATATATATATTAGCCTCATTAAAACCTTCTTATTTTAAAGGAAAAAGAGTATCAATATCTCATATATATATATATATATATTAGTTTTATTAAAAATCTTATTTATAAAGAAAAAAAGAGTACTAATAAATATATATTTTTATTTTTAATAATAATTATTAAAATTTTGAATCATATCAATGAATCTTGATAATTTGATTCTATCTAATGGTTTAATTAATTCATCAATTAGTTGATTTTCTATAGAAATCCATATTAAATCTAAATATCCTTTATTTATAAAATCTCTTATATAATAATATTTAATATCAATATACTTACTCCTATCATAATATATAGAATTATTTGATATAGTTTTTACTGATATATTATTTATATATAATAGGAATTTATTTTGATTATATTGATTTAATTCCTGTAATATATATCTTAAATATATAGTTTCTTTAATAACTAAATTTATAGCAATTAGCTTGGATTTTGCTATATTTTGTATTACAACAGATTGTAATTTAGTTCTTCAGCTAATTGGACCATTAGTATATATAAATATATAACCACTAATGGATTTAGTAAAGCTTTTATTTCCTGTATAATCTGTGTTGCAAAATTCTTTAATATATTTATTATTATCTTTTTTATACATGGTTTTAAACGTTTTAATCCCTTTTAAATATCGAAATATTCTTTTCATAGTTATTATATAGTTCTTACTAGGATTAGATATATATCTTGCTAATTTTAATATAGAATAAGCAATATCCCATCTAATTCCTAATACTAAATATAGTAATTTCCCTATTGCTTTTTGTGCCCATTTGATTTTGTCTAAATCGGCTTTATTAGGATTTATTTTTATATTATTTTTAGCAATCATAAATGTAGCCACAGGGATGCAATCTTTTAGTTTTAAATCCTTTAGATATTTATTTATATATTCTTCTTAATATAATTCAATATATTCTTTATTTAAATTGATTTGAATACTTAAATAATCTTTTATTAAACCTAAATCTTTTAGATCTAAATAATTTTTAAGATTTTTAATAAAATCTTTAATTAGAATTTCGCTAGAGTCTATAATAGTAATATCATCAATGAATATATTTAATATTAATCCCAAATATTCATTTATAAATATATATTTGTCTAATTTTATATTAATAAAATTTAATTTATTTAATATGCTTTTTAATATAATATACCATATTCTAACGGATTGTTTTAATTCATATAAAGCTTTATTTAGCTTTAATATTATATTATTATTATGATATATCTTAGGGGCTTTTTTATATATATTTTTATCAATATCACCCTATATAAAAACTAGAACCATATCTATTTTGTATATATACCACCCTTTATTGATTGTTAGTGCAAATATCAATTTCTAGGCTATTTGCTTTATTACATTAGCAAAAGTATTTAAATAATCTAATCCATATAATTGTTCAAATCCTTTAGCTACATATCTAGCTTTAAATTCAATATTATCCTCAGATAAATATTTAATTTTATAAATCCACTTTGTCTTTAATATATTTAGCTCTTTTATATTATTATTCTTCTTTTTAATAATATTCTAGGTATCATTTTTTTTAAGGGTATTTATTTCATATTTCATAGCTTTTTCCCAATATTCTTTTTGATCAGAATTTATAGTTTGTGAATATATTTTAGGAGTTATTAGATTTTTATTATAAGGCCTTTTTATTATTACTTTTTCATTAGTTTTTATATTGAAATATAATAATATATTCTCTTTATATTGATTGTTATTAATATTATTTAATTTAAATTTATAATTTTGATTTTCTAGTTTTATATATTGCAAATAAGCGAGATTATATATATCTAATTGCGGTTCTACCCCTCGCGTACGCTCAGATTGCTTAATAGGGGTAGGCAAATTAGAATTAAATGGTATTTCAATTATTAATCTGCTTTTATTAATATTAGAATCTTTAGAATCAATATTTTTATTTAAATCTTTATATATATTATTATGTATATCTACTTCTTCTTCTTGATTATCAGTATTAGAATCTTCTTCTAATAGGTTCTTTTTAGTAAGATTGCTTTTAATATTATTATTATAATATAGTATATCTTTTTTAATAATAAAATCACTAGAATTCATTATCTTATTTCTATTTGGAATATAAAATAATAAATTCTTAGAAGATTCAAATCCTACTAAAATTCCTTTTTCTGATTTATAATCAAGTTTATTCTCTCTTTTTTCTTTATATTTTAATATATATGCAAGAGATCCTAGAATTCTAATATATTTTATATTAGGTTCCTTATTATATAATAATTTAAAGAATAAGCTTTTTATAGTTCTATTATAATGTTTGTTTTTAATATAGACTATTCCCTTTAGTATATTAGACCATAAAAATATAGATAGATTTTTATTTTTTATAAATACTAGTATTCTTTCTACTAAATATCTATTTATTCTTTCGGTTATTCTATTTTGGGAATGGTGGTAAGAACTAATATATTCTAATATAATTCCTTTTGATTTTGCGAATAAATTCTATTGATTGGAATTAAATTCTTTTGCATTATCTAATCTGATTGCTTTTATTCTAATATTAAATTGATTATATATTAAATAAAATACTTCTTTTAATATATTAAAAGCATCTGATTTAAATTTTATAGAATATACCTATATGCCTTGTGTAGTTCAATTTGTGAAAGTAATAAAATATTTTTCTTTTTTTAATTTTGGTGTATTAAATAATCCACAAATATTAATACTAATTTTATCAAATTTATCTAATTTCAAATCTGATAGGGATTTACTAATATTTTGAGTCATTTTATTGTATATACAAGCTTTACAATAACTTAAATCCGTTTTAGAATCTTTTAAATTTAGTATTTTTATAATATAATCCTTATTTATATAATTTAAACATTTGTACTATAAGTTTAAATCTTTTAGATTCGTATTATTTGATTCATTTTTAGGATTAGATTCCTTTTTAGATTTATTTATTTGATCTATTTTAGAATCTTTATTATTATTATAAATAATAATCTTATTTTGATTTAATAAATCATAGTTTATATTGCATTCTAGGTAAAAAGCATTATTAATCTATTTAGTATTCGCTTTTATATTTAGAATTTTATTCGAAAATTTATAAATATTGCCTGGAGGTAGAATTTCACTAGCCCACCCCTTTTTTATGGCTTGCTTAGTACTAATTAGAGTTGATTTTAATGATGGAATATGCTTTATTATTCGAATGAATATTTTCTTATTATTTATAATAATAGGAATATCCCCATACCCTAATACTAATATAGATTCTCCATTAGCTATATTTGCATGTTTTGGGACTTTATATTCTTTATAATTTATAAACCAATCTTTATTTGGGCAATAGTGTTTTATAGCTTCTATATCTATTATAATATTATTTTTAGATTTATTAATATGATTAACTAGTATGAATATAATTATAATATTATTTTCCTATTCAGAACTAGATGTTACGTTATAATCCATTGAAAAAGCCTGATTTATTTCTTTAGTTTCAAAGCTTTTTTTATAATTTTTATTATTTTTATTATAATTTTTATTATTTTTCTTTTGTTTTTGATTGGAATTTTTATTATTTTTGTTGTTTTTATAGGTCCTATTGGATTTTTTAAGATTGTTTAATTCTTTAGTGATTTTATAGAGTTGTTTTTTAGAATTATTTTTATTATTTGAGTTTTTAAATCTTTTATAATCTTTATTATATAATTCTGAATGTTTTTTGAAATATTTTTCTTTTAAATACCTCTTTTTATTGCAAAATATATAATTTGGAATAGTATTTAATGGTTTTATAACTTTATTAAACTCTATAGAGCCTTTCATTCTTGATTCTTCAAATATTAATTCAAATATTAATTTATCTAAATCAATATTATCATTATTATTTAAATCTTTTGATATTTTTTCTGTTTTTCTAGATTTAAACAAATCAAATAAGTTATTTAAACTATTAAATACAACTTATATTATATAAGCCTTTTGCAATTCGAATTTTAATTCTTTTAAATATATATATAATAATAATATATAATTTGTATATTTATCTATATTATTAAAATCATTATAATTTGATTCTATTAATTTATTAAAATATTAATCTATTATATTGAGTGAGGTTTTATTATAAATTTTATTTATAATATCCCAAAGCTCTTTTGGATTGGTTTTTTCCTTAAATCTTTTTACTAAATCCATCGATATTATAGATTTTAATATTACTAAAACTCTTTTTGATTTATTTTTGTATTCTTTTATTTTTTTACTATATTTGAAGCGAATCTCTTTTAATATAGACATATTATTTTCTTTAAAATATAGTGATCGATCAGGGCCTGTATCTGAATCATCTATATAGGATATAAATTTATTAGTTTCTAAAAAGAGTTTAGATTTTGTATACCATTTTATATAATTAGAACAACTATTCAGTTTAGGACTTGTAAACTTGATTCCTTGATTTATATTCATTTTTATTTGATATATATATAAATATTTTATTATAGTGTAGTAAGTACTATATAATCAGAATCTTAATATAGCTTTTATAAAGTTTTATTTCAGGAAGTAATAAGTTTTTAACTGCCACCTTTTGATATAAACCTATATAAACTCTTATATATAAATCTATTCAAGTTAGAGCACCTTTGTATGAGATATAATGCTATATAATCCGCTATGGATAACGTATATGTATATGTATAGTTTCTAGAAACCTAGTTTTATTCTTTAATTAGATTTAGTCTTAGGGATATAGGCTAAAAGTAGATTAAAAGAATTTAATATATTAATAATTGATATATATATTAATATAAAGAGATATATATATAAAGAGATATATATATATATATATTTATATATATAAATCTATATTTACTGATGATATCATATGAGTATCAGGAATGTGATATTTCTTTAATCTATCGAATTCTTTATTAAAAATATTATTTATAAAATCAATATTTTCGGATTCAAAATCGAATAAATTAGAATTCGCTCCTATAGTACTCTTTATAATGAAATTCCTTATATAATAAGGTAACCAAGCTTCCTATTGTGTAGGATTTGATGCAATAGTTTTTATATTATAATTATATAGTATAGAAATACTATATATTGAATCTCTAATACCTAATTAATCTAATTCAACTTGGATTTCATTCTCTTATACTATTAAATAATATTTTACTATTATTTGAAACTCTATTTTAATAATAAAATTATTATTATTATAGATTTCTTTTTTACTTTCATATTGGAGCATTTTGTATTCCTTATTATTCAATTTCTTTTTGAATCTTTTGATAATTCTTATAGATATATATTAGCCTATAAAATCCATATAATATATTGATTTATATTGTGATATGTGATATATTTTTGTATATAAGGATTCAATATGATCTTAGTTGATTTATTTTTTTTCTTGCTAATCTGAATATTAAATTGATATTTTGATTTTTGATTTAAATCAGATCCAGATTTGTATTTATTCCTTTTTCTATAAAAGCACTCTGAATATATATCGAATTCCAGACTTCTTTGGTAGTAAGAGTAAAGTTTCTTTTAAGAGCTTCTATATCAAAATTATAATATATAGTTATACTATAATTAGAATCTGGTATATATATTGAATCCAAATAGACTTGGCTTTCAGTTCCTAGAGCTTTTGGGTGGTATTTAATCTTTATAGAATATATAACAAAATGATATAAATTGTTTATATATCTTTCCCTTCTTTTTTTGTATTAAATTATATCATATTCCCTATTATTTAGTATTCTTATATATTCTTTTATTATCTAATCCAGGAAATCTTCAACTAATTCTATATATATTATAGAATCAACAATATATATAAGATTCGCAAATATATATAAAAATCGATAAGATATATAGAAAATGTATATAGAATTAGCAGATCTATATAATAATCAACAACTGTTCGTTTATAAACAACAATTAGCTTTATACCTCCAATAAAATATAATATTCGATTCTACTACACCCAGTGATATATAATATTGATACAGTGAAAGGGCTGGATCGAGTGAATTTCTTCGTATTCTTCGCTTTTAGATACGAAGTCAACTGTTTTTCAGCTTTTTCACCCTTTCCTTGCTTTTTCAACGTGTATTTGACATACTATTAACATGTATAAGCTTCTTTTTAGTCATATTTATGAGTTGCCGGGCTCATAACCTATCGTAGATCATAGACTAGTAGTATAATATGGAAGCTGGCTCAGGTTAACAACTAAAATGGATTATATAAGCAGTGTGATACGTGATATTAAAGAATCTGTATTGAATAGTTATTGCTCTTATTCTACATTCAAGGGGAAAAGGCCTCTTTTTATGCTTTTTCTTTCTAATTCAGTATTTCCGTTTTTATAAATCTTTTGTAGATCTCTTCCTAATTCGTCCATTCTTTCGAAATAAAGCCCTTTTTCATATTCTTTATTTTATATCCGTTTTCGGATTTATGGCCGTTTTTCGGCTTAATGGTCGTTTTCGGATTAATGGTCGCTTTCGTAAGCTTTATAAGCGATGATCATGTGATCTGATTATATAATATGCCTATACTTGATTGAATGCTTATTAAAAAGGTGTATATATTATATTATTTTTAATTAAAACAATAATTTATTAAAAAACTAATTAGAATATTTAAAAGAGTTTAATTAATATTAATATATAAATCAACTTCAAATTAATTGAATATATAATTATTGTGATATTCGATTAAAAAGAATTTTTTTCAAATTAATTAAATTATTTTCAATTATTTCAAAATATCGTTATTGATAATAAAAATAATATTAATTAAATTATTTTATTAAATTAAATATTTTATAAGCTTTTTCAATTGTATTAATAATACTAGGATTATATTGTTAATAGAGATTGAATTGCTTTTTAATTTGAAACTTAAAATACTTTAAGTTTAAGAGATTTAATTTTTAAAGTCTTAATTATATAATATTTAATCTCTTTGAAATCAATAATTCTAATTCTTTAAAATGAATTGAGGTATATAATAAAAATTAGATTAATTAAAAGATTTTTAGAATATATATATTATTATTAGGAATAATGATAATAATGGATTTTGAAAAGAATAGGTGTTTAATTTAATAAAATATTAATTTTTAAAAATCTATATTTTTAATATATATATATATAATTAAATAAAGTTATTATAATAAAAAATATATCAAAATAATAAGAAAATCTATCTATATATATTAAAACTACATTAAAATAATATAATTATTAAATGATTTATAATCTTTAATTGAAAAATCAAAAAATAATAAATTGTTGATTTTCTTATTAAAGCCGGAATCAAATTGTTTTAGATCTATAATGATAAACCTCTGGGAGGTTTCTGTTTCGAAATCAAGGCCAAAAATTATGTAATCACTGTGTGATCTGAGGATGAGATAACCTCGAACATATCTAGAGGGTCGAATTTTAGGATCACGTGACTCACTCGACATCTCATATCCACCATGGATTGAACTTCAACCAATGGATAAGCCCCAATGCAAATTCTTATCTCAACTGCTTAGCGTATAAAAATAATTTTCAATCGCTTTCGTCAAGTTTGACTTCGCATCCATATCAATCTCACTGCACGAAATCACAATCGACATACAAAATGGGTTCTACGACCGATTACCAAAGTGATGTAGAGGTGGAGGTGGACGAGAATAAGCACTTGACTTTACCAAATGTTGGAGATGCGTCGTCGGTCGAAAAGTTCTCAGAACTTAACCTTTCTGATAAAACCATGAAGGCCCTCGTCGAAGACATGAAATTTGAGACGATGACCGAAATTCAACGAAGAGGTATCCCACCACTATTGGCAGGAAGAGATGTTCTCGGTGCTGCAAAGACGGGTTCTGGAAAAACATTGGCGTTCTTAATTCCCGCGGTTGAGATGTTACATTCTTTGCGATTCAAACCAAGAAATGGTACCGGTGTTATCGTCGTCTCACCTACGAGAGAATTGGCATTGCAAATCTTTGGAGTCGCGAGGGAAATCATGGCTCACCATTCGCAAACGTATGGTATTGTTATGGGTGGCGCAAATCGAAGAGCAGAGGCGGAGAAATTGGCAAAGGGAGTCAATCTTTTGATTGCTACACCAGGACGACTTCTCGATCACTTACAGAATACACAAGGATTTGTTTTCAAGAACTTGAAGGCATTGGTTATCGATGAGGCAGACAGAATTCTGGAAGCTGGTTTCGAAGATGAGATGAAGCAAATCGTTAAGGTTTTACCAAAGGATGATCGTCAAACCATGCTCTTTTCCGCAACACAAACTACCAAAGTCGAAGATCTCGCTCGAATTTCCCTTCGTCCAGGACCTCTTTACATCAATGTCGATAATAAGAAGGAACACAGTACAGTTGAAGGTCTCGAACAAGGTTACGTCGTATGCGATTCCGATAAACGATTCCTCTTACTCTTCTCTTTCCTTAAGCGCAACCTGAAGAAGAAGATCATTGTCTTTTTCTCCAGTTGCGCTTGTGTCAAATATCATGCCGAACTTCTCAATTATATCGATTTGCCAGTTCTTGACTTGCATGGCAAACAGAAGCAACAAAAACGTACAAATACCTTTTTTGAATTCTGTAATGCTAAACAAGGCACACTTATCTGCACAGATGTTGCAGCTAGAGGTCTTGATGTAAGTTCTCTCATCCAATTCATTTTCAATCGACGAAGCTAATATTCTTTCAACAGATTCCTGATGTGGACTGGGTAATTCAATTCGATCCTCCCGATGACCCAACAGATTATATTCACCGTGTCGGTCGAACTGCTAGAGGTAGCGACGGAAAGGGACGTTCCCTTCTCTTCCTTCAACCATCTGAAGTCGGTTTCCTTACTCATCTCAAGACTGCCCGTATTCCCGTTGTCGAATTCGAATTCCCAGTATCAAAAATTGTCAATATCCAGAGTCAACTCTCAAAATTAATCGCACAAAACTACTATTTAAATAAGAGCGCCAAGGAAGGTTACAAGAGTTATCTTCAAGCCTACGCAAGTCACTCCCTCCGCAGTGTCTTTGATGTTGGAAAGTTGGATTTGATCAAGGTCGCTAAGAGTTTTGGATTCGATGCCCCTCCCAGAGTCGACATCAACATCTCGGCTGGAATGAAGGATACCGCGCAGAAGAAGAGACCTTATGGAAGTCAACCCAAACAAGGAGGTACATATAAGAAGAGGAAGTTTTAGGCGGTGCGATATGGAGAAGCTGGATGCATTATTTTATTGTAGGCAAGGTGTTACTTGGGTGGGAAAATTATGTGGGCTTTACTTTTTTTGGGCTTTAAGGAGGGGTTTTATATCGAATAATTCTTGATATTGATACAATTTTTTGTTTACGCTGGTGATTTGGATCTTCTTGGTGTCTGATTTGGTTTGTGAATTGTGAATTGTGAGTTGTGAAAGCTGTGAATTGAGGAGAGAGAGAGGAGGGAGGGAGAGACATGTGTAGAGAGAAAGAGCGGGGTTGGGGGGGGGGGGAAGGGAGAGAGATGTGTAGAGATATAATTATAATCTATTTGTTTATACCCATCTACCTATTTACCTAGGTACATACTTATATCTCGTAGTCAGCAGATCGAATATAATACTCAGGCTCTATCGTACGTAGGAGAAAAAACAGATCGTAATCACTTATTAAAATCTTTATGAAAATCTTTTGATTAGGTAGGTAGGTACCTAATTAAATCATAAATTGATTGTAAATATAATTATTAAATTTGGGAAATAGGATTTAATTCTTGTGTTTTGATTATATTGATAATTATTCAAGAAATATGGTTTGTTTCAAGAAAAGAATTGCATTAGTAGACGAAAGTGAGGTTGTAGGGTCATAGAGTAATCCTTCGCATAGATATACTACAGAAAAGTCATTATAATATAGTGTCGCTAGCAAAGAAAAGAAGGGGGAGGTTCTATATAACACTTTACAAAATATAATAAAGGTTAAATAAAAACTGACTGTCTTTTCTAAACTATATAAAAAAGAATTATAAATGTTAGCTACAAGAAAGGGCTACGTAACTAGTACAAAGTTTCGCTCACAATAGTCGGAAAAGTGTTTCGGTTGTCGTACTGGTGTACCTAGGTTATACATATAGCCAATCCCGTATTTTTCCGTGGTAAGGTTGAGATAGCCGAGTTGTGGGGGGGTTTGTTGTAGAGAGCTTTGTGACTCCTTTATTTGTTGGTGTAACTTTGATTGAATTGATTGATTGGAAAAACATAATTAAGATTCCTTACCTATTTAATTACCTACATATCTATCTACCTACCTACTAGTAATAGCTGGCGACTTTTATATTATCATTCATTTACTCTTCTGGTTTAGTAACCCTAAGGATGGCAAGTATTACAAGAGGAAAGTTGTCGATGTCGATGTCGATGTCGATGAAATCGTTAGGTCGATTAAGAGGGCTGGGGGGGTATGCATGGGTGGGAGGGAATGCGAGATGTTTTTCGGTGGGCTCGAGGAGGGATACGGATGGGGTTTACAGGGAGTTGACGGCGATGAGGACGAGGGTGCCGTTTATTGAGGCGTGGAGGAGGGAGGAGGAGAAGAGGGCGGGGAGGGAGGGAGAGGGGGAGATGGAGAAGGGGGGTGAGATACAGAAGGTGGTAAAGGGAGGAGGGGGGGAGGGATTGGAAACGAAGAGGATGAGAGATAGTTTTCATAGGGTGGTGAGTGTCTTTTTTTTGTTGTTGTTGTCGTGTATGTTTTTGGGGGAATTTAGGGGGTGGAGAGTGGGGGGTTTGGTGGTTTGGTGGTGCGGAGACGGGATTGAGTTTGGAAAAAGAAGGAGAAGAAGAGAGGAGAGAAGAGGAGAGAAGAGGAGAGAAGAAGGTGTGGGGTCATGTGATGTGTGATATCTGATATCAAAGAAGGAGATTGATAATTTCGGGTTCTTGGGGATCTTATTTTCTTCACAACAAGAAATCATGGAGTAGGGGGAGATAAGTAGAGGGCGAGGTGCTAACGATATGTGTATTTTTATGTAGATTTTACCTTTGGCAAGCGATCCTTGGCTTTTGGATAATTATATCACGGCGAGTGGACATATTAGATTGGGTGCTATCTTTATGGTGAGTTTTTTTCTTTTTTTTTTTTTTTGTTTTCTGTTTGCTGTGATGGGAGGGAAGATGGAGAGGAGTTGGAAAGAGTCTTATAAGAAGTTTGTGAGAACTCATGAAGAGCGAGGAGATGAGATCCGTGAAAGGAAGGGAGAATAAACTATATGCTAACACCCACACCAGGATCTCGATGCCCTCGCCGGAGTGATCTCCTACAAACATACTGGCGATCGCGTCATGACCGTCACCGCTGCTGTCGATCGTATCACGCTCTCTCGACCCCTTCTCGAAATCTGCGATCTCGAATTATCCGGTCAAGTGACCTTTGCCACCGGACGCTCCAGCATGGAAGTCTCGCTACAAGTGTGCAAAGTTCCGTCTGCGGGACAGGAAAATCAACCGAGGAGGAAAGAAGATGTTTTCATGGAATGTGCGTTCACGATGGTGTCGCTCGATCCGGTTACGAAGAAAGCGGTGAGGATTGCGGGGGTGCGGCCGGAGGGGGAAGTGGAGGAAGCTTGGTTTGAGAGGGGGAGGAAGAGTTATGATAAGAAGAAGAGAGAAATGGGAAGGGGATTGAGGAGTATGGAGCCGGATGATGAGGAGAGTGATTTGATTCATAGGTTGTGGTTGAAGACGTTAGATTATCATGGTATGTTGGATTTGTGTCTTCTTTCTTTTCTTTCCTTTTGCTTTTGGTGTTGAAGGATTCTGTTTGGATCTTGGGTAGGTGGGGTGAGGAACGAAGATGGAAGATTCGTGGTTGCATGATATTTCATTTCGATGGCTTGTTATGAATGAGCAAGGAAGGAAAATTCCTTTGATCTTGTTATACTTCGATTGGATTACCCCAGCCATTTTCCACCAACCCCTTCACCTTCTACCTCCTCTACTCCGTCACTCACACCAAACTAAACTAACCACCACTAACCGCCTCTAGACCCCAACACCCCCTCCCTCCTCCCCAAAACCTGCACCCGCATGGCCAACTCCACCATCCAATCCGTGCAAATTATGCAGCCTCAATACCGCAACCGCCACAATTTCATGATCTTCGGCGGTTTCCTTCTCAAATCCACCTTTGAACTTGCTTTTACCTGTGCATCGGCTATATCGCATTCGCGACCTATTTTCCTAGGTCTGGATCCAAGTACATTTGAGAATCCCGTGCCAGTAGGTAGTGTGCTGTATGTGAGCGCTACGCTTGCATATGGGGATCGGCCGCTGGTTAGTGGGGAGGGGGATGCAGATACGGAGACGGATATGGACATAGAGAGTAATTATGGAGAGGGAGGGAAAGTCAAAGGAAAGAAAACGAGGGTGCAGATTAGAGTCGACACGAAGGTTAAAAATGTTGAACATGGCGAGACGAAACCGACGGGACAGTTTAATTATACGTTTGAGGTGGAGGGGGAGGTGCAGGTTTTGCCGGAGAGTTATAGGGAGTTTATGGTTTATTTAGATGCGAGAAGGAGGAGTAGGGGGAGGGTTGGGGAGGGAGAAGGGGAGGGGGTACAAGGTGGGAATGCTAATGGGGGACTGGGAAAAGATGTGCTTGGGGCGGGCGGAGATGGGGGTTTGAAAGTTCTGTAAGGGGTGAGAAGGGGAAGGTGTAGTTGGTGATGGTGATGATTATTTGTAGGTAGGAAGTGAATTTTTTATTTTTTATTTTAGACATATAAAGATGTGTAAATGTAAATTTCGATTCAAAAGACAATTTATAGTACTAATCGATAGATACCTTTAAAGGAATACAGAGAGTCGATTACTTATTATTTACTACACGGGGATTTCCGTGAAATTATAATAGTACTCTTTGTAAAATCTCAGAGAGGAATATAGAAAGAGAGATTATCTTTTAGTTTCTTCTAATTTAATCCAATAAAAAGTTTATTAGTTTACTTTATAGGAATAATGATTTATAGAAATGAATAGTTTCTTTAACATATAAAGCTTGATACTTAAGTCAAATAGTAATTCTTTTGTTTAGTTACAACTGTCCTGATTTCAATCTACTACTTGTCGCTCTTAATATGAATCATTGCACGTGACTCCCGAAGGCACGTCGCAACGCTGTCTTGGATGACCCAAATCCAACTGTCAAATCATTAAAGCTGCATGGTGCATTACTCTGCTTCAAATGAAAAACACCAATACCTGTGTGGTGTGGTCCTAGCCTGATTCTGAAGGTTCCATAAAGCCTTTCACATCCAAAGAATATTTGTTGTTCTCGTCCATTTGCAGCCGCCCAGTCACCTGCAGCGATAATCCCTCTGGATGAGAGACTACTGTCTGATGTAACCGGGTATACGCGCTGGCTTCTTCTTTGGTAAGTGGCTTGGGTACCTTTGCCACGTTATCCCATTCGAGCTTGCTGTCTGCCAGGAACTGATTAAGGACCACTTCAGATCGAGTCGATGTACCAGATAATGTTAGTTGTCTGCCATTCATGGTAACCACACCCGTAAGTGTCATCTCAATGCCACGCATATTATACGTGCCCCCGTCGATCTCGAAGAGCTCCTTCCGCCATACGTTGATATCGGGCAGAATATCATCGTGGAGGTAAACAAAGGCAACAGAGATGGTTGCATTTGGTCTGGGAAGGACGGTCTTGATATCTTTGATACTGTTTAGTGCTTCGTATGCTCCACCCCAGCAAGCACCGAGACCGTAGGGACAAGTGGGGGTAAGACCAACAATGACAGGTGGCCCGTCCTGTTCTGAGACGACCTTCTGATTGCGCATCTCGAGGGACACGCCGATGTTTTTCTCCAAAATAGCATTTTGTGTTGATAACTCAGGAGGCAGTTGTGGTTGTACGGGTATCACAACGTCCGGTCTGAGCAGCATGATAGGTGCCACTGCTGGTACGCCTTCTTCGCTCACAAGGAAAAGCATGTAATGACCTGGTGGAGCCAAAAAATGATTCTTTGGTGCTTCTATGGTGACCTCTGTCCCACTGATTGTAAAGTTCAAGAATTGGAATGATTGGTTCATATTGTGTGAATGAGTGACAGATCCAAGTCGTGTCCAGCTCACCTTGCCAATCACATCGTGTTCGCCGACTGTGACTTTGAATTTCTGGCCATAGTCGACAACCTCTGGTGGTTCACTAATGGTCGGTCGTTCGCCTTTGAACAAATAAGGTGGGCTGAATATCTGGGCGGTGGTTAGAGTGTGCTCAGGCTCGTTGGGTCTCTTTTGATTGTCCGGATCGTATTCCCCACCACCAGCTGAAAGAACTGTGCCATCGGGTAGTAGTAGTGCGGTGTGGTGGTAGCAACGATCATCGTCCTCCGGGGCCATCGTAGACCACTTTGTGGTAGCAGGATCCCACAGCTCAGGCTCATGGACAGGCTGACCCGGAGACAAGTCATTAAAGCCTAACCCTTTGGTTCCTCCAGTCACAAGCACACTGCCATCGGGCAACGTGGTAGCAAAGGAATGTCGGCGCCCATGACCGATTTCAGTCGTATATTTCCAGTGTGGTTTTGGCTCGTTCAGATCAATGATCTCTGCAGCGTTGGTGGGAGTAACAGCATCACCACCTCCACCACCAACGTAGAGAATCTTGCCACTATCATACATAGTTGAAGCGGCGTACTCGCGCTGGCCCGCATTGCGGAATGGCGAATCGGTATCGCTCGACCATTCACCATGGCCACCATGAGCATTCAAATCGAGAAAACGAGAGCTTCGCAATGGGCCCGCCATGAATATTCTCCCGTCTGGAACGTGGTAAAGCCGTGGGTAAAGAGCGAAAATATCAACGAGAGGCGTTTGGACTATGCCCCATGTACTTGAATGTGAGTCCCAGATCTGGGGGACCAGGTTGATCACAGGGTTTGTGACATCTTGCGAGCTACCCGACACAACAAGGCCTCTACCATCAGACAAAGTTATAGCAGAGGGATACCAGCGACCTGCAGCCATCATAGGCATTACCGTCCACTGATCTTGGAAGGGATCGTAAACACAAGCTTGGTCTTCCCCGAAGCCATCCAGCACATGTCCACCGAAGATAATCAGGGTACCGTCTGGTTGGAACGTGTGCCCGGAACAGAAGAGATTCACGGAAAGCTCGTCTTCGTTCATCGGGTCATGAGCAGTGCGTTTACTCTCTAGGGTGTCGACATCCAAGATGTAGACGTGGGTTTTGTGCTCATTGAGCGTCCAATAATCCATGCTGTGCACAGCAGAGCGTCGACCCCAGTAAAGTACCTTGCCAGTCGGTAGTAGGTGAAGATGAATAGCGCAATTTCCAAGTTGGAATTTTGGTGCCCATTCTCCGTGGACGGTCTTGTCGCTCATGTTTGCTTCGAAGGGTTGAGGCCTGGGGGTGTGAGAACGATGTATTGGCGGCACTCGAGTAGTGAGTGTGGTAAAATGACTAGGAACTTGACTTGAGGAGCTCGTAAGAATCTACGGCGTAAAGAAGAGGAGATGGTCTGTATGATAAATGAACCTTTATGTCCATTTTCATGACTTCTTCGCTTACATTTCGGCTCTCCTCTTTCAGCTTCTAAAACTCTCCTTCCGCGGTAGAGAACGGCTCGTATCGAGCGCGAGAAGCGGATTGGATCAAGTGTGAAGTGAAGATTGGCTTGGATCGAGTGACCAAATTGCTTTTGGGACACAGCCATTGAGATACCCTAGGTTGACTGACTTGTGAAGCGGGGAAGCGTTGTAATGGCGCTGCAGATTGCATTGTACTATATGCATGCTTTTTCTCATGAGCGACTTTCTCATAGACGCTTTGGTTCATTTTCGCTTTAACTGAGTATGAAAGCGTATGTTGCATCAGATATGCAATGCAAAAGGACTTTTTGGTATAAACTCATTATTGTAAATATGATTAAAATAATTGCATATGAAAAAGGTGCGATAAGTATAAGCCAATAAGATCATTTATTGTTAGACTAGTTGTTGCTGACATTTCTTTGCTACTACATGGCGCAACGGTACTGTAACTTTAGGCTCGGCTCCAGGTCAGCCAGTACCTCTCTTGTATGCTGTGTTGTTCAGCTTGTCCCATATGCAGGGCTTTGGTAGAATTACCACAATTGATTTGACAATAACGTTGGTGTAGCGTACAACCATTAATTCCAAGCTTGTACGGGTATAGTGTAATGATTGATGATTTGGCTTACCCCGCATTCGATAGCAATTGAGATACTACGATTATTATCAGTATGAGATTTAGATGCTTAGATCTGAGGCTATTCGTCGTTTACTCTGCAGAAGGGTCCGACGACCCCTAGCTTAGATTTAGACCCCTTTTCACGGAGTTCTACTCTCGATGAATGCCACGATATTGAGAATAGAAACCGCCTACTTTCCGATATTCTAGTTCTTCAGATAAATCAGATCAATACATTTTTATCTCATGATCTTACAATTAGTAAAACGATCATTGGCGAAATGCTCTGACATTCTAGCCAAGGTCAAACACATTATCAGGTAGTATCATGTTCGCCACGTCTTTAGAGATAATTAATATCTGATTCATGTTATCTAACCATTTACACTGCTATCTCGACTTACGAGTTGGGTGAAAGGTACTGCGGGGTAATTTTTTGAGAGCTGAAAATCGTGGATAGGAAGTTGGGCGCGCAACTGGTAAGCTGATCAGGCCTTCAGCTTGATGCATAATATTTCAATAGCTTCATGCGATGGGACAGATATGATTGATATGATATTAAATGGGAGAAATGGTTCATGCACAGGATCGAAGCTGAGGCATCTGCATGGTATCTCAGCTTCATGTACATACAACTCACTCATCAATTCGGAATTCCAAGATTGGATAGTCGAGTCCGTACGTAAGGATAGGCTGCTCGCCTACCAACCGGGTGGATTGGGGCACCCATTTGGTGGTCACGGGCCCTTTTAGAGTATGTGGGGTAGGCTGAAGAGATGTAACTACCCACCCATAGGTACCCGTTGAGCAGCCGAGTCCCGTTCCGATAAAGGGGAAATGGAGTCAATATATATATACTGATACCAAGCTTGTTTATTTGCTCCTTCCTGATATCATTCATATACCTTTTTGTTCCCTCTTCAATTTTTGTATCAAATTCTCTACAAGCATAGCACTCAAAATGCACGAGAACACCAATTTTCTCAATGTCCCGATCTCGTTCAAGTTAACGGAAGTCGATGGTCTCACCTCACCAAAACCCAACATCGAACCTGATGTGAATAAGGGCCTTCCATCCTACACACCGATCAGTAAAGGAGCTGGCAAGAATAGTGATCCAATTCCTGGAGAACTCAATATCCTTGCGAAGCTCACTGGAGATTTCCACGGTGCTGGGTTGAACATGATCTTCCGCCCATCTTGGGGAAACAATAGAAGGAATAACGTTCTGGAGTACAACGTGACCGAAGAGGACACACAGTTCTTGAAGGACATTGGCGACATATTCAACCGAGGTCTGGGTAGGCAACGAGACGTCATTTTGAAGGGTGTTCCATACATGCAGACGATCAAGGACATGCTCAATCCCATAACAGGACAGGCTGATCGGGAGGAAGGGATTGCAATTCACTTCGAGTCAGGCATGTTCCTTAGAACTCCACCGACTGAGATCAGGCCTGAGGTCCTTCGAGGTACTATCTCGCGTCTAGCATCTATACCACACGGAACTGCCATCAACTGCCAAGGCTTCGAACCAGACATGAAGAACCCTATATCTGGTAACCCGGATATCAAACCAATCTCAGTCTTGCCATTTCCCATGGGTATGCACGGCGACGTCAACACATTCGCAGACTTTTTCCCTCAGCTGAATTTCAAGAGAAAATATGAGCTGCGTATCCCCCAAGAGATCAAGGAGGGCGACATACTCAATACACCTCTCATGCTAGATCCAAACCGGATGCTAAGAGAATTCAATGAAAACAGCACGAAGAAAAAAATCCGAGAACACCTTTTCTTCACAATCCATTCCGATCCCGTAGTTTCTAAGATCCCCGGAGGTGGCACAGCAAACATTGCTTTCCTGCAAGGTTCAGGTATTCGTGATGGTCGCCAAAATCCAGGCCCTAATGCCCATGGCGTCAACGTCGGATGTGATTATTGGATTTCAACCGTTGAATACGATGTTCTGCTACCGGAGGGTAATTTCTCTGGGGACAAGAAAGAGACAAGAGTTGTTGAGTCTGAAGCACGGAAAGAGGAGAAAGCAGCTGGCAAGATAGTGGTTTCTCCTTCTTTCGAATTGAAGCTGGACAGGGTGATACCACCAAACACGACTGTGAAGCTCGATGCTACCCAAATTCAATACTCACAGAACGTCACATTGGACTTTGATGAGATGGGTTGGCCACACATCTCGGTGGCTACATTGTCGCCAAAGAATCCAGTGCCGATTGAGGCTTCTCAGATTATCTTCTGAAGTAGCATATAATATAATGAGTTTTGTTGAAGTCCTTTCTCAAATGTGTTTTATTTTTATATCCTCTGCCTGTGAATGGTGATAGGTTCAAAGGAAGTTGCGCAAGAGGAGTGAATGAAAAACTATAAATTAGAAGGTGGTTTTATACACTCGAAGTCATTATGTGATATTGTAAACGAACTGCAGCATATGACAACCTTCTACCTCCCTCTAGAAAATCTGGATAGTTTAGGGTAATTGAGCTGAGTATGACTCAATATCAAATATTCGGTTTCATGCTTCTTGATAATTGCGACGGCGAAGGTGCTTATAAGTTAGCATCATGGAGCCTATATTTAAGCTCGGTTTTAGCGAGCGACTGCCGAATGGCGCCCCGTCAGCTTCTGTCAGGTGTGTTCTGCTACTCGAACCTTTCTCACAATCCTGTAGCAAGCAGCAGCTCTCCGCCTTCTTTTCTTTCGATTAAGTCATAAGAGGAATGGGGCAGTATTACAACATAGGAGCTTCGTGCTCGTATCTTGAAAATGAACGGACAATGTCAAAAGATGATGAAATCAGGTGGTGGACCTATTAAGAGCAAATTGTGGTGATATAGATAGAAATTGAAGTTAATAACTCTCCATTGATATTTAGGTGTTCTCGGCTAATTTTTCGGGTGTTGCATCGATTTTGATACACCTGGTGACTGAAAGAAATGATACACACAGCCAATATTGCACGTAAAGCCCTTATAGAGATGATTATTATATTGAGCAGTTAATTTAACTCAAACAAATTGTTATCGTTTTGTCTATCCCTAAGACTTCTCTCAAGTTTCTTTCTCTAACTTATATATACACAGAATAATAATGAGATAAGTCAACTACTCTACTTTCCGACCACCCCCTCTTTTCAACCATCTCAAAAACTATACCGCTTTGAGTAATTATAAAATTTACACTTTGAATAACTTAATAATACTTTAATCAATTAATTTGAAATTTTGATATTATTATAATTACAATATAAAAAATAAATATATTAAAAAAAATATCACAAAGATTTTTAGAATAATTACAAATAAAATAAATATATAAAAAGTTAATTTAAATTATAATATTCTATATATTACACTTTACAATTGAATATATAATAAAGTTTTATATTAAAAAGATATCCAAATACTTTAAAAGTTATTTCTAATTCAAAAAAATCAATTAATAAAATAAATATTAATATAAAAAGCTTTTAGTATTAATCCTATATATTATTAAATCAAAAAAATAATAAAATATCTTTTTATTATATAAAAAAAGAATCTTTTTTTGAAAATATCCTAATATTGGAATTAAGAAATAATATCAAATCGATTTTGTACAAGTTTTAGATATTATATCTAATATTATTAAAAAGTGATTCCAAAATCTTATAATTCCTGAAATTAAAATTATTAAATTAATTAATAAATAAAATATAAATAAAGTAGATATAATAGAAAATCAGGATTTTAATAAATTAATAATAGAAAACATTAATCAAAGATTTATTCAAAAAAAGCAATCTGGATCTCGAATTTGAATCTTTTTTATAAAATATATTTCAATTAATAAAAAAAGTATTATTCCCTTTATAATATATAAAAGAAAATTAATTCAATAATAATAATTTTCAATTAATTTGACTCTATTTAAGAATTGAAATTTTATTATTATAGAAAATAAATGAATTATAGATACTACAACTTTAAAATAATTAAGAAAAATCTATATCCTTTAAATTACTTTTATTTAATCAGAAAATTTAAGATTTCTTATTTTGAATGGATACAAAAACTATAAAACTATAATATTTATATTAGAATATTTCAATAATAATATATATTTCTTATTTCTTTTATTATATATATCACATGTCACGCTAAAAGTAACGCCACTAATAGCCTTAGACTAATTGGGTTTATATAGACTTAATTCTCCCGTAACATACCCCCGAGATTGCTAACTAGCTGGTTATAGGTAGTAATCTCTTTATATTAGTCTCATTGAGTTATATATACGCAAATCTTTTATTATATCCTTATACTACCAAATCTAAATTCTCTTTTTGGATACAACTAGATTTTAATAAACTATGTAAATATAGCGGGACAATAGAACAGAATCCTCAAATTAGTTTTAATAAACCAAAATCAAATAACTAATGTGGGTTTATTGAAATACTCTCTTATAAATAGATCCACCAAACCCTACAAGAGAGTATGGTAAAGTGAAGAATTATATTATTGTGTTATAAACACATATCGGGCTTATAATTATCATGCTAAAAGTGATGCTACTAATAGCCTTAGACTAATTGGGTTTATATAGGCTTAATTCTCCCGTGACATCACATATACTACAACTACTTAATTTATCTATATTCTCACTATTAAAAAATATATATTAAATTGAACTTAATAAATTAAATTTATTATCCAATTTCTTATTAATTGGAAAATACAATTTCCTTTTTTGTTATCAAAAGACTAGAATAAAAGATTTAATTATTTGAAATATTAAGTTTGAATAATAAGTTAGTAGTTTTTAATTTAAAAATATAGCTAAATCTTTTATAAATTGATTTATATTTGAAAATAATAATAAAAAGATTTTATTACTTAATCCTAAATCTAATAATGATTTTATTCTTTGATAAAAAACCCCTTAAAAAAACCAATGTTAGAAAATATAGAGATATAATAATTTAAAAAAAGAAAATCAATTTGTTAACACAAAGATTATTATTTTGTAAAATTATAAAAGGATTTGATATTAAGGATTATAAACTTTTAAAAACAGAAAATAAAATTAAAAAGCTAGAATATCAATTAAATGAAATATTATCTAGAAAAAAGCAAAAAATTGTAATATCTCCAAATTCAAAGTTTACAGGGATTAGAACTATAAGGTGTATACAAATTGAAGCAGGAGATCATAAAATTGAGGGAGATGATAGCTCTAATACTATAAAAGTGATTCTACAAGCGATTTTATTGAAGTTTAATAGTTATTGAGTTATTAAAGTTTTAAGTAACGTGGTTTATTATCGAATAAACTATATCATTGAGTAGGCTACTTTTCCCTCAATTCACATCTTCAAATCTATATTATTCAATAATCATTAAATAAATTAATTGAAATTATTAAGATTCTAATAATTTAGGATTTATTATATTATTTTGATAAATTCTTATATTATATCTAATCTTTATATATTTATTATAATATTAATTAGAAAATACTTTTCTATTAGAATTTTTTTCTTTTTAATATTTGTTATATTAAATCTAAATATTAATCTTTTATTGAGATAATATATTAAAAGTCTTTTATTTAATAAATATTTTTCTTTAATGTAATTAAGTTTTTTTGGTATATTGATATTTGTTTAATATTTTATTTGTTATTTGAAATGTATAAATCTCTATATTTAAAAGTATATTTTTATAAGCTAATCTTTTTATATTTTTAATTAGAGTTAATATAATTTCGAATATAGATATAGGGAAACTTGATTGATAATGAGTTATTCGAGATTTAATTAATATTAATTGAGAAAAAGCTTTAATTGAATTATAAGAGATTTGAGAGATTTATTGATTTAAATCGAAAAAGGGGGGAGTAGGTGTATAAATTTGAATATTTAATTTCGAAAATATAGTTTCAGAATTAAATAGAATTAAATCTATTCCTCGAAACTCTGATTTTATATTCTAAGAGATAATTGATTTTTTATATATAACTTTAAAAGCTATAAAGAATTCAATCTTTGAAATATAATTAATATATATTTTAATAAATCTATTAATTTGATTATTATATAAATATTTCAGATTATTAAAATAGTTTATATTAAGTAGTTGAATTAAATGATTTAAATGTAGTAATAGATTTAAGTATATAATATTGTTTTTTTTATAATATATTTGAAAAGCTTTTGATTTATGATTTTTATATCTATTTAATATTAATATTCGATATCTATTCTTTCTTTGATTCTTAATATACTTATCGAAATGTTTCAATTATTCTAAATCTGTTTTATTATTTGTTTATTTATTAAATATAGATTTAATAGCTTAATCTATAGGAAAATCGGTTTCGATATATCAATTAAAAAGATAAATCTATTTTTGAATTATTAGAAATAGGAGTATAATTTTATTTTTCTTATTATTATATATAATTGCTATAACCTATTTTCTATTATCTAATTGTATTATTTTGCTTCTATTATTTCATTTAATATTAATTATAATTATTCTGGAGTATATTATATTTATTATAAAACCTGTTTTATCGAAATTATAGAAATCATTATTCAAAATACTATATTTCGCTTATATATTTATAATTAATTGAAATCATTTTTTAATAAACTTAGAATCTTTATAAAAAGATTTTTGAAAATTATAAATACAATTAAAATGTATTTTTAATTCAATTCAATATTTTATGAATCAATATATTCAGAGCTTTTTAATATACTTTATACTTCTCGATTCAAGAATATAATTTGCTATATCTTCTATATTTCTTAATTTAAATAAAAAACCTTTCGAATCCATATCAAGAATATATTAAATAATCACTTTCTTTTCTAATTCTATAATATTATAATAATTCATTCAAATTTCTATATAAAATAATAAATTATTTATTTTATATTAAAGAATTATATAAGAAATATTATAAAACTTAAAAGCTTTTCAAATACTTAGTTTTTTATTTTTATAAATAATTTCGATAACAAGAAAGATTCAGGCTTTTTAATTAATTGATTTTATAATAATTGATTAATGAATCGCATATAGAAGTTGAAGATATGAATTGAGGGAAAAATAGCCCACTTAATAATATAGCCTACTCGATGATAAACCACGTTATAGATAATATGATTTTTTTAGGTGATCGGAAACAGGGGGTGGTCGGAAAGTGGGGTAGTTGACTTACATATTACAAATTAGTTGCTGGCAGCCATTACAACCTCGGACAACTTGACAGTCCACAATTGACGCATGCCGAGGATGACGAGAATATCGCCAGCCAGAGCAAATTGTACAATAGCCAAGTTGATTGGGTCTGGGGTGAAGAACTGAGCATTAAAGACACCAAGGAGCTTGCCTCCAGGGCTACGGATCATAACACCCTCACCCTCACCAGTCCAGACGCGACCTTTGTTGTCGACGCGGATTCCATCTGGGGCTTGCATGCGGGCTACGCTGAAAACGCGGCGGTTAACGGGTAGCATGTCGGCATCAAGATCGTACTTGTAAACGCCGGGAATTCCAACTTGGGCTGGAAGGCCCCAAACAGGAACATGGGGGGTTCCACCGAAATCAGTGATGTAGATGGATTTCTGGTCCACAGAGGGACGGACACCGTTTGCGACGGGAAAATCGGTTCGGCTGATAACCGGCGCAAGAATCTTGGAGATTGGGTCGAATCTCCAGAGACCTTGGGCAAGACCGTTGGTCACAGTACCAGCAGTGGAAGGCAAGACAGTGATGTACATGAATGAGCGGTTGGTCTCTGGTTGTGTGACCCAAGCGACATCGTCGATAGCGTCGAACTTTAAGCCCATATACGAATTTATAATTACCTCGGCATCACCCATGCTAGGATTGACGGTGTAAACACCACCACTGAAGTTGCGGGTTTCATCGCGGAGAGAGGTGAAGTAGACAAGACCTTGGTGATAACAACCACCGTTGGGGTTCTCAAGTGGGATGGAGGTGGTCAGGTTGCGGGTGGTTCCATTAGCCAGATCGAGAATCTCGACATGGGTTGGTCCATCGTTGATCCAAGTGGTGTACCAGACTTCATTGCGCTCTTTGAGCCAAACGCCGGCTTCACCAGCGAAGTTCAAGGCTCGCTCCTCGACGAGGTTGGCAGATGGATTCGGGCCGAGCAGGGTGAGAAACTTGTCGTCATAGGACACAAATGGGGCAGTCTTAGCAGACTGAAGGAGGGTGTTGACATTTTCGTGCGAGGTGGTGGTGCTGTTGAGGAAGCTAAAGGTTGGGTTACTCTCAAATGGCGCTGGAAGTAAGTAGGTGTAATCTATAGGGACAGAGACAACGGTGCTGCTGTTTCGCGCTGCAGATGGTAAGATGAGGGCTGCGGCAGATGCCAAGCCGACAAAGAGAGGTCGAATTAGTGACATATTAGGCGAAGAAAAGATGCTTAAAGAATGTGTGAGACGAAGACTGCCAAAAGAATAAGCAGATGAGTATTTCAAAAGCAGGATACACCAATGGAAATGCCGATACTTATAAACATTTCGTTTCTCCCACTGAGCCTTACAGAGTCTAGATCAAGAGTTCTCCGCCTCTGCCAGATTAAAACGAACCAGACATCTGGCGTAATTGCGGAGGTGCGAAGGTATCATGGCACAATGATGACACTGCTTCCTAATAACCATAATTGTGCCGATACAGAACTGCGCATGGCAGAAGAAGGCGACAATAGGACTTGTCTTTGGTGTCTCCGTAAACATCTCTGATATGAGATGTCATATCGGCTTTAGACTTTAAAATAAATCAAAGTGATAAACCCGAAAGTAAAAACTCAATTAAACCCCCCTACTCCTGAAAAGTGTCAGAGATTTCAAGGTTTTCTTCTTTGCTACATACCCATATTATTCGTTCACATAAGTGCCAAAGATCACGGTGCCTAGGCACAGGAGAGAAACACGCACCGCCGCGATTGGTGCAAATTGACGATGTTGAGCAAGTAAACTTCTATGTAAGTCAGATACAGTAGTAGTCATATCGAACACCTTTCGTTTCCTACTATCTTTTATTGACAAGAGAGCCAATTTGTCTCGTATAGCCAACACCAAACTGATAGCTATCTGGCAGCTCATCCTGTATCATTTTGCAACGGGATACATCCTTGTATATTCTCATAAATACAGTATGACGTACAATAAATGTTGAACAAGTTTACCCTTTGACAATTACACTTTTTTTATTTAACTTTGACACTATAACCAAAGAATTGCTCTTGCAAATCAAACACTCCAGGTTGAGATAGTCTACTTTTTTCGGCCGAAAAATTAACCGATATCTCTACATCGTGCACGCCCCTGTATTATGCACACCACCAGTGGGTACACAGACTCACAGAATACTTAAGAGGAAAAGCACAATTTCACACCAAAAAGAGCTATTTTGATAATTCAATTAAAATTCAAAAAATTGATATTTGACTTTGAAATTAAGAATTATTATTTTCAAATATAAGAATTTTATATAATAGAAGTTTTATTTTAAAAAAAAACAAAATTTATATTTATATAATTGATTATATGATATCTCATTAAAAGATTTGATAGGAAAATATATTATTTGATTTTTAAATTTAATATTTATTTTTAAAATTCAATTTTTATATATTATATGAATTTTATATTTATAAATTATATATCTTAATCTGAATGATATTAGATGGAATTTGGAATTTTGATTGAGTTTTGAAGTTGATAAATTTGAGTGTGAAATTGTGCTTTCCTATCACGTTGTCCTGTGAGGTCTGTGCACCCCCTGGTGCACTTTTATTTCTTTTAAAAAAGATATTCTAAATTCAATATATAATCAATTAATCATTGAGTTCATTAATAATATGATAATATACTATATTACTATTATTTCTTATAAAAATAATTAAAATATAAAAATAATCCTTATATATAATACAATTTCAATATTAAAATTATTAATAACAAAAATATTATATATTAATTATTTATTGATAAAAATAGCGAAAAGTGGATTTTCGATATCTTTTTATAAATTTGAATCTATTTAAATATAAAGAATTGAAAAACTAAGTTTTTATATTGTAAATTCGATTATTCGATCAATATATCAGTTAAGTTTTCAAAAATAATCTTTTTTAAAATAAAAATTAAATTATAAATCAAGTATTTATAATAATTTTATTATTTTATTATTGTAATATTATTCATAGAATTTATTTCAATTAGAAAAACTAAAAAGAACTATATTTATTAAATATATTACATATAATCAATTATCTAAAAAATTCTAAAAATTAAATATTAGAATTATATAATTAATAATAAATATTTCTAAAAAAGATTTTTTTTTTAAATTGTAAAAATAGAATTAATTTGAATATTAATAAAAACAGAATATATTATAATATTAATTATAATTATATTTAATCTGTAAAATTACTAGGAATATTATAAAATTTAAGGATTTTTTTTAAAAATAAATTCTTTTAAAAATAGATTTATAATACTTTTATTTTTTTTAAAAAAAATAATAGATTGATTCATCAAGAAATTAGAATACATTATTTCATTATTATTTTTTCGTTTTATATATTAATTTATAATATAATAAATTATAATTTGTAATTATTTATTATTTTTATATAATTTTATTATTATTATATTATATATTTCTAATATATTAAAGTTTAATATTCTAATTAAAAATTCAAATAATAATTCAGATTCTTAAAAATCTATAAAGAAATATTTTAAAATATTTAAAAAGATTTTTAAATTCTTTTTATTCTTTTAAATATTATATATATTTTTGAAATTATATTTAAAGCTTAATTTTTAAATTTTTCAAAATTTCAAACTTTTTTTCAATAATAATAATATAAATCAATTCGAAAAACTTATTTTTAATAATATAGATTTATTCTAATATAAATTTTTATTAGATTATTAACATCTTAGAATATTATTTTTTAAAATCAATTAATATTCTATTTAATATTTCAAATTCATCAAAAACTTATTAATATTTTGTTAATCTTCAGTTTGTTCTTTATAAATTTTGATATTATTATAAAGAGTTTTGGATTTAAAATCAATTTTTAATTCAATAAATTAAAGCGTGCAAGATACAGGGTCGTATACGATGCAGGGATATCGGTTATACCAAGCTTTTTGAAAGACGCTAGAAGACTAGCATATCATCTATCATCGCGAAGATTTATAATGTGAATCGCTATATATCACATTGAGGACTTAAAGGGCAATCGGCCCTTTGTATCTCCTTCTAAGGAGATATCTATCGATTTCTTAATAGAGCGCAAGAAGAGAGTTTGATGATTACAAAGACATATAATTTTTTGATATAATTTTGAAGTTCAACCAACGGCTATATTCTAGTACTATATCTAGACATTTGAGAAGTTTTCCAATTTATAGAATCAAATATAAAAGTGTTATAATTATTTATTCATTTATACTATATGTCTAGTTGTATATGAGTTTGAAAGTTTAATCATTATTATTATCATTAAATCGTGTAGTTGTTGGAATATAAGACTATATATAATCTATCTCAATTTGGTGTTGTCATATTACACCTTTATAGACGGGATCGAATATCGATATGTATTTAGTCACCATTTCCCTATTCAATCTCTACTCGCATGTTAAATGCATGCCATCCACCTCCCCCCTAATAATCCTGCCAATTTCCCCTCCACGGCTCACTCTCCGCCTTCTTATTTTGCCCATGCAAATACCTCGCACTTAACTCCTCCTCATCAACTCCGCAATGCATTTCGCCGTCCCTTCCCTTAAACCAGCCCAACCCATATTTCTTTCCGATCCCCACTAATCGCTCTTCCATTTCGCGGTTGTTGAGTTTCTCGGTGCCCACAAAATCATACAACATGTTGGATTGATAGATAAACGCCAGAATCGACGCGATAGAACTGGGTTGGCGGGGGAGAAAGGGATGGCGTCGACGCGCGTAGGAGAGGACTGAGATGCAGATTAGGAAGACGAGGATGGAGAGCGCGAGGAAAAAAGAAGCCCAGAAGGAGGCGAATGTTTCTTCGCCGGCGTCGACGCCGCTAGAGGGGGCATTGGGAGAGGATGAGCGAGATGTAAAATCGTTTCCGGTGACGGTGCTGAAACTGGTGACGCAGACGGTGAGGACTTCCGCGAGGACAGAGCCGAGTCCTACGACGGCAACGAGGTAGTGGCCGTTGAGGAAAGCGCGGATGGGGAGCCAGCCGAAGGCCATGGCGGTATAGTCGAGGGTGAGGGCGGTAGGGGAAGCGTGGCGTAGAGACAGGATGTAGAAGGGTTCGATCATGCGGATAGCGGTTTCGAGACTGCCCCAGCAGAGTTTGATGGAGACGGCGCCGAGGGTGAGGAGCCAGGGGGCTTTGTCGGTGATGGTGTTGGCGGGGGTGAAGAGGATGATGGGGATGAGGAGCGTGAAGAGGAACATGGAGATTATGAATGGGATGCCAGCGATGAGACGCAGAAATAGTGGATGTGGATTCTGAGAGGCGTGGGAGTGGGCATCGTATTTGTCCTTATCTGCTTGAGTGAGAATCTGGTCTGATGGGGCGAGAGAAGAATTGCGTAGGGTGTAGTGATGTGCTTTTAGTTTCTGATGAATCATATCCGGAGTCGCGGTATCCATGTCTTTGAAATCCATCAGGATATGCGAGCGATTTGCCATGGCGGCGATTCCAGCAACTCCTTTAACATCGGCCACGAGACCCGAGGGGCGGCGCTCCAGCTGCCAGAGTAGGATACACCCGAATATAGCACAGAGCCAGAGCGAGAGACTGAGTAAACGAGACCAGGGACCACTAATCACAATTCCTTTTAGTACAGTTGGATCTGCTCTCCTGATTTCTCGACTCGGGATTAGAATTACACTTGCAGATTGCAGCGTGGGAACTAAAGACACGGCTAATAAAGTCGCGATGGACGAGACAGCCACAGCGTAATGTTTAAACTGCAACGCGCGAAAAGGACGCAAGACGTTAAAAAAGGTAATATAATCCACATTAATTGATTCCGCAGCTAACGCACCGCCTTCTCTGGAAAGTTGATAATAGGCTTCTAGACGCTTGACTTCGAAATCGGTGATTTGCCATAAAACGCCAAAGATAACGGCGACGAGAGTGGGGAGATATTTGAAACAAAAATAATCCCATGTCTTCATCGCAGATGCGGATGTGAAGGAATAGAGAGGACTTTTGCGCGATTTCTGATAGAGATATTCTTCTGCGGCGCCGAGGACCACAGATATAATGATGAGTGCGGTGAGGTAGGGCGCACGCATGGAAAAGGGCTTCCAATTCGCTTGGGGGTAGAATACTTCCACGTTGGAACTTTTGAATGTGGCTTTTTTGTTGATGGTCGAGGGGAGAGAATCCATACTCTTGAAATCGAAATTCGATTCGTGCATTCCAGTGTGGCCGGCGAAGGAACTTATATCAACAGGTGCATCGATGGGCTCTTGCACGATGACTTCGATTACCTCGCCGCGCCTGTTGGCTTCGTTCTGAGCGAGATCTTTGAGTGTGGGAGCTCGGATGAGACCATTTCGTAGAGTTAGACGACGGGAAAGACGAGAAGCTGCGTTGCTGGATTGAGAATTCTCGGCCATTAAATCGTGGCTGGTAATCGTACTATCTGGAGTAAAACCAGCGCCCAATCCGCCGGTAAGTATTCCCGCTGCTTCTTGTCGATTAATTTGCTTGCGCATTGCGGGGGTCAATGAGGAGTTGTGGATAGGTTCGTGGAACATGGAGAGATCGAAGGGAATCGCCATGGGAGATACCATGGGAGCATCTTCATATTCTGTTTCTGCACTGGCGGTGCTATCGATGATTTTCCCTTGGTAGGCCATGGGCATGGCGGCACTGAGGAGATTGAGATCGAATTCTTCTTCTGGTATAGACGCATCTCGAGAATGGTTGAGGAGTGATTTTCTGTGAGAAAATCGTTTTGGGGCGAGTTTGCTCTTCGTGTCGTCTTTGCTGGAATCTGCATCTGTTCTTGTGGTTGATGGATTATATGAACTAGCACGTTTCGAGAAAAGTTTGAAAGATTTCTGAGTTGGAGATGCAAGTCCTGCTTTGAAAGGGTCTGGTAAGAACAGTGATCTTCGATTTTGTTTTGATGATCTATCCGTTGGACCCGATGGTGTCAATATGTGTGCAGATAAGGGCACATGACTGATATCAATCTCATCACTTTCATTAGATAGGAAAGAAGGTTCTAGTGTAGGTGAAACTTTTGATGATAATGAAGATTGATTCCTATTATGATGCGGGGTGCGTGTCTTTGGATGGCTCTGATTTCCAATTGAGGTTATATGATGTGTTGGGTTCGATTTCGAGGAGGGTGATGTAGATTGATTGGATGGAGGGGTCTCCCCGGATTCATGTTCTGCCATAACCCAATTCTTTAATTATTGCAAACTTCTATGGATATCGAATATGAAGCTAGAGGATAAAGGCTGCGAGGAACTTGTTAGACCCAACGTTCTCTTTCATATATACAGAGTGAATATACCTGGAAGAACAATAAAGCGGGTCTAGAGGCACTCGCTCTCGGTGATTGGATATTTCAGCACTTTTGGTGGAAGCCTAAAAGCTTCAAAACAATCGTGGTAGAGTACCAAACTCTAATTGTACGAATGCGAAAGATGTAACGTTTTTTGAATATATATTTTGGTGGGCTTTCCTGTGGGCGGCACAGCCTTTGCGTACCTTGCGATAAGCTCCCCAGCTTGTGATATGTATGTGAATGGGCTGTGCTGCAGGGGACTTTCGCTGAAGTTTGTATATGTGAATGTAAGATGTAAAATTTAAGATATACAAGATATGAAGATAAAATATACAAACCATTCACGACACCAACAGAGAAAACAAAGAAAGTGAAGTTAGAAGAAGATACCTATTCATAGATACAAACAAACATTGCTATCGCCAACCGGAGCTAAGAATCCTAGTCGAAAGTCATCACTTCCCTCCCTCCCAACGTTGTATCACGACCCGTCCCTTCAGACGAACCGGACCTTTCATCTGAAAGTATCTCAAAAGCTGGGACTGGATTGCCAAGAGCGCTTTGGAAACCTAGACGCCCCCAATAAAAGACGTGGAGGATACTACATAGCGCCAATCACCACTTCTTATTTTCGCCACATCTAATCTCAAAATAGAACGGATTAGGAAAGGTGGAAGCAAATCGAACGTCGTGTATGCACAGAAATAACTTCTGGATAAGCGCGTACTGAATCTCTGATCATATATACCCTTGTAGGTTGGTGAGCGTTTCAGATATCGCGAATAGATTGATGTGATTGGGGGCTGGAATTGGAGTTGGGAAAGAGAAGATGTGTATTTCTGATACAGAAGAATGCAATGGAATTTGAGGCACCCAAAAAGAATCCAACTAGTAAAATATCAAAGTCATTTTCTTTGAAGCTTAGTTTTGACGTATCTAATGGTTCGTTGATAGGGCTGAAATCCACCAAAAAGGGTCGATTCAGTCCTCGTGGCATGTTTCGCCAATGTACACTGTACAAGAGTGGGTTGAGACATTCATCGTAAACAACACCAATGATATTGAATTGATCAAAGTGTGATAGACATAACCTTAAAACGTGGTTAATGGCAGAAACCAAAAGGATCTAGAATCAGTCTCAAAGAAAGGAGAAATAATCTGTCATACTTATGTACAGCCATTTCGCAATCGTTTCCCTGTTGTCTAGGTGTGCGTTTGAATAATTTCAACATTCCTGATTGTGACGGGGAAAAAACCCAAGTCTCCGCCCGCCTTTAAAATTCTTCATGATATCCAATTGCGGTAATATCATCAGTTTTCCTTCCTCAAATATGTTTCTGTCTCTAACACTTCGCCGCATCATTTCAGCTTACCTTGATGATAAATACTTCATGAAGCTCCATCTTGTTGTGGTGATTGATTAAATTGGAGGATAAAAATTTCTTTTGTTGTCTAGATTTTGTACTCGGGCTGCAAAACTAACTATCGTCTGAACTACGAGTGTACAAAGACTAGTTAGTTACTTAGCCAATGAATGATTTGCAATGATTCAGATGAATTTAATTCATCTATTATTTTTGTTTCGAATTAATTATTCATTGATTGATTTATCTTTCTATTCTCTAGCTTATCAATAACTGCGAGATTGATTACCTTTGAATCCACACCGGCATTGTCAGACGATATCGAATATCACAATAGCTCATTCGAAGACAATCACAAAAGAAATCAGGAAGAAAGTTCGATAACCAACGACGATATTCAATTTATATAGGTATCTAGGTCTATGTATATTCTCAAGCTATGTGGATACAATTTATTAAGTAAAGTTCCCTTGACCCAAACACCAAAGCTAATCAAAAACTAATCCAACCCGTCCAAAAAACCTGTTGAACAATTAAAATAAAATTAAAGGTAACAAATCAGAAGAATTAAACAAACAATCCCTCTTCGACCAAGCTTCCTACATCTCCTCCTGCTGCCCTGATAGCTTTCAGCGCCGCCTGCGACAATTTTCTTCTCTTCTCCATCGCTTCTTTCTCTCGTCTCGCTTTTGTCTTACTCGATCCACTGGGTGCTACTCCAGTCAATATTTTGCGACTATCATCTGGGGTATAATTGACAAAATCCACCATGCCGCGTCCCGAAGTAGGCGTTCGCGGAGATGTATTTCTATTCTTTGATTTCCGTTGCTTTCGCATGTGGAACGTAGGTGAGGATTTAGGAGAGGGCGATTCGGAACCACTGGATCCAGTGCGAGTTTTGCGGGGTCGCGGATTGGGGTAATGGTGGGAATGGGAATGCTGATGCGACTTGCGCGATGAAGGGGAGTGATGAGAATAGTGTGAATGCGAGTGTGTTCGAGATGCTCCATTATGAGTGTGATATGGTGTATGAGGTTGGGGTCCCCCTCCATTAGCACTAGTGTTGAAGTATCCTTGCTGAAGCATAGGGGAAGATTCTACGACGAATGACTGTTGGGGCATACTTTCTGGCATGGAAATCATTAATCCTTGCGCCATGTTCATTTCGTTGCTATTATAGGAAAGCTCATTTTGTAAATGGAAAGCAAGGTTTTTGGTTGCCCTTTGAGAATTTCGGTGAAGCGTATTCGGTGAAGGTTGTGCCATTGGTGTTATCGATGCGTGGTTCCACCAGAGAGAATTTCCGTCAGCCTCTACTTCAACGGGGTATCCAGATGAGGCTCCAATTGAGCTGAAATTTGACCCTGGTACGTGTGACCATGAGGCTGACACTTGTTGAGATTTGGGAGTTATAGGATACATTGATCCATTTGACGATGATTGATGATATCTCATTTCTGGTGTATGTTTGTTGTCTAGGTTGGGTGTCGATAGTGGTGTGTTGTAATCTGTGGGTATGGATGGGAATTGTAAGTCTTGTGGCATGCCAGTCCATGAATCTTCAGAAACAACTGTCTTTTGAATTTTCTTCAACGATGAAGTGTGTTCAGATGCATTGGACATTCTAGCTGATTGTGGAGGTGACATTGGTGATTGATGTTGAGGATTGGAACCAAATTTGGAAGAATCCAAAGCCAATTTTCGTCTCATCGTTTCCCGGCTCATTTTTCCAAGACTAGTTGAGCCTCGTGGCACGTTTGTAGAGCTGGTATGCGACTTTCGAATGGGACTTCTGAGAGATTTTTCCAATTTTATGCTCGCTTTCTTCAAAGTGTTGGCAAGTGCTTCAACACGGCTCTTCTTTCTTGTTGAAGCAGCAGGTGCTGGTGTTGTTGGAAGAGATGGGTGAGACCATGCTTCTATTTGAGGTGGTTGCAAAGAAATATCTTCAAGGCTGAGAAGATCGGAGTCAGATATTGCGGCTCTGCCAGATAGTTCTGCATAGAAAAGATTATCTTGTGTGCCGTCTGGTGAGGCTGAATCTTGGGCGAAAACCCATGGATCGCCTTGCCAATTGGCTTCAATTTCCAGGGCATCAGCATCGTGTAAAGATCCTAGTAGTGTCTCTGAATCTTGATCTTTGCTATCTGATGAGTCTTCTGAAGATTTAGGCTGGGGAAGGTCATCATCAGCGTCATTGGACGGACTGAATGTAATAAATTCGTCGAAAAATGCGTTATCTAATTCGTCAAAGTTATTTGTGAATAATTCCGATGATTTTCCCACATTCGTCGGAGGAGACATATTGGGTTTGTTATGGAGAGGCTGAGTAGTAAGGTATGAACGTGCCTGAGTATACAGGTAAAGTTAGAAAAGTGCAAGTATGATAGGCTGGAGGGAGAAGCAGAATATGCAAGTCAAATGCCAGATGTACGATGATGTAGGTGATGAAGCAAGCAAGACAAAAATGTCCAGGAGGGGATATTTATGAACAGGTCAGGTGTCTACCAGCCTTCTTCATTATATTATACACTGTGCTCATTGGAATGGAGTATATTTGCGTGACATACACGTGATTGTGCACTCTGCACCGTCCTTAAACATCGTCTCGAATTCCCCGGGATGGCAATACGTGCCGATACTAGCCATTTCATACCGTTCTGCGCATGTGTTTGCCGATGCGGAACTATCTCGTTGGGAGTGGGAATGCAATACATTCTTGGAGATGGATAGGCGAAAAATTCTCGCTTCGGTTTGGGATAGAAGTGAAAGTGATGCAAACGTTTAAGAAATTAAATATAGACGGAAAAGAGCTTGCAAGAGCAATTGGAGAAACTACAGCATAATATAGCTACCCCCCATAGCTCCTTGAAAAGTTTTTTCTTTGATTGAATTGAGTTCCTTTGCTAAGATGGAGCTGTCAAGTTCCTCAAAGAAACCCACATCGCTTGAGGGGATTCACTCAAAGAATAAAGAAATGTAAACCTGTAAGATACACAATTTTGCATCGGCTACAAACACATTGTGACCGAGGAATGTATGGCGTCGATCATTTCCTTGATAATTGGCTGCTGAGCTTTCTGGAAATATTTCTTTGTGGCAGATTTTTGGAGGGGGGTTCATTTTACATTCCAGAGCACTTTTCGCGAATTCTTCGAGATGGCGCGATGAACCTTTTGTAGCTCTTTTGCATTTTCATTTCCAGCCTTTGGGATTTTTGTAAGCTTGGTTGCAGAAATTGAGAAAATTGGTGAGATTGAGAGAGGGAAGAGGTAGTTATAAGAAGGGTTGATGTAAAAATAGAGAGGAATTTATCATGACATCCATCTGCGTGATATCTGAGCTCCACTTCCATTTCATTCTTCGGGAGTTTCATATCTGATTGTACCTGCATATGCATATGCAGGTCTGACATTCCCCACGTACCCTTCACGACGTACCCCTCAATAACCCACAGACATACATACATACATACTTACATACACACTATCCCAATTCCCACATGAGCCCTCCCCCAGCCCAAATCGAGCTCTCACACGCCTTCGAAAGGCTTCTCGAGGAACGTCTGGAAGCCGAACGTCTCCGTCGCGATCTGATTTTCTACTGGCACACTCTCATTCTCGAGTGTAAAAAGCGTGGGAAAGAAATCGAGCGGACTTTTTACCAGGCAGATAATTGTGGTGAGACGCCTTTTTCAAGCGAAGAAACTATTGTACCGGGAACTGGAACGCCTGATACGCTGACTGACGTATCGGGATTGGAGAGATTGCCGAGTCCGTTGAGTCCGGTGGTTAGCGCTGGGAAAACGAACTTGAGGGCGGAATTTGGGACAGAGAGAATTTTGAGGAGACTGGAGGGTTTGTTGAAGAAGTATCAGGGGGTCATTGGTGTGAACTTCTTGAAAGGAAAAGAATAAGCATAAGAAGAAGATAGAGGGAATGAGTAGAGAAGGGTTTTATTGGCAATCGGTCTCTTCTTGTTATACGTTGGGTGCTGGGAGAGGGCGAAGCGAAGCGGAATTATTGAGAAGTGAAAAAGAGCTGTTGAGGAAAAGTAAGGAATTTGTTGTGAGAAAGTGGAAGGGCAGGGAGAAAGTTCTAAAAGTGGTTTTTAGAAGGGGTGCTTGATTCGATTTTGAGAGACGAGGATTTCTCTTTACTTGGAATTCTTTGACTTGCGTTCTTTTCGTCGCCCAATTAGCTTTTCGCAAGCGCTCATTATCAAACTGGATTACTGCACTCGCTACACTACATTCTCACGATTTCCTACTCACAGTTACCCACATCACCAATCATACACAAAGATAAAATCACAATGTCTAATATGCTTTCACTCCCCAGAGAAAGTATCACCCTCATTTTGCACACCATCATTCGTTATCCGGCACAGATACGAACATGGTTATTCGTCCAATGCACACTCTTGAGTCTCGGGCTAGGAGATTTTGCTGAGGCACAGGCTGGAGCTGGTATGTGATGATTGTGAAAGGCCAGGCTTAGGTTCGTGTTTACTACTTGCATTGCCGGTAAGGAAAGAAAATGAGGGTTAGTTCTAGGGGCTGGATTATTTTGCCGAGGCGGGAACTGAGTTTCGTATTGTTGGATGAGAGTCGTAATGTGTAATCGAAGTATTCAAGAATGTATCTAGATGGTTTAGACAAAGATTAGATAAGAGTTCAGATATAAGATGAATGTGGTTATTAGCGGTATGGATAAACATGGTTGGTGAGCCGAGGTATTTTGAGATCAGAATATATGACGAATATGGAATACGTTGATGATAATTGCCATACCCGTACATTTTTAACTAATATCATACATGAATGGTATCCCTACTTACAGTGAACAGACCAATAGAAAGTCCTCTTCTTATTTGATTACAATCATTTGACCCCCGTCTTATGATCGCTTTTGATCAGTCTGAAAGATAGGTGGCATGAAAGCCATTCCCCTACCAGATACACTACTAGAACCCAATTCCACATCATGCACGCCTCCCGCCGATCTCGAGATAACATGTTTCCTCAACATAGCCAAAATCTCGCTATTTTGCCATCTTCTTGGTACTGGTCTATAAGCAGGCTTAAATGTTCCAATCGTTTGTGCCCATTCCCCACTTCTTGGAGCACCGTTTCTCCATGCATCTGTCTCCAATTCAGGACCGGTTTGTTTGCCAGGATCTGTACCTTGTGCTACTGGTGATTTCTTTTGATCAGTGCCCATAGCATTGGCTGTAGCTCCTTCTGGTCCATGGCCGGCTCCTTCAGCTGTTTCGCGAGATGTTGGGGATGGTTCTTGGGTGACCCAATAATAGATATCCCAATCATTTTCGTCGAGAAATTGATCATATTGTACCATTTGTGCAGCGGTCATGTTAGGAAGATGAGCATCCGCAAAGGTGGACATTAGGAGATCGGATTCGAGAGTTCCTCGTTTGCGCGATTGATCTATGAAGATTGTGTTAGCAGGGTTATGGATTTTATGGAAAGATATTATCAAGGTGGATTTCGTGGCGAAATGTCGAAAAACATACACAATAATCTCGCTCTCATCTTCTCCTCGTGCTCTCCATCCCTTCTTAATGGCTCTACCCGGAACTGTGCCCCCTCCATTTCTCCAACAGCCATTTCCCTATTAACACCACTTCCATGTCCATCTTGAGTGCCACCAGTCATCCTCTCCGTGTTCTCCGGTACACTATCCTTTGGAGTGAAGTTCCCATCCACACTCGTTATGAACTCTGGTGGAACCTTTCCCGCACCTGCACTAGGCACCTCATTTACAATAGTAGAATTGGTGTTCGTCATATGTGGATTTAATGGCTTTTCCATTTGATGTTTGCGATACTCTTCAGTACCATCATGCTCTTTTGCATTACCGGGATTAGCATTTGCAAATCGGAAAGATGTACTGGAAAATGGTCGAGAAGTATTAAGCATTGAGGCACGGAAAGCCCGACGGGCAATGCGTAAAGATGCCATTTTGTTATGAATTGATTCGTAAATATGTTAATCTTGAAGCTCGTGAAGCAATTGGAAAAATCTCAAGCTGGGGAGGATATCGTGCACGGCGTGGGGAAGTAAATATGGACGTCATGGACTTTTGACATGCGGCCGCATCATGTGATATACCGAGGTCAGAGCTTTAGATGCAACTGAGCGACCGACTCTTCCCGACTGGCAATTCCAATTTTGAATTGCGAATTCGTAATGAAGAGAAGAAAACAAGTGCTACAGTCTCGTTCTTACATTAATATTACCAAGTGGAAAATATCGTCGCTGACTCTGGAGTGTGGACCAGCAAATGTTATTTGAGGTCTTATCATTTAAAACCAATTCAACTAGTTGTTCGAAATAAATTTAACATTTCAATTGATTTGAAGGACGTGGAGAAGGAATTAGTCACCACTGCTTTGAGAACACAAGAGCTAGTTTCGAACACAAAATCTTGAGCTTTAGAGTTCGAAGCAGGGAGGAATATTAAGTGGTTTCCCGTGATTGCCCTCAACGCCCTCGCTCTTGCCCTCACAGTATGAAGGAGCCATGTAGTGGCGTTCAAAAGCAAGAAAAGTTTAAATTGCCCATCAAAAAATGCTTAACTGCATACACTATGTTCATTGGTATACAATTATATTCTCTCTTGCCTAGATTTTCTTCCCCGATAATGCTTTGGAGCTCAAATCGATCATACAAGTAGTTTAGAGTCTAGAAACGACGCATTCTAGAATATCGAATATTTGCCCTCAAAAAGGCAGTTCAAACTACAAAATTCATCCCATGAACAAATTTTAAATTTTTGACTTCATTGAATATAGGCGAGATCAACCCACGCAAACTTTTGGACTACGTTTGAGAATTCGTCACTCTTACGGCATTAAAAGCCCAACATTTGGTCGAGATACAAGTATTCTTGTTACTTTGTGGTTGTGGACGATTGGAAACTGCAATTTGAGAGTACCGGCTCGCTTATGACTCCGGACTTTTGACCAAAGCCCTCTTGATTCTATTAATCATACACTTACGATGTGCCTTCCGCCTACATTCACTGCTGTAATTAAAGAAACAGCAGGCGTTCTGTGTCCCGTGGTAATAATGATGGCGATGAGAGGAAGCGACGACTTGTGCTTGATTTTATTACTTCCACAAACAATTGACTGGTGAGGGATTCCATTGATTTTTTATTCCTACATCATTCATAACTATCTTTTATCAATTAAGATCTCGCTGGAACACTCGGTTTCTTTGAACACATATCACAGATCATCAATATACATGTAAGCTTCACATACGTAACATCAACCTCTCTGATATTGAATACTGAACTTCTAGTCATAATCATGTGTCGACTCATCAAACCCATCACATACTACTGTGACGACGACCAAGTATTCCCACCACACATCTACCTCGACCCAAATCCGGAGCAATGGGAAGGATGTTTAAATCATCACAATGTAGACCTTCGCGGAGAAGTATTCTCAGCACCAGAGAGAACATGTTATGATGTACCCGATCAAGCACCACTCGCGAAATCCATTTGTCCCGATTGCTATTCTGAATGGGGAGCTGAGCGTACCGCCATCATAAATGCGCATGTGAAAGCTATTCTCCAACGCATGGATGATCTCTGTGGACTGTTCAACAACCCCAGTAAACTGAAGGCGGCGATGCGTTCTTCGTGTCACTTAGTTTTAGACTTCGCGATGCATTTAGAGATGCCCACGCCGGATGAAAATTATTCCCAGTATCTTTCGCCTCCAAAAGACACCGGGTATAGGAAGGATAAATCCTCCAGTGGTACTAAGTACATTGATCAGCTCCTCCATGTGGATATCCCACAGTGGCGGAAATTGGCGGATATCATAAGAAGTGGGAATAGTGAGGTGAAAGATAAATCGTTGGCGGAGATATTTGGCCAGCTTGCTCGTTGTCAGATTGAGTATTGCGTGCTGCAAATGTTGGGATGATGATGCTCATGGGTAGATACATAAAACTTGAGATAGAGTATGGTTGATGGTGGTGAAATATCGTATGATACTTGAAGTTATTCTTGTTATCCAGCGCTTTGGGTGTTACATTATTCTGGGGTTTTATCACTTGGTTGATGGCTTGAGCTGTTATTGTAATTCAACCTCAGCATTTACATCATGACGTTTGGAATTTCATTCCTAATTCCCGTGATTTGATCTTTGTATTTTCATTCTACTCTGACTCAATACTAAAAAGTCACACGTAGTACATGTGGTGACAGTTCGGGTAGTCGAATCTTTTATATGAGTCTTGTAGCTTGCTCCTAGAAGGATTCATCCCAATGAATCATGTTTCTCTAATGACTGGTGAAGATATTGATTTCCATACCCAATACCCTAAAGCTCCCCTTTCAATTTGCTTTTTTTTGTTCTTCAATACAACCAAACACTTGCTCAGATATTAACACTACACTCTCCAATAATTCGAAGATTGAAATCAAACATAATAAAACACTCCAAGACAAAGCCACTCTCTTGTCAGATCTCAGAGGTAGTTCTTCCCATACAGATAATATGAATCTATATCACAGAGTGGAATCGTCGCCGACTCTGTCTCAAGAAGAAATTACAGCTGCAATTATGTGTAGAGCTGCCAATGTCGCTCGATACTACTGCGATAATCGCGCGGGTAATCACAGACATCAGCCCAATCAATATTGGGACGCATGTGATAAGCATCCGAACCCGGCACTTCGAAACCTACGCTACCTAGAAACACTGCAGGAACCGCCGTGTTCTGGTACTCTTAATTCCCCTTTGCTAGAAGATGTTTGTCCTAATCATCGGCGGAAATGGGGTGATTAGCGAGCCAACAAAATACAGAGCCACATTACCCATCTACTCGCACTGGTATTTGCAGTTAGCAAGGACTGTCCTCTCGCTACGGGCGCCCCGAACGCAAGAGAGAACATTTTCGACAACGTCGAACGATATTCCCAGTATCTCAATGAGAGACCACGGCTAGACCAGAAATATACAGGCTATGGAAACCATCCAAGACATCCGATACGTCCAGACTCTTTGGATCCGCAGAAAGCTGACGTGGTCGGTTACGCATCCGACCTTCAGAATCTGGAAGGAATTTGGATCCCGGAGGACATTAACCTCGAGCGGAGACGAGCCCCTATAAGAATCGATGTGATGAACCGCCTTGTATATCAACTTTTTCGTGCAAAGATTGATTATCAAGAGGCGTGGGTGTGTACGCATCGTCGTTTGCCTGCAGAACTTTAGCTGCATTCCAGCAGCTATATGAAGAGTTAGAGTCAACTCAACGGTAATGACTCAGTGTACAATAGATTAAGCTATTAAAGCTATGCATGGTTTTGGATGGTAGATAGAAAATAAATTTACTCATCCGCAAAATTGTATTCCAATTTCCCATGCACTGTTCTAAAAAGGATTCATCGTAATGAATCATATCTCTGTAATGACTGGTAAAGATATTGCTCTCTACCTAATACTCAGAGAGTTTCCTGTGGATTTGTCTTCTATCCTTCTTCAATACAATCAAATATTTGCTCAGATGTCAATACAAAACTTTTTAACAATATCGAAAATCAAACATAATACAACGATTCAAATCATAGTCAATATCCTGTCAGATCTCAGAGATAGTTCTTCCAGTGCAGGTAATTCTTTTGTTCCATCTAAGAGAACCATCGATGAATAAGCCTCAAGACTTACCTACTTGACTTATAGGAACAATCATGTGCATAACCGCCAACACCATCACATTCCTATGTGATTTCAAATGCTTCACTGCTCCCCAGGAAACACATCTCTATGCCAAGAAACATCAACTCGTCCAGAAATGGAAAGGATGTGACCACAATCTCGATCGGACTCTCCGCGGCAAAAGGTTCTTTGAGAGCGCAACGCAAAAGCCTTGTCATAATCCGGAAAGGGCTCGGACTTTCAAAATTTGCCCTGACTGCAGTACCAAATACGGGTCACTCACCGAACGAATAAATTCCCACGTGAGAATGATTATCCACCTTTTGGAAAAGGCTGGTGGTAATATCGAAATTACTGGGCCCGCTCAGAAAAAAGCAAGCGTGTGTTCCGACGTCAGCGAATGGTGCACTTACCTGGACAATGTCGCTCGCCTTCACACATACGATCAGAAACATCCATCACATCCACCAAATCCGGAGAAGAATCAAGCGAGCGAGGAGGAGTATTACTTTGAGCTTCAAGTATTACTTGGCAATATAACCCAGGAAATGAACATTGAGAAGAGCAAGCCCGGTGGCGGCGATAGAAGAATCATCAGAGAACTTTTTTATCAGCGGGTCAGGGCAGAGATTGAGCAGCATAGAATCTGGATACTTATGAGCAAGAAATACCCATAGCATAGCTATAAACCAGTGGCTCCGGCAATCTAAGTGGTTCGAGCTCGGATGGTCATGGCAACTCAGTGTACAATAACTTAAGCTACAACAGCTACGCATGGTTTTGGATGGCAGGTAGAAAATGAATTCCCTCATTCGCAAAACATCGTTCCACTCGCTATGCACTATTGTGGGATTATGAGGAATATCCATCTGTGACTTAACACACCATATTCCGATGACGCGTGAAAATAGAAACCCCTTACTACTCTTTCCAAGTTTGAAGATTCCGTATACTTTACGAACAATAGTAAGGCAAGTTAAACCCGAGATCTCCCCTCTATCTGCCTTTCTTATCGACAATCGACAAAGAACTCAGTCCTTCGATATCGTTCCCGGTTCATGAATCTTGTAAACGACTCAACATCTCCACGTCTCATTTCCGTCTCCATCTCCATTTCCATTCTTTCCCATGGCCCTTCTAAAACTCTACTTCTCGATGCCTACATTTCCCCTTCTTCTTATTCCGCCTACTAAACGCTCCAAGAACGAATATTAAAAACGACTTCATAGCATCTCATACCCCAACTTTTACATTTCCCATCAAAAAAAAATCCTTCTTCAAACGATTTCCATTCTCTCCATTACAGAAAAGAGAAAAGGCTCATCACACCCACCAAACTATTCATCTATCTTCCTCTCTAATCACTTAAAGAAAGGAGTCAAAGAGAACATAATCTACACAACTCCCGACCGAACACAAAAGATAGACCATATTCAACTCTTTAAACTTAAGCCGAGAACACAAAAGATGAGATTTTGCAAAACTGAATACCTGTTTAATTTTAAGTTCAATACCTACACGTCATCCGTTATTTTACACCTAGCAAAATGTAAGAGACAGAGAGAGGAAAATCAATGTAGGAATTCAAGTTGAAATGTAGAGGATGTGGTGTCTTGGGGAATAATTAGAACACAACTTTTATTACGAGTACTTGTATGGAAGCGTGAAAATATGGTCAAGTAGATGAGATCGGGTAGGAGGTTAGAAAGGAGAGGAATTACTTTATTGACTCTTTGACGGCTTCGATGGAGTTTGAATCTTGAGAATACTTGTCAAACCTGCACGCTGTTTGATGGTCAATGAAATCTCTCCTTGATTGTCCACGCCGCTACTCCTGCAACCTAGTATCCTATCCTCCCCTGGAAGTCTGTTCGAATAAATGCGACAAGTGTAATTCCTAACCACTGCTCCTTCTCCATTCCCACTTTCAACTCCGACACACCACCTGCTATGAGTACATCGAATATCAACATCCAACGCAGGTATGTATGCCTGTTTCTCCATCGCATGTAAGATTTCTTAACGTGAATGCGATGCGTAATGCACATCAGAGTCGAGCCCAATGTTCCATAACCAATGTGTAAACGAGCCTTGCTTTCGTTACCAGATTCATCCCTCTGCACACTCAATCGCGGGTCGAGGCTGATAATTGGCAAAAGTGTAAAATTCGTTCAGACTAGGGTTATCATCATGTATACGGTCTCACCGAGACAAAAGGATACCGAGTACTTTGCTGCAGATGGAACGGTGTAGATGTTCGGAAAGTGTTTGATGAGGGACTTTGGCCATGGATGTCAGGCGTAGAAAAAAGATGCGAGCAAGGGAAGGATTTTGAAAAGTTCCGGTGATGTGTGTGTGATAGATTGACGAAGTTGATATTCCGAGGAAGTGTTGTTGAGTAGAATACTGCAACGAAGATTTGATCAGGATAGCTAAACCTTGGCATATATCTGACTTGCTGAAAGTATTGCACGAGAGTTGCAAAATGAAAACCTGTGAGTAGTTAGCCAGATTCGCGGTTTTCATTAGCCCAGCGAACATACGATCAAGGGAACCTCTTAATAAAGACGCGAAAAGCTGGCATCAATGTCTTCCGACGGCTGGTACATTCTGATATGCTTTTATTGCAAACTGAAGCTATCTGAAAGATAGTAATTAGACAACCACCAAAGAATGCCAAATTAATTCACCCCGCAGCTACACAACCATGCATACGAGGATAAACCTTTTAACGTCGCTGCTCAGGACTGGCCTTGAATATGTATCTAAAGGATTCAAGTGAGTTTCACAAGAAACTCCATGACAATATTTGAGGCGAACCGTTTTAGATCATGTTCAGGATGAGAAAATAATTGGTTCCACGAACCGCGTCGACACAAGTAAATTTATGACGATAATGGGGAAGGCCCTCCGAGGCCTCCATCCGCCCCAGATGCAATGAAGCCAGTCGAGAGCAGGGGTTAGGACAGAGGTTTATCTCGAAAGGTGAGGCATCAAAAGTAATCATCCATCAACACCAAACGATAAGATCGAATGCGGTAGATGAGATGAACTTCTGAAGTCGGCATGGATTGTTTGTAGGTTTCAGTTGCTTGTCGCTTTGCTTTGCCAGAGTTGAATGCTCTGCAGCCGGTTGATCCCAAGAAGGATGTTGAACATTGGGGCCAAATGATACCGATATCACCGGCCCCGCGCAGCGATATAGTATTGTACCACTCTGTGAAAAGAATATGACAAGTTTCTGTGAATAATCATGTTAGATTCCATCCACAGATAAAGCTCCAAAGCACAAATAACACAATTCCTTTCGCTATCTCGAGATCACTCCGATCTTGAGATGGGAAATAGTATGAAGACTGTAGCTCAATAACTTCCATAAAGATACCGATCTACATGCTATGAAAAGCACTATAGATATAGATATCTTGATTCGATGTCACGGGCCAAAGAAACATGCAATATAGACTACCAAGTGGAAAAGGAGAATGGGAAGAGGTTTGGGAATGGAAAACTCACAATACCTGTTGTGTCGAAGAAAGAAAGGAATCACGACCACGCTGACCGTCGTGCATATGAGATGTAGAAAGAAAGATCGCCAGTATCGAGAGACTTGGTTTCATGCTTTTTTGATATATAGCTCAGCTCGTAGCTCAGCACAGGTGAGCTTCGATGTTAGTCACGTGATACAGAACTGAATTTACTTTTTTCACTTTTTGAACCTTTTTATAATTGAAAATACGATGCATAGACTATTGGAATAAGACCATGCATTCTTTATTGCTTCAGAGTCTTAAAATCGAGTATGAATGGAGATACCTACTTATTTCCAATTACAATTATCCAAATCACGAGTGTGATTTTGGTCTTCTTATGCTTTGAAACTTATTGTCCTCCCATGCACCAACAAGCGGCACGATTTCCTCTTGATGAAATTTGACAGGATCAATCAGTGGTTACAAGGTGAACCAGAATTTCAAGAAATGAGCAATTGGCCAGATCACTTGCAAACCAGCACTATCCCATCACACTCTCTCCAACTCATCGGAATGATCAATGTCAACAATGACAACACTGTCAATAATTTCCTGACGTCAATTGCTCTTCCATGTGTTTTTTATATATATCAGACGATCTTTAAGGACAAGGGAATCCAAAGACCCAGGTCCTAGAAATCTCGTGGTTTCTCCTCATAAATTCTCCTCGCTCCTTGCTTATAATTTTACCATCTTGGAAAAACAACGGGGAAATCAAATGAAAATTATACACGATTTTTGTCACTGGTAGGGATGGTGTTTGGTTAATTTCCGATTTATTGACGAATCATATTGTGGATTTTCGGATCTTATAATTCATGAAAATCGCTGGAATGGAAGGTCTCAAGGAAGACATGGAAGATATGGAAGAAGGTATGGATTGACGAATCAAGTTTCATTTCTAAATGAGATATTTTGAATTGGAATTGAATGTTGTGAAGTTGCAAAAAAACAAATGTTGTGTGCGAATGTTTTTTTGTGAGGGGTCATTCAAGGGGTTAGGGGGATTGTGATGAACCCGTTAAACCTGCAGTTTTGAAGATGCAAGTTTGGTGATACAGCACAGTAACGGCAATCATCAAATCCGGAGGAGTTTGACCGAATTTGGATTGTGCGAAGATGCATTAGGAAGGAGAGATCCAAGTCATGTTACAATCCGGAAAGGGCCTTGGAAAGTGGAAGAGAAGGATTGAGCGTCGATAGAAACGTCTTGATACATTCTCTGCCAAAGGATGAAGGCTCGTGAATCGTGAATTGCCATGAATTATTTTAGTTTAACGAACTGCACTGGTGGGGTGGGCGCAATACGATTGAGGCTTGAGGAAAAAACAATCATTTGACCGACGCCGTCACGATGCAGCCGTTTATTAATATGCTGAGATTTCTTACATACATAAAGACACAGCCACCAATGAAACGGTCATTTTCGTACTTTGTACATTCGTATTTTCGACGATGTCATCACTTCTGATTCGTGGGGATATCACGATTGACAATGCATGCTTTTAGAGAGACAACTAATTTTTGTACTTCTGAAAGCCTTTTTTTTGTCACCTAGGCGCAGTTGCAGGCGATATTATACAAGAATAGACCCTGAAGTTGGGGGAGATGATTTGGTAGACGGGAATTTTTGAATCCTAGCTTGGAGACTATCGATGTTAGTCTTTTAAGATACCGTCTGATCGACATCGTATCTCATTTCCATGAGAAATACCAAGAGACATGGCGAACAAGGCGAATAAGGCAATTGCAAGTTTGCAACATGATAATAAAAGATGCAAAATTGTTAAACTAGAAATATAGACTTTTAGGGAAATTTTAGACTTCAGGAGTATATTTAGAGTTATTATAGAAATAGTCACGAGTGATGATAGTATTAGGAAAACATCAACTCAAATGTCAAAAATGTTCCGAATCATGATGATAAGATGGTCATCGATGAAATCATAAAGTTGATATGAAGATATATAGTTCTGCAAAAGGGTATTTACATTAACGACCTAGGTGGGTAGTGACAATTTAGAGCAGGAACAAACTCATTCCTGCCGACCTAGGACCTACCCGTAAAACTTTTAATACTCACAGATACCGCACAAGCTTCCTCTCTCCCGATTCCAACCTTGTTCCGAGGTTTATCTCGACCAAACAAATTCATCCATTCATCACAGTGTATTTGTTTTGATTGATTCTCACAGTACGAATAACATCAATTCTTCTCTTCTCAGCGAATTCCTCTATGGAAACACAAAACACATTCCTCTCAAATCAAAAGACGACGACGACGACGACGACGACGACTACGGCAGCAGTAACAGCAACCAAGACAACCACAACCACTACTACCACTACTACCTAAACACTTTACTCTTATCGATATAATCAATCAATCAAATCAAATCAATCAAGCCACGAGCGAGTCCTCAATCTTCCCCCCCAAAGTTCCGATATCATGGTCATAGCCATCCCATCCCGCTGCCAGCTAAGAAAATCTAATTTCGTAGCACGTTGGCTCGGGCTGAGAAAGATACCTTGAACCCTGGCAAGGAAAAAGTAAAAACAACAGAGTTACAGAGTACATACTAGGAGTCTTAGAACCGCATCAGTGGTTCGTGAAGGCTGAGTGGACTGAGTGAGTGGAGTTTGAATTTTGAGAGAAGTTAGAAGAAGAAGAAAAGGGAAAGAGAAGGGAAAAATCTTTGTCTGAGGGTGTCACTTGTTGTCTCACATAACCAAACCGGCACAAAACATTGGAAATTATACGTCAATACAGTCAAGTCAGTACATAATACATAATCGAAAATACCTAAGGAGGTGCGAGCCGACCGAAAGCAATTTGATCGATCGAAAACGAAACGAAACGAAACGATTTACTCTCATTCATTTCTATTCTCTATTCTCTACTTTCTATTTTCCCTCTTCCCTCTTCCCACGACGGTCACTGCCACTGCCACTCTCACCCACCCACCACGGAACGCCTCCATTTTCCACTCTCAACCACACATTCATTTTCCATTACCTATCTGGGTATCTGGTATCTCGTATTTCATTCGTCTAAAACGATAAAACCACCAAAAAAAAACATAATAACCTACTACCGACCGATTGCAACCATTCCATTTCCAAATTACCCCTTCGTTCATTACCTAGGTATTCACAAACCAAACAAACCTCTTCTTGTCGGTCCAAAGTCTTAAATCTTAAACTTAAACGCCTTATTAATCGAAATTTGGAAGACGCATTCGATTGCTGTCTTCTCTTATTAACTCTTTCTTCTACTCTATACATACATACAACTTTTACCAATCATTTATTTCCCAACATCTGCGACGTGTCGAAACTCTCTCACCCCCGGAAGGAAAAAAATAATAATCAAAGCGTTCGTAATCATTGTACGAGAACCACTCAAGTACACTACACCAAAACCAATAGCCCGACTTAACCCCCAATTCGATCTTCGTCCGGTCATTTCGAAGCACCTCTCGTTTGTGCTTGAATACGCTGAATACCTTCTTCAACCAATTCGAAACTGCATCGCATTGCAATTCTCCACAGCTACAACAACACATACAGTTGGTGGTTATATTGTTCAGGAAAGGGAAAGATTGGCTGAGGGTAAGATACGTCCAAGATATTATATCAATTACACAATCTCTACATTTTGCCTAAATGTTCAATGTAGAGTGGCTGAATGCAATTGGAGATTGGTGACTAATATGGCTACATATAGGAAGCCCCGAAAATTTGTCGTCAGGCAATTCACGATGTCTTCTAACACTACAAGTATGGCAACCAGTGCGCCTGCAGTTACTTCTTCTGAGGTCCCTTCGGCGACTTCAGAGTCTTTAATATCCACATCATCCACCGTTGCTCCTTCGTCGAGTGCAATTGCTAACACAACTCCATCGACTACAGTCACAAGTGCTGATACTGCAACTACTCCCCCTACAGTATTACCCACTACACAATCTTCAGCAGAAACAACTCCGACGCCAACAACTCCGACGCCAACAACTCCGACGCCAACAACTCCAACGCCGACAACTCCAGTGACAGTCGCGACAACTCCTACAACTTCCGCTGTTGTTACTCAACCTACAACTCAACAAACCACAGAAGCTGCTACAACTCCCGCAACAACTGCTGACCCTGCACAATCTTCTTCAGTTGTCGTATCTGTCGTTACTGTAACTCCAACGGATGGAGTATCGTCAGGACAAGTCACGACCAAATACATCACATCTACTCAAGCCGTTACATCTAGAGCATCTTCTACGTCGTCGACTTCATCTTCTGCAACAGCTTCCGGAACAGCCGGCCTTAGCAATGCAGGATCGAGTAATTCGGGTAGTAAAGGAATTTCAAGTGGAGGAACAATTGCTATCGCAGTAGTTGTACCTATCGTTGCAGTTGCTGCTTTAATTGCTGCTGGATTATTCTTCTGGAGAAGACGCAAGCAACGTAAGGATGCGGAAGAAATGAGACGAAAGGAAGTTGAGGAATATGGATACAACCCCAACAACGATCCAACTATTCCAGCCGTAGGATCAGGTGGAAGTGATGGGCCATTCGAAATGCGCGAAGAGGAAGGATCAGGATATCGTGGATGGGGAACTACAGCCGTAGCATCATCAGGAAGAAAAGCCTCGACAACTTTATCTGGTGGTCAATCAGCAGGTGGAATTGGTATGGCTTATTCGGATGGATCGCCGACTCATGCACTTTCCGATACTCGATCTGACAATCCTTTAGTTGATCACCATGAAGAAGAAGGTATGGGCGTTATGGGACCAGCTACAGCGGGAAATCGTGATATAAATCGTGGACCATCGAATGCTTCTTCATCATACAGTGCAGCTGGCCGATCAGACGGATCAGGTGAAGCTGGATATAATGGAGGTGGACAATATTATGATCAATACGGAGGCGCTGGTGGAAACCCATACACCGATGCAACACCATATGGAAGTCCACAAAATCGAGCTGAAGCTGCGGGTCAACCAATTATACGTGATGTATCAGCGAGAAGAAACACACGAATCGAAAATCCATCACATTACCCAGGTCAACAAAGTGCGGGTATTTCGCAAAACTTTTAATTCGGATAGGATGCGGTTTAAATTGTTACGATCTTTTTCATCCATCTATGCTATGCACACACCCACGTTCTCATCAAAAGTTTCAATTCGGAAGCCGTGCTCCTTTTCTTAATATGTGGTGGGAATGAATGAAAAGGGAATTTTGAGGGGCACAGCTTTGTAGTCATATTATATCACAAATACCATTATGGGGGAGTGGAATGGCGTTTTTTCTTTCTTTTTTGAGTCTTGATGAATGGCTTCTTTTCTCTCCTTTCTTTCTTTCTTTCTTTGGAGGCCAGCTAGCCTACGATAAACTAGTCTGAAGTGTAGTGGCTTTCTTTTGTTTGATATTGTGGCGGATTGATGAATGAGTTGGAGGAGGCGAGAGAGCAGTGTTCTATGAGAGTACCCAGCGCGCTGGAGACGAGGGGGGAAAACTAGAGAGACTGCGGGGGTGGAGGATTATGGAGCGCGCGGAGGAGCTCTTGGCATTAGCGTCGGTGAGGATGATGATGACGGTGTCTGTTGTAGTAGGAGATACAAACAGCAAACGATGGGTGGAAGATATCTACCTAGCGCAAGAATACCTAGTGGAGAGTGGCATATACAAAATGAAATAATACATTTTGAACCAGTGTTGATTAATTTTTAGGTTTGTGATGTGATGTGATGTGATGTGATTTGATGTGATATGATTTGTGCACGTGTGGGTTGCGTGTATATGTACACGAGATTTGACTAGCGGTAGAACGGGTGATGGATGAGATTTTAGATAGGAGGATGTGAAATGTAGATGGATGGCCCATGGGTAGTAGGGGTTTATGAGAGCTTTAAGTTTGATGTTGTAAGGAAGAGAAGGGGTAGGTTTGAGGAGAGAGGGAAGTTGGCAAGATGTTGATGAGAAAGATACAGATTGAGATTGACATCTGCAATATATGTAGTTGGGTTTTTGGGAATAGGATACGAGGAGGGGGTGGGTACTAGTATTGGTATTGGTATTTGATGAAGATGAGTATTTGATGGGGGGTGGGTGTTTGATGGAGGATGGAGGATGGGTGATGAGTGATGCAATGATAGATGAGGTATTAGGGTGTGGGTGGGAATGAGGGAGGGGAGGGGAGGGGATGAGGAGAGGGTTAAAGAAGAAGTAAAATAGTGAATTAGTAAAATAGTGAAAGAGTCAAATAAAGAGGTAGAGGGAGGGAGGTAGATAGAGAGATAGAAAAGAGTAGATTCGAGGATGAGGAGGAGGATGAGGAGGGGGACTTGAAAGAAACTGATATGATAGATGTTGAGATGGAAATTGAGATTGATATTGAAATGGAATTGAGATTGATATTTGAATTTTGTGTAGTTGGTTTGTTGGTATTGTGAGATTAAAGATTAAAGATTAGATCTAGGAATAGGTAGAGAAATAAATAGAGATTCGTGCCTAGATGAATGAGTATTGGTAGAGAGGGGAGGAGGTGGGGTATTTGGTGGTTGGGTCTAGATTTTAGATACCGAGAATACCGGGACTGAATGTTTGGAAGTGATTGATTGCTGAGGCGAGGGTGTGTGATGGGAGGTTGAGGATTGGGGTATTGAAGTTTGAGAATGGAAATGGGAATGAGAATTTTGCCGTGTTGGTTTGGATATGGATTGGATTAAATTTATTGAATTGGTGGTGGGGATAGATACTAGGTATTGGATATGGCATGCAATAAGAGTATGAGGAGAGCCAAGAAGTATGATGCTAGATGGAAAGTTACATGCAGAGAGAATCATAGCTCAGTCTCCGAATTGCGAGGGCTTCGGTATCTGGAGATCTGCTAGGTGGTGGTTGGTTGGTAGATGGCCTTGGTTTCTTAGTAAGAGGAGGGCTCGGAAGGGAGAGGAGAGGAGGGGGATGGAAGAGGAGGGAAGGGAAAGGAAGAGAGGGGAAGGAGGTTATAGTGTAGAGAGTAGAAATGCATATTGGTATTGTGTACTGTGCGCTGTATGTGTATAAATAAGTTTCGAGGAAATTTCGAGAAGATGTACAATGTAGGATTCAGAGTCTGGATTCAGTTGTCCTTGATGAATCTTGGTTGGAGCACGAAAAAGTGTTACTCGATGTGGATAAAAGATCCCGGGGTGGGGAGGGGAGATAGATTGATGCCGATGAGCTCCGACCTCATTCTCAAGCTTCTGGATAGTTAATAGATATGTATCGCTAGATATGTAAAGTCTTGTCTACTCCTGGAGAGAGGATGATTATGCTATCTGATAACTCATCACATTGTCCAGCCAGCACAATCTCGCCGTATGAGTCAAAATACCCTCTCTTCCGTAGCTTCTGTATCGTAATACCTCATTAGGAAATCCAATGGAAGAGAATCGTTGATGAAATATTTACAACAGGTGGATATAGTTTTACCTGTTCTGTGACTTGCCCCTCATTTATTTTACCCTACCAAGTAGCTACCTATCCGAAAGAAGTCCGATATAGCATACCTGACAAACACCTTACAAACAGCTCCATTGAACCTTAGAGCTTACCCCTCATTTGTGACCCAACGGCTATTTACTTGATTTGTCTCCTTCTCGATCGAAACGAAACCCAAGAAATACACGACGCATTTTGTACACCTTGAGAGCTTTTGAATACCTTGAGAGCTTCAATCGACACACGAGAATCGACGAATTAGAAGGATAGAATCAGACAACATGCCTGCGGATACTGTTGGAAAGGTATGTTTTGTTTTCTGTTTTGCGTGTCTGCACGGTTTGGTGGGGGGCGGGAGATGGACAGAGAGGTTTATGTGTGGTTGATTGATTGCTTGATCGATTGATACATACGATTCCCGCGGACTCGTGGAAATGGAGATTCGTGGAGTTACAGTATAGTACACATGCTAATTCGAGAATTGTAATAGACTATTACCTGCAAGGTTAGCAGCCATTTTATATACCCATCTACATACATACATAAACCCCGGGAGAGATCTACCGTTCCTGCTGCAAACACACTCAGTATATCATCTGCTGCTTTGGCAGATCCGGCAGGTATACGGGAATCATTCTCCGGAGCTGTGGAATGACGCGGACGAAAGTCTGCGAGGTTCTTGACTGGATCTTGACATTGAGGGAGAGGATAGAAACAACGCTGGAGAAAGGAAGTGGGGAGAGAAGAGGAAAAAAGCTAATCGAAGAATTAATAGGCGGCAGTTGCTTGGGAAGCAGGTCAAGAACTCAGTATTGAGGATATTGAGGTTGCTCCTCCTAAGGCGAATGAAGTGAGAATTGAGATTTATTACACGGGGGTGTGTCATACTGGTAGGCTATTTTTTTAACTTTCTGTTCATTTTTTGTCGATTTAGGAAAGAGGGCTGGTGGGACGATAAGTGTGGAGGGGTGATGTAGGCAGTGCGGGGAACTGGATAGACGAGGAATGGGGGTGAAGATATTCTGTCGACAGGATGAGGAGGATGTTTGTGATGGAGATGAGATGGACGCTGGGTCATAAGGAGGTTGTACGAATCGTGATAGAAGAGATGCTAATGGGCGATAGATGCATACACACTTTCCGGCAAAGACCCCGAGGGAGCCTTCCCAATTGTTCTCGGACACGAGGGTGCTGGTATTGTTGAATCTGTTGGTGAGGGTGTAACATCTGTTAAACCAGGAGATTACGTTGTCGCTTTATAGTATGTATTCAAAAGTATCTCTGTTTCATACATCGCTGACATCTCTCCAGTACCCCAGAATGTAAAGAATGTAAATTCTGCAAATCTGGTAAAACCAACCTTTGCGGAAAAATCCGTGCAACTCAAGGAAAGGGTGTCATGCCAGATGGTACATCCCGTTTCAAGTGCAAGGGTAAAGATCTCCTCCACTTCATGGGAACATCTACTTTCTCTCAATATACCGTTGTTGCCGATATTTCTGTTGTCGCTATCACCCCAGATGCTCCTATGGATCGCACTTGTTTACTTGGTTGCGGTATTACTACCGGTTACGGAGCTGCTGTCGAGACCGCCAAAGTTGAAGAAGGATCTACTGTCGCTATCTTCGGTGCCGGTTGTGTTGGTCTCAGTGTAATTCAAGGAGCTGTTCAGAGAAAGGCCTCAAAGATCATCGTAGTTGATGTAAACTCATCCAAGAAGGAATGGGCTGAGAAATTCGGTGCCACCGATTTCGTTAACCCAACTGAATTGAAGGGTCAAAGTATTCAAGAGAAATTGATCGAAATGACCGATGGTGGTTGTGATTACACTTTTGATTGCACTGGAAATGTTGGTGTTATGAGAGCTGCTTTGGAAGCTTGTCATAAGGGTTGGGGTCAAAGTATTATTATTGGTGTTGCTGCTGCTGGACAGGAGATTAGTACCAGACGTGAGTTATCCTCTTTTCCTTGCTAGCAGGCGATGTTCGTATAAGATACAAATTACTGACATCTCCTATAGCATTCCAACTTGTCACTGGACGTGTCTGGAAAGGTTGTGCATTCGGTGGTATCAAAGGTCGTTCCCAATTACCTCAATTGGTCGATGATTACATGCAAGGTAAATTAAAGGTTGATGAGTTCATTACTCACAGACAACCTTTGAAGGGAATCAACCAAGCATTTGATGATATGAAGAAGGGTGATTGTATTAGATGTGTGGTTAATATGAGAGAATGACTCTCGGGTCCGGAGAAGGAAAATGAAAAGGCTAGGTTGTGAGATATGAGAAATGAAAATGTATATGAAAGGATTACTGAAGTTCAGGGTACGATCTTGTGATGTCGATTTGTTCATTTAATTGTGTGGATATGTGGATATGTGGATTTGCGAATGATTTTTTGTTGCGTTTGGATTTGAATTTGGTTTGGGTATACGCGATGTACTTACTTACTTGATGATGGAATTATATGGTGTAGGGTATGCGAAGTCCTGCAAATTTTTCAATTCGGTATGTGATTCTACGAACGTCCATCTACTATCTTGTGTCTCGAAATGAGATTCCCTTCATATTTGCTTCGTTTATCTGTCCGTGGTGTTTGAGATTATGTGAAGGGCACGGGAAGGGGGTGGTGGTGATGTGTTCATATGAGAAAATTGTCCTCGATATCCACAGCAAGCGCGTCGGCCAGTAGAAGGTGTGTATCGCCGGATGCCCAGGTATGTAGATTGGGGGTTTTTTTTCCAAACCGCCTAGATAGGCAGATAACTCTAGAACTACCGAACCACTGGAATGTTCAAATGATCTAGATATATGGCACGAAGAGACATACCATACCATATCGTAAGCGACCCATACTCGGGAATCAGATTGCAAAATCGGTTTGTTGGTGCGTTGGGGGTTATTCAGTTCACTGTTTATGGTGGAATTTTTTGCGGTTGAATTTCTTTGCTAGGAGATGGGGAGGGATTTGTGGGGTTGGGGGGTTGGGGGGAATGGAGAGATGGGGAGATGGGTTGTTGTTTGGTCTGTTATTTGGTTGTTGGATCGTGGGGATGGCATAGTAGAGTAGTTTGTGAGGCTCTATGTGGAAGAGTGTATGGGAGAGTGCGAGTGCTAGCGCTAGTGCATGATTTGTTTCGAGACTTGTCATAACTGAGGGCATTTCTTCACTTTTGGAATTTGTGCCCCAGGAATACGGATATAATTTCTTTAAGTGGAAGAAAATATGTTTTGTTATTTGATTACGAATACCTAGGTAAATAGTTTTACAGAAATTCCAAAAAGGAGAGTACTACTTAGTTAGTAAGTATCTTATCCACCGCCCGGAATAAAACAGCCTCGAAAATTTGGTATCGAGTGTCAGTATATCCTTTGATATATGTACGGAGTGGAAATCCCTGATGTTGCTTCGCTGGTTATATATCTGTAGGGTTCTGATGTGAGGGGATGTTAGTAGAGAGTTATGTTTGGGGGAGTTGTGGGATAGCATGGTTTGTTTACTCATGTTACTCACGTTCGTTGCGTTGACTTGGGTGATGAGGCTTCGAGAGGTTGTGAAGTGTATTGTTGGGGTGTTTTGGTTTTGGTTTTGGTTTTGGTTTTGCGATTTGGGGATCTAGATCTGGATCTGAATCTGGATCTGGATGCTTCGTGGAGGAAATAGATCGTGTGCTGGGTGGGTTGGCAAGGTGCTGGGTGGGTGGTGGATGCAGTGGTTCGTTGAGGTAGTGTGGTGCTGGTGGGGGGAGGGTTCGTCCAGCATGGGTCCTTCGAGGAATTTGGTTGTGAGGGGTTTGGGTTTGGGGTTGGGTTTTGAGGGGGTGAGAGATGGGGGGATGGGGATGACATGATGGTTGAGTTGTTGGGCTTTGAGTGCTTCTAGTGGTGTGGATCTTTGAGGTCTGGAAAAGTTGAGTATCGATGATGTTTTCAAACTTTTTCTTTTGCTACCTTATTTGATGGATTCTTTTGATCGCTCAGGAAAGAATGAGAAGATGAATAGGCATGCATGGGAGAGTGGAGGTGGATCATTTATGCTCGCGGATTGTAGGTGTTGAAGTGGTGATTATTCGTAAGTGGTTTGGGGTGTATAGTCATATTAGCAATGATATGATATCTTCACGTAGATCTTGTGACTTTTGCTCTTGGAGTGAATGGAGATTAGGTAGGTAGGTACCTAGGTAGGTATGACTGGGAAAATGAATGGTTAGAGGGGGGGGGGGGTTTATGGAGGTTTATGGGGTTTGATTTCTTTTCATCTGAAGGAGAGGGGATGGAATGGCATGGGATGGGATTGTATTGAATTTTTATACTTTATCAGGGTTTGCCTAATTATGTCATCGTCATGTACACTACATGTCAAATTGTCTATAGGAAATCCATCACGCAAAGATGTATTAGTTTTAGAATTGGATTATGTATGATATGGAATAGTTTATTTTATTTTATTTTATATTGTATTTTATTATGATTAGGGGGATTGAGTGATGTTAATATTGATATTGGTAGGTTTGATAGGAAGGACGGTTGATAGGTGGGTTTTGGAGTAGTTGGAAATTCTGGATATGATATTGGTGATTTGTGATGTGTTGAATGATATGTTTGGTGTTCTGTGGTCTTGTGGTCTTGTGGTCTTAATAGAGGTGGGGTTTGTTTTATGATGGAAAGTTAGGGTTAATGGGGAGTTATTTAGTATATCTATATTCAAGAGATTCTTATACAATAACACCCTATACAATAACTCCATTTCCAATAACTCCATCTCCAGTAACGTCCGATCCAATACTCCTCATCCCTCATAAAAATCCCTCATAAAAGTGCTCAAGTATCTACTAGGTACACTACATAAACCATACATCTAATCTACATAATTACACATCCACAACATGAACCATTTCCTACTTTTACTGGCGCTTTCTGTTGGAGGGAAGGAAGGAAGTTAGTGGATTGGATATCTATTTATATGTATGCATTTGTATGTATTTGAGCTGGGTGGGTATAAATAGAACCTACAGGTAGAGGAACAGGTTTACGCTTAATCTTATGCTGAACGGGTGGACGCGGGCCAAACACAAAAATTGGTGGTCGCTTGATGGGTCCATCGATGTTTTCGGTGTACTTGCTGACACGGTGTACCTTCTCCTGAGGCATGGTGTGATGTGGTGCCTGGGGTTGCGAGTTGTTCAAGTATTAGTGATAGATAGGTTTGTGATGATCCGGTTTGATGGGAGTTTGTGGATGATTTGGGGTGCTCGAGTGAGTTATCTGTGATTGAAAAGTGTGCGGTACTTTGATATCGATTAATGTTAACGAGCTTGAATGAGCTTGAATGTACTTTTTACTACTGGATGTGGTTTTCTGAGTTGGGGATAGTTCTCTAAGCTCTTGAGCTGTGGACTTATATGTTCGTTATTACTCATGGATGTGATATGAGTCTTGAGGCTTGATGGTTGCATAATCATAGTTGGGAGTGATAGCTATGAGTGTTGATGGATAATTGGAGGTGGTGACTGATAAGGGGGTGACTGGGTGAGTGACTGGGGAAGTGACTGGTCAGAGGGACTGGTGAAAACGACTGTCCAGGATATGGTTTCACGGGTTTGTATAGAAGAAGATGGAGTTCTAAGTGGAAGATATTGTTGTATTGGTGCTCTAGAAGTCTATGAAAAGACAACGAGTCCATCCATCTGTTGATTCCTAGACCTAGTGTTCCGGTCGATTAATATGAAGCATACTTAGGAGCTATGCTATCGATCTATACCATGGCATATTAGCGACATTCACTAGATTTCTGTCAAGAGTTGGAACTATTTTTGGCTTCATTGTACACTCAAAACAGGTAAATATAGTAGGGCCAAGGACCAAGTGGGAGAATTTGAAGCGAGTTGCTCGATTCTAGAAGATGTCATCAACAAACGTTGATGAATCCATGTGTAAACAATATCGTGTCTAGTGGCAGACTATTATGCTTTTGCTCTATGAGAGAGATCGAGGATCAAGGCGGATTATGAGATGAAGAGGACTTTAATATATTTATAATTTATGAGCGCTCTTGATCAATCATATATCTATAAAATGAGTTTCAATTTTACAGACTCTGGAGTAAAGGAAGAAAATGATTGAGAGACTGACTGTGCGAGACACATTTGAATTTCCTTTCAATCTGATTAAAATTATCACGAAGATATACATTGATTGTATGGAGATTTATTTAAACAACGATTGCTTATTGTACAGATCATTCATATCCAAAATACTGATGCTCAAGTCTAGTAACATTGGCGATTTAATATGCAAACACTCCTCAAAGTAGAGAAATCGCTAGTCTCAAAAAGATTCCAGTGGTACCTACCCTTACTTAACCCTACCCGCAAGATTACTAATAGGGACGCAATGTTAAGTAGAGTCGCATAATTAAAAGCAAATGGCTTCCATTATATTACCTATCTCTTCCACCAGCGACGTTTCTTCTCCCTGTCCTTTCCCCATCCGAAAAAGTCAGCACACTTCCAATCTCATAACGAGTTAAGGAAGATACTTTACTTACAGATGATCGTACAGGTGGATGCGGCTTGAATCTATCTGAATGTGGCTGCGGTGGTTCTAGAGGAGGCCTTCTTCGTTCCCGGAGGGTATTTGGGACTGGCTGCGAAGGTCTTTCTTCGAAGTGGACAGTTCTTTTGGGTTTCGGAATGAGTTGGGTTGGGGGTCTGTGAGGTCTTGATGATGGTTGATGTGGTATTATTAGTGCTTGATGTGGCATCGGACAACGTTCTAGGAACCCTGTTTCTAACCGGTTATTATTCTCTAACGGTCTGGCAGTATTTGGTGCTCGAGGCCTGTATGATCTGGCTGATGAATAAATAGGTGTTTCTGCCGGTCGATGCGATGAACTCGTTGTTCGGATTCGTGGTGAATATTCTGTTTCTAATTGCCTGATGTTTTCTATTGGTGTGGGAGTACTTGATATTTTAGGTCTCTGAGATCTTGCTGATGAATGTATAGGTACTTCTGAGGACCGATGCGGCTTCGGTGTTGGCGGTAAAGGTCTTGCTTCAATCTGTTGGATTTTCTTAGGCGACTGAGGAGTGGTTACCGCCCTTGACTTATGAGATCTTGCTCCTGATCGAAGAGATTTTGCTGATGACTGGTGGTGCTCTTTATTTTGGCGATCTTGCGCTTCTAGACTGTAATATTGATCCTCTAACATTTCGAGACTCAGGCCTTGTGCTTGGAATTGTTCAACTGGCGAATGTATCCTGCTGGATCCGGGTTTTGAATGAGGATCCGCAGATTGTATCGAGGATCTTCGTGATGGTTCATCATGAATTACGCCTGCGATCGACTTATATCTTTGAAATTCGCTTGATGTTACTGTTTGTGGTTGAGCATGCTTGGTTTCCTTCATAGTTTGTTGTAACTTCTGAAATTCCTTGCTTGGCCGGAGGTTCTCAAAATCGGAGAAATCTCTCTTTAGCTCTTCCATATTCATTTTTGAAGGGGTTCGGGATGGTCCTGATCGGGAACTGTTTTGCGAGGAAGATAATTTTGCTCGCGAATGCGCCTTGGGGGGATTTGCTGGGAGTGGAATGTTTGTTGTCTGTGGTCGGACAAAATTGGGGCTCTTACCAATTTTCACTTTTATATTCTCGTCGAGATTGTATTGATGTTCTGGCAATGGCTTTCTTGGTATTTTGAATCCAGGTGTCTTTGCAGGAAGCGGGTATCCGTAAGTCTTGCGCGTTTCTGGAGATAGATTATTATAGTAATTACTTGCTTGATCCTTTGAAAACATCGTTTTTCGCTTACGCCCAGGTAGTTGGAGGTGAACTTTGGATTCTAGCCATGATTGTGTGACAGTGTTATCATTTGGAGCTGGTTTATTCGCCAACTTGAACTTTCGGAACGGATTCTGCGGCATGGCGTGAAACGGACAGGTAGTGGGGAGAATGAGGTCAAAGATAGGTGTGTATGAAAATATCGATGCTCGTAGAAACTTTGAAATTATTTTTGAACTTGATTGTTGTATGAAATGTAAGAAACTTCCCCAACCGATGGAGATAGAAGCTATAAATATATCCATAGGTAAGGACCATGAATGGTTAGCTTTTGTGGTTGTGTAGTCATAAGATGCCCTGTGAGGCAAGAAATGATGTCGCTTATGAATCCTGAGGTTATGGCCATAAATAAAGTACCATATGAGTGAGCGGTCGAATAGATGAAGCCTTCTTGATATGATGTGCATATGAACCACGTATCACGTGGGACTAAAAAGTCATAAGTACTATCCTTATGAGTCCTAGAATAGTCGGAGGAAATGATTGAAAAGAATGACTCGGACTGCTGGAAAATGAGAAAGAATGAGTTATATAATGAAAGGATAGGATAGTCATGGCTTATAGTCATCAAGCTTTAAAAATAGTCACATCAATGCTTGAGAGCGGAACTCACATCCACAGTTTAGATTCAAGGAGATCAGTCTGGGTTTTTATAGAAGAGGCTCCTGAAGAGATGCAAAAAGCAACGATTGTGTATTTTACAGTCAGTCTATATCCTAAACCCATATGGCAAAATACCACAACAATAGGTAAACCTCACAATTCCCATGAAAAGCCATATCCTCTTAGAAAGACACAACATCGATACCATGCCCAAACAGCCATACGCAGAGCTCCGTCTTCAGCCTACATTATCGAGCAGCATCCACTTTCTTTCTACCAAAAAGTTAGTGTACTTATCCTGTATGGAGGAATAAAATATTTATTACCTTTTCAAGATCTTGTTCAAGAATGCGACCTTTGTAACCTTTCTTTTCCTCCATGTTTTTGAAGGTGGCTTGACTTGGATCGTATTTCTTCTTTTCGACTGACGGTCCATGTGCTGGAATACTGGGTCGTTTGGCTTTTTTGTGCTTGATATTAGGACCCTCATAATTGGAGAGATCGGTGATATGAGGATTCAACGTCATACTCGCTCTTGGAGTTGATGTGATTTCTGGATTTCGAGAACTTGGGGACTGGATCTTGGATTGTAAAATGAGAATTGGGCAATGACGATGCGAAATCTTGTGGTTGATTTGAAGTGCTTCAAACGAATAAAGTGTGTGAGCCAGATATGTGAGAGTACTAATACTGATCAACGTATGCAGGATTCGACTCAGAAGGGTGAATGGAATTTGAGTGGATGTTCTGCTTTGGTTTCTTGGACAAATCTGCAGCAGAAGTGGAATTATTTATATTGAGATCTATATTGCCATGAGTCGCATTAGGGCTTCCTGATATGAATCATAGATACAATTACTATCATTTTTATGAGTAACAAGAGGAAATGACTGGAAATAATGACTCTTCAGGATACTGCTTTTGCATGAGAGATGAAAGGGTAATAAGAGTCTTGAGAAGGCATGGAGGCTATCGATATCAATCAATAAGCAGTAAAACGATCCCTTTGAGCCTCTCGGGTTATTCTAAAGCAGCGATTACATATTATACAGTATGAAAGCATCCAAAACTCCAGTGATATCAACACCTCGCTACACTTCCGAGTAAGAAGCTGAATGAAATACAAAACTGAAATATGCTCATAACACCATTTCTAGAACCCTACATCACCACGCAGCAGCCTCCGTCTTCACTACTAGGTTTCTACCAAAACGATCAGTGTCAGTCCTATGTACGAAAACAATAAACAGATTTCACTTTACCTTCTGAGATACCGGTTTCGAAACAGAAGGCTTGCGTTGCGCCGATACTGGTGGTCCCAAACTTCTTCCCGCTGTTTGATGACCTCGACCCTGATGATGCGATTTACCCCGCACATTAGCTGTCTCATGCATGGGCTTTCGTCCGTGTGTCGAAATAAGACTGACTGCGGGAGACGGCGTTGCCGGCTTTGGTGCTTGTCGTTGCTGTTCTTGCAGTTTTTGTGCGCGGTAATATTCATCAGCACTAGGAGTTTCATCTTTGACATACTGATACCCAAGCCTGGTTGAGTCGATAGGAGGTGGTTTTGGCACGTAATTCGAGGCCACCTGGTGCGAAGGGAACCAATTTTCCTCGTAGCATTGAGGGAAAGAAAAGGCGGGGTCTCGTTCCACTCGCTTCAAGGCACCTTGAGCGTCCCAGCCACTCCTGAGTTTCGAAGATGTCATTTTCTTTAGATATGGGACTTCGTGGATTGGATATCAAGAGTCGGAATGAAGACTATGAGGTAAATGGTAACAATTGTGTGAGTTCAGCGCCTAGTTGAAGTGCTCTGATTAACGTAATGTGAAAGTTGGCGAATGTATGTGTGCTTGATGAGTTTGAATGTTTTGCTGCGGAAGTTGTGCTTCTTGATTCGTTCCCGAAAAGATGGAAATGCATTTATACACTCCTTCAATGCGGGCTATGAATCAAATCAGTTACGGTTATGATATCCACAGTCATACAAACAGGTCCTCAAGACAATGTAGTCATGGAAAGAGGACTGGGGGAAATGACCAGTTCATTTGTTTATCCCACTCACAGCTTGGCGCCGTAGCAAACCAGTCAAAATTTGTAATGAATGGTACAGGACTATGAGTCCATTCATACTATAAAGACCGTGGACTATGCTAAGCTCCCGAGGAGAAGAAGAAACGGTTATTGCCAAGAAATACAGTAGAACCAGCAACTTCACCGATATCAATACCGTCATCTCATGGAGATATATCCTTGGAAACTTGGTATATATCATCAACTTCATGCCCAAAATGCTACATTTACTAGTACATGTGTTGTGCCACTAGAGCCATGCCTTTCATTACCACAGAACAACCTTTCTTTCAAGAAAGAACTAGCTTCTTTTCACACTTATCAAATCAAAAATAGAAGGAAAATAAATAAATAAAATGTTCCCTATGCTTCAACTCAAGAAAACGGTGGCAATTCTCGTCCGTGGTGGCCCGTACTTCAGTAAAGACGGTCTTTCCTCAATTTAAGACTAGTCTTTTTTCTTCTTGAGAAATCAAAGATTTTTCGCAAGGGAATACCTCTTGAGGGTGGCATGATAAATTAGTCGTATCGATGTTCGTGGGAGATTTATAAGGAATGAGCGAAGCAATGAGTGAATTTTAAAAATGAGCTATCATTAGGAGTCACAATACAGGATGAAAGAATATATAGCCTTTAATAGCTATTTCCTGTTGAATTGATGATAATATAATAAATTCCCGAAATCTGCGACATGAGAAGAGCGTGCCTTGCCATTTTCTTGATGTTTTCCCCAAATTCCCGCCCTTGAAATACATGTTTTACACAGCGCCTCATAAATTCTCTTCCGTAGTCCGCGCCGGGTCACTATCGGTATATCTTTGCAGTTCACTTCTACCTGCTTTCCCATGCACCGACCTTGTCCATTAACCGTTTTGCCATTGGGATCATTGGCCTTTCTCGCAACAACGACCATGTTCCAATCTCGTCAAGCTCTTTGTTTCACGGCTCCGCCTAGAAATACCAATTTCCTTCCAAATCTGTATTCAACAAACTGTCAAAAAACATCGTGTTATCCACTTGTAAATTCGACCAATCATCAATTTGTTGTTCCGGCTCCAATGGTGGGAACTGACTACTCTTAAAGGAAACAATAGGTTGGGCAGCAGCCCATGGGCAATTGAGTGAACTGTCGAATTCATTCTGCACTTGTTGCGAGTCTCCAGGGGTCATATTTTGCATAAGAGACGGAGTCGTGTTCAAAGATTGGGCGTCGATGGAGGGAGTCGATTGGGTGAAATTTGTAGCGGGTGTTGAAGATACAGGTGTGCGTGCTATTGAAATTGTGCCGAAATAGGGGATTGTGAGACGAAGATTTCCACTTGTGCTCGTTGATGCCAGAAGGGTTTTAATAACCTCGACACTTTGGGTGGCCATTACATCATCTTCTGCAGCGCATTCGCCCATGACACCCAAGACGGTTTCAACAAGCTCCCTGTCAGATCTCTTTTGGGTTTGGACTGCAATTGTGTCGCCGCCTACTAGAGGAATTTCCAGTATACTCAAGAGAAGAGTTACGCTTGCCGTGAAAGCTCCAAAATCGACCACCTTGCAACAAAAAGATTTAGTACCTGAGCGTCTGATGGTGAGATACCGGGATATGATTTCTCGAGATGATTTGAGACAAGTAAATTTACTATATTCGTAACGACGTTCGGTAGCAGCTCGAACCATGAATGGTAAGTGTAAGAATGATTCCAGTTGAAAGTAGTAGATTTGTGACATGATTCGATCGAATTTTGAGGCGGAGCTCGGATCTTTACTGACAGTCTCGATATAACTTGGCACTTCCCACCAAGATGCAGGCATTTCCCTACCAATGTTTTCAAGTTTCTCGTCAAGGTCCTGAGTACTGGCGAATGCATGAATATAGTCAGATTGATTTCTCTCGATAATTCCTCCAGCCAGATTTGTAAGCTTTCTGATGAATAGAACGTCATGATCAATGTTAGGATTGCTAAAAGTTTCGTGAGGTAAGATCACGCTATCCTCCGCTCCAGCAGGCATGCCTAAGAGCAAACTCAAATATCTGTCTGCCTGCATCAAACTTCTCCAAAGGTTGACTCCGCCAGGCGGTAAAGGTGTAGTACTAATCTCTTCGCGTTTATGTAGACCCATAAGCTGACCGATATTCATAGCTCGACGGAATGTAAGCCATGCGCGACGTAAATTCCCCGCATTCATGTGAAACAATCCTTGGAGTACTAAACATTCCAGTCCTTGAACAGAAGCTACAAGTTCGTCATCCGAAGTCACGAGCCCTGAAACTGTCGATATGATCTTATCTACTCGGGCTTCGATGCTAGTGGTGATCCCTAATTGGCTTGCGTCGTATCCATGAGGTATTTGCTGTAAGCATACAGCCATGTAAAGAAGTATTTGTGCTATCATTGCAGGACTTTCTTTTGCGATGCTGGGAACATTGATTGAATGATTAGGGTTGAATGCTGACGGTTCTAGCATAATATGAGCCGAGTGGTTTGTCAAAGAATGCAACAACAGCCAGCAATCAGAGAAAGAGCAAAGTATATTCGTGGCTTCCTGGGATGGAAGAAGTTCCATTAGAACATCTTTGATCCTCTCAATCTTTGTTGGTATGCAACATTGTTTAGTTGGCTTTTCACCACTTGGTTGAGATTTTGGGGTTGTGATCTCGGATTGACTTTCTTTTTCTCGGCGACCTAGCTTTAAAGGACGTGAGCAAATATATCATATGGGATGTAAGGCCACTCACAACAGGATTATCAAAGAGGGACAGAATGGGTACAGTTGTAGCACTGTCATATCCATTTGAGGCGGTGTTTGCAAATGGTGCAAGAACATCACCAGTACCCATGCTTTCCGGAGTATGGATCTTAGTCGCATTATCTTGCTCTTCATACTGTTCCATTTTAGACATTAATCTATCGAGAACAGCCTCTATACGACCGAGGCGTTCACCAAGTTGAGGGCCGCCTGAAGAATCATGTTCTTCTGGATATTCTTGACTTATACAAGTCGTTCCACGTGATAAACAACCAGAACAAACACTGACGTGCTCAGAACTCAGTTGACACTTGACTTTTCTTCGTTTGCATTCCCAACAACTTTTGGTTCCTTTTCTAACGCGCTTCTTACGATGTTCATCTTCGGCTAGAGCTGTTGAAGCTGGCCGAACGGACATTTTGGATAGTGCGTAGTGGAAAGTTCCAAGAAGCTTGAATGTCCCTAAAAGTTTGAATCTTGCGACGAGCACAGGGGTCGATGTCTGGTAGTGGGGATATCGAGCTATCTCCGGGTTGCCGGGGTTGGTGGATCTGTACTTTTGCGCTATCAACAGCAACTTCAAATGTCTGTTTGATCGCCGCAATATAATAATGTGATCTGTCTTTTGATGTATAATACGAAGAGATGATGGGGGTTTTTTGATCAGTAGGAGTCTGTCGAAATTTTGCACGGTCTCACGTAAAGCAGAGTTCAAAGCAATTTTCCCATGTTTCTACCGCCGCATTCCGCCGAACGAAAGTTTCACGTGACCTAGCCTTCGACGCATCAAATTCTGGTGGCTCTGCAGCCAAGATCACTTCATCCAATTATCAACTACCATTCAACAGCCGAACTGCAACGTGCTGACTTGCTCGAGCTTGCTTACATATCACGACATATCTTATATACAATCCCCCATTAGGAATTTGTCGGCCGGTTGGAAGAGCCGACCATTCCGAAAGTCTGTATGTAGATTTGATGATTTGATAATCAAGCAACCCTCAGACTTGTCTTTTGGCGTACGAATCATCCCGTACAATACCAGTACGTGAACGCTTTATCCTGACTCCTCGTTTACCGATGTTTTCTGTCTCGGTCTCAGAGCCAATTGATATTGTTGATCTCAGGTTAGCCAGCAATCAATCATGGAGAACACAAAACGTTCCGCACGAGAAGAGCGTGGAGAACGAGTTAATGGTCAGATCAAACTCACGGGTACCAAACTCACCAGACGTCGTATACCCCTTTCATGTCAAGCTTGTAGGGTCAGAAAGTTAAAATGCAATAGAGAAAAACCATGTCAAAACTGTGCAGTAAGGGGAGATATAGCAATCACTACTTGCTCATATGCCGAGAAGAATGATGCTCGTTTACCGAGGCTCTCTACTTTGCAACCGGAGCAAGAAGATATGAGAGCACGAATCGATCGATTGGAAAACTCAATCATATCTATGATTTCCAAAGAGAAAAAGAACAACATCCCTCCTCTCTTTTCAAGTCTCGGAGAGAATAATGATGATCATGTCGGTCAAGCAGGTGGTCAAAAAGCTTCTGTCGATACAAGGAGTACACATTGGGATTCGATTCTCAGCGATGTGAGTACGACGACAATCTGCCATAGATGCCTGCTTGCTGAAACTTCAAAATAGCTCGGAGCAGTGAAAGATGCATGGATTGATGACCACGATCAATTCGAGACATCATTGCCACCAGCAACAACTTCTTATCGACCAAGTCTGTTAGGGAGTCTTACTGAACCACCTGATCGTGCAACGATACTTGCATCTTTACCTTCCAGGAAAGAGGGAGATAAGCTTATTGAACGATTCTTTGAAAGTTATAACCCTTCCATACCAGCATGTTGTAAGTGACCACTAACCAGAACTATATCTACACTAGATTGGTGTATCAAAGAAGCTCACGAATGATGAAGATTTGTTCCACAAAACAGCTTATATGAAGCAGGTAAATTTCCCAATACTATGTAAAGTGGTCGATAGTGTGGACAATAAGTCTAATGCAGAATATTCTCATCTTCGAATACGATTGCATGTTTCAAAGAGAGTTTCGTCAGGAATCTCTCGTTATTGGCCCAAATTTCGGCAATTGAGACCTCAATTTCGTGAATGTCATCGGCTGACGCATCCCATAGATCAAAAGTTTCTGGGAGGAGCCTCAAGCAGCTCGAATCATCTGGATTGGTCTATACTTCTCAACCATGTGTTTGGCCCTGCAATCCTATTCCCGTAACAATGACATACCTTCTGAATATCAAGACAAATTAGCGACACTCATAGACCTTTATCGTATCCGCACCGCCCAGTGTCTAGTAATAGCTGATATCACAAGACCTGCCTACTTGATGATAGAAACCATGCTATGTTACGCTTTCATTGAGTATGCAAATGAACGAGATGGTGATATGGGTACTTGGCTTTTATCTGGGAATATTATGCGTCTAGCCCTACAACAGGGATATCATCGTGATCCAGATCAGCATTCTCGTCTCAGCGTGTATGAGGGCGAAATGAGACGTCGTGTTTGGCTGATTGTTACACAACATGAGTAAGTAACTAACTTTTATTTGAGGATATTTCAATCAATTGATGTTTTACTGGCCTGGTGGGCGGGAAGTACAAATTTCTTTTCCATGTGTTCCTATTTTTGTCAAATGAATCATGGACAATCTTTGATTACAACTTTTTTGAGTAGAAAACTGAGGCTAGCTGAAGTTCTCGGGTGTATATGGTTCATACGATACTTGCCCACCCTCAACACCGCATCATGCTAAAGTTGAACTACAGGTTACTTTTCTCCATTCAAATCGGACTTCCAAAATCTATAAAGTTTGCTGAATGCGATACAAAAGAACCCCGCAACCTGCGCGTAGAAGAGCTTTCCGAACACATGACCATTCTCCCCCCATCCCGGCCTGATACTGAAAGCACACGCAATTGTTACCAACGCGTCCAATCTCGGATTATGCGTGCCTACGGCTATGCCATTGAATTCCTCCACATCGTCGAACCTCAACCATATACAGAAGTAATCAAACTGGATGAAATGCTCAAACAATACCACGATCAAATTCCCGCGCATCTCCAACTCGGTACTCTTTCTCAAATGACTCACGAGACCCCATCCACTATTGCCGAAAAATTCCTTCTTCAAAAGCTCTACTATAAAGCTACACTTCTTCTTCATCGCAAATATTGGAACGCTACAATACCTGGAAATCCAGATGAGTTCCGTTGGTATTCAAGACGTATGTGTGTACTATCCTCCATGGCTCTCCTGAATATCCAGGTCAGCATGCACGAAGCGAGTCAACCGGGTGGAATACTGAAGGACTTTAAATGGTGGCATTTTTCCATGACAAATCATGATTTTTTACTCGCAGCTATGATTATGTGTTTAGATTTGAATACGAATCAAAGAACAGACCCAAGGAGTGGTGGTATGAGTTATTGTTCTGTTGCTGAAAAGAAAAAATTGGAGGCGTTGATCAGGGCGAAAGATATTTGGAGGGAGGTTGAGGGGAAATGTAAGGATGCTAAAAGGGCAGTGGATATTTTAAGCAGTTTGATTAAGAGGTTGACGGCAAAGGTGCAGAATAATGTTGTGTTGAATGTGAATCCGGATTGTGTTAAACAGCCTCCTGTTGTTACGACTATGAACCAGGCGGATGCGGAAATACTTGGTAATTCGGTACCAACTTATACAAATATCGCGGTTCCGGCAATGTTTACGACCCAAGATGACAGCTTCAATGACATAAGTATGATTCCAGAAAACATGTTCGATACAGGAGGGATTTTTGGAACCTTTGGGGAACAAGTCGATATACCGGGAGACTTTGATTGGGTGAGTTATACACTTTTCCATACTACTGTTTCATACATGGCTGACCGAAAATTCAGGATGCATGGGATCAAATCACTATAGGTCCGCATGCTTTAGGACAAGAAAGGGATTTGGAAATGCGTGAAAATTATTGGCTGTAATGATGATATGCATATAGTTGCTAGCTCCGCGGAATCATGATAATCACAAACTTAGATGGATTTACTGGAAGTTTCTCTTTATTCATATTATCAATATAGAATTTGCAACAGTTCTCCGTTTCCGTGCCTTTCATATAAGAACCGCATGCTGAAATCAATCCGCTCTTTTCTTTCTCTAATAACACACAAGATTCTGGATTGTGGCTTACAGGTGAGCGTAGTGATGGTGCGGGTTCCGATTAATTGTCTGGAGAAAGCAGGCATATTTCTGCTTGATATTGATAAACGAGAGGGGGTAAAATGGGCAAATATGGATGTCGTGTGATCTAAGAAATTGGTAATGAAAGAGATCTATGACACTGAAGTTTATGAAAATGACAATGCGAAATCAGTTTGGAAAACGACAACAATGGAAGTCTTGGACGGTGAAATCAAGCACGATACCAGTGTTTGAGTTGGCATTGATGTATCTAAAATCTTTCCATGTCTATCCAGTACTCCTACTGAGTTTGATGCAAAGGTGGTTTTCTCTCCTTTTTCATCTGCGTGGTCCAGTTTCACTCGATAACGAAACAGTGAAAGTAAGGAGGAATCTTATATACTCGTACCATTTCCTTGTTGTTTTTGATCTTCTTGGACTCGGCCATACGTACACGACATTTGCGGAGCAACCTGTAAAGTGTGTTAGCTAAACTGCAACCAAATTCAATAAATCAAGTAAAGAGATTACAGTTCTACTTCATAATTCTTGAAATCTCAATCAGACGAGATCTGCGGAATCTGTATAAAAGACCCTAACTATCTGAGAACCTCCATAACAGATTACCATGAGAAACAGATCTGAGGGAAAAGCTATGGCCGGTGGAAAACATATTCAGTTCTGGGGACATGTGGGAAAGAAACTCTGCTTGCGTGAGACCCAGAGCGTAGAGCATAGATGTAATTGCAAGTGTACGTTTACAGTATGACTGAAACCGATGAGAAGCGACATTGACGGCGAGCGAAACGAAACGACAAAAACTGATATGAGCGACTCAGAGGTTTTATCCCAACTATCGCACTTGATTTCCAAAGGATTTCTCATCTTTTGACTTTCGGAAACTCGGTTCATAAACCTTGGCGGTAGCAGCAGCGATAATTATCCGCGTGCTCTGGATTAGATTCTGGCAGATGAGGTGTTTATGTAGTATGTGCAAATCTTTCAACTTGGACAGCTTGCAGATGCAGTACTGATGGTATGGAACCCAATCAAACGTTTGGGGGGACTCGAACACGAAGCATTCCATCTCATTTTTCAGCTCCCCAACTCTCACTCCTAACTTCGCTCGAAGTTTGAAAAGATAGAGTTCTCAAACCCCACGTCTTTTTCCTCCTATAATATGACTATCAGGAGACGATGTCACATCATGTAAAATTAAGAGCAACCATTGATCAGGTTTCCATGAGAAGCTTTTCCCTCTTTTACAATCGATATGGCTCGATCTGTTGGCTCTCCTGCCACTTCTGGGTTTACGTTGCTATTGGAAAGTTAACGGCAGTGAAAATTCAATAATGACAAAACTAATTCGAAGGTTTCGAAAAACAATACGATTCCACCGCTACTCATGTCTGCCAAATCCTTCCGATCTTTGACCTCCCATAAGTTTTCTTGAAATGTTATTACAGCAAAACCTCTCTATAAGGATACTAGTTTTTGTAGACTTTTTCAAGGATATATAGAGGTATCCAACTAATCCCGACATAATAATGATCTGTTTCTGATTAGTTCCGAACGGGTTATATTCTGTAACAATCTTGTAAATTTTTCTATTTTTATAAAAAATTATTAAAATTTCAATATATAGATTATATAGTGATTAATCCTAATAATTCTATTAGCTTAATAAGGATATATGTGATCCTAGAACCAAAAAATATAAGAATATCCTAATAGAGAGGTTTTAAGGATATAGGCCTTTTTTAGCCCTAAAAATTTTGGGGATTGAAAAATATATCCTTATAAAGGGATTGTCCTTATAGGGGGGATCCTTATAGAGAGGTTTTGCTGTATCCATCACATGACATGATCAACACTAGTCGACACATCTAACTGTCTACTGGATAGAGAAATTCTCAAGCAACAATACTTTATTTCACAAAGCTTAACATCCTACCATCGTGAAATTGAATGGCCTGCCAACGCCGTTGTAGACACTCTGCCACCAAAAGCCAAACAACCAGGTAATCGGATAAACGGCACGGGAATTACCCCACGACTAACCGATATCCCTACTACATGCACGACCCTACTATATGCACACTTTTTTTATATCAAAACAAAAATCAATTTAAAATTTAAAAATCATTATATTAATATAAAATATAATTCAGTAATTAATTAATACTATCAATTTCGATTTATAAGGATTTCAAATTATTAAATTAAGAATTGATTGAATAATTAAATAAAGAGAATATAGAATCTTGATATATAATTTCTTAATAAATAATATATTAAAATCTATTTATAGAATTATAATAAATTTTTATAGATTTTTTGATATTAATAATATTATAAAAAAATCAAAAAAGTAAAAAGAATTAGTTTTAATATAGATTATTAGATTTTTCTAATGATTTATAATATTTTTAGAAAAGTTAAAAATATTTTTTAAAATGAATTTAAATTTTATATTTAATATTAAAGATTTAAAAAATAAGTTTTTAAAAAAGGGATTATATTAAATATTAAAATATATAAAGTTTTGATTAATAAAAGAAAATTATTTAAAAAATATCTTTTATTTTGAAATTTTATTTTTAAAATTATCTAAATCTTAATTCTATTATATATAATAAGATTCAAATTATATAAAAATTATTTTAAAATAAAATCTTTAAAAATATTTTTTTTTTCAATTCAAAATATCATTAATTCATTTTCAAAAAAATTATTTTAAATAAAAATTGATTTAATATCAATTAATAATTTAATTTTCAAAATTTAAATTTTTTATTAAATCAAAATCTGATCAATATAGTTTCATTCTTTAATAATTGATTAAAAACTATATAACAAAAAAGTTTAAAATTGAAATTTCTTAAAAAATTAATAAATACTTATATTATATTTATTATTAGATTAAATCAAATTCTTAATAAGTTTTTATAAATCTTTATTTAAATATAATATTAATAAATTATAGATTTTAATATATTTATATTTTTTTAAAAGATTACTGTTATTATATAACTTAAAAATAGAATAAAATATTATAAATTCATTATTCTATTAATAATTAATTATTAAAATATTTTTTATAAAATATATTAGAATTTAATATTAATATAATTTCAAATTTTCGATAAAAAACTTTAGTTTTTTTTCAAATATCTTATATTATAATATATGGAATCTCATAATTTCATTAAAAAAAACTTATATTTTTAATTATATTATAAAATATATTAATAAATAAATTTTTTTTTTTATAAAAGTTGATATCTTATTTATTATTATTATTATTATTATAATTTTTGAGATTTTTAATTTTTTTATTTCAAAATATTATATAAGTTTATTTCAATTATCTCAATTTTGAATTTCAAATTATAATATCGCTTTTTCAATTTTTAATTCAATTTTCTATATAAATAATAAAAGCGTGCACATAGTAGGGTCGTGCACGTAGCAGGGATATCGGTTACCGAAGAACGCCCTTTAGCTCGCCAAGCGCCGGAAGGATGATTACGCGCTTGCAAAGCGCATGGCAGTTATGACGATTGTGGACCCCCTCTGATCCATTTTAATGGACTTCCTGCCTGCTTGGCTTACCTGGGGTGTATCACATCGCTTTTCAAATCCGCATCGGAATTGACTTTAGCAGATGGGAAAAGTGAACAAAGTCTTGACCAAATTTCGGATTGTATTTACTTTGATAGATGCAAGTGCTATAGCTCGTCTACCTTCGATGGACATTGCAAGAAGAGCAAGCCAATATTGAGGATAGAAGTCTCAATTGACTCAGAAGCTTTGTCGAAATCTGTATCCAGATTCGAAGGGTTGAAGAATCGAACAATCGAAAGCTTAAAAAGCGGGCTCTTGTGACAGCACATCGAAAGTCCTAAAAGCAGGTCTGGATCACTGATCATGTAGCTTCCAACCTAGAAGTCTAGTACCTCGGTATGCACAATCAGTTTTCGGCTTCGATATAGATGTTTAATTTAGATTGAATCGATCGAGTTTCAAGTTTTATGTTGTCCTATATCCGAGCAAGCCTGCTCTGATATGTACCTTCGGAGTCCGCAAAAGTTTCCGGACGGTGACACGATCACAAGTGAGTCGTGAGTAACGGTGGGATTGATGTGTATATAAGAACAAGTTGTGGTCCATCAAACACATCAATCACATCATCAGATTCTCTACAGACAAAAGAATTTCCACCACTTCAAACTACTTTTCTAAAAAATCCATCGCAACCATGACCGGTATGAGAGTTGCTCAATTGGTAGAGCAAGGAAAGCCTTTGAAAGTAGCGATAATTGAGAAGCCAACTCCGGGACCAAAAGAAGTTCTCGTCAAAGTCGAGGCCGCTTGTCTTGTTCCAAACGCTGCCAATATAATAACAAAAGGCCCAGGCCATTATTACACCTTACCGAAATTACCTTCTGTTTTCGGTCTGGATGCTGCCGGTGTCATTGAAGCTGTAGGAGAAAATGTTATCGGGCTAAAGGCCGGGGATCGAGTTTATGTTGACCCGCATGTATCTTGTGGCAACTGCAAACAATGTCGAAAGGGTAAGTCAGGCGGGATACCGGGTCTCTATTTATTGTTGCCAACGAAATGCAGGGAGGAGGGATTTATGCAACCGGGGATGCCTACGTGCGTACTTCGGTATCGACACCCCAGAAGGAAAGGCAGTTCTTGAGCAATATCCCATTGGTTCACTTTCACAATATTTGTTATCGCCTGATGCAAATATCGCCGTGATTCCTCCCTCGATCGACATTAACACCGCAGCTCGACTCGGTTACATCGGTACTTCATATGCAGGTCTGAAGAAATGTGGAATGGGACCTGGAAAGACGCTTTTGATCAATGGTGTGACGGGTACTTTAGGATATGCCGCCGTAGCGATTGCTCTTGGTTTTGGCTGCACAAAGATTCTGGGCATCGGACGTAACAAAGAACGTCTCGCTGAGATCGAAGGAATGGCTACGAAAGGACGTATTGCCGTTCGTTCCTCTGAAGATGAGGGAGATCTTGTCCAATGGGTTAAGGAACAAATGAATGGATTAGGTCCCGATGGTCTTTACGATTGTCTTGGTAATGGAGGTGAGTCAGACGGTACCGCCAAACTGATCAGCTCTTTGGCACGTGGTGGAAGAGTAGCATTGGCTGCCGGTGGAGTGCCTGGTGAAATCACTAATACTTATGGCAAAATCATGGCACAGGATGTCAGTGTTAACGGGACACTGTGGTTCAACAGCGAGGAGATAGATGAGTGCATCGAGCTGATTGGAGCGGGAGTGATTGACTTCTCATTCCTTAGACACAAACTTTTCTCATTGGAAGAGGTCAATGACGCGTTTAAGACTGTGGGAGACCGTCCTGGTGGAGCTATCAATGTTATTGTACAACCACAGGTATAGAGCCAACTTTAGAGAGGAACCATCTAGATAAAAAACACACAATGCTTTGATAGCTCATTTGATATTCATCCTGATTTCACAAAACTGTGTTTGTCAGAACTAAACCTCTTAGGGGCGCTTAGTCAGAACACAAAATCAACCCCGTCCCAACACTCATCTCCCACTTTGATGGACGAAAGACGCCTCACAAAAGAGCGTCTTCTTGCCTCTCATTATGAGATAAGCTCTTAGCACATAGGTATAGGAGGAGATCACTCCGATTCACTGACGTAAAAGAGTTTATAATTTCCAATAGACACCTTACCAATCCATCCGTTACCATCATGAATTATAACCTCCATTCATAGAAACGCAAAGCTTTTAAGTAGGAAAAAACCTGCAAACATTATCATCACTCACGTAACTCGCTTAATCCGGGATTCAATTGCCTTCTGTTCGTAAATCCAGAACATTCGCTAAGAACATACGCACGTTAAGGTCAGTTTTATATCTAAGCATTATAGTAATGTGTTAGACTTTTCGGTTCGTAACTTCAATATGTTGTTACTTATTTTTGCCCATGCTTACAGGGAAGAAGTGCCAAAGTAGTGGCTTGTCGCGTCCCTTTTGTACATATCTGGAGAGATGAAAGGATGTGTTTCAACCTCTCCATGCTTCCCAAAGAAGTGGAGTGAAATTCTTAAATATATTGGCAAGAGAAGTTCACTGATAAACGGTGATCATAAGAACATCAATGAGCTTTCAGTAATACTTGTGCTAGAATAACCAGCATTCAATACGGCATAGATGAACAAAATGTATGTGGGCCGGATGGACGTAGCCATTGAGATATTCTCTTGACTGAATGTCCAGCCCAAATGTAGCTCGTTGTAATTCGATGCTACGAGAGACTCGTTGGTGAACAAAGTTCGCAGCATAAGTCTATAGTACTGCAGTTCTCCATCGCCTGTGAACATTCTTGATTGGCCGTGATGTTCTCATAGAGCCGAGAATCATTCACTATCTCACTAGCGTCAAATTTCACGGCAGCCGCATTCATAAATTTTATTATATTAAACTCTGCAAGGTCTCATCTACAGATGAAACAATATCATCAGCACGATGGATCCTCCTGATATCAATGCTGCGATGGATGCCCCAAGCGTTCCGGTGCTTTCGAGTCTTGTCAACTTTTATAAAGATATCTACAAATTAAACACTATCTCCAACACGATGACTCCCTCCGACGTCAACAATATGATCAATACTTGCAGCGTTCAAGTAGCTTCAAGCTTCCCAAAATTCTCCCTCTTGCCTAAGGAGATTCAACTTAAGATATGGTTCCAAGCCCTTCCAGAAGGAAAAATGGTTTATGCAACTAAACATGGAATATTTCCGTCTTCGCTGCCTCATGCACTACAAGATGCCAGCTTCGATTCTCGAGAAATGTTTCTCAAACATTACAAAAGGATCGGTGCTCATACCGAGGGTTGTATTTACGCCCGGTGTAATAAAGTTCCCGTCTTTTACAGTCCATCAGAGGATACCATCATTTGTCATGCCGATTCGACGCGTAACATCGGGTTTTATATTCCTGGAAACGGACTTCTCTGCCCAGAGCTACTTTGTTGCAAAGAGAGAAGAAGGGGTTTCGCCGAGCTTCGTCACATAAGCATTCTAGGGGGTCGCTTTCTCTACGGACCTTCTGATTATGTTGCTTACCGTAACGATGCTTTTGATAAAATTATGATGTTGAAGGATGAGAATCTTTCTCTCTATGGAGAACTCTTCGCGACCTTTCCAATGCTTGAGTCTTTCAGGTTTGTGATTGGATCCTGCGCCGTCCAAAGTAGAACCAGAGAAGTTCCCGGAAAGCGATTCGTACATGACTCGAAAGAGACAATATCGGAGGAAATCTATCGAGAAAAGACCGAAGAAATACGCATTGCTTTTGAAGAGGGGAGAAAATTGCATCCTGAAGTCAACATTCCACACATTGAGATAGTTTGCGCTTCCGCAGACATACTGTCAAATTTCAAACAACCACCGAATACAAACCCTTATCTTACCCATTCCTCATTTTCAGGATACGTAGGACAGGTTAGAAGAAGAAATTTACAGGATATAGAGCTTCCATCTTGAGCCTAGGATAGGATGAGAGAGATTGGGGATGGGAATTTCAATACGCTATTAACTAGACATATAACAATGAGATAATAGGGATATGGTTAATTTTCAAGGAGGATTACTACCAGAGGTTCTATTCAATTGTCTTGACGAGGTTGAGACAAATTTGGGAACTGGGAGTGAAGACAATCATAGTGAAAGTGTTTTCACATACTAGTGATAGGTCTCTTGGGAAATTGCGGATATCAATATTATTTGTCTTGAAATGCGTGGTTAACTTTATGAAAGTCTTTTAATTGTCCCAAAATTTGGATGATCCGGTGACGAGTGAGTGATTCAGCAATCGATAGGTATCTACAGTCAAGCGTATTACTTTAAGACCTCCAGCTTCTACCTCCCATATATTTCGTCTAGTTACCTAAACCTTAGCTAATCTAACAATGCAAATAACCTGTCAGCTAACAAATCCGACTATCCAAACCTTCACCATTTCCGAGTCAGACGAAATACTCTCTTACACTTATCATTAATCTACATCTCAAAAGTCCAAGCTAATCAACATACCAACCTCACATTAAATCTACCACAGCATTCAAGCATAGTAAGATACGAGTCAAACCCACGACTATCAATTACAACACTCACGAACAGAAAAGAAGCCGGATAGTCAACCCGCGATTCTGCTCTCCTGATATTATTGAGACTGGGACGGGTGTTTACTCTTGACCTCTAGCATGTGTAATATTTAGAGGGATATTTCATTAATGAGGGAAGTTCCGCAAGTGGTTTATTGCGAAAAATGATATTTTCTTTTTGCTGATATCACTTATACACGGCACTTAACTTGCTTGTCGGCTATTCACAATATGGCCAACCACCCTAATATAGTTGTCAGGATTTATCGAAATAGCCGACAAGTACCTATACGTTTATATTTTCTCTTGTAATTTGACTTTGTCTCTTTTTCCGGGTAAATCGTGGTCTTCTCATCCTCGAAGCAAAGTGTTCTGGGTGCAAAAAGGTCATACATGGTATGGTATAAAAGATGAAATATAGCATTCCTCAATTCGACGACAGTTTAACATACCGTATTCACTGTCATCATATATCAAATATCAATATTTTTCACCTCAACACAAATTATCAGATGACAATTTCGGGATAATAATGACCCTTATATTCCGACAAAAGTTTATGAAAATGCCAGTAGTCATAACATCCTCAACCATATAAAAACAGGTCTTCCCTCTAATCAAAATTCAGCATATAGGAGATTTTAATCTTCATCTCTTTCTCTCGACTCCTCCCGAAGTCCGAAATCATGGATCCAATTGGATTACCCATGTAATTATCCCCATGATTCGCCGTGCAGTCCATGGCGAAATTTAAATCAGGAAAGTTATGGAGTTTATATACTTATCTCTTTCCTCGTTGCCAAGTCTGGTGCACTATAAACCTCTAGGTGTGAATCACTGTAGCAATTACAAATTACTTACTTATTAGTGAATCAAGTTTTTATAATCACAGATATTACTATTCTTTTGAAAGTCTGAAAATTCTATTATATAAAATCTATTAATTTCCCCAATTTCTATTCTCAAAGTTAAATACTGAACAGAGTAGAAGGTTCAAGGGACTGTTGCCACATAATTCTCAGCCAGTCTAGGGATAAATCACAATATCAATTACAAATTATTTATTTGGTAAGTCAAACTTTTATAATCACAGATTTTGCTTTTCCCTCAAAATATCCAGAATCCTACGATATAAAACCTACCCATCTCCCCAAATCTCATCCTCAGAGTTAAATCCTAAACAAAGTCGATGACATCCAAGGAACTATCACTACACTCCTCAGCCAGACCGCGAGAATACAAAACTTATAATACAAATCTCTGCGAGGAAATGGGCAGAGTTGATAAATCTGGAAATACAAGATAGAATAAGAATGAACAACAAACAGTAAGATAGAATGCGAGCGATGTGACAACAACAACAACATCCGACGACGGAACGTCCATTCCATCCCATCCCAACAAATATCAAACAGTGAATACAATACAACATAACAACAAATCTCTCTTATCTCATCTCCATTCCCACTCCCATTTATCTATTCTTTATTCATCACTCTACAGCCTAGCTAACGCTCCTCCAAACCCCTCCCATCCCCATCCCCAATCCCCTCCAAACCACAATTTTCACCACCGAACAATTCTACCATACATATATCCGCCATCGAGAATAATTCCATACAACACCATAAACCATCCAGAGAGAAGCAATCCATAAGAAGAAGAAGAAAAATTCATATACCCAACCCATTCTCCTCTTCTCTCTCCTCTTCCCTCTCCTCTTCCCTCTCCTCTTCCCTCTCCTCTTCCCTCTCCTCTTCCCTCTCCTCTTCCCTCTCCTCTTCCCTCTCCTCTTCCCTCTCCTCTTCCCTCTCCTCTTCCCTCTCCTCTTCCCTCTCCTCTTCCCTCTCCTCTCCTCTTCTCTTCTCTTCTCTCTCCTCTCCCCCCCCTTCTCCCATCCTAAAAATTCTTAAATCCCATTTTCCATCTTCTTTCCCCCTTCTATCCACTTATCTTCTCACCACTCCATCTTCCCACCATCAAACACCGCAACCACAAATCCTCATTTCCCACCCAACCTAATATAGTCTGGACGAACCGAAACTAATCAATATGCGCAGACACGATAAACATCCTCCTCTCCTCTCCTCTCCTCCCCTCGCCTCTCCGCTGTCTCCACATCCCTACCTATATAATCTTACATGTAGAAGATGATTCTCCCCGGAATTTATACTCAAACTTCTAGACATTCGTCAATTTCTCATCTGCTCAACTCAGTAAGTATAAACATATAAATACATACCAATACAACACAAACATAATCAAAATCCATTTACCCTCCCATCTATCCTCCCAGAACCCCAACCCCCCAACCTCTCAACTCTTTCAAACCCTTATAAACCCACTTTTATTCTTCTTATACTATTTCTTCCTATTCTTTCCCTTCTATTTATTATATTATTATTCTATACACAACCCACCCACCCAAGAACCTCAATGTCATCCACCACAAACTCTCCATCACATCACCATCCCATGCCACATCCCCATACACCATCCCCATCCCACCCCACTATACACCATCTACCTATCTACACATACCAACAAAACAATACAATCCCATTAGATAGCCAAACCTTTTCAAATATCCATCCAATATCCAATATCCCCCCCCGCCCTCCCCCTTACCAACATTCAATTCAATTCAATTTAATCAATGGCCCACCCCATCAACCCAAAATAATTATCATCTCTTATTTCCCCTCTCATCTCCTCTCCTCTCTTTTCTTCCAGCTGAAGAGAAGAAAAAAAGCAAGTACTCCATTCCATTCATTGTAGGAAGTAAAATGGGGCAGGGCAGTACGCGAAAAAAGGAGGAAGAAGCGGATGAAAATTTACCTAAGATGGATGCTGTAGCGAGTTACCCCTTCTTTACTCAGGTATTATTCGTCACATCATTCATTCATTGACCCTGCACTCACTCATATTACACTCTCCTCACCTGCATCACATCTACAACCAACAACAAATTCATCACAAAACATACAAAGCAATGACCGGAAGAATAATGTCAAAAAGAATGGTATTTCATATTGCTACAAATATATCCTCCCTTAATCCCATCTCCCCTATCCTGTCTCATCCCCCACCTACTCGCACATTCAAGAATTTCCCTATTCTCTCCTTCACAACCCACAATCCGTATCCCCATATTCCAGCCTGGTATTTCCTCCAAATCTGATCAACAGGTTCATATTCTTATATCCCCCAAACTCGAAAGAGAGAAAAAAAAAAAAAGGAGAGTAAACCCAGGCATATAATCATATCACAATTTCCATTTAACCATTCCATCCCCAGTATCAGAATAAAGAGCAAAAAAGTCCAAACATATATCCCCAATCCATTGCATTCCCCTCAGACCCATCGAAAATCCCTCCCTTTCATTCGGAACAGCATTCAGATTTCACTCTTATTCGACAGCTTGGGACTTGTGACTTATGACAATAAACCGATAAAATCAAAGTCAAACAATTCCATAGTATTGAAAATACGAGAGAATTTCCAGGATGCGATTCACAAAAGAAGTCAGAACCCCCCAGAACGAAAGAAAAAAATGAAATTGTTATATCGAACGAAGGACAACCTTGAGGCTGAGAGCACAAAAAGTTCCTCCAAAATTAATTAAGAAGTTTGTTTCTCGAAAAGTATTCATCATCTTCGTCAAAAAACTAGCAATTGCAAGCAAGGAAACCCCGATTCCTGCATCGAAATATGCACAATGTCGAATGCAATATCAAATTGTTCTTTTTGTTCGACAAGTTAAAGTAGAGATCGGATAATCAAAAAATGGGATCTACCCATAAAGTGATTTACTCAAACATCTTAAAAGATGGAGCTTTTGCGTTTCTCAGCGCTAGTGAGAACAAGCATTGGTGCTTTCTTTTGAATAGCAGCTACTTCAGGCTTCTTTCCAGCATTCTTGAAGACAGCAGCGAAGCTACCACCAATTTGTTCATCACCAGAAACACTCTCAGCAGTGAATGATTCAACAGACATGACTGACTTGATTTCAAGAGAGTTTTGTCTTGAAGTAGGGCGGTTAGAACCAATGGCACCATGTTGAGATGTACGAGAACTTGGTGGACTTGGACGACCTGAAAGACTTCCACTTCCACTACGGCCAGAATCCGAATCATTGTCATCAGCTGAGAATGACATCTCACCATCTTCAGATACAGGTGACATGCTACCTGAAGCACTACCCGGTGCTCTTCGGCGTTCCAACCCAGCACGAACAAGGTTGTGAACAGCACTTCGACGAGTTCGAGTAGCAAAGTTCTTGGAACCCTCAAACTTGGCAGTTGGCTTAGATTTCAATTCTTCAATAGGTGGTGGTCCACGTGGTTGTCTGACTGGATGTTCACCAGCACGTCCTGCACCTGGACCAAATCCAGTTTGGGTTGGAGTACCTGGGAAAGTAGATTTTGGTAATCCAGCAGTTTTTGGACCATCCAAAGAAATCTCACCAGACATAGACATAGCCATAGACTTTGAGCTACGATGTCCTCTACGGAAAGCACCAGCAGATGGTGGAGGCAAAGGAGCATGGTCTTGTGGTGGCGATGCAGATTTCTTTGGTGGACTGATAGATCTTGTGAAAGATGGTGCATCCGATTGTGGTGGTGGGGAGACTTGGAATCTTGGTGTACCAGGTTGTTGTGGTGGAGAATAGCTAACTCTTTGTTCAATGGGTGACTCGACGTATTGTTGACTGTTGTCCATGAAATAGGTTTGTTGTCCAGTCATGGGGTTGTAATACGAGTAAACACCAGGTTGAGCACCGGGAACAGGTGTGATGATTGGTTGCATGTTTTGCTTCATTTGTTGTTGTTGTTGATACATTCCCATGTTTTGTGGGGTGATTGGTGGAGTTGCGTATTGTCCATTCAAACTCATTTGTTGAGCGGCAGCTTGAACGTTCATCAATTGTTGCTGAAGACGTTGTTGTTGTTCTGCGAGATACAGATTGGTGGCGACAAGCTGAGCATACAAGTTTGGATCCATTCCATCATGTCCATCATCAAGTCGAATCTCAGGAGTCGAAAGAACTTGTTCGGGAACAGAGTACATCTGTTGGTTCATTTGATGGTTTTGTTGATTGAATGGAGCATATCCTGAAGTCTTTGGTCCATTATCAGCGTATCTGCTCGAGTTCATTCCACTGTTGCCGGTGTTGTGTTGAACTTGGGTGGGTGGGGCAGTTGATGGGAAGTTTGCAGAAGTGGCAGACTTTGGTGCAGTTCTTAAACCTGCAAGTAAGTGAGAACGAGATGTTCTTGGGGTTGGTGCACCATTATCTTGGGAATCGAGGGTCTTGGCAGTGGGTTCAAATGAAAGACGTTTGATGTTGGAACCATTAGCAGCTCTTCTAGCAGCGAAACCAGTAACTGGCATACCCAAGCCATTACTGGAAGGGAAGTTGTTGTAAGACATCTGAGCAAGACCGCCTGCGTCCATTTTGATGTTTTTTTTTTTTACAATTGAAGGGGATATTGTAAGTTTGGGTGTCAAGGTAGGAATCGATCGATTCGTAGATTCGTGAAGGATCAATTATCGAAGAGAATGTATTCGTGTCGATGAATTGATCGTGTAAGGATTGTCAGGTCGACCTGAGGAAGGGACGGGAATTGTATTAGATAAATTAAGATGATTCGAAAAAAGATATTATCGAATGCGTATTGTACGTAAAGTCGAAAGAGTTTCGATGTAATTATATTGTTTTGCTTTGTAAAATGTAATTCTGTAAAAAGAAGCTCGAAGGTTGTGTGGTGAGATGAGGTGGTGGTGTGAAGAAAAGAGGCAAGCCTTTTCTTTTCAACACAAGCAACAAACAAATCGTCGTAATGAGAGATGAAATGTGTGCGAGAGAATGAAGATTAATCGAAAAGATTGTTGTCGAAGATGAAAAGGAATTTTGATGATTGAAGAGAGAAGAAGATAACCTTTTTGATGGGTGAATTCCAAGAAAAGAGTTGATGATTCTTCAATATAAACCACAAAAACCCTGAAAAATCCGAACAATGGATGTGAATCAGTTTGTATTTTCTCGGTCGCGGACTGATAAAAATGGCCTGGCCTTGTCAAACTTAAGTGTTTAATTCTCTTCTTCTTCTTCTGCGTTGCGAGTATCGATGATGATGATGATGATGATGATGATGATGATGATGGGTTGACTTCGCTTTTGATGGGAATATTACAGAGTCTGAGGATTGAATGTCTTGTATGTAGTATCTCTATTTGATGGAAAGAAGATGTGAAGAAGGAAGTGATGGTATCTCAAAGTAAAGTCAACGACGACAACGATCACGACAACGGTAACAAAAAGCTTTGATTTAGAAGGAAGTCTCGAAGGAGAAGAAAAATAAAAAGTAAGTAAAAGTTTTTTTTTTCTCAACTTGAAAGGATTGTCGAAGGACTTTAAATTCTTTTTTCGGAGGAAAGAAAGAAAAATAGGAAGAATAAAATTGAAATTGATGCGTTTTTGTGTGTGTGTGTGTGTGTGTGTGTGGTGGGTGTATGTGAGTGAATAATAATAAGTGTGGAAGAGTGTGGAGAAATAAGAGAAGGTCTGGGTGGATGATGAGTGGAAATGGTACAAGTTGGGTGGATGAGGAATCAGTTGAGTTTAAGTGTGAATGGTCGAGTGAAGGTAGGTGCGTAGGTGCGTACAGTAGCGGGATTCTGGTGCGTGTGGTTGCTGCTTGATGTATGTATGTAAGTGAAGTATACCTAGCTCGTTTTTGACTAGGAAGGTAGTAGGTACTTGGAGTCAAGGGTAGTCAAGGGTAGTCGAGGGCGAGAGGAGAGAAGAGAGAGTAAGAAATCAGACGAGTGAAGTGAAAAATAAGAAGAGTCAAGTCAGAAAAGTATAAATGCCAAGTGTATGTAATGTATGTAATGTATCTGTGTATCTGTGTATCTGTGTATAATAAAGTGCTGTGCGTATTTTGGACTGGACATACCCAGGTAGAATATACTTTTATGGAGAAAGAGGGAAAAGATGAACCAATCGAATCCAATTCTCTCTTCACAATAATGCCTTGATAAAGAAAAGAAGGGCTCTATCAATCAATAATAAAGAACGACCCAGAATGATACTTTTTTAGTCTAGATTTGGTATATGTATGGTAGATATACTCGTATGGTATATTTATCAATCAACACCCGTAAAGAACGCAGGCATTTGAAATACACGTAGACGAAAGAGGTGAGTGGAATGGAACGAACGAAGGGGGGGGGGGGAAAAGAAAAGAGTATTTCAATATCAATAGCAATAACTACCTACCTAGCTGAGTAACTAATCAAGAAAGGAAGAAAGAACCCCGGGTTAACTTTTGATATTTGATTGTTCTTCTTTATCTATCTATGTAATATCTATCTATCTACCTATAATCTATCGATCGAGAGTTCGTCAGAAAGGAGAGGACGAGACGGTACATCATTGATGCTAGGTAACAAGAGAACGACCTATGAAAAGTATCTGATGATTCCCAATCCCAGAGTCAAAAGATCCCCAATACCCAAAGCCAGGAAAGGAATGAGATTGTCCTCTCTCTCCCTGAGCCATGAATTAGATCGTCTCTGGTGTCTCCATTGAGCGAATGAGATTAACGAATTAGTGCTCTCATGTAGAAGGCAAAAAGAGGCGTTCCAATGAGCGAGACGAGCGATGGACTAGGTTTACCTATTTTCTTAAACGTGCATCGCCATCTACACATCCCAATGAACGCGCGACAGGTCCCCCCCCTTCACCAAAGTTAATGATGGTGTAACAGGGTAGACTCTGGTTACATCTTGAATCTTTTTTATTTCTCTCTCTCACATCCACTCTTCCTCATTGGGTCACGCAAGCTATCCAGAATATCCGAAAGTAGCGAAAAAGTCTTTGCTCGAGAGTGCGCATGGATGATCTCTTAGTAGGTTTGATCAACAAAGATACCTTGTCATACTTAGGGATTATTCAAAGGGACCACTTTGATTTTTAATTTAAAAAAAGAGCTGATGTGGGGGAATCTTCCGTGGACTCTTTGTCGCAGATTTTGTTAGTGGCAGTGATGAAAGGCTTATCAATCTCTTGTTCGTCTCTCTTTAATGGACGTGGTGTGGAATAGATAGGATAGGATAGGATATGGAGGGTGGGAAGAAACGTGGAATGAGATTCGATGTGGTGAAGAACGATGAAAAGGGCGGTGTGGTGGGAAGTAAGGGAAAGGAAAAGTTACTCGACATTCATTTGAACAATGGAAATCGAAATCGAAAATCACAAATCGAGTCTCGAAGGTTTGATTGGCATAAATATTGATGTTCGATGAGCGAGGGAGGGAAAAGCCTCGTTAAGCTAACTTTAGCTAAGAAAATTAGCTGTAATGGTAGTTTTGCTAGACATCCAATTTAAATGGGCTAGAGACCAAAGGGGAATCATTAAGATCCTTTTTTGTTGACATGATCATCTAAGATACCTGGTGCCACGAAAATCATATTGACAGGTTCCACTTCTATTAATTGGTTACAATAGTTTCTTGCAAGTGAGTTGATTTTTTAAAGTTCTGGAGCCAACTTTTCAAGACGAAGACAAGAGGAGAAACGAGAGCAGCAGCCGAAGATACCGTGAAGTGGTTCAATAGTGCAGAGAACCGCGTACAGGAAGGGACTAATGATATGATGACTCGAAAGAGTACCGCACGTACGGGTACAACGGGTACGAAGTAGATGATTTAAAAGAGGGTAGTAAAGTTTCAAGGTTGGAAGGGAAAATCCTTCGAGCCCTTCGACCGTTTGACGGGACCGATGAAGTGGAATCCAGGGGACGAAGCCTATTGCATAAATTTCAAATGGTGCTTGAACTTGTGATGAACCTAAATCTCAACTATTTTGAGCCACTAAACGCTCTCAAACACAAGCTTCCCCTAACTAAATCTTCACTTCGAGCAGGACTTGACCTGGCACGCTCAATATATCTCATCTCACCTAATCATTCATCTATGTACGAGATATATATATATATATATATATATATATAAAATATACAAAAATCAACACCAGAGCTTCACGTCTCCACTCCCGTACAACCACAACGCGTACATATCGCGTGGCTAAGTCTCGCAATCCATACATCTAATCAATTTTCGCACTGGTACATCCACCTCGATTCCCAACTAGGGAGTTTTTACTATCCTGTTCGGAGTACTGTGCCACAATCTTGCTTGATGGTGGGATACACACACACATCTTCGGAGTCATACTTTGGCACCTTTTCCTGGTTGTGAATGGGAACACGAAAAGGCCTGGATTGATACCTGGAACAGAAGAGGATCCTCTCCTTCGTACACGGCATTACCTTCTTTGCCCAAGGTCTCACCACCGGTACATGTCACTGATTCGTATCTCTCAGCTCCATCAATCAATCAATCTAACCACTCCATCACATTAATATCTCTCCATCATTACGATTCGCATGATGATGACAATATCGTGCAAAGCCTCTCCGGATCATCCATCACGGAGCCTAGAATTGAGCAGTGCTTGAGAAGATATATTGCAAACAGCGTGCCCATCGTGAAAATCCCATCTATCTGAGGAAAAACAAGGACACTGAATGGAGTAGCCAAAGATTAAAGCCTGTCATAAAGCCTAAATAGTATGTCGAGCCTGAAAAGCTGGTCCCCCTTCTCCACATTCATAATGTACACGAAGCATCACGACGACGCATGTGATCAACGATTTGAGAGTGCGGTTTCAAAACATCTAATCTAATCCATGTGTTTTTAGCCAACTTACCTACATACAGTGTACCTAGCGAGGGGTTTGTTTAGAGAAGTTCTCATCAATGCTTTCTCTGACATTGCATATCTTGGTAACTCTCTTGGTAATAATAAACTTTTTCCCGTGTAAATTCAACGATTATGTCGGTAGGAAATTATTCGAATTAAGGTTATCAGTCTTCCTTGAGAATTTAGTCCTCCCTCCCGGTGTCCCCTTTTTTCACCACACCCTCAATTCCATAGTGTATCTAGGATGTTCTGGACATTCTTCGCATGACATATCCTCATTCGCAAACAGCGCCAAGTTCAAGCAGCCACCAGTGATCAGTGACCACAATATCTACTTCCCAGACACCAATTACAGGATCTAATCCTCGGGCTGTTTCCTTCATCTTTTATCCATGCAGAACAATGAAGAAAGCGATCAGTTCATTGGATGCCGGAATCCTCTCAGGGCTGAAGCGTTCTTACCCATTCCAATCGTTCAGATTTTATGCACATGCATCGAGCCATCTTTCCATTGCATTTGACAAACCCAAATTACCTAAGCTCAAGCTATTTATGCCCACGAACAAACTTCCTCACTAAATCCCTCTGCCGTGAACCCTTCCGAAATATGCAAGTAAGTCAGTAAGTCAGTAAGTTCATCGCCTCCCGCCAAACGATCGATACACAGTATCCGCATCGAAACCAAAAAATCAAGCCAGAAACCACTCCCGACCTCGTATTTGTCGATCCATGCCTTCCATTCATCATCACCCATCGCCTCTCGCTCCCTCCTACTCCCCTCTTCCTTCCCGCGTCTACAACCAAAGTGTCCCATCAAATCATCCACTCACTGCTTCCTCAGCAAGTGCATCAAAAAGCGCGAGGCCAATGCATCTCATCAGGGGTAGCACCGCAGCACTTCCTCTTCCCGCACCCAATCTTCCGCGAACGTCAATGCTTCGCAGCCAATCAATCCCGCTGACATGTTTTTCTTCGTCCATTCCACATGCATTTACCCATCCACCAGCGCTTAGAGCCTCCAATCCGCGATGGGAAATGCTCCTTGGGTATCACGCTTGGTGGACTTGTTCGGTATTGACATGTACGATTATTGAGCTCGCGTTGTGATGAACTACTGTGTACTTTATTGATTATTGGATGGTCGCATATCGGTCGTTTGGAATTCTTTCGGTAGGTACCAGGTAGGTAGGTAGGTAGGTAGGTAGGTACTTTGTATATCAAATCGCATGATGATTCCCCAAAAGCAATTCTTCATCTGTATGTAGGAAAAACACCCTTCACAAATATATCTATGTACGCACGATACAAATGAACATCCCCAAACCAATCGTTTCATTTCCCCTTCGAGCTCCCCAGCACAAGCACGCACTTTTCATAATTTCACATCTGCCCCGAGTACCTGCCACCAACTCCAACTCCAACTCCAACTCCGACTCCGACTCCGACTCCTGAATACTGACTAATCCTCAGATCAAGTGCTGGGACTCATAAATGCGAGACCCTGATCTCCTCCCCGTCTTAGACATAATGACAGCGATCTACATCCCTCTCACCCGTCCTCCTGGTTTCCTGCCAAGAAGGCTGGCTGGATAGATAAATGAATAAATGCATGAATGTTCCTGAGAGTTTATTTATATCTTCTATAATTGCTATGATATGATTTGTATTCATCTCGTCGGGAATGTCATGGGATTTTCTGTATGTATTTTTTACTAGGTCGTCTCGTACTCCGTACCCGAATAGAGATTGAAGAGAAACAGAAAGAGAAACAGAAATCTATCATGCACATTTTAATCAAATATTACACGAAACTCGTGATGGGAGTACGTCTGTATGTAGGTAGTTATGACGACGAGAATCTTCGGGTCTGTCTTGTCTTGTCTTGTCTTGTCTTGTCTTGTCTTGTCTTTGCACTTGTGGGTGTGTAAATGGACATTTCTATTATTAGATGGTTAGATTCGTAGGTTATATCATATTATATTGTGTTGTATGGTATCGAACTGTTGACTAGTCTTTTTCTTTCCTGTAATATGTAAGTTTCTATATTATCATCCATCTATCTTTCGAAACGAGCCTTAGGAAATGAAAGCAAATAAACTAAATAAAACACTAAACCTCAATCACAATCGAAATCGAAATCGAAATCGCAATCCAAATCCGCAGATTAAAAAAATCCAAGATCCCATCCCCATCCCCGTCCCCATCACATCACACACCATCAAACCCCCTCCCTCAACCCCAAACCGCAGTGAAAAATCCCAAACACGCGCATCAAATCTTCAGATTAATCCGCGACGACTTTCTTTCCCAAGATACCTAGATAATCCCTCTCCCCTGTTTTGCGTCTGTGCATCGCTGATTTGAGCAAGTAAATTTCGAGGTATGGGTACCGTATGTACCTATTTACGAGTACCTAGATAGACAGAATAGATAAGTAACCTTATTATATAAATACCAGGTATGTATGCAAATGCGAAACCATGCCGTTTGATTATTTATCTTCGCTTCGCATGAATCATTTGATGGGTTGGGTGGGTGAGAGATGTTTGAGGTGTGGATGTTACGCTTTTGGGTTGGTAGTGTGTGCTATGGTATGCTATGGTATGCTATGGGAGGAGACAGCCTTATCCGCATTTTGGTTTGGTTTGGTTTGGTTTGGTCTAGGCTGGCTGGCTGGGTGGGAGGGAGGTGATGGATTGGATTGGAATGGGAAGGGAAGGGGAAGCGTTATGTGTCTGTCTGTCTGTCCTTGTAAAGCGGTGGGTTGTTTGGCAGCTTGCGAATCTAGGGAGTTTCATGTGTTAAAGAGAGGGGGGGGGGTTCTAACTTGCTTGCTTTGACTTTCGTTACTTGATTGATTTGACTTGACTGCTGGACTTGACAAGTGGAGTGAGAAAGTTTAGATGAAATGTTCCAGAATACTCTACACATTCTACACATTCTACACATTCTCCGACCGAGATACCACAAACGAATATTGTGAAAAATAACAAGGATTACCTGCGTCTTGTCTGTACGAAGTATATCTATCTTTCGTGAAGAAATGGAATATGTTAATGTGGTATACGAACGATAACGTCGATCTGGCATGATCGATATGAGGATCTGCGCTTCTGGGGACGAGGGAAGGAAGGGATTTAGAGGGATGAGAGAGAGAAGAGAGAGGGTACTTTTTGGAAGCGAGCATTTGCCTTGGGAATTGAAATTGGGATGTGCGGGTTGGGGAATTGGGAATTGGGAGGGTTGGTTGGGGGGAGGGAGTTTGTTATATTGAGGGTTTGTTATATATATTTAGGTATTTAAGTTTTTGGGTATTTAAGTTTTTGGGTATCTAGATACGGGAATATAAAAGCTGCTGACATCATAAATACAATATCTCTCGTGAGCAAGGGATTTTTAACACCAAAGTTTAAAAAAATTACTTGAATTGCGAAAATAACTGGAATCTAAGTTGGTCCTCTTTTTTCTTTAGGGGTTCATAATCATTATTATCGTGAAATGAGAATTCTTGGTCGATGATTTTATTTCATGGATGGCTTGGAACTGATCTTCATTTGATGTGGTTATTTATAGACGGATGGGTTTTGATAATCACGATCATGATCATGATGATGTATGTATGTAGTGGCGACGGTGGGTCGATCTAGAAGGGAAAAAGGGTTCTAGAGGATTTTCTCGAAGTTGGGAAAATCGTGAGATCGAGGGATGATGTTGAGATTTTATCTTACTGTTAATGTGGTTCGATGTTATTGATTAGTTCGTGGTGGATTCAGTGGGCTGCGAGATGTGATGATGGATTTTGAGTCGTCGGTGTCAGATATACACATGTATTGTCCATTCATGTTAATGAGAGATTATACATTTCGGAGGAGATATCTAGACTGCTGAATCATATCTACGGATTCTAGATCGTCAGATTCAGGTTTTTGGATGGTCGGGTCTGGAGATGTCTCACTATATCATGGACGGAGACTATGGACGGGCATTCCTTCGACATGCCATACTACCATCTCCATGGGGATTCTGAGCACAGTATTCCAAATACCTCGCGCTGGAGACGTAATTCAGTAAATATCGTGGTAAATCCAGGTTCGAAAGTGGAAAAAAGCAAGTGCTGCCTTACCAAAGTCGATGGAATGTCTTTGATGGGTCTGGTCTATGAATTATTCTATTACATGAAGGAAGTCTCATCTTGCCACTCGAAGTTCTCGGATGGTGCCACTATTCTTTACTGTCATCTTTTCGTGCATAGAATTGCTAATTCGATGTCGAGTGAATATCAGTAATGACGAATATATTAACCATCTACTATCCCTCCAGTGGAATTGGTAGTGATGTTATGATGTTGGCTTCCCAGCATGTGGTGCATGGTTGGTTCTTATCTGGGCACGATGTCAGAAAGTGAAAAGATGGGTGCGGATTCTATACCTGAGACTTGACTCAGAGGAGCAAATCGAAGAATGATAAGGTAGGAAGAGTGTATTTCGTTCTCTGGAATAGGCAAGGCGGAGTACTGTTTTTTCTCTGCTTGGATTTCCGCATGTATTGTGTCCTTGGGGGTATATAAATCGCTCCCATTTCGTTCTCGAAAATTAGAAAAATACAAAGAAATTTCCATCGCAGGAAGCCGGCGACATCAAGCACCAGCTGTACACATTGTCAGCAGCGATAAAGACGACAAGTCGATCGGATTCTACATCTCAGTTCTCGTGACATTATTTCACATTATTAATTGCCCTTCTGCTGGGCATTTCGTAATGTTGTCGTTCCCAGACCGTAATTCCTCTCCACATATATGTTCCCTCTGCTAAATGAATAGAAACTGTTATTTCCATTGCCATTGTCATTTTTGTCATTAAGTGATTCGCAATTAGATACATCCCTCTTCCATTGCTAATATCTGATAGTCGAGCCCCGCCCACATCATTACTTCCACCATGCTTTGATCAAGAATTTGTTTGATCCTTTGATCCCTTCCTAGGATAGGGAAGTGGTATGCACATCTGTATGTTTGGATAAAATAATTTCTAGCCTATAGATCTTTTTATAGAGGGCTTGCAGACAATTCGGAGCTAAATAACCTCTTTATTTCTCCCTCTGCACTTCAGAGCCCGCAAATTTGTGGCATCTCCACAGGAATGATCCGAAGCCTCGATGTGGGGGTATAAATCCACTGATGCATCCATCAGAAGAGAGTAGATACAGAGTATAGACATGAATCCATACACACAAGACTTAGGTTGCGGAAATCGGTGGGCGTTTCCTTGCCACCTCACGATCAGGTCCAAAAGGACCAGGCGTTTTACTTTTTGTCCTATTGAGCAGTTGGGTTTGATTAAAAACTGAGGTCGTTGAGTCCGATATTTCTAGAACTGTGAGTCTTGTCGATATTGTTGTTGGTGTTCTCAATACTGCTACTGATGGGATTATTGTCATTTTTAATCATTGTGAACTTGTGATTCTGTCATCGCATAATTCAAGCATCCCTACTCTTTAACCTGAAAATAGCTCCTCTAGGAAAGGACGTGCAAGTAAACTGTTCGCAGTACTGTCATATCTATCGGGGAAAGATAGTTACTTATCTGCTCCCATACTTCATAATTTCCTTTGATTGCCAGCTCTTGGGGAGCTACGATATACAGTTTACGACTCTTAAATACTTGATCCTGACGTAGTAAATGGATTAGGCACGAGGCATAGAAAATGCTATTTCCGTTCCACTTCTATATATTCTATGAGTTACGGGATGGGGGTATTGACCGTGGATTCCACGCAGTTCTTTCTTCAACCAGGAGAAAAGAAGCAGGGCATGATGTACATAAATAGCAAAACACGCATCTACTATGAGAAGTGCACACGAAGAAAGTACGCCTTGAAGAACTGCAAGGACAGCAAATTTGCAGCGTACCTTCTCCTCAAACATGAAACTAGAATAAACATTAAATTCTTCCCCTCGCACCGACCGCTCAAACACAGTTGTATCATTTCATAGCCACATCTATCCTCCTTACTGCCATTTCCACAAAAAGATCAGTACCATCGATCTGATTTTTGTTGTCGCTTACAATATAATATGTGAATTGAGGAGAAGAAATCATGCATGGTCTCGGACGGACACTCATATGTAATTCTTCAGTTTAGTGGTATAAGTACGAGGTGATACGATACTCATGCCCATGGATCATGTACTTTTTTTTGTTTGGGATATATTTACTTGTAAGAAACTAGATTGAGGACTACGGTTCCTATATATGTAGGAGAGGTTGAAGATGCTTGAAAGAGGAGCTGCTGAGTGGACGAACAAAAAAGGAAATATGATATATGATTGGTCTTATTGTGTGTATTCGCAAAGTAAGAGCTGATTCGATCGTTTTCAAGAGGGGACTGCTACCGCATCAGTTTTCCCTAGCCTAGTGATTGGTATGTTCTCTCTCCTCAGCTTGGACATATTGGGAGTTTGGTGGGTATATAAATCCGCCCAAATTCAATCCACAACTCTATAACACCCTTACGCAACAAGAAGACATCGACGATGTTCGAGTTGATCTCTGGGATTGAATGATAGATAGATTTCTTTCCGTGGGAATTGAGTTTGATTTCTGGTGTGCGGATTCATGTGTGTGAGATATTAATCGTTGGGTGGTGGTGCATTTATCGTTATTTTTGATTGTTTATTGTCATCACTTCTTAAGCATTATCATTTCCCCATTTATTTCTTCGGATTCCGAGAGAGAAGAGAGAATAAACAAGTCAAACTTGCTGGACCCGGTGGAAAAATCTAAATACGGTGATCTTTGAGCGGATTATGTTGTATGGTAGGATGGAATGGAATGGAGTGGATCAAAATCCTTCCTGTGTGACGAACTTATGGGATGTATACGCTATGCGTACTTTGAAGCTTTGGAGTATTGGGTGCATATATATAGTTGGATTTGATGCTGTGTGGAAGGGATACTGTTGCCTTGATAGATATAAGTACTCTTGACGTTAAGAGGAGAAATAGAATGAGGTATATTAAGCCAAGAACAGATTTTCTTATATCAAATTACAGGAAACACACAATTCACAAGACCAATTCAGGATTGGTTTGCATGGTCTTAGTTTTGGTTAGAGTCTCAACTGCCCAGACAGTTGCGGATACTTGTGAATTTTTTAAACTCGGAACTAGGGGAATAAGAGAAGATTTATTGGGTGAGGATTCTCGTTGTCATTGGCATTCTTCCTGTTATCATACTCGTCCAGTGCTCTAATCTTTTGTTTGTTGTGTTATCGTTCCCTGAACTTACTTCTACTGTCGTCTCAATAAGATGTTGATTTCGGCAAGTTAGCTGATTCTTCCATACAAAATGCTGCCAGTATGGAGTGTTATAGAATAGATCTACGGGTACGGATACGGATACTAGGATTTCAGACAGACTCTGTAATAGCTTGATAGGTATTGCATTGGTTTTTGATTCAGAAAGATTGGAATATTGAGAGTTTATATACTCTTCCCGGAACGGCAATTGAAATACCAATCGCTGGAGCTCTTGGGTAGTGAATCCACGACCACATCAAAATATGCTATACAGATCTACCTCAAATACCTATTTACAAGTATCCCTTTTTGCTCGTATGCCCCATGAAATCCCCATAGATGATTATACAAGCGACATTCTTATGCACTATATATGTGAGATGTGGTGTTCAAGACTACAAAGTCTTTGTGGAGAAACAGAACAGTATCCATACCATACTCGAGACATGTGGTAGGTGCGGCAGTGATCAATATTTACACAAAGTTTCCCGTCATGACTTCAAAGTTCAAAATGGAATTTGAAACCAGAGAAGATGGGCTACGTAGTCAGTATTGTTATCGACAGAAACTTCTCGTCACTGCAAATAATACTTGTTATCATTTGTAGATAGGTAGATTCTCATCATCATCCGGTAAAAACGGGAAAATGATAAGCTATGACAAATCACGGACTGAGAATTCTATCCTGTGAATCATCAACTTCATTCCTATAAAGCTGTAAGGTTATATATCACTTAGCATGTACTGCCAAAAACTCCCTACTAACTTTTCCAGATGCCCAAAAAAGCAGAAAATTCAGATCTTTATATACCCCCTAAGTTCCGAAATTACCTCCGCTTGAGAAATTTCACAAGCTGAGGGAACACCTCTAAGTTCGAGGAATCTATAAAATGATCAGTGATACCAGAGACGGTGCATGAGTAGCTATTATAACGTATGTTTGCCCTGCATGCTAGGAACTTGGAGTATATAAATCATCCCACTCGCGTAATCAAACCAAGAGAACTAAATACACCTTTAAGCATTGCTAGTGGAAATCGATGTTTGTAGAATCTACCTGTAGATCAAAACATTTCTCACATCAGATACCGAGTATACACAAGTTTTACACTCCAAGACTAGTATCCCGTGTACCACAGATATTTGATTACCAATTCTTCCGCTACCATCATATCAAAATACTTGCTGTCAGGAAATCTTCGGTGCCGCTCGCAAAGGTTAATCTTCATCACTCACTTCTCTCACTCCAACCTCGAAATATTACCCCCAAATTCTTCAAACTCTTCACAAGATACCTCATGATCCCTCCAAAAAAACACCCTCTCCCTCAAAAGTAGCACCCACTATCCACTACAGAATACGCACAAGGGACAAAACCCTTGGACATCATTATGTGGAGACTTTCATATTTGATTTCTATGATCAGAAAAGGCTGTAATTATATAGCGTTCCGAGATAAAAAATATAAAAAAGTGACAGATCTCGCAGTGTCGAGATTCATTGCAGTTCCTCTGTCCTACCTCATTCTCTTCCTCGCTCCTCTGATCTCATCTCATCTCTCAGACAATAAAAACTCAAAAGAGTACTATTTAACCCTCTACAAATCCTTTTCAAGAGATATCAACCTCTGACTAGCAAGGATCAATGACCATAGAAAGACACAGTAAGAAGTCTTGATGAAAGATTCTAAAAACGCTTCATGGGGATAAAAGGGTATAATATCTCGGAATGTGCTAGAGCTTGGGGAAGAAAACGCTTGTTATTGTCCTCAAATGCCAGTGCTGTGATTTTTTCTTTATGAGAGTGACAGTGGTGAGACTAATATTCCTGTCATTTCTCTCTCTCGTCGATCCAAAACTCTGAAGATGGGTATAATACCAATTTCCCCACTATCATTGTCATACACTAATCACCATTCACCTCAGTGTATTTCCTCAACCACCAACTCAAATACCAGCTCTCAACCTCCCAAACAAAACAAATCCACTTGAGTCCCCTCCACCCCTTATCCAGAAGCTTTGAACTCTTCAAAATCCAAAATCGAAGGTTATTTATATATCGGAAATTGAAATTTTGCATTACACAATCAATCACTTATTCATTTCACGCTCGCTATTATCCAAATGAGCGATAAATCTACTTAGCCTTTCCTTTTCCATTTCCCACTTTTATTTTCTTCCCCCAGAAATCGCTCCATCAGTTCTTCAAAATCATACCAAAGAAAAAGTTAAGAGGCGATGGGAGCATGTAAACCCCCTCCCCCTCCTCTCCCTCTTCTTCCTATATATTCCTGCACAAACAAGCTCAAAGAGATCGCAGGACTAGTGAGAGAAAAGAAAACAGAAATTCTCGTCGAAGACGAGATCCGCCAAATCTTTCTAACAAACTTTCACAGCTCAGGATCGGGAGAATCACGGTGAGTATATCTGATTCCTGATTTAGGACGTTGACGGTGAATTTTTGCTGTGATGATATGTATACATGGGTATTTGGTATTGGTGATAATTTTTTATATAGTCTCGTCGCTTTCCCATTTGGTTGTCAATTGTCATCATTGTCGATAGATCTATTTATATATTCCTAGGGTGTTGCGCGGTTCTGGAAGCCACGACGTCTAGCTAGCGCTGGGAAGAAAATCTTATAAATTGTGAGTTATGAATTGAGAGGGGGAATGTGCAGTTGTTCAGGCATTATACTGAGATTTCGAGTTTGTAGTTGGCGATGTGGTGGAAGAATTCAGGTTGGATGTGTATAAATATACAGATCTTCATAAAAATATTTCTATGGCGAGATTACACGCGAAGCTTGTGGAGTAACGTTCACGTCACATATGATTATCCCACATTGGGTTACTAATATGTGTAACGCAAATACGATATATTGTAAACTAATGGTATCTTAAATAAACTCAACGATTGTCTTTCTTTCTCGAAGATTTAAAATCAAAGAAAATTAACTTTCTGTCTGTCTGTTGATTGCCATTATCTGCACCCACCATCTTCCGTCACGAATAGTCTGCCGTCTTATTGTCATCTTCCATCTCTCCTTTACCAACCCCCATCATCACTCATCTTCCCAACCATAAAATCATCTCCTCCAAGCGAACTAAAGCAAAGAAACCTTTCAGAAACTCTCCCACCGATTCCCGATTCTCTCACCGAGTAGACACTACCACCACCAACCACCACTGACCTCCTCCACAGCTCATTTAAACAAGTTCTTTCTTATGCCCACCAATATCAAGCCCACTACTAACACCTCTAGTATCCAATTCCTGCTCGACCCACACCTCATCCTCAAACTTATAAAGCTGAGGCTCTACCTCACCCTTTCTCCTCAAAATCCACTTCCTAGCCCACCAAGGAAATTGCTGTTCAATCTGAAACTTCGCATGAGTTCTCGTCGGTACCGCAAACACATAATCCAATTCCTCCAGCGTTCTCTGTTTAGTTTCCGGGAGGAAAAAGAAAATCAATGCGAATGCGACGAGATTGAGTCCGGCATAGAAGCCGAATACACCCTGTGGTTTCATAGCGGCCAACATGCGAGGAAGAGTAAGTGAGAGGATGGCAGCCCAGAAATTGTTGGTTGCAACGGCCCAGGACATACCGATTTCACGATGGGATAAGGGGAAAACTTCGGCGGAATAGGTAAATGGGACGGGTCCTTCACCAGGGGAATAGGCAATATCGAAGAGGTAGATGAAGAAGGCTACCATGCCGATATGTGCTTTTGACGATTGAGGAATGAAGTAACAAAGACCTGCTGCGAGAAGAGTCCAAAACATTTGCGGGAATGTAAAGAGGAGAAGTGTGCGCCTACCGAAAGTATCGATTGTCCAGACGGCGGGCCACGCAAAAATGAAATTGATAAGCCCGAAACCGAAAGAGGCAAGAAGTGCACCGATTAATGTTGCGCCTGCGTTTTTGAAGATGGTGGAAGAGTAGAATGCAATGATGTTGACTAATTGATTAACTACGGGTTAGCGAATCGTCGCATAAATTTTCCAGTTGAGGTAAAAGGGATGAAGGACAAAGACATACTTCCACACATCTGCTGCGCAATCATAACAATACCACTCGCCTGTGTTGCTCTCCTCAATCTTGGCACCGTAAATAACTCAATGAACCTCGTGAACATATTTCCATTCTTCGCCAATCCACTCTGTTCCAACAAACGATCCTCATAATCCAATTGTGCCTGAATAGAATACAAATCCCTTGCAGCTTGCAACGGCGAATTTCTCAAACGCAATAGCGATCGATATGCTTTCGGTACATTGCCCTTCTTCAACAACCATCTCGGCGATTCGGGACAGAAATATATTCCAATAACAAGAGGAATTGCAGGAACGAGCGCAGAACCAAATTGTAATCTCCATGCCAATGCGCCCGAATGCACAAACACGAGATTAGCACAGGTACCGAGGAAAATACCAGCAGCAGTCCAGACTTGCCAGGACATGACGAGACCACCACGGATACTGGTGGGAGAATTCTCGGCGGAAAACACGGGGACAGTCACTTCTTTGAGACCCATTCCGATACCGAGCAGGACACGGCAGGCCATTAGTTGGCCGTAGGTTTGGGAACAGCCCATGCCGAGTGGAGCGATGAGGGAAAAGATTGCTGCAACGAAGATGGTACCACGACGGCCAATGTAGTGATTTACGGGGTCGGAAATCCATGCTGTACTGTGGAGTAAACTATCAGTTTTATCTGGGAGGAATGGAAAGTGGGAAGGCAAATAGAAAGAGTCTTGGCGATTTTCTTGCAGAAATTATGCCATACTGCTAGTTGCAGATACCGAACTTTAATTGCATCTGAGATGAAAGAGAAGTCTTAACGAAAACCACTCACAAGAGACAGATAGCAATATAAGGCATTGCATTAATAGCACCAATAATCCACGCATTCTTTTCACAAGTACCTTGAGCTTCACATGTGGGGCCTGTGTCTGGGATACCTAGAGCCTCTCCAAAGGTAAGATTTGCGCCATTGGCACCTAATCTATCGGTCAATATTTCTCGGCAATATGTATATTCTCGAGTAATCTACCTGTTTGATCCCACTATGTGACGGGGTCAGTATTACTATAGCAGGAGGACAACCCAAAGAGCGCAAGAACGAAGAAACTTAGGAAAAATGACTTACACCCTGAATAGCAGCAGCAACAGAATTCAAAATAATGGTCATATAAAGTTGTTTAGGATGTTTCCAACGATGCGTAACTTCCTCCTCCAAAACTCTTCGATCCTCATCATCAAGTTCAGTAATCTTATCCGCATGATGAGGACTTTGCGCAACAAGTGCTCCTTTAATTAAATTTGGGAGAATATCAGTGAGATTGTATTTATTTGCAAATGTTCCGACGTCGGCGATGAGTTGATGCTTGGGGATACCGATGAGAGGATTCCGAATTCTGGGATATGTTAGAGGTAAAGAGGAAAAACTAAGATGGAAATGGAAAGTCCATACTCGCCGGTAGTGTTGGCGGATAGTTGAGTGAGGTCGATTCCTCCTTTGTGAGGGACTTCTTTCTCTTGTGCTCCAACTTCATCTTTCTCGTAGGCGGGAGCTACCTCGCCAGTATTACCGGAGAGGTTTGTCGTCGCACTGTCAACAGCCTTGTCAGCAAGCTTTGGAAAATCAATAGTTCATGGATAAAAGTTACCTTTGATCGTGCTTATGGTGAGGACCCAAATCGTCAGCCATTTTGAATATTAATCTCGAGTTTGGTCACTTCAAACAACTTCTTTCTCACAGAAGATCGATATGTTTATATGAACTTTGTGATCTCAATACCAAGACCGAGGACCGTTAGAATCCAAGCAAGAATATTGTCCAGCCAAGCCGGCGAGTGATCAACTTATCAAATTTTCAAAAAACGAAAGTGTGAGTGAATCAGACGGGAACACCAGATTTAAAGGATGCCTGGACGACAGACAGTATGTCCTGCACGAGCATGCACAAGGCCCTACAGATGATTCACCATTGCCAATGAACCGTCGGTGATGCCCGCACCTACATGAAGTATCATACGCCTCAAATCTCCATAGTCGTATATGAACCCTTCACAATGCATTTACAATTCACTCCAGAGCTCAAGCTACCCCGCATTCGAATCCCTGAAGCTGACGCTCCAATCCAGTCAAACCCTAGACCTCATTGTGTAACCCCAGAAACAGAGTATCCCTTGGCTTCACTCAAAATCTTCGTGCATGCATGATTATCATATCTGTGGCGCGAATAACTTCATCTGATTTGATAGCATTTTTTTGAAAATTGATAACGTGATCGTGTATCACCGGACTTTGTCGGTCGTATCAGCATTTTGTGGTTACATGACCAAGTTACATTGATTAAGTGGCTTGCAAACTTTTGTAACGGATGTCAAAAAAGCTCAGAAAATGGCGTAAGAATGGTTGCAACGAGAGCATCAACACGTACAAGATGGAGATCCTTGCTGAAAGGATATGCATATTGCAGTCATGAATAGAGAGATGGTTTTTTCGTCGGTGAAGGAACTACAGCTTATGGTTATACCAAGAAGAGATTCCTAATCATCTGCAAATAATTAGTGAGCAATACCAAAGACATGACAAGATAGCCAATCACAAATATACTATAATTTCCGTATGACAATAAATCGAACGATATGTAAGGAATCAGAAACCTTATAGATCTTTTGAGACAATGATTCAAATTTCCATCTGCAACATCTGCAAGGCACCGGTTGAACTTTCCGAACAATTTGGCATCGCGCAATAAATGTCTCCATTCAGGTGGAATACTCGTTCAGACCGATTAATAACGGGGGCAAGCCCCCAAACACCCCTAGCTCACTAAGCTCGAGATGTTAATAGAATTGCTGGAGGTTGAAGGTATACATGCTTTTTTCGAGTAGTCTGCCTCCACGGCAGTGGCTGCCGGAGGGTCAGTGGAGCGTCATTCATTTAAGACCATGGTTATGAATGTTGGTGGATTTTTGAATCATTCATCTATCTAGGTAATTTATCCCAGAATATTAACGTACATCAATGGAAATGTATCTGGAAAAGGGTTCTCGCGCTTTATCCACCGTCCTACTTGAAGGTTGTAACCGAAGTCAGAATAAGACGCATTTTAATTCTTAATCCCAAATCAATCCCGAAGGATCTGTTCAATCTACCAACGCTCCGTTAAGAACAACTCTCTATGTGAGAACATATTCCTGCAGTTCCTAGCAAACTGCATCGTTGGAAAAGGCCAAAAGTCTGTATATTACTGCTTCCGAGTTCACACACCCAATCTTGACGTGATATCTCGTTCGTCTAACCCCCCTTATCGAAATGCCATAAGTATCTGTTCAGATATCTGCAAAAACAGCCCACCCGAAATGGTCAAGTGAGCAAAGGATCTGCTCAGTGTAGTTAGCTCCTTTTCCATAATCACAGAAAGATGTGTACTTATCTCCTGCCCGGAGGGGTTGCCTCAATACTTTGGGCAGAAGTATGAGACAACCCAGGACTACCAACCATTAGGCCTGTCCTTAAACTCAAGTCCCAAATGCCCTGACCGTCGCCCACTAGAAAGTCCAAATCATGTACAATCAAAAAGCTATCGAGTCAGGCCCATTCAAGAATCCGACAGAGCAATCAATGCTACCCATGATAGACAAGCACTAAGCTTTGACACCAACACGAGATGGGTCCCATCATGGACACCGAAGTACTTTTCATCATCAAAATGAGTGATCTGAAACTATTCCAATTTGGTGCAATGACTTTAGGACAGTCTATCATCACATTCCATCATTCGCGCTTTACAAACAAATCATTCCAGAACCAACACCTTCATCAACCCATGTATAATTGAAACCCTTTATGAAGGGACCATCTCGATTCGAAATCGTTTTAGCGGCGAGCGACATAAACGATCAAGTATCTCAGCGTAATTCGAAAGCCCTCTCTCTGTTTGAGAAGTATAGTCCACGAAGATAAGTTTTTGATTCCTCTGCAAAAGAGCAGGGCACAAACGGACAAAAGACATCAACAAAAGCCGTGATCATCTCTAACAGTTACGAAAGAGGAAAAGTGGTAACAAACATCCGAAAATGTTGTCCCAAAATACCGGCGTCCTCCATCACTCTAATGTATGTTGTAGAGGAGAAAGTTAATGCGGTGATCGTAGTTACATTCAAATGAATGACAAAGCCTATGGTTGATACCGTGGCAATGGTCTTGAGAAATGACTGCGTACATAAATGTACGAAGCATTGAAATGAGAAAGGTTGGAGACAAGATTCCCTCCCCGGAGGAGGTAGAATACAATGGAAACGGAGTAGCTTCACCATTATCGAACCATGTTGACTTATCTCTCTAGATGTTCACAACAAAAATATCGAGAGGCATTGACTTCCGGAGCATGGTAATACGATTTCTCCAAATGATAAAGCATTTGAAGGACAATTCTTCTTGTAATCTCCATTCCCAAGACCACCCACGAGAGTGAGTTTTTGATCAAGGGAATATATGGAGACATACAATCCGAACAGCCTGTTTGTAATCTTCAATAAATATTCTGCTCAGTCTTTGCCCCTTGGATATCCTCATCATGTAATCTTCGAGAGTGTATAGAGAAAACGAGACGATTCGTAGTAGCTTATATGAAGACCCTCACGATACCTTCTCGCAGAAGAACCAGTTCCATCTCAATTTGTATCTCCTTTCTCAAATCAACTTGCATTATCATCGAAGACAACCATATTGATCAAAGACGTCCAGCCGATTTCCCTGACGGAGCGTCCCTACGCGGGCTCTTACTGGAATAGCTCATAGCAGAAATCAGTTTTATCGTCTTTCGACATCTGGACTATCCATTCAACTTTTCGACCTTTTGTACATTCCTCAATCGCGTAACCTTTCGGCTTCACAATATTGGCCCGAGACAAAATTTCTATTCAGAAGAACAAATCAAAGCCGCAAAGCTTTTGAACCGGCAGTATTCTTAGGGTTAAGTTCTGAGTCGTATAATTCCTTTCGGAATATCGAGTCAGAGTCTGTAGGGCAGACGATATACTTGGTTTGTAAGGTGAGAGAGGGGTTTCGAATTCGTCGCATTCAATCGAGGTTTTTGGTGTCGTAAAGGTAAGCGCGTTGCGATATGATATTCAAATCGAGGTTGAAGCTCTTCGAGTGACAATTCAATGGGAGGAGGTAGGTGATGAGTACTGGAGGATTTTTGTGAGCAAAGAATTGCAAATGACAATATAAGAGGTGATGATGTTTTTCTTTGGGTCATGACGATTGGAAGGGGAAGATGTATGTGCACGCGGTCGCGTAAGGCTGGATTTCGACGCGACACGCTAATTGATAGCCTAACTCAAGACTTTAACTGTTAAGCTTCAAGCTTCATCCACTTAGCCTTAGCTCTTAGGCCTGAACATTACCAGCTAATAGGTACCTAGGTAAGCATTTGAGAGGTTATGGTTATTGAGTACGTGATTTATAAATTCCTTTCCTTGCATTGAAACCTTACATTCCATTCATACTAGAATAACAATCATTTCATACCTTCTTTTCGCACTTGTTTTTTGTTATCATCTTATACTCACACAAAAGCTTGGAGTGAGCGAGGAAAACACGAGATGTAGGTTGAAAGTTTTCAGCTCAATCTTATAGGCTCCGCAGTCAATTCGAACGAGGAAAGATATCTACAGTAATGTATGTAAATATGGTAGCCCGGTGGTCAAATCTTACTTAGTCTTATTAGAGTGCGAAGCTCAGGCTCTTTTGAAGGAATTTGGGTGACGACGCAGCTTATTGAAAATGGCGTTCAGGAATAGCTCCATAACCTTATATCTTTATGTGGAAATTTCCATTCTCAAAGGGGCTATATAGGACGTACTAGGTAGACTCTTAAGGGTATACTCTTAGGGGTATACTCTTTGTGCATATACAGGAACTTTTGAGATTTCCCGTTCTCGTTCGAAGGGTACAAGAAAGTCATGGTCTTCTGTACCGGTGTTATATGAGATACTCGTACTCGATTAAAAGAAACATGATCTAGAATACGAAGATATTAGGGCAAGCCCCCGTGCCCCCATAGCCATCTGGGTCTTTCTGGTGTTCCCACACAGTCAAGTCAGCACATACCACACAATATATAGTGGATAGCCCCCAAACTTTATCACGACTACGCCACACGAGTGATTACCGATGTCCCTGGATACGCATACAGTTCTATTGTACGTCACCCACTCGCAACATTTGCTTCACATTACTTCAGAAACCCCAACGTTCTCTCCAGCTTGAACATCACAACTTTGAACGATTTTCAGATTATACTTCGTAGTTCAAACGGCATGATTCGTAAGATTGAAGAATCAGCCCCAATCGGGGCTGTTTGGAGATCTAGGCCGTGTATCACGACTTCCCGAGAAAGGAGGAACATCTTGAAACCGCCACGTTTTCAGGGTTTGTCCAATCCTATGAAGCATCCCATTGTGACATCCCAAAGTAAACCTAATCCGAACGATCCAATCCAGGACCTCACTATTAGTTTTCCATCTGAAGTGGAGCCTTGAAAATGTTAAAATGTCCCTAGAATAGCTTGCTGCTGGCCGTGCGTCTGTTACAACTTCGTCGAATATCCTTGTTCGAGCGTTGATAGAGCGTTCCAAGACAGGCTCGTCTGAAAATCTTCATCAATGGCATACACGCGTTCTTCTTAATTTGCTGACTTTTTAGATCAAGTTAGGTTATGATGACATGACGTGAAGATAAGGAGGAAGCTGATTGTAGGTTATCTCGAGGTGTCTTGTTCTTTTTTATTGCTGAATGTGATTTTCTACACAATTCTCCTCCACACTCCTTTGAATAATTGCTTCATTTGTTATCTCTTACCATTCTTTTTTCTCATTCCTTTGACTTGATATTCTTAGAAACCTCCTATCCTTACCTCTTTACCATTTGATATGCAAGTCTTTTCTTTCTTTACAATATCTTCATAATACCACTTTTTTCATATCATCATCATCTGCCTCTCATACCATATACCCGTTAGCCACCGCCATGTTATTTAATCCACCCCGAAACTCACCTCGTATTCTCTCTCTGGCTCTACTCTCCACCTTATGCCTCTGTTTCCTATTCCAATGGCGTCGCGAACTCTCCTCTCCCAAAACATCCTGGAAACTTCTCCCGACGCCCCTATCCCCCGAAATCTCAGTCAAAGATCCAAAACCCCGCTTTGAATCTTTCCTCTACAGACTTCTAGAACAAAAACCCTCAAATTCATCTCTTGAACTCCCAGACGGATACGTGCTAGTCCGCATCGAGGAGATCAATGAAGAATCAGAACGGATAGACCATCTCACCCTAAGCCAAGAAGATCTTGATATCTCCACAAAAGCCCACTCCAACGTCGTAGAACTCCTCCCAGAATACTCCGATCTAATCACCTACGCCCCCAAAACCAACGGACTCATAACCGTCGGCGGCGGTTCCTACACCCCCGCCCTCCTGGTCTCCATCCGCATGCTGCGAAAAACAAACTGCACCCTCCCAATCGAAGTATTCATCCCGACTCATGAAGACTATGACCCCTATTCCTGCAGCGTTCTTGCCTCCCTAAACGCAAAATGTATTTTCCTCCCCTCCTTCCAGAACGCCACCATCGAACGCTACCAATACAAATCCCTCGCCTTCCTCTTCTCCACCTTCGAATCCGTCCTCTTCCTCGACGCCGACAATTTTCCCCTCGTTGATCCCACTCCTTGGTTTTCTGCTCCCGTCTTCCAGGAAAAAGGAATGATCACCTGGCCGGATTTCTGGGCCAACACCGCTTCTCCCCTTTTCTATACCCTGGCAAATCAATCTATCCCGGCTATTCAATCCCAGCACGCATCTTCCGAAGCGGGCTCAATCCTCATTTCCCGCAATCTCCACAGCCAAACATTACTCCTAGCCTTCTATTACAATCTCTTTGGACCAGGTTTCTACTACGAAATGTTAGCCCAAAAAGGAATAGGCGGAGAAGGAGACAAAGAAACCTGGGTAGCAGCCGCGAACGTATTGAAAAAAGACTACTGGCAAGTCCGAGAAAGAAACCATGCTCTCGTGAGCGTAGAACAAGTAGAAAAAGAAGAGGAAGACGAAGAAGGGAATTGGCAAAAAACAGGAGAATGGGTGCGAGTTGGAGAAGAGAATTTGGACGAGGTGGTTGCGATGGTGCAATTTGATTTCATCGCGGATCATGAAGCTCTGTTTCCTCCACCTCCATCCTCCTCTTCTTCATCTGGTTGGAAACTCGATCTGAAAAGTAAAAAAGATTCGAAGGTTCCTGAGACGGAGATCAAAGATGTGGAAATCCCCACGTTGAGAAATAATCCAGATGCAAAAATTGTTTTCCTCCATGCAAATCGTATAAAGTTGCATCCGGCAGAAGTTCTCGAGCGATTGGATGATTTTCATGGGAGAGGAAGAATGTGGGGGGCGAAGGAAAAAACGGTTCAGCGTTTTGGGAGAGATTTGGAAGCGGAGATTTGGGAAGAGGTGATTGAGGTGGCGTGTAGGTTTGGAGATACTTTGTTGTTGGACGGGGGAGAGGGAGAGGGAGAGGAGGAAAAGCAGGTTTCAAAGGAGAAGGTGTGTGAGGATTTGAGACGGTTTTGGTGGGGGATTGTTGCGGCGGAAGAGGTGGAGGAGAGAGTGAGGAGTGCGGGAGAAAAGGATAGAAGGGAGATGGTGAGGGGAAAGGGGGGAGAAGGAGAGGAGTGGGAACCGAGGGTGGGTCATGAGGATGGGGTTAAGAGGGCTGGGTAAATTACGTATATGAAGGGGTCAACAAAATAGGGTTCCTTTCACAGCATTTGGAGTTAAAGGGACAAGGCGTTAAGGAAAGCACAAAGTACAGCATAGAACCAGTGATACCTTTGTTTTTTACAATAAATTTTTTTACTATGAGGGTTGCATTTCTGCATTTTGATACAAAAAAGACCAAAGAAAATAAGTAATTATCAACCATCAACTAATCTGACCACCCAACTGTAACTATTGTACAAAAGCTGTTATTGTCCTGACATCAACTTATAGGAATGATGTGCTCTTCGGGCATCTGACCAGACGAGAACCTAAAAACAACTATAAAAAAATGTCTTCCCAGATGACAAATCTTGGTGCTCCAGGACGGAAATATGATGTGTCCCAGGAAGAATGCATGCAGCATCTAGAATAAAAAGACTCCTCGGAAATGAAGAGATGAACAAATGGCGTTGAAGAAAGGATTTCCCAGCAGAAGAGAAAGTTCTGCAAAGGAAAAAGACTCCCCCCGCAAAAAGAGCAACTCCCCCGTAAGAAGTAGAAACGCCTCCCAAAGAAGGTATCTCTAGAACAAAAAGAGGGATTCCCGAGAAAACTCGAAGCACCCCCAGGAAAAGGATACCAGTGTACAAAGATCTGTTGTCTGAGAATACAATGAGACATCGTGGAATGAGGAAGTCGAGAAAGCGTGAACGGTGAAATCGAAGAATAGAAGAATCGTGAAACTGTATGTTTACTACACCATCGCCGGTTTTCGAAATACAATTTTGTGTGCTGTGTGAGAGAACCTATGCGTATGGTGCATACGAATCGCCCAAGATGTACAGACCGTCGAATCCGAGGAGGATTAAGCAAGTGCAGAAGAGCCGGAGCTGAGACCCACACCTAGCTTAGCTCGTTTTGCAGGGGGCTGGTCCTCAATCTCTTCTTCGCCATCATCATCATCATCGTCAACAGCAGCAGCAGCATTGCCATCATTATCGCCGACAGGATTCTTGTTATCCTATTAATAAGATTAGTCTCAAACAAAATAGATAGTCACGAAGAATGAATCCGCAGACTTTAAGCAAAAGGAATGGAGAAGGAAGAAATTTTTTGACATACACTCGACAACGACATCAGCATAGTGATGAACGCATCAACATTCATAGTGTTAGGACGGAGTTCCTTGAGCTCTTTCTCTTGCTTAGCGAGAGGATTCTCGCCCAAAACAACATCTGTGGTCGCCTTGGTAATGGCTCTTGATGTTTTGGCACCATACAGCCTTGACAGCTTTTCGATGTTTATGCGGCCGATAGTAGGGAGAGTTCCAGAAACGACAAATGTTTTGCCCGCCAAAAATGTGCCTGTGTTGTTAAGAAGAGTCTTAACGTGTTCGGGAAGTTCGGTTTCGACTTTCTTCTGACTCTTCGTGGCGACTTTTCTGGCTACTGGCTTGTTCTTACTGGGTTTTACTTGGCCTTCCTGATCGTCATCGTCATCACTGTCAGCGATTACGACTGCCTTTGAAGCTGCTCTTGATCTGATGGGGCGTGACTTTGTAATCTTGGGAACATCATCATCCTCATCTTCGTCATCTTGAGCCTGGGTTTTATTGGCTACTGCTCTCTGCTTTGCAGCTGGCTTCTTAACCGCGGCGACTGGAGACTTTCCTTCATTTGATGGATTCTTAGGAACTTTAAATTCATCATTATCTTCATCGTCGTTATCGGCGTCAGAGTCAATTTCAACAAACTTAACCGCCTTGGTTTTCTTAGCTCTAGGCTTGAGCATCTTTCTAGGAGCCTCAACGGGCCCCTGGATAGCTTCATCATTGTTAGCAAGCTCTAGACCAACCTCAGGAGTGTCAGCAGCCTTTGCCTTTTTCGCTCTTGACTTTGTTACCTTAACAGGAGCTTGAGCTGGAGCCTGGACGGTCTCATCATCACCAATGGCTTCGGAATCAACCTCAACAGCCTTGGCCGTCGCCTTTCCCTTCTTTGCTCTAGGTTTTACTGCCTTTTTGGGAACTTCAACGGCCCCCGCAACGACAACAACATCATTTTCAATGGCTTCAGAATCAACTTCACCAGCCTTGGCCGCGCTTCCATCCTTTTTTTTTGGCTTTACTCCTTTGGCAGAAGCCTCAGCTGGGGCATTTGCATCTTCAACCTCCTCGATGTCTGAGACAATTTCTTCTATTTTTGGCAATGCCTTTCTTCTCGGCTTTCTCTTCTTCTTGATATGGTTCAGATTAAGAAATGTCTCGTCTTCCCTATCAGCCCAGTCCGCGGGAGCAGCCTCAACCGCCTTTGGTCCAGGCTCAGGTAAATCATTCAAGGGGTTCTTTTCGAGAATTCGCCTAGCTTTTTGCAAACTCGAGGCTCTCGTGTCTTCAAGTGTGGAGATGTTTCCACCGCGGACAGCGAGACACTTAATTTGGAGATAACCGTGATGACACAACTTAAGCTCTGCCAATCGCAACTGTGCTAAGTCTAGAGTGGCATAAGCAAGTGGATCGACACAATCCGGTAAATCATTGAGAATAATCCAACACAGAGAAGTCTCTTTTGCGGACCCAGCCCAAGGTTTACCAAGCTTCTTTATGTCATCGAGCGATAGCTTGATGACATCATCCGTTTGCAATTTCTGATGCTTCATGGATACGTTGAATTGTTGGAACTCATCTTGTAGAGTGAAGTCATCGTTTACGCGATTTGGGCTCCGTTGTTGCCATGCATCGAAAAATTGATCATCCACCGATCCGTCCGATTCTTGACCTGTGCCTTGCATCACAAATCCTGTTGGGGTTGTTGGTCTCTCGCTTTGTTGCATTGATGATTCGCCGTGCTGATCAACCGGATTTTGTTCTGCGGATTCACCGGTGTGTCCAGCCATGTGGTCCTGCTTCGACGCCTCGGCAAGAGCTGCTTGTTCCTCACTCAACTGTTCCGACATTCCAAAATGAACAGCTTGATGAGCTAGCCAGTAATCACTATGTTCTCTTCGATCCGCGTTATTGAAGATTCGGCCGACGTCACTGCCTTCCTCTTCATCCTGCTTTGCTTTCGCGTCTCGATCAATTTGAACGCTCTCCTCCACTTCTTGTTTTCGCTGTCTTTCTTGTCTTGCTTCTTCCTGTAGTAATTCTTCTTTGTCTGCCTTTTTCTTCTGCGCTGCTGTCATCTTTGTCTTTGGTGCTGGCATCCCTACTGGACCCTTTGCTGGATTCGTCATCTTGTCGGGAACGTGATGCGACAATGGTGAGATTTTTGGAATGAATGTGGCAAGCGGTGTATCAAACAAAAGAAACCAAAATCTGTGATCTCGTAGAAATCAAATAGAGGATTTGTGTATGTAATCAAATAAATGAGCGAAATTTCAGACCTCTTGTTATCAAAATAGAGAAGCAAATATCAAGAAACCAATAACCGCAGCTGGGAAGGAATTTAATAAAGAGCGTAAAAGATTAAATGGCAAGAACCCAAGAATCTTCGTATCCTAGAATTGTAATACAGAAAATGATGAAAGAACGTCTAGAAAGTTTTTTGACTCGTTGTCTTGATTGTTTGTTGATGGTGGAGGTTGGAGGTCGGGGATTGAGAGTCGTTGTAGTGGGAATATCTTGATTTGAAATTGCAAGCGGCACAATGTCCATATCTTGGTGAGCGTTTGCCCTAACCGCTTAATTGAGCGATCTAATGGCATTATTGCGAACTCGGGAGAAAGATGCTCCAATATTTACTACTCATTTTCAAAATGTATTCACTGTTGAAGCTTTGTGTGTGAATGGATATTGTAGTCTGTGTCGTCTGAAGTATCGTGGCCGGGAATGGGGAGATGATTTACCGAGGTTCTCATACCGAGTCTAAGATGACCTCAACTTATTGACTGCTCAGATTGACAATAAGTACTTCAGGTATTTCTTACGATCACCTGAGAGGTTTCAATGATCTCACATGATAGTGTTGATTAATTAGAGTTTGCTTATTTCGAACACCTATACTAACCAGATGTGAAACAGGCTCGGGCTAGAGATTGAATGCTACAGATGAATGGGAAAGGCGTGGTGATTCGACTACTAGATTGCTTGAACTCAGAGAACCAGTGACCCCATGTTTCTTCCCCGTCAAAAGAACAATTGCTTCATCGACCTAGGAGCCTCGTTATAAGAGCTGACTATTAGGAGCTGGCAGTGGCCTACTTCACACGCTACACGAGCATCATCTAGACTTAAGTTTCAGATTTGTAGTGTGGATATGAACCATCCTCTTAGCTTTATCTAGCTTCCAAAGCTATCCTTCCAATTCAATCCTCATATCCATAGTTGAAGCGAGTGTCATTATTTTGACCTCCGACGCATCAATCTTCACCGTGGATGAACTTTTGAGAGCAAAGAAAAAGGGCAAAGAAACAAGGGAAAGCATTACCGATAGACTTGGCAGAGCTATTATAGGAACAGCTGTCAGGAACCAATAATCTCCTGTATTTATTTCCGTTGTGCGGTCACATCTCCTACCTCGTCAGCTATGGATTCCCAATATTTACCTCTTTAGGTTCAGACCCGGAAGTAAAGCTACAGAACAAAATTGAGGTGAAAACTCTCACATCTAAGACAGGTAAAGAATTCGAGAAAGTCCACTTAGATTACAGGCAATGTGAAGTTACTCACATGCGTAATAAAGATGCTGAGACTGAGAGTCTTAGACGTGGAAAGGATTGCAAGAGAGATGAGTCGGTTCCCACGCCTGTTCAACCTTCAAAGATTTGGCAGCGAGAAGACATATCTCATGAAAACTATGAGAGCCTGAGATAGAAATTCTAGTGAAGCAAAAGCAGAAGAAGGAGGAATCTGAAGATGCGGAAACTTTTGTAAAGGCGAAACATAGATCTAACCTTCCTGCTTAGCTCTGGGAAACTAGTCTTGAGCCTTTTACTAATATATCACAATGATTAAACTCAGAAGTGACATGGTGTATTTTTAAATGAAGATTCGCATGGCCTATATGTACGTTTGCAAGTGTTTTCGACATTTATTGAACTAAATGGTTAATTTAGCACATAGCAACGTACGACACAAATACCATGACTCATTCATTCATGGGTTATGCATCGGACAGTACTGTCCATTGCCAACAGAGTCTGTACCGGATGACGATGACTACCTGAGCTGGTATTCGGAGGACTATCTTCTAGCTTTTGTACGGAGGGTCACACAGAGAAATCTATAGCGTACGAAATACTGGCTATTTACCAAAGGCAGTAGACCGCATGGCAATGAGGGCACGGGAGAAGGCAAGTCGGAATTGGCATTTCAGATACATGGAATGCATCCAAATGGGCAATCAGGGTTGGCTTGAGTGATCATGAGAGATGCTAGATTACGATGTACCAAGATGATCTATCTTCAATGCCCCTATTACAGTTCAAGTCAAAACTATGTTTTTGACGCATAAAACTCTGTGTACTATTTAGAAAGACTTTTTCTCCAGGAATAGCATATAAATGAGTGATTTCACAGCGCAAGAAGAAATAATCTCTCTATATTTCTTCCAAGACTCAATCTGGCATTCATTATATTGAAGATTTCTGATAAGAGCGAAGATCGAACAACAATCTTCAAATCTCCATCGTTGAACTAATGAAGAATTTGAGGCTATTGATTCATCTGATTGGTACTTTCTATTTGGATGCTGGAGAGTGAATTTACAATTTTTGGGACGGACTTGATTCTGGAAATTTATTTGTGTGAATCTGATATTGTTTATCCAGTCCGTCACTTTAATTTCCAGATTTTTTCTATTCACTAACAACATCACAAGCTGATACAGCGGCATCTCGAATTCCATATATTAGATAGTGATTACAACTACAATAATAATTCTTCATGCGGAGTCATCTAGGATTTCATCATAATCTGCTCATCTCCCTCTCAGCGAGATGTTCACGAAGAATGCAGCTCTCGCAGAATCTCTCGGAAATCACATACGCAATGAATTTTCAACACTGCTTAGAGTTACCCTTTACACATTCGCAAGAGACGGGCAAATGTCCTACATACATTGGAGAGTACGATCTCGTTCATAGATGCCATTATATACAGAGCACTGCCATTGAGTCCAACTCATGGAGGCACAATGATCTCTACAATGAATAGATTGCAAAAGACGAGACAAAATTCATCTCGCGCTAGACTTCGACGTTGTCAGAGGGGTATCCACAAAATCGTAGTCTGGGCAGACATGGCACCCATGAGATTCAAATCCACACCAACTTTGATACTCTGACAGAGGCAGTGTTTCCTCTCGGAGTAATCTCATGTCCAATAGCGTTGTAAGATTCCTAGATAGGCAGCTGAGATGTGAGGGATTTTAAAACAGCTCTTTGAAAATGAATTGAGGTACAGCAACGCTGAAATAGCCTTTATTTGCTTGTTGTTCGGCCTTGAATGACGATTGGGACACTTTTTCCCAGTGACATGCCAAAGTCCCCAATCTATGCCTCGCAGGACCCAAGACGAAAAGGTCTTGCAGTCGCTTGAATCACTCTTTGGCCTCACTGTTTGGTCGTGAAACTCCTTTCACGCATAAGTTCAAAGATTCTCTTCATTGTCCACAATAAACTCGCACGGTGAAAGGTTTCTGAGAGAATTTTGATAGATATTATTCTAGCAGGCAATATCAATACCCATGATGATTCATATGGTGGCCAATTTACACCTACTCCATACCTCCATTCCGTACATGAAGTCTATTTTCCCTTGAAATTGCTTCGCACCAGAGCAATAGTACGCTGTATCTCTCAACGCCAGAAACCCCCCAGTTTTTCCCTTACACATCTCTAGTATTAGAACCACTTGCACCCTTTGATTCCACCTCCTCAGCCTTAGCATCTAAACTGTTAAGCTCATCCTCCTGCTCATCAAGCTTATGATAACAAATCCAAAACACAATACCCGCTCCAAAACTTCCACAAGCCAGTCCCACAAACATCCACAAAATCGTTGGGTTACCGACCAATGGAATGAAAGCCTGACAAATCGCGAACCCAAAAGCATTAGTCAACAAGAACATAGCTTGAACAAAAGATTTCATCGAAGCAGGTGCTTTAGTGTATGCGTATTCCAGACCTGTAACCGAAGCAAAGATTTCAGATATACCAATTAATACGTAAGCCGGGATTTGAATTGCGAAATGCACTTCGTTAGGTTGGATTGTTCCGTCTGGGAGAACAGCAGCGGGACATTCGAGAGGTTTGCCGTAACATGGACCAGCTTTGTAGATGAGGTGCTGCACGATGGCCGCATACATCATACTGAAACTAGCGACGATGAAACCGAATGTGATACGAGACATGGGCCGAAATTTAATGTGCCACTTGCGCAAGAGTGGGTAAACTAGACGATCCATCACTGGTACGAGGAGAATGATGGCAATGGGATCGAAGTTCTGGGAGAGATCGTTGGGCACGCCGTGGGTATTCATTTCTCCGGCTTGAGAAACAAAGTTGCTGGAGAATTGAGCGTAGACAACCCAGTAAATAGGGTAGAAGACGAAGACGCGGCAGGCTATTAATGCGCGCTTGACTTCATCGACGAATTGTTCATTCCACGGAGTAGTTTGCGGGAGATTGTTTGCTGCTCGGTAAGAAGGCTTTGCAGCGTTTAGATTTCGGTATTTGATCATTTGCCCGATGATCTTGAACGCATCGGTGATGACTGTTCCCTTGGGTGGGCGGACAATATATCGCTTTCTTCCCACAAGCAATGTGACGAAACCAACCATGAAGACACATAAACACATCAGGTACGCAGACCAAAACCCGACATCTCGTTCCATGTAAGGTGTTGCGAGAAGTGAAAGAGATCCAATATTGATACACCAATAAAAGATCAAATAGATTCGCTGAATGGTAACGGTAGGATCAATAATGACACGCTCACCAGTTTCAAGAACTTTTATTGCCATACGTTTTCGGGTGTATTGATCGGCAATTAGAGGACTGACGTTAGATTTGATACCTCCGGTTCCAATACCAATGATAAGAATGGCTGCGATGTATCCTCCCAATCCAGCTCCGTTTTCAAGAGAAACTGGTAGAGATGTCAAGACAAGAACTAGCAGGCCAACCATATAGACGACTGCAAAATAGCAAATGGCTTTGAATCGACCGAGGTACTGATCGGCAACGATGGCACCAAAGATTGGAGTGACTAGTAAGAATATGAGCAATTATACAGTAACAGTGAAGATTAGCATAACTTACAGTAACACCACATGGAAAAGAAGACAGTAAGAGCTGTCGCAGTTTGATGTCCGAGACCTATAAAGTTAACAAATGGTCACAGGTCTAAGATATTGAATTCCTACCGAGAGCGCCACGACCCAAGGAACCATCCAGTGGACGTTGAACATAATTTTGAAATAGTCCCACACAACCATAGTATGAGAACCTCTCACACAGTTCTACGATAGCGACAAGCCAAGCGGACATGGGCAAACTGTCACCAACTAAAACATTGTCAGCTATTCAGTGTCCTAAGATGTGATGCGGTTATTATCCCACTTCGTCGCAGCGTCTGTTTCTCCTCATCAGTGGGCTCTTCTTCATCGGCATCGTTCCCTTTTTCGAAACTATTTACTCTCGAATCTGCGGTTGGAGATATTCCCTCTTTGGCACTCTCCGGACGAGCTGGATTCGCAGCAATCGTATCGTCGCTCATTTTTGAACCAGTCACACCCTGACTCTGCTTCTCCATTCTAGGAGGTAATTTAGCATTCAATCGCTAATACTTTAGTAAATGTGTTCTTACTGATTAGCCGACATTTGGGATCGTTTTTCGTGAATTGAGATCAAAGCATGAGTGCTGGGAACCAACGAGTTAAGTAGATTACTGACTAGTTTGTTGTTGATGTCATTGAGTCAGAACACATGCATTAGCCGTAAATGTTGAAGGAAAAAATAACCTTATAATTAGCATGCACGTTAGAGCTAAGCTTATGACATATGCAATCAGTATAAAAGTGAGGCCTGAAAGCTAGGACCGCTGTCAACACTTGTTTGAGATATAATATACGAAGCCATCAATTGCACTACCGGAACTAGTAACATATGACGGTTAATGAGAATGCAAACTATACAACAATAGCCCAGTCTCAAGTTGTCTCCTAATTTATTGGTAGCTTCGAAGACAGGAAACTCCAATGAGACAATTTTCAGCTCATTCACTAAGAATGGGAGGTAAACTCTGAGTATACCAAATAGCGAAGAAAGGATCTCGTTCCAGAAATTCGATGTGGGAATAAACGTCGGAGCAAAATAAAATACAAAAAGAGAGAGTAATAGCCTCTGGACTAGCCAAGCTTCGCTGAAACTCAATTACGTTTTACCGGATACGAAGATTATACCGATACGTCCGCCCTTATTCCCCATCGTTTCATTCCTGAATATCCCTAAGCATATCATCGTGTAAGTTCTAATCACACGTCGCTTTCATCCTAGCATGCTTAGCATGAAGACCAATCTGTACCCCGCCAGCACTAGCTATAACTTAATTATTTTTTTCGCTGAGTGACTTTACCAAGGCAATAGTCATTATTGATTGAAGGATACGGGCCATTAGAAAGGCAAGATCTTTATCTATACACTGTAGGTCCGGTGGGTTAATAGGCTCGACGGGTTGTAAAGATGTGCGCCATGATGAACACCGTTGTTTAGTCTTCGGGCTAGTTCGGGGATATAGTTGATACGAAGAGTGCAAATAATGAATAGGATGTGCGATCTGCAATTCCAAGCCCAAAAACTTCATAAGTGAGGGACTGAGTGTTGAGTAGTGCAGATAAGGTTTTGATGCCAAGAGTGACGATCATGGCAGAATTTGATTTGGGCAGCGGTGTAATCTGATGAAACTTTTCATTACAACCAATAATTCCAGGAGATTTTCATAGAAGTAAAACATCGTTCATAACCTGATGAACCATACATAGAATGAACAGACAACCCATCTCGTCGATGAATATGAACAATAAATTATTGAGCATTCTTGAAATGCTCAGATTCCCATTTCAAAATGTTCTAGTAATAATAACAGGTATCTGCGAAAACCATCCGAGACCAATCCGAAACATTTTGGCAGCTTTTACAGATGAAGGGAACCAAGGAAACCGACAGTCGGCGAAGGGACAGCAGCCCTTCTATGATGCTGAAACCAGAATAATATCGAAGCTCTGGAATCGGATCCCTGTACTCATGGTGGTGTAGGCGTATGTTGCTGGCATCTAATGTTAAGAGTTTGGGTTGATAGAAACAGCAGAAGCAAGTGTTGAGTGCTTGCCTTCATAGTTGTGTGTACAAGCGTACGCAACAGCATAAACTTAATCTCGCCTCGTACAATCAGTTTAACACTGGCAGCCAGAGTGTCCCCAAAAGACCGCGGTTATAAGAATTGGCGCAGGCCGCTTTCCACTGGGCATAAAATCGAATAACTGCTTTGGGTCTTCCAGAGTCAACAAAGTCAACCTTCAACGATCGTTGTTTTTGCTCAGGATCAAATACCACTCATAGAACTGTTGGCGAGATAGGCCAAGTCTATGTCTGATAGTTGACGAAGCCCACAAGAAGATATGATTTTCTGCATGGGTACGACAGGATGGATATCCTCGCAAGTTTTCACAAAGAGTTTTTAGCGACCTGATGTGATCGCGAAGGGGAGAAGTAAGATCTAGTCGAGATGCTCATTTTGCTTCTTCCGATTCTTCGTCCTCTTGGAGAACATTTGAGAAATCTTTTCAGGAAATGCGGGACGCGGGCACTTGGTCAGAATAATCTAAAAGCTTTCCAATATCACCTCCACCACAGTGAGCTTTTCTGTTCCTTTCTTTTGACGAGTACTTTTTATGGTGCAGATGAAAGAGAAAACAACAATAGCCGGTCATCAAGTTAAGTATAAAAAGAAACAAGGGAACTTTGAGATCAATTCAAAGTCGTACTTAAATAATGAAAGTGGGTGATGAAACGAGAGAAGAATTGAAGGCGAGACTGACCGATCGTACCTACCACATCAAGTGAACGAAATTAACAATGTTGCAACAAAAATCGTTTTGCAATAGACACAATCCCAACTCAGCAAACATCATTCTTAGGATCATATCACCTCCCAAAAATGGTATACCGTTCACGGATTCCCGAGATTATTAATCTCCTGCACCAGAATGGCCGGGAAGATCTGGAGATGCGGATTCAAGGAGATCTCCTAATATACGGACCAGAATTGCGTGCCGGGTTTCGTAATTTATTGAATCTTGATCAGCAAAACGAATTGTTAGAGCGCTTTGTTTTCTCCCGAACCTGTAAGTCAATTATCCTTTTTTGCGACAACTACATGATTGGATCTTACTTTTCTCTTAGTCCCTCATGGTTCTTGTTTCCCTGGGGACATGGCAATAGACGACTTGCCTATGCTTCAAGACCCTGCCGATGAGGGTCATCTACCGCGCTCACTCGATGACGACTTTATTTTATTTGGAATCCCTCATCTTCCGCTGTTTGCGACCGCTTTTCGTGAGATGCAAACCAGAGAAAGGCGGTTACATCAAAGTGCCATGCAAGTTGTGCAAACAACTTCTCAGCCACATCTTTCCGACAATCGTCTTAGAGCAGATGATCGGAGTCTTGAAGCTGCTAGTTTGAGACCTGCGGTCTTACCTCCAAAAACCGACGATAGTCGAGATAATGATAGTCCCCCCGCCAAAATACTGAAAGAAAAATCTGAACCGGAAGATGATGACATTTGTCCCATTTGTCAGGAAGGATATTCTGATGCCCAGCCTTCAGCCTCACTCATTCCAAACTGTGGACATTTGTTCCATATGGGTTGTATGGTGCGGTGGATTAACTCCGAGTCTATTAATGGCCAATCGAGAGACAGGTGCATCTGCTGTCGTAGAGAGTACGATGGCCTTTTTTCTCAATTTCATGGCGAGGTATTTCCACCTCGATTTGGTGAAGATTTCTGGCGCAATCATAATGGACCGTTGATAAATGAAGTCTTTGGGGGACTAGAAATTCTGTCGCCTGATTACTCATCTGACGAAGATGGATTATTAGAACCACTAATCGACGAGGATGATTGGTAAGACACCACGGATGCTGTATTAGGTAGCTAGAGTATTCCACATGGGCGAATACACACCTATTGAGACTAATGGTGGGACAGCTGGCTATTTCGAGGTTCCTCCGGACAAGGGGCTCGTAAAGATGAAGCTGAGTTGCAGGACTAGCAGGAGAAGAAGTCAATTTCCAACTATCTACAGCTATTGATACCTGTAAAGTTGTAACGAGCAAATATGAAGTTCAGACTTGGTGTGCGTGATCCTATCCAGATGAGGGGAATCGGTACGAAATCAGCGACTATCAAACATTGTATCTTGATAACATTGGATCACCAGTGCATAGCGAAATTAAGTCATTTTTTATAACTTTCAAATCTTGTCTTCTCCTTGATATTATCGCGAAGATTTTCCCAATACTTGCCAGTTGCCGAACGTCACAATTATATGTACAGAGAAGTGTTCTTACACCCAAGGTTTTGTATTTCGATTGCGACTAGTATACACTCTCCGTGTACGACCAGTGCTGGCAACAACCGGAAGCCAACCAGTCTGCCCAGCAGAAATTTATGAGCTTCACTATTAAAGCAAGGAATTTTGTCGTAGCATTCCCAACAGTAGTCTTGAAGATCGAGGTACCGTCATCTAGGACAAAGGGGGCATATCTTTCAGGCATATTTGTCATATTGTCATCTTCAATGGGGCCATCGTTGTGTCGATTGCTATGGCTTTTTATGTAGTTTGAGCATGCCCAATTGATTTTTGGGCTTATTTCGGTAAGCAGGACACTTATTTATGTTTACCAGGCGCAATTTATCTTGAAATCGCTACCAAGCACCAACTAGTTGTGAATCTTACTATGGCATGACGGAAAATTGATTGCCATATCGTTATTTGTCTCATGTGTGTCATATTTGCGGCTTTGGTAGTTCATCATACAGCGGTGACTAATCTAAGAATCAATTATAAACAGTTTCTCAAGAAGGATGCAACTTTTATATTTTCGGTCTTCGACTCTAACTGAAATTCCTTCATGAAAGAGTGTTCATTAAGACTTTACTCTCGTGTTTATCGTTTTGCTCCACGTTTGGAAGTTGATGCCGGAATCGTTCTCCTAGCTTGCAATGGGTGAGTCAATTTTACCAACTTTATTCTGGTGGGATTGATTAATTTCTGAAGATTACTCTGCGTTATTTGTGACCGATTACTTCTTCATACAGAAGTTAGAGATGGGCTAGGTTGTTTGACAAAAGTTTCCGATACTTTAGCACTGTACTCTCATTTAAAAGATTGCAACATCACTGCGAAGTTTCTTGCTTTTTGTCGGAATTCTGAACTTTCTAGTAACTCGCAACTTTTTGGGGTGTTCTATGACCTAGCGATTTGCTGGATGTCTATCTAGATATAAGAATGATCTTCTCAGTCTGTTCTGGGAGGTGACCTCTATTCATACCACTAACAAGCTTTGCCTCTCTGTCGAGGTCATCTGGGATATCAGAAGCTCTCTGTCAATGATTGAATTCAATGTACAAGTTTATTGCATGAATCTCATATACTGAAGTTTGAATATTGTTGGTGGCTGAACTACCAAGGTTCACTACAATGATTCTCGGAATGAATGGGCATTTAATTCACAGAAATTCACCAAATCCTTCGTGCCCGAGGCTCATTCTTTATAATTTAGATAGCAATTAGTATATAAACTCGGAGTTATTGTAATTCTCTCATTTTAATTGGACAAAAGGAGTTCAACTGAGTATATGCTGTCATGATACACCCGAGCATGTTCGGCCCACAGCTGCTGTATTGGAGATTCAATTGTTTCAACAATCCTGTTTCTTGCTGCAACGAACACAACTTTCAACAAGTTTTCTTTGAATCTCCTTTACTTTCATCACACATTGACGCAAAAAATCAGCTTCAGTCTACAATTAGCCATGAGTAACCAACTCGAGCTCCGAAAAGATATTTACAAGAGAAGATGTGAGAACGGCACGTGGATTTATAGCCTGGTCGACTATCCAAGAAAGCTTACCGTCAATGAACGGTTAAGAATTACCCACCAAGTTCCTGCTATACTTTCAGAATCTAGATATCACACGGCGGAAGAGCTAGATAAAGCTGGCTACCACTTCATGAAGGGTGGCGAGAAGCACCAGTTTGAAGCATTTCATAAAGATAAACCTCCCACCCGCTTTACAAGCCATCTCAGACTTAGCGAGATAGAGCTAGCACGATGTGGCCTTCTGGAGGAACTTGGCAAGCTTCGTGAGATTGCTCTTCATCCAGACTTTCAGACTGGCTTGGCAGCGACAATGCAACGAAAATATAGCTACTACCAAAGGTGGAAGGGTATGCAATATGAAGTTGGAGTTACTAAGCAACCAGGACACGGAGTCAAGAGACTTCAGCTGGCAGAGATTTTGCGTCGAGACTCAGACGATTCGAAGAAGTATTTCTTTCATAGAGCTCGCGATCTAGGCCAGAAGTTGCTTGATATCTGGATCCCTGGGTACGAGAATACCAATTCTTTTCAAGATATTGAATGGCATCGAAATACAGCGATGACCTTCAGCGAAGATCCGAATACAACGCTCAACTCTATTCAGCTCAACTATACAAAGCAAGGAACGGTCATCTCAGATGCTTTGAAGGGGAAGGCGCATCTACATTGCGATAAAGACGATCAACCAACCTCCTATTCCGTCGTGTTCTTCATTTCAAACTTCGACGATTGGTATTGCCCTGGTCATTTTATCAATACTACTTGGAGGACTATATTCCCTGCATCACCTTTCCAGGTGTATATCTTTTCTGGAAGAACATGGCACTGTGGTACTGGCTCAGGATTCTATCCAGAGTGGGTAGGCCCAGGTCACCCACTACGATTACCAACTCCATCGGTCCCGCTGCCTGAATTAAGTCCTCTCGCAGCCGGAAACAAGATGAGATGTAACATGGTAGTATATCCAACTCGCAGACTTCTAGTTCCTAAGTTCAAGGAATTAAACATCGAGATATGGCAACCACAGGGTCTTCACGTCTTCAAAAATATTCGAACGCACCAGGAATGGAAGTTAAGGCTGTTTATTAAGCAAGAGGTATTATTCAAGCTGATCGCATCGCTTGAAACTAAAGTACTTCTACAGAAACACTTCCCTGAATGGATCCGAAACTGGTGGTGGATGATGACTTTTGCTCCAGACATGTTCTGGCACGGTGTCGACGATCTTTCTCATAACGCAGAGGAGAAATCTGTAGCATATTTCAAGCAGTTGGAGGATGAAATCGACAAGAATAATACTGAAGAACCTCTTCCAACAAAAATCGACAAAACAAAGAGAGTCTTGCGCACCGACGAAGAGAGGGCTGCCACAAAAAATTTCAACGCGTACTACGAAGATCGTGCAGGCTGGGAAGATTTGAGAACCACCAATCCTGATTGGTTTATTGGGCTATTCTGGTGGATCGACCCTGACACTGGAGAAAAGACATATCCCTCTCGTGATATGGCCATTAAGACAATCGCATTGGTTACTACTGAGCCGTGCAAACAGCTTACTGACTTGGAGGAAGATATAGCACAGGCATATGATGGGTTTGGCGACTACAAAGGCGACACAGTTTTCACGGAACTAGATTCTCCTCGTGCGTTTGATCCAGCTGTAGATACCGTTCCTGCAAATCCCGGCTGGGTGCCCACCGATGATTGGTGACCTGATTCTTTTGCAGAGAAGACCGGAGAGTGGGCTGTTGAAGTGAATTCGTTCAGTGTAATGATATTGAGGAGGAAATACCAACGGATAAAACTGGTTGTGTGTTCTGGGTTGCTGTCGGGATATCGATCATGTGATCACAACGAGGGCGCTGTATTAGCTAGCGAGGCGCTAGCGCTTTCTTTTACAATTTCCAGCTTCCCATACCTACCTAGACAATAATGATTAAGAAACAATTACAATTATAATAGAATTACAATGCTTGATACTTCTCAATCAAGTTGACACTGACAGTTACAGATTCTACAGATTATTTGGAGTTCTGTTTGAGAAATTGCTTGTAAAATACCCACTATTAATAATTATTTGACTCACTGAACCTTCGGTCTTAGATTTCATGTTTTGCCATTATAGCAGAAGCAATCACCTATCAACTGACATAAGATACTTTTTCAAACGAGCATCTGAATTCCAGAAAAGGTCCTCGATCAGCTAACACAGTAGTCATAAATTACTCATATTTAGTTTCAACTATGCTTAGGTAATTTCAAGAAACTATTACTACTTCTCGACCCAGTATCAAATAGCATGGAGGGATAATGGAAGTCAGATATAATGGGGTGAATCTATGGAAACTTGGATACACATGGTTTAAACATCCTTCTCGCACACTAGTTCGTGAGTAGTTCGAAGCACGCTATCCCGTCTGTGATTCAATTATCTCATATAACAAAGAGGCTACCGTATTCAGATCTTCAAACTCACAATATTCACTTCCATTTTAGTTCGCCAGAAGTTTTTCGGCACATAGATGGTTGGTATATAAGAGCTTCTATTGACCTCGAAGAACCTGAAACTTTTTCATACAGGATATAGCACCATGGACCAATCACGCCCCTTCACTACTAGTTTCCACGACGACGTCAAATATAATGGCTCTGGATACTGGCTCCACACAATTGACGCGAAGTTGAGGTGCACTAAACTAGCAAAATTGTCTTCCACAATCCCTCCAGAACTGGACGTAGGTAGACAACATACCGACGAGGAGCTTAGCGATATTGGCTACATTCGACTAGAGCCAGGTGTTTGCCATTTTGTAGCAGTTCCCAATGCTCCTGATGGCAAGCAATTCGACCCCACATACCTATCTGCAGCCGAGATTGAGAAGGCTGGTCTTCTCGACCGCCTAGTTGAAGTCAGAGAAAAGATGCTGCATCGCGACTTTCAGCCGAAGCTACATGCTACGATGACTAAGGTACGAAGCCATAGATTCATGGAAGATCGTGCAAAGATCTACGAGCTCGGAATCACTGTACAAAAGCGTACAGGACGACACAGCATCCAAAACGGAGTCATAATTCGAAAAGATGTCGACAGAAATAATCGGGATTTGACAGTAGGGCTCACAAGCATCGCCAATGCCTTACTCGAGACCTACGCGCCTGGTATGAAAGATGAATTTCGAGCGAAGCATCGACTACAACGCCCTCCTCTCACGATCGGCGCTGACAAGAATAACACCATCACAAGCATACAGGCAAATTATCTCGAGATAGATGAAGGGATGGATGGACTTCGAAAGTTTGGACACGGCCACGTTGACGAGCGAGATTATGCGAACATGTTTACTGTGCTCTTCTTCCTCGGAAATCCACCTCCTGATTACCACGTGGGAAATTTTTCACTACTAGGAGAGAGAACTGTATGTCCAACTGCACCTTTGTCGGCTCTGGTATTCTCTAGGAAAAGATGGCATGCTGGTATTGCTCCCAGACGCTACGATGCCGATACACCTGTATCACTACGCTATGTATCGCCAGTGCCAATTCCGGAGTTGCCAACAGGAACTCCTCTTGTGCGTTTGTCTGTTGTTGCTTATCCCAGTAGGAAGATGATTGATGTACACCCGCAAGAACTTGGATACGAACTCTTCACGTCTGCTGGCAGCGCCTGTTTTCAAAGCCAGAAAAAGTATCAAGAGTGGAGGATGTCCTATTACATTGCGCATGAGCGGGCCATGGTAGCACTAGAAGCTTTGGAAGATCGTGAAGAATTGAGCGAGAAATCGCGGAAGAGAAAGGGCGATGGAAGGGATCGGTATGTTCAGCTAGATACTACCGGTATCGTCCGACATACACTACCATCGTACTTTGTCGACAAGTTTCAATGGCGCGACGGACTAACCGGTCGAGTGATGTTTCCATCTACGCAACTGGCAATCGACACAATCGCAGAAATCGGACAGCCTAATGAAGAATGGGACAATCTTTCCAAGGATATGGTACGCGTCAGTCTTGGTGGAAAGGCACTTGGAAAGAGGAAGGCCCCAGAAAGGAAGACGCTGGAGGTTGAAACGTTTGAAAGATCCAAGAGACTAAAGTCAAACGAAAGCGCAGATGAAATGAAGAGTGCTGAGCACCAGCTAGAAGAAAGAGTTGGTACATTCGAGGATGAATTCTATCGATGGGAAGATTTCTTGATTGAGCAGGATTATGGTAATGACATGGATCACCGAGAGCCAGCTCAGGAGAGGCTTGGAAGTAGAGACTGGGAATCATTTGGGGCCCCGTGATTGATGGGTTTTTTATATTTTTAAAAAAGCTGCTTCACTAAAAATTGTTTGAATAGAGAATAAAATGTAGAGATTATGCTTAACATAAGCCACGCAGACAACACGATTTGTAGTAATGGAAATTCATCATGTATATAGTGACAAAGCAAGCTACAATAATTGTAAGAGAGCACTCCTCCATACATTTCTTGGAATCACTATTCCTCGACAAAAGCACTCAACTTCTTATCATTATAACAGTCTTCCTCAATCAACTTCTCCCATTTCTACACCACATGAGCTAAGGAATAGCAAGTAAGGATTAGAAGCAACTCACCTCCCCAGTGATCTTCACCACAGTAGGCAATCTATCGATACCCCATGGCTCTTCTCTCCAAAGACTTTTCTTTCCCGGCGACAAATCTCTCCATCTAACAAGGTAGTTCCATTAGCTTCCCATTCTCGCTACTTCATATACACCAATGACCCCAGACTCTCTTCGGGCCAAGCTTCCGGGTAACGGTAACATACTCAGCCTGAGATCCTCCATAGATGAGCTTAACCCTGTTCTCCTTTGCAGCTACATGAAGCTTCTCAGTCAAGGGACCTTCGGCGCTTCGGCAATCTCCACACCAAGATTCGTTTGTCTCAGGCTTGAGGGAGGCGAAAAAGATCACATATTGTGGTTTGTTTGATCCACTGAGATCCTTTTGAAGGACTTCTGGGGAATCAGTGAAGATGGGGAATGAAAGAGGCATTTTGGTGGAGCTGAATCGAGTTCTGTAGATTTGGTGGTATCGTTGGAGATGAGACGGAAAAATAAAAAACAGTGGTGGAGGAAGGTGGGGTAATTAGCCGAGGTAAACCCGATGCTTCGCGGAGGGACTACAGTCAAACCTGGCTATACGGGCACGTGCTATACGGGCATCCCCTTTATACGGGCATTTTTTCCAACTTCCTAAAAATTTATATGGTGAAATTGACTTCAACGGGCATTCCTTTATATCAGAGCATATGATCCTAAATTTCCCAATGCCCTTATAATTGGTGGTATTGGCCCGAGCTTTGTCCTATCACATGATGAATTCATAAATTCACATGACAAATTTAATAAAATTAGAAAGGCTGAAGGCATAAAACGAGGCTAAGTGTATAAAACGAGGCTAAACGATGAGGCTGAAATTTTTTATACGGGCATTTAGGCCTCGAAATTTTTAGGCCCGTATAGCCAGGTCTGACTGTACCATGCATGCAAATGCGGCTGTTCGCACAGTGTGAAATGCAGAGCAGAAGCAGTTCCCGTTGAAACGCGGCAACGCTTAACATTCCGACTCTCGTTTGAAAGGATTCGTGGAGAACAGATATCTTTTGCCTGCAGTTCTTCTCGTCTTCGCCAACCACAATCGATCGTCTCGTCAGTTGGCGCTTACGTCCAGGGCTTGGCTTCTCCTGCTTTACTTGGCCTCCCGCAGGTTTAAGTTGCCTATTTTTGAAAGGGAAGATAGATGTGGGCAACCGCAAAGATCAAAGATGTGTTTTCTCGGCAAAGGAAGGAGTTTCAAGATGATATTTCTTCTTGGGCTCTAGGCTTTGCAATGTTCGATAAAGCTTTTTGGAAATATGGCGTTTCAACCGAATTTGTTCCCCCCAGAACTTTTCAACGTGATGGAGGAGTTTATTCTCTATCTCCAAAATGTGTTGAAAGTAACCCTTACTGTCCCAAATCACTGACAAGTCTAAGATTATTAAAATCAACATAAATTCAATAATATCCTTCTCTTTAATACGATATACATGCTGTCTCTTTCAGACGATTTCAACGTTACCCTGATCTTTTTTCTTCATAAAATCTGCTGTTAAGAAATTATTTGCATAATATATAATTTCGTATTTCTATGGCTTATTCCTTTTGATCATTCCCTATTTGTTCAAGAGATCCAGAACCTCGACTATCAAGTTTTAAGCCAAGTCCATGAAACCAGGAATATCTCTATATACGCTAACTAAATTTATAAGAATTATTCTGTAGAATAGATCGTTTTTTCCAGATTCTTATTTAATGATCGATAGTGCTTTCTTTAGAGCAGTGCAAGCTTCATAAAGCTTTCTTTGTTCTCCTGGAACAGATCTTGCCATTTGTTAATAGACTAATGTAAGAGATCGCAAAAGTCTATCTTCACACCATGTACCTATTGGAGGACCCAGTAAGGAATCTAAAGCTTCAGTCAGTAGTTCGATAGCCTCTTGGAATCGAAAGGATTCTGTCAACACCACTGAGAGGCTGCATAGACTGTATATCCAGACGATTGGAGCGTTTTTCATGGAGCAAAGTACAATTCTCTTTAAAATTAGTTCTGCTTTGACCAAGTGGCCGTATGAATAGAAACATGCAGCCAGACTATAACCAATCATTCTAGTTCTAGGAGTTCCAATAGCTTGTGACTCAGAAACAAATTCTTCGCAACTAAGAAAACAAGATTCAATTCAATGTGTGGCAGACTGTGTTGCATTGTGACGGTCGACGGGTAAACTAAGTTTTTATCAGCAGGCATATCAAAGTTTGAATTAACAAGTATAGCCATAGCCTCCAATGCAACATCTTGCCTTTCGGTTCGAGACTGACGATATAACGCCCACTTTCGAGTCATTGGGTGGAACGAATAGACGGCTCTTTGCGATAATACTGAATTCGATCGGAATAAACTGAGATCTCGAAGCTCTGTGACCACTGCTAAAAAAGCAGAGCTGTTCCACTCACATGTCTCCTGGTCCTGGAATATATTGATCCATGATGGTCTCTCAAAACTCGTCTCAAAAAACTGGCGGAAGACACACTCGTCTATGCAATTGCCACCGAAATAGGCGCTGACGAGAAGAAAGTGTCTCTTGGCCTCAATAATCTCTTTGGATCCAGATATACGATTGTAGGGTAACTCCCATGTAGTGGATACAGTGAGCGTTATTTCCTGATCGGGGCCGCTGGGTCCAATCTTTTGTAATTCTTCAGGGGCAGAGACCAGGCCATGATGTTTTCTTGCTGCTTGTCGAAATGCTCAATAAATAGACTGAGGCTTATTCCTGTAGACTTGATGTATGCCCCGGCTTGATCCACTGCTAATGCCAAGCATGAAAGATGGCAACAAATCTTGCGGGCATCTTCTACATTGCCATGCGTTCTCTCTTTCTTGGTCCGGTGGAAAAGTAGATTCATAGCTTCTTCCTCGAGCAGATCGCCAACAGGTATTGGGTAACCAAGATCATTGGCTGATGGATGACGACCCGTTACGATGATAAGACCAAAATCGCTTTGTGGAAGATATTTGGTGATTTCATAATCTGCGGGATCATCGAAGTTGTCAAAGACGAGAAGCCACGGCTCTTTCCACATTTCAATTTGTTTACGCACTAGGGCTGGAAAAGATGTCAAATCGACTGATCCTAAGGATTTTCCAATGATTGAGTCTGCGATTCTAATGAAGCTTTGATCGATTGATGTCTTCGCGGTGCCATCAATCCACAGCACAGCATTTAAACCGCCTTGCGATACTGCTATTCGACAGTAATGTAATGCAAGTTGGGTTTTCCCAGACCCCCCATACCTTGAAGAACTATAGTTTTCGATGATCGTTTTAGCAACACATCATGAAACATACAGTCAATTGCATGCATGCAAGATCTGGGCACGAAGCCATGTCGATCAGCTTGGGAGCGTGGAAAGCAGATGTGTTGAGTGATTGAGGGTAGTGTTACATGATTGTCTAAGTTCATTAGCCTTGAAAATGAAATGCCAAATCATAACTAATCACCAAGCTGATATAATTGAATTCCCGGCTGAGTCCTGTGTACCAACGCCGCCACAATGCCATCAATTTGATGACTGATGCCGTCCTTTCGAAGGTATGCTCTCGTATGATTTTTGACTTGTCCAAGCTCTTCCAACTCTTCAAGGCCAATATCTCCTATATCTCTGCCAACATCAATTCTGTCATAAACGCCAGGAACATTGGCAAACTTCTTTTCCATCTCGGCAGCCTCTTTCTCTGTTGATGTTGCCATGCCGTTCAAGATGTTCACAAGGCTCATAGGAGCCACTTTCTCCGTCAATGACTTTGGTCTCGTGAAGCTAAAGGCTTTGAGGATGCCAGCACCAATACTTAAAGTGCATGCAACAGCCCTGGTTTGTGCAAATTCGGACTTCGCTTCTGATATCAGCTGTTTTATAGGGTTATTGCAGCCAAGACCAGCGTCAACAAACACTTCATCAATCCCGTTCTCTTCAATGAGAATGCTTTGAAAGAAACGAGGGGCTGCACATGGTGCTCGAGCTGCTTCCCAAATCTTGCAGTTGGGACTTCGATCTTTAGCCAATGGCCATGTACGAAACTTGGTGGGGTCCCCTTCCACATGGCTTGAGCTGACAGCACACACGAAGCTATAGATGACGAGAAAGTTAGCATTACAGGAGAATTCTCGAGGGTGAAACATACGCTTTGCACGAGTGGCGAGTTTCTTCTTCGTCCGCAAGCATCCTGTCGTTGCCATGGCCATGCCCATATTTGACTTCTAGCAAAATTTTGACCGCTCTCTCCATATTTGATGACCCAAATGCATAACCGTGAACACTTTTCGATCTTTTGTTTTTGAAAATTTCTTTCCCCAAAGAAGCATAGCATCTGATAGCTTCTGCTGTTGAAAATCGAAGTCGACCAAGGAGCAATGCGATCAAACTAGAGTTGGTAAGAATCTATCCCAAGCTAGGAAGTCATGGAGAGTGAGCCTTACCCTCCAGTACTTGTTCCACATATCGTATCAAAATAATCTGCTGGTAGTAAATCAACCGGAGATTTGAGTGCCTATTTGAGACGGTTCATAATCTCGTCAAGAATGATCAGCTCGGATAGTCCTCGAATACCCCCACCATCTGTAATCATTCATTAGTGATTGTCGGGAGCCGAACGAAGTGATTTGCTTCTTACCAAGCGATAAAAGTCTCAAAGGTGGTGCATTTATTGCATCCTGCCCGGGAACATAAGTCGATGATTCGAAGGAAGACATAATCAATGATGTATATGGTCGTTATTCAAATGGAGACAGAGAAAAAGTGGAAAGAAGATGCTGAAATATGATGAACGTAGAGACTTCAAGTACAGTAGAAAAGATAAAGGTAAAACTCTCAATTGCAACCTCAGGTCTAGCATTTTTGTTTGTATCTGCGCTATAGACAGCTTACCATTCAAAAAAGAAAAAGAAAGAAGAAAAGACCTGAGACACGTTTCCCATTATCCCGACGGCAGATTGATGGTATCAAATCAAACTTCTCGGAAAAGGGCATTGCTTCCCAGAAATTCTGATATCATCACAGGTGGCTTCATCTCATCGAAAATGAAGGGGTATGCTCCATGCTCAACCGTTACAGTTGCACTCAATAACAAATTTTGATCGAAAAAGTAAGCTTAGTGTCAGTAGCTTCCCGTCGGTGAGAAATTTTCACTGGTTTTTAAGAACTGCTTTCGGAAGAAAATCGCGTCTATGGATGCAATTAGCCATACACAATTTCAGAGTCCACTATAATATCGGAAGACTCCCTAGCCCTTCCGCTCTCAAAAGAACAAAGTGAAAGTCAAGTCTCAATCTTCACCGACTATCCTCTGCCCTCTACTCCCAGCTTTTGTTTGCTTCTTTTCCCTCTCTTTTTCGATCCCCGAAAAACATACTGAATACCAGATCTCACTCTTCACTCTTCACCCATCACCCATTCACGACCTCTCCGCTGACTACGCTCAGCCTCCTACTCTTCATCTATCTCTCATCCCTTTACGTCTTCTACCACTTTCATTGTCCATTATCCATCCTCCATCTACTCATATCTGTTTAACCTCTTCTTCTCCCAGATCAACAGAATCAACAGAAAGCTAATCCATCATTACACTCATTATCCACTATTTTATCTTCAGCGGATGACCAGCGCCATCCATGACCGCCACTGAGCAAACAATCATCACAGAATCTGTCTAGTACCATGTTGAAAAAAAGCAACTTCCCATGTCTACAGATTCTTACTATCACAAACTCCTCGTCCTCTTTCATCCTCCATTCTTTTCCTTGCCACCGCACTAGCACTAGCATCAGTACTGCTGTTTCCCTTTCATCACCTGCATCACCTGCATCGCGCTCACTAGCCACTCTCTCTTCTATCCCATTTACCACTCTCCGCCTTTACATATATCAATCGGACTATCACCATCATTATCTCTCCCACCATTCCATCATCACCAATACCATCAAACCCCCCCTTATCACTCGTTTCACCCCAGAATTTCATCCAATACAAAGTAAGACACGAACTTCCGCATTAACGAATCCCTACCACCACCAGACTCTCCTCCTATCCCGAACAAAAAAACAGTCCTTAAGTCAATACCCAAACAAGCAAGCACTTCAATATTTCCTCAAGTATCTGAACTTCGACCTCCACTCCACTCCTGAATTTTCACACCTCACACCTCATACCCCCTTCAAACTTCAAACTTCAAACTTCAAACTCCAATCTCCTTCGATCCACCTCATCATACAACATGATTTGATTCGAATTGCCGAGATTGATTCCAAATTTTAATTCGCTTGAACTAATATCGTATCATATCATACCATATCACATGTCCTGACTTGACATTCATGATTCAAATTGATCTAATATGGTCCAATTTGCTTCATTGGATTCCAAATCCAAATCCAAATCCAAATCCTTATTTCAGTTCGAATGCAAACTTAAATTCATACTCACAATTCACAACTCATCACATCACCATATCATACCCACTACCATAGCCCCCCCCTCCCCCCGCTATACCAATAATCCCCAATGCAATAATAACAACTAACACCAGGGTATCCATCCACTCAGAGCTCCCAGTGATCAAGAAGAGATCAAGAAGTGATTATATACGCAATCATCTAGACATTGACACTCACCATTCTGCACTCTGCATTCAGCACATATACAAACATAAAAAGAAGAACCGCAGTAGAGATGAAAAGATTCCTAAACCTGATTGATATCATAAGTCAACCCACAAAAATAGCTGAGCTAAAAACTATGCTCGAAAATGATATTGCAATGCCCATATTCGCCGGCCAGCATGTTACCAATGCGTTCATGTATCAAAATACCTCCACCAAATTGTGATTCGGTTCTCCTCATTCTCTGACATCTCTTTTTCCTTCCACCTCAAAAACATTAGATAGCCATTTTATCCAAGATTTTCATCACTCCCTTGCCCTTATTTCCACCATCATCCAACTCCTCAATCAACTTTTTAACTCTCTCGCTCAAGGTAACCAAAACCTTTCGACAATATTCGAAACTTCCCGTTTGTTCCATATAAGCCACTGCATATTTCTTAACCTGTTCATCATCTGGCTTCTGTTTCAGAATATTGAGCAGAACGAGATTATCGGGGGCGGCGCGAATGGAATGGATGATGGGAAATGAGAATTTGCCTTCCGTTAAATCCTCACAGAGCCCCTTATTTTGCGAGTATTCGGGCGACGAAAGATTTTGATAATCGTCGCGAATTTGGAAAATGATGCCGATGAGGTTGACTAATGGAACACAATCCCTAGGCAGGGGTTAGCATGTTTCTGTTGATCGGTGGGGGCGGGGTACCCTATCTACCTTGAGGTTTTGCTCTCAGCTTGCATGAGCTTGACAGCGAGTCTGAAGAGCCCACCAGTCTTATTACCAACCATTTCCAAATAATCGTCTTCGGTGGGACAAGTGAGACTATCTCTCCAGAATAAATCCATACCCTGACCCCGATGAAGATTTAATAACTCTTCCGTGTAAATCGTAATAGCTTGTGGATTGTTGAGTTTTTGAAGTTCTTGCAATGCGCAAAAGTATACATAATTTGCAGAATTGATCGTTTGCGCCGTACCAAAAATACTATGTGCGACAGGTAATCCGCGTCGCAATAATGATGAATCTTCAACATCATCGACGAGTAAGGATGCCGTGTGCAACATTCCCACGACTTTGGTGATGACCTCTAAACTCTCCGGTGGTACCTCCAACCATTCATTGAATGCGGCGATCAATTGTTTTCTTATATCCTTTCCTGGATGTGCCTCCAAATAATCGTATGGACCGAACAATATCTTTTCCTTCTCTGGAGCCCAAGAACTCCTTCCATGAAATGCCATATCGTTTTTTGTATATTTATTTGGATCTGGAGCAGAACCTCCGTGGATTGAAGGATTCATGGCTCCCGAAGATTGAGAAGATTGTGCGGTATGCATACTATTTCTCTGACTGATCCAATCGCCTTCCGGGACTGGACGCAGGACAGATTTCGAAGCTGAGTGATTGATATTATTTTGACCGTTGGAGGAAGTTCGTGGAGGAATCGCGTTTGGAGAAGGAAAGTTTTCGGAAACCATAATGGAAGGACCTCTAGTTGGAAGAAGTCGCTGAAACATTTGGGACTTGCTTTATTTCACTCTTTGAATTGATAGGCGGGGTGAACAAGAATGTGATAAATTGATGCGTAACCCTTGCATGGATTTACGGCGATGAAGAAGGGGAATTTGTAATGAAGCTTCCTATTTCTGATTATTTGGATGCAATTACCAATGCCAATACCGATGGAGATGTAGATAGATAGATAGATGGATAGATAGATAGATAGCATGCGCGCGCCGTAACTGTAGGCAAGAATGGCTAGTAGCTACCTAGGTAAGTAAGATAGAGATATATGTTGGCAGTCAGCAGAATGTAACGGTACGGTTACTTTATAGTTTGCTATTTGTTTATCATTTACCCCAACTCATGCTTAAGATGATTAGTTTTGGTCGTGCAAAAGGCCGGGAGCTTGAGTATTTCTTCACGTGTTGAACAATAGACTTTCTGCAGATGTCTGTGAGAGTGAGGGTGGTGGTGATGGTGGTAGCAATAGTAGTAGTGGCTGTGTGGTATGTTTGTCTGGTCGTGTGAGAATACAGATATCATACCTAGGTAGCTGGAGGTTCTAGATACAATAAGTATCTTGATGAACATGCCATATTGGAAGACATGAGGCTGACGATAGCTATTTTCTTCTTCCTTTCTTTATAAAAAGAAAAAGCTGTATGGACCTTGATGCGTAGGTATATATGTGCATCTTGATAATTGGCATTGGGTAGCTACAAAGTAGGTAGGCTCGAGGTAGGGTACTAGGTAGATATCCATATCCAAAGATAAAATAGTTTCATATGAATATATTGCTATTGCGTCATGTATATTTCAAAATCGTGATAATAATAACAATAGAAATAAAAATAATAATAATAATAATAATAAAATAAACAAAACAAAACAAAACACAATCAACAAACTTCATTAAGAAAGAAAGGGCAATCAATACCCACAGACAAACTCACTCGAACCACTGGCTGTCAATGCACTCTTCACTCCATATCCATCAGCGAATACCGCAAGCTATCCTCGATTTTGCTACCTACTACCCAGTATCTTCCCTGAAAGCCTTCCCGTCGCTGGGATTCGTTGCCCTGAGAACGATTATACCCCGAAACCATTATACCAAACACCCAAAATTGTCTGTGATTCAAACTGTGCTTCTTACAAAATTCAAAATTTCTCAAAGAAGATAGATACCTACCTTCTTTCTTTCCCATACATTCTCTTCATCTTCCTGTATTAACATCTTCAAATAAAGCCATATTTATTCCTTTTTTCCAATTGTACGCAATCAATCTTTCGAGAATCAGATAACAAAAAATTCAATTCATTCACTCACTCATTCATTCATACAAGCCAACCAATTCACGCATTCAAGAACACGAACCCGAACACCAAACATTCAACAATGGAAGCATTACTTTCTCTCTCTTTCGATAATCTTTCTTCATATGATGCTTCCAAAATTCGCAAAGGCCTCCGACAGGTCGAAGGACTATTAGCCCAAATTTGTCTATCCAATTCTCCAAGATCCAATGTCGATAAACGCCGTTCAGGGATTGATCCGGGAAAAGAACCACCTCCACGAAAAGCTCTGAGTGAACTACCTAATGATGCCGCATTTCGAGAGTTCTTTCGATTACAGGAGGGTTTCGAATGGAATGTTGCTATGCGATTGGTTACCTGCTTGGATAGATTGATGGGAAAGACTAATGATGGACAAAGTGATTTGTTAATAATTCAAACATTGGAATTGATCCAGGGGGTTCTCTTGTTACATCCTCCTTCTAGGAGTCTATTCTCTAGAGAATTATACATGAATGTATGTATCCATTCTATCAATCGTATTTTCACGCTCTTCCCGGAATGATGTACATATGATATGATACTAACATTCCACAGCATCTTCTCGATCTCCTCGAACCAGTCAATTGTCCCGCAATCCAATCTGCAACCCTTCTCACCCTCGTCTGTTCACTCATTGACACCCCCAAAAACACTCGCACATTCGAAACTCTCGATGGTCTCTTAACCATAACCTCCATTTTCAAATCCCGCGAAACAAGTCGCGATGTGAAGCTCAAACTCGTCGAATTCCTATACTTCTACCTCATGCCCGAGACCCCATCACTACAATCATCAGGCTCATCAAGCTCCCTGGCATTAATGCAACGCAGTCCTAGCAAACTCCCCGTTGCAATCAATAATCGAGAAGAGTCAGGCAGAAGAAGAGCACAGAGCGAAAGCGAACACACAAAAACATTAGAGGAAAAACAAGAACTGCTTGGGAGATATCTCCATAACGTCGATGATTTGGTAGCAGATCTTCGAGAAAGTCATCCTTTTGGAGGAAGTATCGGGAGTTAATTTACGCGGTCAATGGAAGTTTTAAACGAGATATTGTGAAGGGGAAGGGGAATTGTTACGCATGAGATTTCCTTTGTACATTTGGACACGCATGTCACGCATTAATGGGAGTTATTGTTTGGTTAATTAAGATCGGGGCGTTGGAGGAATTCTATTTTATTCTATTTATCTTGGATTCCGAGTTTCTTTTAGGAAATTCATTCGGTTTAGTCTCGAGTAGTTACATACCAGTACCTACCTAGTGCACAGAGGAGAGAGTATAGATGAGCCATAAGGAGTTTTACCTTCTTCTTTAAATCTTCATGTTTACATCGTATCACGTTCTATCGAATATCATATCATTCTCCATCCAATATCACATCATATCAAATGAATATTTTCAATACTTTCACAGAAATGTAAAAATGTAAACGGTATTTCTCCCTCCGAAATGTATGCACAATGGAGTTTGCTTCTCCGAAGGTTGGTGTCTTAGCCGCTGGCTTGGGATGATATGATGTGCATATTGTCTAGACTAGGAGACTATGTAGTTTGGTAGATGGGTGGATGGGTGGATGGGTGAGTTGATAGGTAGGTAGATTGGTAGGTACATACCTAGTATGCATACATATATGTATCTCTGCATCTGAATTGGATTGTGAGTATTAGGTTGGTAGGTTGGTAGGTTGGTAGGTTTTTACTCACTTACTTACCTCGAGCTTATTTACTTACTTGCCTGTTTTGGTCCTGATGGTCGGATATAGTGGGTGGGTTGATGGGTTGATGGGTTGATATGGATGGATGGATATGGATGGATGTGGATGGATATGGATGGATGGATATGGATGGATGTGGATGGATATGGATGGATAATAGGTACCTAGGTAGGTATTTTTATGCATGAATATATATACATGTAGGTAGGTGTGGTATAGTGTGGTATGGTGTGGTATGGTGTAGTATGGAGTAATATGGAGAGGAATGATATTGGGGAAATTCGCCGCCGGGTGGTATACTGCATTTCCCGTTTGGTGATTGGGTTTTGAGTCTTGGGTTAATAACGATCGTTTGGGGATATGAATTATAAAGATGATTTGAGAGAGGTGAGTTGAAGGAGGGATAGAATGAAGTATATAATGTAGTGGATTGAGTGTTTATAGGTGTTGTTGACTGCTGATTTATTAAGGATAGTTAATAGTATCGTGAGAGATGATTTCAATAGGATTCTACGATACAGGTAGGTGGATAGGAATTGAGAGCGAGAAGTTTGTTTTCTTGGTTTTTGCTTGAGAGATGTGAGCTCGAGTGATGAATAGATACTGCCGGACTCTACTCGGGCTTTTACATTTGACTATCCGATTTTTGTTTTTCTCGCTCAATCCTTTTTATAGATATCTGTCTATGTATGATTATCATCTATTCTATGGTTGTTCTATTTTGTATATAAAGTACAACATGATCTCCCTCACCACACCATCCCAATAAACACCCACCCAGCATGCAAGTACATACATATCCTCAGCTGCACATCCAGGGTTCCAGAATCATCAACGCGAATAATATCAAGCGATATCTACATATGGCTTACGGCTGACCTCAGCTTCTGGCTGCTGTAAATGTTAGGAGATGACTGAACCGGGACCGGGTAGAATGGATATATCGAGATGTAAGATATGATAAGACTGGATTTTTAATCGGAGAGTTTGTTTGTCTGTTGGTTTGCGGATTGGATTTTGATGGAGGGTGCATTGGGTGTCGCTCTTTTGCGGCTGGGGAATCTCTTTTCCTGCTACTTTCTTTCCTCGTTCTTTGCTTTTCTATATTCTTTTAATTCTCCATCAGCGGTTCTTGCCCGAGGGGTTAAATTTCATTATTTAATAAATACTCATTGCCCTCAGTGTGCCACCAGTGGACGGAGACTTTCTACTTTTCCCCGCAAGCGATTGAGGGGATGTTACATACCTATATTTTTCTTGTATAGATATATCTCGGCATGGATCATTGTGTTTGAATCTCGCGATATAAACTATTTTGCATTATTCAAGATGCCGCTGTCGGTATCGATATTTCCACGGTCACAATGGCTGTTAGTATTCCTCGGATTGGGCTTCACGAATGTGGGACAAGTGCGAGGACAATTTGGAGCTGTGAGAATGGAAAATGAGGGGAATGTATTGAGTCCGAGATATTATATGGGATTGAATGAGGGGAAGTTGTTTGAGAGAGATACTGGTGTTTGTCCAAGTGGATCTCATTCTTGTAATTATTTCCAATTTTTAATTCATCTTCCCATCCTGCATCCTCTGTATCTTTCATGGCGGAGCCAATCTCAACTGTACCATGCGAAAAGCAATCACTAATCACAATCTCGTCTCAAAGGTTTTGATATCGATGTTGCAATATGTTGTTCAAACACCGAATATTGCATTATATCCCCCTCCATAGGTCCCTCCTGCTGCGCTATAGGCAGTAATTGCGATTCACCCTGTTCCTCTGCTTCCTTTCTCAGTAACAAAACCATCACCGTTTCGTCCACCACCACCGTAACAACAACCTGTGTTCCCCGCGCATGTCCCTCCATCTCTAACTACCAATGCGCTAGTTCTCTTGGCGGAGGATGTTGCAACTATAACGCGCAATGCGTCTCTTCAGACGGCTCCAGTGGATGCGCCGTCACAATATCTCCTTCCTCAACCCCTGCTCTCGTCTCCGTAATCCCATCCGGTTGCACAACCAACCAATTCGCCTGCGCTAGTTACATGGGTGGTGGATGTTGCGATAATGGATTTGGCTGTGCGGTTCTCAGCGGTACGAATTACTGCGCTGCTACCACCGGCACAGGATCCGCTATTCGCACAGGAAGTAATGGAATTCTAGCCACCGGAGTCTCAGACTCCAATGCCACATCTAGCAAACACGGCCTCTCCACAGGCGCCAAAGCCGGCATCGGCGTTGGAGTTGCGCTTCTCGTATTAGTATGTATAGGAGCTTGTATCTATTTCTTCACCATCCATCGTCGACGAGCTCTCCAATCCAAATCCTCCTCTCATCCCAATGCGGATATTCCACCCGCTGCCATGTCTCAGATTTCCGGCTCCCGACTCTCGCAAAAATCAGAGTCGAAAGCGGGATCGAAAATTTCGAGAAGACCAGGTGCATCTCCGCATGTGAGACAGGCATCGGATTATTTTGGGACAACGGCGCCAAGCGGACCGTTTACGGAGAGCGTGGGCACGAGTCCCGGGTTTGGGAGTCAGAGAGGCGTGCCGGCGACTCCGCAGAGTCCAAATGATATTGCGGCGCCGGTGGAGATTGGGGAGATGGAGAAGGATAGGGATAAGGAGGGGAATGGGAGGAGGAGTGGAAACGCGAGTGTGGCGACGACGCCGGGTGAGGGGTGGGAGTATGTCAAGGGTGGGAATTTTCGGGAGGGGATTGCGGAGTTGGAGTAAAGAGTGGGAAAGTTGCCTCATTGGGAATTTGGATGAGGAAGTGGGAGATGGTTTCTCGATATCACTTCCTTGCTTGTGTTTGGAAAATTATTTTGAGGATTCGTTAGGTAATGCACATGTAAGGAGTATTATACGGTTACTAAAGATGTTTTTTTATTGAAATGCTAAGAAGAATATTTTTCGATATTTTCAGTCATATATCCGATTACAATTTCAGTCCTACTCACTCACTTCTCACACTCATCTCATTTCGTGATTATTCTTCGCTGACTACCTAGATACTTAAATACCTATATTCTGCGATTTTTCTTCTCACCCGAGAAATTCTGCATCTCCCTCCCAACCAATCCCAGAATTACCAGCTCAGAATTCTAAGATTGTCACGAAATATTCTGGGGAACGTTAAGTGCAAGAGTTCAGGAGTGTTTTAGTCATAAACTGGTTGAAGAGGAATATTTTGTATATGATTGATGAGGGAATCGGGGAAAGAGATGGATATGGACATGGATAATTTCTGAAGATTGAGAGAGCGTTTGTGGGGCTTGAAGTGTGGATATGGGAGATGGGAGACGGGAGAAAAAAGCATGCAACCAATTTATCTGTCTAGTTATTTGCGGGACAGTACGATGAGCGAAACATCATACCTTCCGAATCCCTTGGAAAGAATTTCTTGAAATTCGTGGGTCCTGATTTGCGTACATCTGCATGTCGATTTCAATACCACTCTACTTTGTGTGAGTATATGGGGAAGTGACTCGGTGTTGTGATGAAATTACAACGTGATATGTCGTTGGAATATATAGAGAAGATGGCATACTAACAAAGCACGAATTATCTCATTCGACAGTCCGACTTCTTCCACGCTGATCCTACAATACAGGACAGAAAAGATCCAATCCAGAAACCAAAGATTTTGCGCATTCCGCTACTCACAATTACTTGCAATCATGACGATTATCGTTGAATACTGATCCTATCGGAGCCACTTGACATCTCACATCTCGTTCAAGCGTTTGATCTCTTACTCAATTTACTGAGCCTATATCATATCACTTTTCCATACCTACCCATTTGCCATGACCATCACAACTACCGCCTCAAAAGACACAAAATACCATCATCACTGCTTACCACTCCTATCAACACTAATATTACACTCAAATTTTGATGGAGTCAAACACTAAACAAGATAACTTGAAATGACACTCAAAAAATAAAATTTCAGAAACCAATTCAACAGTCTCGCTCATAGGGTGTTTTGTCGCTATTTAATTATATGGCGAGGGATTAAACTGTACCGCTTGACGTCAGTGGTGGTGATGACGATAATATCAATCGGAATGCACTTGAGACATCATAAGGTTGCAAGCGAAGCACAATAGATGGGTGGGAAGTAATTATATTAAAGTTCTACTATCCCAACAATTCTCTCAGTACTATCTACACCAAACATCCGACACTGCAAAAACATCCTACACCGCACACCAGAACAGAAACAAAAACTTCGCTAATATCCATCAATGATCACTAGGTAAACAAAGACTTCCGTTGAAAAAGCCATGGCGCTTTTCCATCTCGGTCAATTTCTCTAGTAGACGGCGGTCAAACTGAAGGAGGTAGGACCCTTGTAGCTCTGGGTGCTACCGATGGTGTTGGCAACCATGACCAAGTCGCTGTTGGGGAGCAAGTGGGTAGCAGTTTCGTTGCTAGCTACGGAAATCGGTTGGGAAACGAAGAAGTTGAGACCGGAACTATCGCGGGTAACCCAGAATGAACGGGAGGAATCGATGCAGGATCCGCCCCATTGTGGGATGTCGGGGAGGGTTCCGTCGGTGTTCTCGGAGACGAGAGCGCTGCATTTGACACCGGTGGTCTCCATGGTGCCGGGTTGGATCACGGAGAAGGAGTAGCTGGTTGCGGGTTAGTGTGTGGTTTGAGATTAGAATGGGAGAATTCTTACAGGCAATGGGTGCTGTGTGGGATGCAGCTGGCGCTGAACTCGGAGATGTTGTAGACGGCGTCGCGCTTCTCGACGGCGGCAGCCGATGCAAGAGCAACGGTGATGGCAGAGATGATAGCAGATGAGAATTGCATGTTTGCGGTTTGAAGATTGATTTCTTGACGAAAAGTTGAGAGGATTGGTTTAGATGTTGGTTATTGTGAGTGAAGATGATGAGATTGTGTGTTTGAATGAGGAATGATACAACAGGATAGATACCTCATTCTTATATATTCCTGCCATCGCTATACATTTCCTTTTTTAATGGAGTCTCCAGAGTGTGTATGTTTAGATACGAGATGCACGATGTACAGAGTACACACAATGCCGATCTGTGGAGCCGGCAATTCTCGCTCTCGTATTCAGTGGATGCTGTGACTTGGCTGTAAGTGGGACGAGGCGAACGTTATTGTTTGAAGGTTGAAGGTTGTTTTTGTTTGCTTGTATGCATGACATTGTGTCCCTACATCACATCGTACGTTGGATAAAAACTTAAGCACATTTGGCATTAATATTAAAATTACTGGGAAAGAGAATTGGTAGACCCAAGTCATTGGTATCCTAAACGACAACTACCTGGATATCACACAGTTACAATTAGATGTTTATTTTTGTAATCTCTTACAAACGTCACATATTTCTAATTTTGTCAGTGATGCATACCAGAATAAAAACACAACACCCAAAAGTTTCCATAGAATCACTAGAATCTTCTATACAGATTCTCTAGTAAATCATGCTGTAAGGTTATTCTTACGCTTAATTATCCCCGCAAATAGTATGCAGTACTTTCGGTACCATCAGGACCGGATATATACCCGCTGTGAAACTCCCGAGATCTGCTCCGACTATTTAATACGAACCCCTAAGAGGTAGTTAGCTAGGTCAACGGAACGACATATCCGAGTGTACAGTGGTATCGGTCTCCTCGATCGAATAACTAATTCTACGCGCACAAATAGCGATGGATACTTTACGAGAAGATGGAGATGTACTAATTATTAGGAGAATAAGTGACACAATTTACCTAAACAAAATCGCACCAGCCGCACCGCATAGCCCCTTTTTGCCTCACTCACTCCACTTCCATATTTTTGGTGGGGTAAAACCCAGTTTGTGGAAAGTCTAATTGAACGATGCGTTATTCAACGTGCTTGGCAATTAGGGGTCAACTTGTCAAAACGTGCTGCTGCTCCGTATTCTTAGAAACATGATGTATGTATGTACCTATTGTTGGCATATTTTGTATCGCTTCGCTTGCCATCTTTCGACACTCGCCTGACCTTTCTTTGTACTGAGTAGTGTAACTGGATTTTTGTCTATGGCCTGACGCTTGGATCGTTACCTGCTTTACTCAGGTCAATACGAGTGTTTGATCCATAGACCGAGTTGTATTCTTACACGTGTGGAATACGTTGACTTTGATATATCGACAGCACACCGCATTAAGCAATGCGCTCCTTGAATTGTTTTGGCAGTGGGTAAAGAAAGGGGTGAATCTTGTTGTTAGAAAAAATGCTCCTCGGTTGATAAAATCCTTGTGTTGATTTACGAGAAACCTGTCTCCACGTTCATCTCCATTTCATTTCATTTTCTTCTTTGGCCCGAGATACACACCCAACGGACATGACTGAGATCAAAGTTTTGAATGACAGATCACACCGGTTTTCAGAACATGAATGCTACGAAAATTGGAGATTTCGTATTCATCATTTCTGATTGTTTGGAATGAAGAACATCAAGAGTAAAGAGTAATTTGCTACGAACTTAATCGCACATCGAGATTTCATTGTTCTGGCAATATCATCGAAAAGTGTTGCGAGTATCCGTTGGCCATGCAATTTTCCACAAAATCTAAGAACCATTGTAACAAACGACTAATTTCGGGCGTCCTTCAACTACCTAGGTCTTTTGGGTATCAATTAAATATTGGAGCTATGAAAGTCCACCTTGTTGAGAATTCGACGACTCTGTTTTCCCACAACCAAAGCCGTCTATCATATTTTTGTCGAACCAGCTCTTGAGGAGTAACCATCATCTGGTACTTTAAGTAAGACTCATCAAGTTATTTACAATCAGCAGTATAGAAAAATAAGAGTATCAGAGGCTCAATACCATAATTATTCTCTTCTGATTTCGAACACAGTCTAATGTATATTTTCTGTCCTTCTTTTTCTAGTCTATCGCACATGTCTCTAGAATTACAAGCCGAGATGGGAGCCTGTTGGTGTTACCCCATTGGCTGGAGGAATTCGCGGGAAACTAGGGATACCATTTTGGCACGCCATCGCAGCATAGTGCGTAGTTCCTCCAAACCTATCAGGATTTCTCATCGGCGGGCAATTTGTTGACAATTCCTTTTCTTCTTCCGCCATTCTCTCATAATCCTCCCCGTTATGTTCGGGAAGGTGCGGCATGAAAAATTCGAATTGATACCTTTCGTTACCCGGAATCGGGAGAAATGGGGTATTATGAACATACTTTTCTTTCCGCACCTGGAATGAACTGCCGGGATACGACCCCTGATTCCTGTAATGGGGGGTCACCATTCTTCCCCCATATAGCCAATCACCAGAGACGCCCCATTGACCCCATGGAACTACCACGACCCAAGGCCCACAAGCTCCGGTATCTGTATCTGGTTTGAGTTTCTCCCAGGGGTTTCCCATCGAGATATTTGCCGATATTCGAACATGAGAAAAGCAATTAACACTACGTATTTCGTCACTAAAAGGCATTCCACCTTGATCAGCGGGTAGAGCACGCTGGCAAATCTCAAGAGCAGCTTTATAGTCACTCTGAGTTCTGCCTTGAGGTCTTGGCAAAATTTCCTCTAGATCTTGCCTCAAAACTTTGGAAGCCATACAAAGAAACTTTTCGAGAGTTGGCGCGAAGGCCGTCAATGCGTTCCAATTCTCGTTATCCTCTGTAAAAGTAGCATTTTGAGCTAGAACAGGAATGGTTATCCGCCCGTAGATTTTGGCCGCGTCATTTTCATGTGATTGCAAGTCGTTTGAGGGCCCGGATGGAATAGTAAAGTCAACCGCGGAGATAAATGGACGGATCGCTTGAAGATTGGTCTGATTTTGTAACCAAATTTCACGACTCCATAGTCCATCGTAATCCGGAGGAACCACAAGGTCACTCATATCTTGTAACTCAGGCTATTCAGCAGCCAGACGGTTAGCATTGAAACAACCAAAGAAATATCTGTGCATTCTAGAATTCAATTTGACAACGGGAGTGAATGGGTGGAAATACATACTTGAATAAAGTTCTCTTCAAAATCTATGTCGTATCGTTATTTTAACATAACCAAAAATCGATGATCTCTGAGTTGGAGTCGAGCAAAATTGTTGTTGTTGTTTATGTTCAGGTCTAGGAGTTCCTGGGAAGCAGAATTCAATTTATTACTTCTGTTTAACCCATCGTCGCACTTTCCAGACGATTGTTCAGTATTAGGGAGGAGAAACAATATGTCGTTCTTTCCGCTTTAAGATTGTTTGTTTATCATTCTATGCATATGTCACAAGTGGAAGGAACGAAATGGTAAGAATCCTCGCGCGTGAAGATATCAATGTATATGCGGTTTTAGAAAGGAAAAATAAGCCATACATTGATTTTCAAATTTTCTACTTCCCTCTCTGAATGTACGCTTGATTTTTGTGTATTGCAATTCCTTCGGGTTTCTTGCTAAAACAAATGATCTTTGAAAAATGACTATATTCCTCAAACGCAACCGAGTAATCATCACATCAAGCCGCTTAATTATAGCCCACGAATTCGAGTTTCATCCAAAAAGGCCTTTGAACCTTTTATTCAAAGAGTTACCTACAATCAAGTACTATGAGGCTATTCGGCCCCCTTCAATGTACCTACTGGCAGTCTGATTAGATACTTTTCGATAGGGAGGCCTTTGCAAAAGAGAGGTGATTCATCACTAACGCAAAAAACTACCTATTTCCAGCCTCTTCCCTCTCTTGACATCTCCTGTGGCAAGAGCTCTCAACTTCACTTTTATTGAAGCTCAATAGGGCCACTGCGATTTTCCTTATCTACTCAATACGAACTTTTGACTGGAAAACCCCCAATGACGAAAGCTCATTCAGGGCTTGCAACCCACAAAACAACTGTTTATTCAGGATGACTAGACTGCCTTTCCTGCAATTGAGTCCTTCTGTGCTTGACTACTTTACAACTGCCCGGAGGGAACGTTTGGTATGGGTTATTAGATTTTCAGTTCAAATAATAAGTAGCCTTGTTCTCTCCTTATGACATTCAAAACCCAATTCACTGCAATCCTCAATTGGAAACTCTAGACAGGCGGATTTGACCACATAATTTTCTTCATTGAGACTCGTATTTTCTCCATCAATTATCCTATTGGCCTGTTTATTTGCCTTTGCGAAATGAGGGATATGTATAATTGATCTGGAGAGCAGTATCAAAGGATAAATAAAAGGGAAACCTTAAGACTATCTCATTTCCCTTGGGAAAGAAGTTGTTCGGTAAGGAATTCGCCATCATCCCAGGAACAAACAATCTCTTATCCCCTAAGGTGCCAGAAATGGGCTCCAAAAGTGGTCTGTGCGATATACCTTGAATGATAAAGCCTTATTGGATCAAACAGCTATTTTAATAATTTTTCAATCACGTTATTTATAATATAGAATCCTTATTTCAGATTTCGATTTTTTATAATTTAAGTAAAGAGTAAAGATTGAAAATTAGTATGTATTATTATATTCGAAGTTTTGATATATAAGTGATGTTGATTGAATTTTATATTAAAGAATAAATGCGAATGGTAGATTATATTCAAGGAATCCTGATGATTTGATTGGCCAATAAGTCCCTGTTAAGCGACAGAGCCCATTTCTGGCACATCAGGGAAGATGCTGCTAGTGTTTTCATTGTCTCTGTCTCTTCTACCAGCAGAGACAAATATATCGCGACATCATTGGAAAGTTCTTGCTTTGTTGGGTATTCTAGGCCAAGCGCTACAATCTTAAATGCTCTGGCTCCTGTTCTGGTCTAAGCTTTGTAACCAGGGATTCCATGGACATGATATCATTATTTTTGAATTTACGATCTTGTCTATGCTGCGTCTTTGCGTGCATTCTTCAGAATATCTACAATACTTACGTGCCCAAATGCTTCTGCTCTCGACATTGGTGTTTGGTTATCCCCATCCCGTGCATATATATCAATCCCCTCAACATCAACGATCACACGCACAATATCCTCGAGACCTAACGCTGCCGCCCAAGAGAGTGGAGTGCGTCCATTTTTGTCTTTTCGGTTTGCGTCTACTTTTCCTGATGATAAGAGCACTTGAACGGTTCTCGGATCGGATTTTTCTAGCGCCCATGCTAGTGGTGTCCACCCGTCAACATCTTCTGCATCAGCTCCTACGCCGTTGCATTTGATGAGGTAGTCGACAATCTCATAGTGCCCACCACCTGCAGCCCATGATATCGCGTTCCTCTGATCTTTATCCTTACCAGAAATCTTTAGTTTTCTACTCTCGAGTAACAGTTTAATTACCTCTAGATGCCCAGCCGCAGCAGCCCACGATAAGGCATCTCGTCCAGAGAGATCTTGGTTCTGACAGTGCAGTCGATCTATCGTCAACAAATGTTTAACAATTTGGGTTTCACCACTTTCAGCCGCCCAAGAGAGCACGTTCCGCCCTCTTTTATCAACATGATTAACATCTGTGCCAGGATTTCGTGAGAATAACCGCACGATATCTAGGTGCTTACCGCCAACGGCCCAAAAGAATGGCGTCCATTTGTTCACATCTTGAACGTCCAATTGTACGCGAGAATCTTCAAGCAATGCTTTGACGATATCAACATGGCCATTACTAGCTGCCAGTGACAATGAGTCTCGGCCTCCAATGCCTTGAACATTTGGATCTATCTTATCAAGATTGAGAAACAGTTTTACAACTTCCAGACATCCATATTGAGCTGCGACGATCAGAGGATGTAGTGCTATTGAGACAGTCATGCCCTGCCAAACCCGAGTTTTTAGAACATCAATAATCTCTAAGTTGCCCTTCCTAGATGCCCAATACACAGCCGTTTCTGTGATATTCTGATCGTGCTTATAATCTCTTGCTAATACCGCATCCAGTATTTCAACGTGACCAAAGTAGGATGTGGCAATCAATGTATCGAATTTAGAAGGATATAAACACTCTGGCTCTGCAAAAAACCAGAAGTAACGAAACCAATTCTTGGCCCAATTCTGACTCGTGTTCAGTAGACTGAAGGCAGAGTTGAAAGCAATTTTCTTCGCTGACCCTGACCTCGAATAGTGCTCTGACCAATATCGAGCAGAGTAATCGAAGAGGGCATGAGCAGCGGCTATGTTTTGGTATGTACGGTAGCCTGTATATTCAATTTCTTGGAGAGTGATGTCTCCCTCAAGTTTAAATGCGTCCCAGACAGTATCCTCGTCCTCATGTTGTGCACTACTAGGTGAGTCAACATCAGTCGCATGCGCGAACTTATCGACCGCAAAATCGTCTAATAGAAGATATGACATCGTTGCCTCAGCCAGTAAGTAGTTGGCTTCCTCGACTTTGACGCCGAACATTTGAGATAAAGGATTATCCTTCCAAGTCCAAAGGTTTTGCAGGAATTCTTTAGCAGACTGGTGCACGAGGGACACTTTGTTATCGGATATTCGTACCAACGGACCTAGTATGCCCTGGATAGTTTCGCTGATATTAGGTTGGCACTCCCCCTCGACTTGCTCCATATTTCGATGGTGGGGTTGGATAGCCAGTAGAATTCGAAGTTCGTCTAGTGAAAGTGAGCGCATGCTACCAACAATAAAATGCAGTAGCTTGTTTGCTATGATCTGATAATCCGAATGAATGCTCAATAAAAAGCGCTCGTAAGTAGCTGTTAAGCCACTTGGGAGTTTGTTAATGATCCGCTGAAAATCATTCTGGGAAGCAAGGTATGTCCTCTCTAGGATATGGAGAATTACAGTCACCCAGAGGAAGGTTTGGTCGGCTCGTGAATATAAAGCATGTTCCAAAAACTCTCTTGTTTCAGGGCGGCACTGCGTCCTTCTTACTATTGCATCAATTCTTGTCCGTATGACTAAATTAAGATCGCTTTCGTTGTTCGAGTTGAGGTTCTCAATTGATAGAGTATACTCGGTGCGTTCGCGCGCCAACGCATATTGACGCCACAACAGAGGTCGACTGGTGATTAGAAATTTTATAGCATATGTACCAGAAGAGTTTTTTTGGTTCACAAGTGATGCAATTGCTCTCAACAAGCGATCTCTCGTATTCTCTTCGCATTCATCGATAGCATCAACAATGACATTTATATGACCAGCTTTTCGATCGTTTGTTATAGCCGTAAATATTCTCCAGAGTTCATTGAAGTTATCTGTCAAATGAGCTCCTTGCATATCATATGCCGCCTTGACATGTTTCACCAAGATGCGTCTTCGTACAATAATCTGATAGATGAGACTACGAATAATGGCTTTCGCATCTCTCTGCGCTTCAATCTTCTCGTCACAAAAGAAGCAGCAAACAATCAGTTTGGTACCTGCTGAAGAAATGCTAGATCCAAGATTTTCGAGTAGAAATGCTGACAAGATAGTCTTACCACTGCCAGAATTTCCACTAACCCACAAAAGACAGGCCTCTTTTTCTGATGACCAACGGACATATTGTGGATTTGTGAGCACCCATTCACAAGTGCCCTCGACGCGGCTAGGCAAAATAGACTGATACTCCAACATATCTGGCTTATTGAATAAAGATATACAAAGACGTTCAGTCTCGTTCAGTGCTTGCTTCTCTTAGCTCAAGTTTTTTCTCTGTAAATCTAGAATTGCAGCACGTACAATAGACCGAGGATGCAGAAGTCTTTTGACTGGGTGATGCCTTCGGTGGTAACCCAGTGTTTTTGTTATCCGTACTCCTTGCAAGTGATTTTGTCTTTATGAGTGATAAGCATCGTTGCAGTTCACCCACCACTTTCTGGTAACCATCCTCGGTCCTGTCAGCAAATCTGCACATAGACATATGATTCGCGTTGATAGTCTGAATTCGCTCACTTCCCGTAAGAGTAGATGAGATGTTTTCAACAACCTATGGAACGGAGATGATCAGCAAAGATGCAAGGAACGGCAGTTTAGAACCGACTTTATGATCAAATTTTCCATAATTCACTCCTGTCATTCCTTGTGCTTCTTGAAATGTGCAAACCTCAAAATGTCGATTTGGCCGCTCATATAAAGAAATGAACCCTTCATGGATGATTTCGAGGTCCGAACTGTTGAATTGAAGATTCCGGATGCTTTGATCGTTCGTACTAAAGCCCACAGCGGACACGATTCTACGCACAACCTCACCTAATTCACCCATTTGACTACCGCGGTGAGGGGTACCAAGAAAAAAAATTGCTATTGTAGAAAGATAGATGTCACTCAGATTCTTATCGGGTTCAATCGCAGCGCGCCGTATCACCTAAACGGATGGTCAATAGCCTTGACTGTGATAGCTTGTATGAGTGGCGATGTAAGAAGAATTGGCTTACATCTTTCACGATAATTCCTAGTCATCGTCAGCAGATTTATCGTGATGTAATCGGGAAATCCACTCACCACCCATAGAATGTGCAATAAAGACAAGGGGACGTTCTTTCTAAACCAGTTTTGTTTAGTAACACGATGATCAGAGAAATAGGAAACGTACACAATCTAGACGCTTGTTGCTTAGCAAGTAAAGAAGATCCTTTGCATATGCGAAAATGTTGTTCTGGTTTGTCGGGCCTCTAAAGAACTTGGCAACGACAGAATCATAACCCCAAGTAAATATTCTCGTGTTATTGCAATCATTTGGCAAAAGATCCAAAGGCCAGTATACCTCTTGTTCAGTTAGTTTTGTCTGAGAAACTCTGGCTTTGGGTTTGCCTCTGGAAAATATATTTTTGAGACTTCGGCGAGGTTCGTCTTTAGTCGTGGCTTGTGAGGAAAAGTCAGTATTCGGTATGTCTTTGCTCTGATGAGTTGCGCACGTATTTCTTTTGCTGTCCAAGTTCTTCGAGGATGGCCTTGCAAGCCATGAACAAAGACAATACTATGGTAAGCTAATATTAGCTGATGTTATGCTGGCTTTTGGAGAGACTTATTACTCTGCGATACAGTCACTAGGCTCGTGAAGCACAGACAGCCCTATGTCGTGTATATCCATCGATGCGCCCTGTTATCTCGATCAATGTTCCGAAAGCACCGAAGCATATAAGATATTCCACAAACCATTATTCCTTAGTGCTGTGAGTACGACAACGTTGCACAATCTCGAGTGGAGTGCGGCACGATGATAGTATGTTTCTAATTGAATAGATGGCGATTGTTGGTTTTTGCAACCACAACAGTGATTATGTCAGCCAATCGATAGGCGTATCTATCGTCATGCAAGGGTGCTTGCACATTTTAGCACTAAATCCAATCAAAATACAGAGCAACCAGGAGACAGAGATTTCGCTGTAAGCAAGCTTGTGCTACTTCTGTATTGATACCAGGATTGATGCAATCTACTCTTTTCAGTGTAGCATTAATGGTTTCTTGTAGCTATAATAGATGATATATCTATAGTTAGGAGAGGTTTATTTCAGACAATTAATAGAGCGTAGTGTCTGTATATCGATAGCTATGTTATTGTTGTTTTGTTTTGTTGCTATCGAGGTCTGTAAGAACAACCTCGAGAGAAAACTGAAACAAACGAGTAGTCTAATGATTTGTTCACTTTCTAAGGATATATAACCCTACCGAACGAAATTGCCATTGTACTCGATAGGAAAACGGAAACTATTACGACGAAAAATGTTACTGGAGTCTGTTGTCGGCGACATGGTATCAGCAAGGATTCACCAACGGAGGTAAGTTCTTATTACCGATATCAATACCACCGTCGCGCCAACGTGCATACAACTTGAGAATCAGTATGTTTACTCTCATATGTCATTTTGACTTCATAATGCTGTTTGTGACATCTCTACTCTTCCGGCGAACTTTTTTTTCACGATGAAGCAGGTAAAACCCGAGCCATTGGCTGGTAATGAGATGAAAGAGGAAGAATCCCTATCCGAGCACATCATCAATGAAGAAGATAGTTCGAAAGAAGAACTCAAGAATGTTTCAACTAGGCTTGCAGCTGAGAACAATTCTCGACCAGAGAAATTTGAGGGAAGCGATACCGTTCAGAAGAACGATATTCCTGACGAAAAGACAGTACTCGAAGAGCAAGAAGTTCTATATACATCATTTTCTAAGTGGGAGAAGAGACTTCTCGTCTTGATAGCTACATTCGCCACTTTCTTCTCCCCTTTCACAACTCAAATTTATTTCCCGGCTATCAATACCATTGCTGAAGACTTGCATGTCACCAGCAGTCAAGTAAATTTGACAGTCACAACTTATATGGTAAGTCTCGTCTTATTCCTTGCTACATCGTCTCACACAAAGCCATAGATTCTCCAAGCTATAGCTCCGGCTTTCGTCGGTGGATTCTCGGATACAGCAGGTCGTCGCCCGGCTTACATTATCTGTTTCACGATTTACATCATATCAAACATAGCTCTCGCTCTCCAAAACAACTATGTCGCTCTCCTCATTCTCCGCATGGTGCAATCAGCTGGTGGATCCGGTACTGTTGCTTTAGCAAATGCTGTAGTAGCCGACATTGCCACTTCCGCTGAAAGAGGAATTTACGTTGGTTATGCATCCATGATGGCTGGATTTGCACCCGCAGTCGGTCCTATTCTTGGCGGTATCATATCCCAATACACCAGCTGGAAATGGATTTTCGGATTCCTAGCAATTTTCTCAATGATCTTCTTCATTCCACTACTTCTTTTCATGCCTGAGACCTGCAGAAAAATCGTAGGCGACGGATCAATACCGCCACCGAAATGGAGTCGTTCACTCACCAATTTCCGTAAAGAACATAAACTTTTAAAGCAGGGTATTACTCCCGATTACTCAAAACGCGATGAATTGGCCGCAGCCCGGAAATTACGCTTTCCAAATCCATTGGCAACTTTACGAATAGTATCGGAGAAAGAAGCGACACTTTTACTATTTTATGCCGGAATTGTCTATGCAGGTTTCTATGCCATCATTTCCGGAATGCCTTTTCAATTCCACGATATATACGGCTTTGACGATTTAAAAGTCGGTCTTATGTATCTTCCCATCAGTGGTGGATGTTTCCTCGCCGCTTTCACACAGGGTAAAATCATCGACTGGTCTTATTTCCGGGAAGCTCGTCGCTTAGGAATCACAGTTGTGAAATCTAGACAACAAGATCTATCTCATTTTCCCATCGAAAAAGCACGATTGCAAGTGGGATTTCCCATGATTTTGCTTGCAAGTTTAAGTACCATCACCTATGGATGGATAATGCATTTCCGGGTAAATATTGCAGGACCTTGTGTGATTTTGGTCGTGCTAGGGTATACGTTGATTGCTAGTACGCAGGCTGTTAGTATTCTAATTGTAGATGTTAATCCTGAGGCTGCAGGGTCGGCGACGGCAGCGTTTAATTTGGTGAGGTGTTTGTTGGGGGCAGGAAGCACGGCTTTGATTGTACCGATGGTGGATAAAATGGGGTTGGGGTGGTCATATACCTTTATTGCCTTGTTGTATGTCGTCTTGAGTCCAATGTTGTTTGCGGTTATGAAATTGGGGCCGGGCTGGAGGAGAGAGAGAGCGGAAAAACAAAGGATTGGGGAAGAGAGGAAAAAAGACGACGAAGCCGTGAGGGATGGACAGGCTTAGAGGGACCTCGGCGATGGGTAAAAGGAGGCGAAATGTTGTATTGATGAAGTTTAAATGATGCTAATAACCTGAAGTAGCTGAGGAGTGCCCGCAAATAGACCTTCCTTTTCCAACCAGAATAGTACAAGTTAATGGTTCCTGCATGTAGATTTTGGTTGACTATATATATAAAAATGTATTTGATGTATAGATGAGAACAACAATTCATCGGGACTTCCGCTGACTGCAAGATGGGTCAAAGAATCGAAGAAAGCAACAATAATTGCCCATGAACCTAAACCTTTTCTTCTTTCCTCGCCAACGATCAATTCCAATTCCAATCACTCTGACTTCTGGAGCTTCTCTAACCCCTCTCTTCTTCCAGTACTTTCAGGATCAAGGTATGGTCTTTCACCTAGACTCACGGCCCTTTGACCAGCCCTCTCGCCCAGTCCCAGATTTATGTAATCAGAAGTGGCGACATGATACTTTTTTCAAAAATTCGTCAGCTTAGGGGCCGCTGTAAGTATGGGGTTGGAGAGCTCATACATTCGACCTATTATCCCAAATCGCCAAATCGTTGACATTCTCCCACCGATGTCTCACTTGGAGATCATGGTTATTAACCACAAGTCTCAAGAACCATGCCAGCAACGCATCGCTTTCGATAGCTGTGAGGTTGTTGATATGGGAAACATGATGGCCAAGTGCAAAGATCGATTTCCACTTTAATTTCCTGTGTTAGCCTTCAGATCAACCTTCAGACGAATGGGATACGTACGCCTGTGACAGGATTTGTTCTAACAACCGGATGAACAGCTTCCAATTTTTCGCCAACATTCTCCAGTGCACCCCTTTCTGCCGAATAAAGTTTAAATCCGTTCTTCTCTGCCGCTTTGTTGAATTCCGGTTGCGCATAGGTAGCTGCTAACGTCTCAAGAAACTTCTGTATAGGTTTCGAGATTCGATCATAGACCTCGTATCCAGAAGCCCAAAGTGTATCACCTCCAGTTTTTGGAAGTTCGGTCAGTCGAAGTAAGGCATAATCAGATGGAATAGGTTCAAATGAGATATCGGAATGCCAGTCTTCTTTAGCACTTTGACGATTTTTGGCTTCAAAATTTCGATCATATATCTTTTTGGCTTGGGCAGATGATATCACACTTATTTCATCATCTTTCCCGCCGTGCTCACGACCTGAGTTGGACACAGGATGAATGTGCTAGGATAGTGTTAGAAATTTGGATATCTCGAGCGAACGATACGAGGTTTACTTACTAGCTTAGAGGTTGAAGGCTTGCCGGAAAGCTCACCGAGACGTTGGACAAGTTCTTTTTGAAGGTCATTCGTTATATCGTCTTGCTTACGGAAGAACACAACGCACCGTTGAGAGACTAAATGATAGGTAAGGAGTTGATATTAATAATCACAACGTATGAAGTTGACTTACTTGTAATAGCCAAGTCTCGAAGCAAGTCATCTGAGTTGGGGGCATGAATCCATTCTGCGAGATTTACTCCAACATATTCACGACCGATGATTGGAGTGACGTCGAAACTTTCAAATTGATCCAGAGCGCCACTTAGTTTCAATGGCACTCGGTGTTGTTCTTGAGGCGCGACACTGGGGGCCACTACAGAAGGTAAAAGCTTCTCAATGTCTGGTAGTTCCTGAGATTTTGCGCCATCGTTATTAATTTTATCTGATGATTGAGGTGCGATCTTTTCGCGAATATTCTGAGTGGTTTCAGAGATAGCTTCGATCACTGAAGGGGCCATTTTAGTTTGAGAATTTGGAGACGTGATAGGTGCACTAGCTTGAATGAATCGAACGATCGATAAATTGTGCAAAATTAATGGATTTATAGGAGCAAACTCTTACTGATATATGCAAATCTCTCGACTACCAATCTGATTCCTGGGCTACATATGCGATGGCGACAAAGCTTTGGATATTGACATCATATCCTGAGACTATAGGTTTAATATCATACCAGTGCATTCTTTAGATTACCATGATCCCAAATTCCTGATTTAGACTCAGCATAGAACCCGATACGCTCGTGACACTAATCACAACGGAAAGCCTATCGTAGAACGAGCATATGAATATTGGATCAATGTTTCATCATATACTGGTCGCTTGATTGGAAGATAAGATGATGGCAAGAAAATTGCCAAACAAAAAAGGCACCTACCTAGCAAATCATACCATGATTTCGCGATGCATGGGGAATGATGACAATACCCTAGACTGTTGCGTGCGAGCGGGGTGCAAGAACTCATGTGAGCCACTCGAGCATTTCTCAAGAATTTATACCAGCACTTCAAATATCCTGTATATAGTACTAGTCCCTTACCATCAGAGACCCGAATATCGTTGAAAGACAAAAAAGACGCTCAACGCGATACAACTGTCGAGAACGGGCAAACGCGTGAACTATATTTTTGGTTTGGATCACGTGTGCACGTGCGCTTCCCATCCCCTCTTTCTTCGATATCGACACAGATTCTGCAGTTGTACTTTCCAAAGTTATCTTCGTCAATTTCCTATGCGTATTCTGTGTCTTAATCATCATTAGGGAGCTTGCTCCTGCTATCGTTATTATGCTATTGCAGGGTTCCAAGTTGATGATAAGAGATATCGATCAATTACAAATGTGACCATTGCAGCCGTGGCCAAGTCGCGATTTTTTGGAATATTGTACGTCTTCTTTCACATTTCATGTTTGGGGAGGTAATATCTAGTGATTGGAGTTATCTTTTGTCTCATAGAGCTTCCTCCATGTATCAAATTTATCTGTTTCATATTCCACGAAAGTTTTGTCTCTCTATCGCATGGTTTTAGAAATAACTGTCTTTTGAACAGTAATGAAAGGTAGTTCAGATCATTCCGATGATCTTATCTTGCCCATCAATTACCTGGCCAAAGCTTTGCATTTGAATCGAAATGGGCGCAATAGTGCATATAGTCGCTCTCCGCTGCAATACAATGTTGCGGAAAAAGCGACCAGACTTCCGATAACTTTAGTTCTCCATTTTTGAAGTGTTCTAACCACAAAATCTCGCTAACGAGTGGTTGCGGTATTGGTGGACTTCGTCAGGAGTGATATTGGACGGCATATGTAACAGCCATATTCGTGCTATCAGTTCCAACAAAGCAACCGTGTTTAATTGAGTTTTGATTTGTTCATTGCCATCAACAACGCAAATATTGGTATTCGCAAGCGCTTCCATAAACTCTTTGCCCCTTCATTCGAAGTCCTGGAAAATTCGAACCTCAATTCTAGCTGAGAGAACGCACTACCTCGGTCGTCACTATGTCTTCTTCTCAATTACCAACCAGAGCACAAAACATAAGAGGCCACGGTTATGTTCGTGACCCAAAACATTATGACACTGTTCAATGTACTCTCAGTCAGTTCATGTACTACACAACTTTTGCAAAACTATCCTTCCGAGCTGCAATCTCAAAATTGGCGAAGCGCAACAGGAATGTGCCAATTCTTGGCATTGAACATTACGAAAAACATTCGTCGTAGCGCCAAAGTGGATATGCTGACATTCTCGCCAACGATCAAATGCTGACCGCGTTTGTCAACAGTTGGATTTGTAATGCTCACTGAATTGCGCCTCATAGCAGCAGCATCATACAAAAGCCTAGGTACCAATTTACGTCAAAATCACATATTTGTGTCAAGACTTAGTCTCCTTTCTCAGTATAAAAAGTGTCTATTGCTGATCCCCAAAAAGGATTATCCATCCATAGCAATCAAGATGATCACAACAGAAATCGAAATCAATGCCTCACCAGAGACTGTCCGAAGAGTGGTAAGTGGTGTGACCCCTGCTACAGATAAATATGATCTTTAATTCTCAGGAATCCAGCTCCTCGATTTTTCTAATATCAGTAAATGGCATACCGGATTTGTGAAGAGTATTACACCTTTAGACACCAGTAATCCTCTTGCCGTCGGCAAAAAACTTCACTGCGTTATGAAAGATTTCGAATTCGAGTCAATTATTACTGTAAGTACATCCGAATATCCATATTTTCTCTTCAACGAACCATTTAGAACAACAAGAACCTAGCCAAAAAAAAAACTGTATTGATATCTCGTTCTGGAATAGAAAAACTCTCCAAACAAGTTTGCATGGCAAGGACCACCTGTTATGACTGTCTCCGGTCTCCATTCTTTCCTTATTGAACCGAGTAAGAGTAACCCTGGAGGCACGATATTCACACAGACGGAAGAGTACTCTGGAGGTGTTTCGTTCTTGATGCAGCCTTGGCTCCTGGGAAAACCTATCAAAGGCCAATTTGAGGAATTTAATACGGATCTGAAGAAGAAGTGTGAGAGTCCTTGACTAGGTACTTTCTAGGGAGAGCATGGGCCTACGAAGGATGTTTAACAGGAATACTTTTTTGTTTTCCTGGCAGGCGTTGTGGATCTGGGAAGTCTGGATGCTGTAATCTATTATATTGTTGATAAACTTATACATGACTTCATGCTTTATAGAGGTAACTAGTCAGGCTTGTCAATATCTCGAGATCCTTATAAAGGTACCGAGTGACAAGTATGGATGCCAAGTATTTGCATCAAGAATCATCAATGGAAGATACCGTACAGTAAATGAAAAAGGCTTCTGATGTTTCAGTCATTTGAATTATTAATTTCATTGTTGTATTTGGAATCAAGCTATGAAATCCAGGCAATTCCCTACTAAGGAAAGCAAAATAAAGATCCTCCCAATAAATCTCCATGAACCCTAGACGTGGCCATAAGATTTGCAACTTCCTCATATCTCTATGCAATCTCGCCCGCTAGTGAATAGAAATTCAAAGCTCAACGTCCAGGCTCGCATATGCAATCTAATATGCAATGCATCTCGAATCGAATCTATCCTAGCCACACAGCCAGCCATCTAAACCATCATTCTCAAAGAATGAACTAATCTAAGCAGAAGATGCAGCAGTGTTAACCCCCCTCTCCTTACAATACTTCTCAACTTCCTTCTCCAACTGCTCCTTCTGTCTCATGACTGCCTCCATAACATCCTTGACATGCTCTTTCTCCTCGCCCATTCCCTCACCCTCGTTACCAATCTCCTTCCAGATTCTCGTCATTTCACTCAACACCGCACCGAGTTGATTGGGCAACCAAGTAACAATTGGAGAGCCACCTGTTGCAACTGGATGCGTGGTTTTCTTGAGAATGTATTCACGAGTGAAACACCAATGACGCCATCTAAAATCACGGACTTGGTCCATGCAGAGGAGATAGAGAGCAGTGGAGGTAGGAGAGGACAGGGCGAACGATTTGAGATCAACAGCCAAGGAAGCGTTCTGAATGTGTTCGAGGAATTGACGGTGGTTTCCTGGACGATAGGAACGGAAGTCCTTGAGGATTGATGTCAAAGGAGTAGTTGGCATGGGAATATTTAGGAGGTTATCCATGAGTGGGATCTGGACTTAGTTAGACAAGTGATTTTGTTGAAGATTCTTAGCAGAGGAAGAAAGGGATGGAGAATATACCATAGAATCATTAGCACCAGATTCACCACGGAAACTCAAAGGTTCCTCAGAAACACCTTCATAAATGACACCATGTGGAAACATGGATTGGCTGGTAATACCGAAAATGAATGTTCTAAAAGAGGTGTAATCACCAGGCTTCGATTTCTGCCACATGCCTCATGACGTGTCAATTTCAGTCGTCTAAGATTTAAAAATGCAAAAGGGGAGGAATAGAAGTAAGAAACATACCATCCATAACAGCGTTGACTTTAGTCATAGCGCCCAAAACCTTTCTCATACCTCCCTCAAATGAATCTCGATCATGTTTCTCAACAGCTTCCAAAGAACTGACAACACCATCAACCAATGGTCCAGAGTTAGATACCATGTCTACATGGACGAGGACAAAGCCAGCTTCACTGGAAGTATGATCGAGACCATGTTCGAAGGCACGGATGAGGCGGAAGTTATCGTATGTGTAGCCTTTAGCTGGATCCTCAAGACGATAGTTGTAAAGAGCATAAGAGCCAGCATACTCCATGAATGGTTTGAAACCAGCACTATGGATGGATGAGATTAGTATTTGATGAGACAAGGTTGGAAGATGGATAGTTGTAAGTGAAGTCAAGGTGATGGTGATGGGTGATTATGAAGAGTGAAACAAGAGTGAGAAATATACATACAGTTCAGCACACCTACTAATAGGCAAACTAATAACCCTAGGTAAAGTCTGTCTTCCCAATCCATACTCTTCACCTTTAAGAAATCTCTCATGACAAGGTTCCAAAAGATACGCACTAGCTAAGAAGCTATAGTCGCGATAAAGAGCATTCATAAGAGGTAAGTTATCTTGATACTTATTGATAGCATCAGTAAGATCTGGGAGCTCGTTGAGAACTGTCTCTCCAAGGGTGAAAGTAGCTAGAAGACCTGGCTTGCCATCGAGAGTCTTGATAGGCATGCGTTGAAGGATAGATTCTAGAGCATCGAATTCGGAGGGAAGAGCAATGATAGGTTCAGTACGTGGAAGGAAACCTCTGGTTGTTGATACCATGAAAGCTGGCAATGAGTTGTCTTCTGGCTTGGTATCCCTGAGGACCTCGAAGTGTGGGAGAGGGGTGGGAGTAATTGAACCCATGATGAAAATGAGGTTGAAAAATGAGTAAAAGGCTTGTGTTGAAGTGGGAATGGGTGTAAATTGGTAGAAAAAGGCGGTTTGGAAGTTCTTGAAGTTTTGTAGAAGTTGTGTTGTTAAACGACAAAGAGAAGTTTCAGCAAAAAGTGCGAAATTTCTGTCCTTTTTATCTTGTTCTTCGTGGCCGGAAGGCATTCCGGCCACAGCAAGGACATGACCTCTCGCTCCTGCTAAATGGGTATTCGCAGTGGATTCAAGATAAGAGATCAATGATGAGTAGTAGAAAGTATTCAATTGAATATCGCCATTGTCAAAAGGATGTTAAAGAGTAATATATAAGATTTTGAATCATTGACAGAAATCAAAGGGGGAAATGAGGATATACCCGACCACGTGTTTGTGCATCTTTAGATTCACCCCAAAATTGTCTGATTTATGCTTTCATGGAACTGTCCATGAAAGCATTAATATGTTCAGTATGAACTTCCATATGAACTTTCATACAACATCCATGCTTTGATCATAATAGTTTGTTCTGACATCAAGAAGTATTAACATTGGTGATGGTCTTTCATTTCTTTGTACCACCACCAAATACCTTCGTTGATAACCCCTTTATTATGATTGGTGAATTGGCCGGAAAATCGACCGCGGTGGAGAGTCAGCTAACGATGATTTTATGAGATAACATTAACTAAATGATTGGTCAAATATTCTCATGATAAAGCTAGATGTCTCACGAAATTAAGCCGGAACTTTGATAGCAAGAAGGGTCATGTGACTATCACATGCAATCATAAGTGGGGTGATTTGGAGTTTGGTTATCGTTTTCTAGTTCAACTCTCTTTGATCTGGAGGCTCAAGTTTATTAGTATGTGAGTATTGAAAGCTTTGGAGCAAGAACAAATAGAGCAAATAAAGACACAGTAGATGGCTTCGTAGGGAATTTCACAAATCACATTCAAGAAGGGTTTCTTCGAAGTCATGCTGCACTGACGACGACGTGTGGTTGCTTCAAATCGGCTACTATCGGCGAGGAGTACCTATTTTGATGGGCATTTCCCGTGACTTTTGGGTATTTTCCTCCAACACTGCTGCAACAAGATATCAAGGAAGTCCTTGGCATTTACAAAGCCAAGTGCTCATGAATCATAGTTCGCACCGCTTATGCTATCCGAAAATACGCTAATGGTTTCCTCACAATTATCGTCTCGAGTCCAAATAGAATGCTTTCCTTTTGAAGTTATGAAGTAAAAAAAGTTCCTCGTGGAAAGCTACCAAATTCTCGAGTTGCTAGTGCTCCATGCGCTTGCCATTATTTGCTATTGAATATGTGTGGAAGCTTGAAGTTGACATCCATATTCGAAAAATAAATAAATGAAAGATAGTGCTCCTGTACATTTTTGTATGTTCGTGATGGGAAGTCGCCATCGAGCTATCGATTCTGCAATCATGTCAAGTAATGGTTGAGGACAAGGTGATGATGATACATGAATCCAAAGTCTTGGGTGTGTCTGGTCGTTCTTTCCCATAGAGCTGTGAAGCACATCTCCTCCCCAGCTGCATTGTGTTATTTATTTTCCTACTCTCACTTGATTTCTTTTCACTCCACGTTTACGAAAATTCGAAAGCGACGCCATGTTCTCTCTTGTGGTAGCCTATAGTCTCTTCAGCTACGCAGTGGCTACAAATGCCTACACAAAATTTGATACGACTTGTGCAATTCCAGCAAAATCAACTAATTATGTTTCACCACCCAACAGTCGAGGAACTCTCAATATTCTTTGGACATGTCTATTCACAATCATCATCTGTACATGGGCAATTCAGAATCTCAACGTACCCCAGCAGCGAGCCAGACGAGATTCTGGTCTGAAAGATGGTATAAGATGGAGAATAGAACATTTCTTGACTATTCTTAAATGGATGATAGCCACTATCCTTGCTCCAGAGATCCTACTTGCCAAAGCTTGGAGTGATCTTGATGTCGCACGGAAACAGCTCGAAAAGTTTAAAGCTTGGGCTGCTGATGATGATGTCGAGTGGACATTAACCCATACTTTGTTCGCAAACATGGGTGGTTTTGTAATTCAAAGTTGTCCACCATCAAGTGAAAATAACAATATCGAAGCTAAGCCCAGCGTTGCCCTTGACATTCTCGCCGGTCAGACACCACACCCATCTTCGATTGAGGTTTCTACTCCATTAATGGAATCATCTACTGGATGCGTATCTCCGGATGCCAATGACGCCTCAATCTTAGTTAACGTTTCGGATCCAGGTGCTACAACTGATACCCTTATAAACTATCCCAATCCGTACCATCTGACCGCTCAGCAAATCCTCTCACTTCGACGATGCGAGCATATTCGACTTCCCAACATCACACTCGACGAAATCGACGACAAAAGCAAAAACGACACTCTTGTTCAAATGATCGCAACCACCCAATTCCTCTGGATCATCGCCCAGATCATCGTGCGAGCAATCAACGGCTTAGCAGTCGCACAACTCGAGCTCGCCGTCATCGCCTTCTCTACCTGCGCATTTCTGATCTACATCCTCAACTGGAGCAAACCCAAAGGCGTTTCAATCCCCTTCACAATTCTATCCTACGAAGGACCCATCCCCACTTCCCTCCTCGATTTCATGAACAAAGATCTCGATCGTTCATCCATGCTTAACATAATCCTCAACAACCCCTCTGCATTCCTCACATCCGGCGTCCCAATCCCAAATGATACCATCTATCCGTCTTCAGACGAAGAAGAAGCCTGGCTCATCGGCTTCGAATTCGGCAGCATAGTTTTTGGATGCATCCACGTCGCCGCATGGAACTTCACATTCCCAACCCATCTCGAGCAGATTCTCTGGTGGTCCACCAGTATCTGGTGTACGGTATTCGTACTCATCTACACCCTGGTTCCCTACTGCGGCATGATATGCTGTGGCGATTTTCGAAGAATTGCCTCGCCTAGAAAATTAGCTTGGGGTGCGGCTCCCTTGTTCCTTTTATACGCGCTGGCGAGGTGTTTTTTGATGGTGGAAATCTTTAGGAGTTTGTGTTTTTTACCCCCCGATGCGTTTATTGCGACGGTGATGGAGAATTTCCCTTATTTTGGCTGATATGGATGGTCTGAGCTGTGTGCTTGGTTGGTACGTACTGGGATTGAAGAGAATGTATACAGTATTATGGTATAATTGGTGTTAATATGAGCTTATGGCGTCAACATGAAAGCAATGCTTTGTTGTTTCTTGATACAATATTACTTTTCTATCGAGTTTCCGCGCAGTGAAGTCGAAAATCGGCAAGGTGAACCCCGTCCTGTACGAAAGCCCGCGGCAGAAGGGCTGTAGAAGGTGGACTCAGCTGTATTAGCGATGCCAACTCTTCATCGCGTCACCTGAATTTGTCTCTTGTACAAAAAACGAATGTGGGGGAATGAGTGACCTGGGATGAGTGCGCTACTTCTTATGATGGGCTACACTTTACAGAACTGAAGAAGATAAATTGCGTGTGAAGAGTTCATGAAATTGAGTTTCTGAAGCTAGTTGATCTAATTTCTCGATTGTTGTCATCTGTGTCGTAATCATTAAGAATGTTACTAATTATTCATGTCCCAATGTTGCCCGGTTCCTCCCCTAGTCCATACTGCCGTTATTCGCCGATAGTCTATGCCCTGAGAATTATATCTTAACCTCAGCAGGAATATTAACGCTTTCAAGCTTAAGTCCCTTTTTTAATTCACTCTTGCTTGGCATTTTTCCTCTTCTCATCAACTCTGACGCCTGTGTCATGATTGGATCAAATTGCATAGTACCAACAGCAACGACAGTCTCCCCTTTACAATAATAAGCCACAAACTTTGCTTTCTCTGGCTCGCCCTGCAATACAAGATCATCCCAACCATTGATAGTATTACCACAATATCTGAGTTGTGAGCCAAGTGCTGACCAGAAGATTGGAATGAACGCTTTAGGCTTTGCGGAGGGGTTGTTGATATGTGTGGCAACACTTCTTCCTGAGTTTTGTGCCACGTTCCAGTGCTCAATTCGGGCTAAACTTCCTTCGCCACCAGGACCATTATATGGATAAGCTGCGATATCACCAATAGCATAAACGTCCTGTAGACCCGAAACGACGAAATTTTCATCAACTGCCAATGAGCCATCTTCACGGAGCTCAACTGATTTGTTGTCTTTCAGGTATTCCGTTGCAGGACTGATACCTGTTCCAAGGATCACCAAATCTGCTTCAAGGGTCGTACCGTCCTTCAATTGTACACCTCCAACCTTAGATGAATCCGACTTCGAAGGTACTGCCTTTTCAACACCAGCTTCCATATGAAACTTAACTCCATTTCCTTCCAAAGCCTTCTGGAAAATTCTGCCGACTTCAACACCCATAACTCTCTCAAGTGGTGCAGATTCCATGCCAACAACTGTAACATCATTATCCTTAGCTGTTGCATTCGCAACTTCCATCCCGATAAATGAGCTTCCAATAATGACAATCTTCTTATTCTTCTCCCCAATAGCCGCCACGATATCCTTCACATGATGAATATTACGGAGGAGAAAGATATTGCTCAACTCTTTGAAACCAGGCAAAGGTAAACGCTTTGGAGATCCACCAGAAGCCAAAACCAACTTCGTATAAGGGAAACTAGAATTAGGCATGTCAGTATCGTAAACAATTGAGTGCGTGTAGACCTCGTTCCATTATCTCGGATGAGCGTTGTAACATTTGTGACTCCAGATGCTAGGTCGTAAAAATCATGAGAATAGGTACACTTACGAGCTACCATTCTTCGTTGCTACCTTCTTTCCCGAAAAGTCAACACTAGTCACAGTATCATTGACAGTTGTGATCGATCCGTCTTTGAACCAAGCTTCATCCCTCAAAGCAATCTTTGATGCATCGTCAATAAGAGCCTTAGACAATTTCGTTCTATCGATTGGTAAGTATCCTTCGTTGCCGATCATGGTAATTGATCCTTTAAAGCCGGCTTCGCGAAGTGCTTCAAGTGTACTGAGGGCACCACTTCCACCGCCAACAATTACTACCTTTTCTGACCCGATTCCTCCGGTAATTCTGATATTTGGTTTTCTGCGGCTACCCTTGATTGTCTCTTCTTCTCCTGTAACATATACCGAACCATTCTTTTCGGACAACTCGAACGAAGGGAGGGCATCGAGAGCAGGGGCATTTTCAATATCTCCATTGTTGGCATTGAAACAAGCTATCAATGGTAAGTTAGCATGTCTCCCTTTGCATCTCCAAGATCATGAATATATACCTCCGTGCCATGGGCATGTAATACGTCCGTCTCCAGTCAAAACACCGTTGACCAATGGAGCACCATAATGTGTACACTTATTGCCTATAGCCGTGACTTTTCCACCAACATTGCACAACAGCACCTTTCCTCCTTCTACACCCTCTACTTCGATTTCCTTTTTCTCTCCAGGCTTCAAATCTAAGGAGCTGAGATCCTTGAGCTTATATTCTTGTGCCATTGTTATTTGCGTGGTTGTGAATTGCTTTGCGAAGTTGCTATGCGGAACGTGGGGAACCAACGAGCGGGAAATCAAAGCTTGTCGACTAAGATGTCTTAAGTTTCTGGGTACAAAGGATTTGAGAGAGTACATGAAAAGAGAAGAAATGGCAGATGATGAAGATGAATGAGGAAGTACAAGAGAGGGGGATTACAGAGGTGGGGGTTATCAATTTGTTTTGCAGTTTTGGCGTATGATGATGTCGTCGATTCTTCATTCTCGATCGATTGTATTGGAAGAGTAGACTGCATGGTAATTCAGAGCCTTTCATTGGACGAGAGACAAGCTTGAGCTCTTTCCCGGAATGTCGTCACCACTTTTTGGTGGGGTTGTTCGAGAAGCTTTCGGATCGTGCCGTTTCATTGGTGGAGTTATCGATAAGACTAGCCTTAGTACGATTCAAGGTTTAGTCGTTTCTCGTCTCAATGCTCGAGTAGCTGGAGGCATTTGCTTTTGGTCCATCTGGATTCTAGATGTACATTGTTCGGAGGGGAACCCAAAACTTTATTACTACCTTTAGGATAATGAACATAGGATCTACTACTTCTTTGGTAAATTCTACTATCTATCCAGCTCGATTTTGATCTCTTCGTTGTCTTTAGCCTGCCTGCTTAGTTTTCAGAGAAAGGTGGACTATGCCGACTTTCTAGGTGATACCGGGACATTTACCATCCATTGAAGGATTTCATAAATGATCTCTCCAACAGCAATACCAGTAGTCTCAGCTGAATTGTCATAAATTGGAGTAAATTCCACGACATCTGATCCCACAATCTTCAAACCTGCTTCTGATAGCCCACCAATAATTTGCAACAGCTGTGTTGCGGATGTTAGCCTATATAAAGTTGTCTGACATGTTTGGAAAAATACCTCTCTTGTTGTCCATCCACCAGGTTCAATTGTTCCAGTTGCAGGTGCATAGGCTGGATCCAATACATCAATGTCTACACTCAAATACATATACTCATCGCCGACGCGTTCAACAATCTTTCGCACTACCTCTTTGATGCCAAGCTTATCAATTTCTCTTGCTCGAATATATGTAAACCCACATCTTAGATCGTTGTTTAAATCAAAATGCTGATCTTGAAGCGGACATCGTGTTCCTAGATGCATATTGCTATGATTTGACAAAAGTCCTTCCTCATGAGCAATGTGTAACATGGTCCCATGGTTGACATCAGTGTACTTGGATAGTCCACCGCCGAGCTGTACCGGGTCCCATGTATCAAGATGGGAGTCAAAATGTAAAACAGCAACACGTCCCCATGTTGAGTGGAGAGCTCGGAGAATAGGCAACGCTGAACACAGTTCAATATTCAAGAGCATTCAAGCCATCCGGCTAAGGAGACTTACTAATGGTATGATCACCGCCTATGCTAATGGCCCGTATAGCTTTGCCATCGGTATCATTTTTTGGACTTCGCGAGTTGATTGATTTCATGCCATTCTCGAGTTGTTTCAAAGCCAAATGCTTATCAAATGGCGTATTCGAAATGTCTCCACAGTCGACCACAGTGGCCCAGTCGCGGAAAGGATTCACATTATTTTCAATACTAATGATAGTCAGAATTTTCTTCCTGATAGCCTATTTGAATGACCGAACTTGCCTCCACCCAAAACCCGGAGACATCCTTCTGGCCCCTTGCCGTGCAGCATTCGGACCAAATCTTGCACCGGGTCTATATGTGACTCCTAGATCAAATGGATGGCCTACAATTGCCACATCGAACGTTCCATCATTCTCGGCATCAAAACAGTCCACAGCAGGAAGATGGGCAAATGTTCCACCTGAGTTAGATATTATATCCTCTTCCTCAAAAGTCCGCCATTCAAATGTTGGTTTTAAAGCAACCGGTTCCTCTAATTTTAAGATCCCATTTTCATGAGGGGCAAAAATAGATGAGGCGATGAAATTTTGATGTTGGTTGTTGGTAAGCTTTAGTGGTCGCTGATATGGCCCTGAAGGAGCGATTGTCGCGATTGCAGCGGGTAGAAATGTAAAAAATAGGATGAGAGAATGAGACATTATGATAACTTGACTTGGATCTAAAAGTTAGGAAAATCCTTCGTTATGTATTCTTGTACCAATACTTGTTATCGACATTGATATACATGTGTGATAAATGTTATGTAGTAATCTTTGAGAATCTCGATGTCTTCGGACAACTCATGGTTGATCTGGATTTAGGAAGTCCATGCGAACCCCACTATTTTACCAAGAAACGGCTAGACCTTATCGTCAACCGTTCATCTGATGTACCTACACCATCAAAAGTATATCCTCTTATTGTATTTTGCCATAAGAGTCATACATTGTGGCAGTACTAGGCCACAACTTCCATTTGTCCAGATATTGGAATTCGTTTTGGACCTCCGAATATTCGGTGAGGCAATGAGGCTTTGTGCTTACAATGATTAGTCATGTGTCCAAGTAATCCTGGCCTTTTGCTCAACCTCGGACGAGTGCCGACATCAGCCACTCTTCACAGATTAGACGTACTATCACAATGATTGTATGGCCGTCGATACACCATGCAATTTGCTCAGAGATGATTGGTATTATTGGGCTACGTAAAATTCAATCAGTCATTGTCGCGCTGTGAGACCCAGAGAATCCTCAGCCGCTGAACATGGGAGGCAAGCGCCAACAGCCGTTAGGCAGTCTGGAGTACAGGTGGGGTTGATGGGATTCTATAATATGATATAAGGAAGTTCTGCGTTGAACTCTGTTGTTTCTCGATTTCTTTTTCATCATCACATCTTGTTGTTAATATTTTGCAAATCGTTTTATCTTCATTATTCACTGTATATTCAATCGAACGAGCCCCTGAATATCGAACGAGCCCATTGGTTGTACAGAAGTATCGTACAATCGGTAAGCAGCTGTCATTGGGAGCTTAAATATGTCGGTACCACCATCTCCAGGGCTGGGCAAGCTCAACAAGAGATTCAACAAGATGACTTCACCTTTACCCCCTCCACCCCCTTCTTATGGCTCTAGCGACGATGATTCTTCCGACGACGAGTCTCAAATGGTTCTCAAACAGGGACCAGGAGGAAACATCGTTTTCGTTCCAGCGCCAGATGTGAAGAAGACCAAACACATATCCCCTCAAGATGCCATAGATGAATTCTGGGCGAAGTTTAAGAGCAAGACACCAGGAAAAGGTACGTTGTGAAGAATCCACTCTCAAATCCCTAACGCACATACTGATTTGCATTGATAGCCTCTACTGTCTTGCCTAAGAACCTTTACACAACAAAAGCCGGTCAGAGGGCATCCAAACCAGTCACAAGAGGCAAAAACGCCGTTGCATCATATGAAGAAGCGGCAGCACTTTGCAAAGCAAAAGTTGCAAAGATTGTCAAAGAATGTCGTCGAGTAAACCAAAAATATCGCGATCCACATTTCGATATCGAGTTTGATCTGAAATGGGGCAAAGGCGATTGCCTGCAAATGCTCGAGAACACAAGTGAAAGGTTAACACCAACATTCCGTCCTGGATCTGTCAAAAGAGTCGGGGACATATTTGACAATCCTCAATTCTACGTCAACCAAGCAAGCGCAAATGATATTAGACAAGGCCGTGATGGTGATTGTTGGTTCATGGCAGCTCTCTGCACATTGGGAAATAAGCCTGGCTTGATTGAAAAGGTCTGTGTTGCCAGAGATGAGGAGATTGGTGTCTATGGCTTCGTCTTCCATCGTGATGGAGAGTGGAGATCAGAAATTATTGATGACAAACTTTATTTGACGAAACCTGATTACGATGAGAGTTGGATTGAACGTAATCTCATCGAAGATCGCCAGCGTATCAACTCTGAAGAGGATTACCGCAAGATTTATCAGAGCAACTCTGGTGCCTTGTATTTCGCGCAGTGTGAAGACCCAAACGAAACTTGGTTGCCGTTACTTGAGAAGGCATATGCAAAAGCTCACGGAGTAAGTCTATCCGTCAAGAATCCATAAATAATAAACTGACATGACATAGGATTACGCAGCGATTGAAGGAGGTCATACTGGTGAAGGACTCGAGGATCTTACTGGTGGCGTCACAACCGAAGTTTTCAGCACAGACATTCTCGATAAAGAATATTTTTGGAAAGAAGAATTGCTCAAGGTCAATAAAGATTTCCTCTTTGGTTGTGCTGCCGGTATCTTCTGGGGCCGTGGTAATAGAAAAGGTATCTATGAGGGACATGCATATTCGATCCTACGAGCTGTGGAAATTGATGGCCAACGACTTGTTTTGTTGAGGAATCCCTGGGGTGAGGGCGAATGGAAGGGTGCATGGAGTAAGTTGAAAAATCTCAGTCATGTAAATTGTGTTTTTATTAACTTGTGATAGGCGATGGAAGCAAAGAATGGACACCAGAATGGATGAAAAAACTCGAGCATCGTTTCGGAGATGACGGTTCATTCTGGATGTCTTATGATGATCTTCTCAAAAAGTTTCAAACATTTGATCGTACAAGATTATTCACCGACGAATGGAAAGTCACTCAGTCATGGGCGTCTATGGAAGTTCCATGGACTGTCAATTATCACGACACAAAATTCACTTTCACTCTCGATAACGCAGCGCCTGTCATGATTGTTCTCTCTCAACTTGATGGCCGTTACTTCTGTGGACTCGAAGGACAATACCGATTTGAATTGTCTTTCCGTATCCACAAAGCTGGCGAAGAAGATTACATTGTTCGAAGTCATGGTAACTACTGGATGCGTCGATCCGTTACTGCCGAGTTGGAACTTCCAGCCGGCGAATACGACGTATTAATGAAAGTCAAAGCTTTTAAAGATGGTAGTTCTTTACCAGTAGAAGATGTCGTTCGTAACAATGCGAAAAGACGTCGTGACAAGCTTTCTCGAATTGGTCTATCTTACGATCTAGCTCATGCTAAGGGAGTTGTCAGAGAGACTCCCGAGGAAAAGAAAGCTAGAAAAGAAGCCGAGGAGAAGAGAAAGGACAAGGCGAGAAAAGAAATCAAGGAGCGATTGATGAAGGAAAAGAAGAAAAGGGTTCATAATGATAATAAAAAAAAGCGAAAGCTTCAAGAACAGAAGATTAAGCGTATGGCGAAAGCAAAGACTAAGAAAGCCAAGAAGGAAGCTCAAGAAGCAGCTTTAAAAGCTGTTGAGGAAGAGGCTAAAAAAGCAGCTGAAGATATTGCCAAGGTCATTGCAGAGCGAACTGCAAAGGACACTAGTGATAAAGATTCAAAGGCCGACGAGAAAGTTGTGGAGGTCAAATCCATCGAAATTGAATCTAGAGATGGCGAGAATATCTCGGCTAGTGATGCCTCATCCGACAAAGCATCAGAGACTGAGAAACCGGCAACAATAGCTAGACCCATGTCAGAGGCACCTGAAAACTCAACATCCACGAGTGGATCAGCCAATACGGTGATGGGGACTAATTCAAGCGACGACAAAGTTATCCAAGTCAAGGCCATAAACGTCGATGTCAAATCAACCAGAGTCACTCCACAAGCAGCGCCTACTCTCACAAGCCTATCAATTCCGATTCCACCCAAAGCCACCATCGACGACGATGATGACTCTGATCTTGAATCCATTTGTTCCGACATCTCTGACATAACCGTTGGCGTTCTAGACGATGTACTTGAAACCGAAGCTAAAGCAGCTCCGCCCCCTTCACCAACCAAAGGCGATGAAGAAGACGAAGATGAGTTCGAGAAAGATCCTTGGAATGCTGTTTTGGTAGTGGGTCTCAGAGTTTATAGTAAGGAGAGTGCTGTGACAGTACAAGTCAAGAGGGAGAGAAAATGGGAGGAACCACAGAAGAAAAAGAAGAAGAGAGATATCATGGGAGAAGAGATCAGTAGTGATGAGGAAGAGGATGAGGATCCAATGGAGATTGGAGAGAAGAAATTGGATGTAGATGATTCGGCGGCTGATGCGGCCGATCAGGCGGTGGAAGCGTTGGTGGATAGTCCGATTGTGGAGAAGGGGGACCCGATCGTTGAAGAGGGAAAGGGGAAGGGCAAGGAAGAGGAGAAGAAAGAAGAAAGTGAAAAAGTCGAAGAAACTCCGACCACTGAGATAGAGACGGACGAAACGAAATCCGGAACTGCAACCCAGGAAGTAGAAACCGAGACCAAGAAAATTGACGAAGCCAATGTCGAAGACTCTACTACTGGCTCTACTCTCAAAGTAGAAGTGGAAGTTGAAGTCGAAGTCGAAGTCGAGGTCGAAGTTGGCGCCAAGGAAGAAAGTAAGAAAGAAGGAGAGGAACAGGAAGAAGAACAGGAAATTGCTAGTCAGAAGGATAGCGAGGAGAGTTCCTCAGTCGTTATCGTTTAGGTATTTTGGGTTTCGGACGGGACGGAATAGGCTTAATGGTAAGCTTTTTGGTGAGGGTTACTGGACAGGATTGGTTTATTTTCTTTTAATGATTCCCCTCTTTCTTATTGGTTTTCTGGTGTGTTTTTTTGGTCTCTGGACAAGTTAATGGATAGTTTTACGAATCGGTATCAGGAACTGGCGGGTCCATGACTCCTCTCTTTCGTATTGGTATTTTTGGGGTGGAGGAATGAAATGGATGATACATTCACTAGATTGCTTGGTAGCTCGATAGTAGATACTTGGTAGATAGATATTCCGAATTCTAGGCGTTGATCTTATGAATTGGCTCAATACTAATCTGGTTTGATGTGGTGTGATTTGATTTTCGGACTGTGAGTTCTCAATTGTAGTGACCCGGATATTCACAATCCTGGTATTCTGTCAGAATTGCATTGCATCTGGGGGTAAGAAGCGAGTTGATCGTTACGATATATCATTATCGGATATCCTCGAAGTTACCTCTGACTCAAAGAAGTCCAAACGCCCAATTTCGTGTTAGCATGTAAGTGTCTATGCCCATACCTCGCAATGAGAAACCAACATGATCCCAGCATCTCTATTAAATACCAGCACCTATCTTCACTAGCAATTTCCGGCCAAGTCTCAATTGTGATTAACAAGTGGACATAAGATCATCGAACTATTTGGATCTATCCATCACCGCATGCTATCAGAAAGTATAGAACTCCGCCGCTAAGAGAACCAGGTTGCTCTTGTAATTTACCATCTTGTGGTGTGTGCATTTCACTTCAAATTCGCATACTTTCTGACAGCATGCGTACCCAGGTTAAAACACCCATCACAGCCTGCCTCTAAACCTTATTTCAACCTCTCTCGTATATATTCTTCATGGTTCATCCCACAATTCTATGCCAAGAGAAACTATCATGTAAAGAAATCCACTTCCTGTTTAGAAAAATTGGGGATGGGGAATTATTGCGGAGTTGGTTGTCGTTGAAGGGCGTGCCGCCTACCGGGACCCACTAAATGCTGGGAATGACTAAGATGAGCTTATTGGAAGAAGTTGCTTCTTGCTTTTGAGTTTGAGACATCTCTTTGTTTGTTTTTGTTTGTGTTGATGGTCTTTCTGTTCTGAGTATATGATTCTTCTGGGACTTCATGATTGATGATGCTTCAATTGAATTGATGATCTGAGTTTGGAGTCGTGGATGTCGAAATGTAAGTGTTTGGAGAGCCATCAACACTTGATGGCTCGCTCAGCACGCATGATTATGCGTAATTGAAGAATTGGACTGGGTTTTCTACAGATTATAAGTAAGCCTTCTTGTTAAATGGAAGAGGATGATTCTGACTTACCCTTCTAAAGGTTGATAATACAATGTTGCTCCATGTAGAGTTGCTGTTGGGGAATTCTTCACGCGACTTGACGCGAGTTCTTTCTCACACACTTCCTTCACACCAAAGAACTCGATAACATCATTCATTTCTTCTATGACTCATAACAAAAATTCTTCAACATTTTGACTGAGACGAATGATGATGGTAACAAGGATGAAAGAGTATGGGCCCTCAAAATACAATGCCGGATCAGAATTGTTTCTATTATCAAACCTCATCAATCATACGCCGCCACGAAATCGACATCTCACGCATCAAAATCAATAGGGATCTGAATCTCAAAGTTTTCCTTAATTACCAGGATATCTTTAGGGTATGTAGCTAGACCTTAACGAATGAGATCCCAGCCCAAATGGGTATATGATCCATCAAACAAAGTACACGAAGTGTAAAGCAAACCACGTACGAATCCTCCTCTACGCAATCCAGAACCAGATCTTCTCGAACACATTTCTGGGTTCCAAATCTGGCCATTGGTCATCCTCTGCATCCAAGGCTGCCTTACCAGTGTAGATGTCGGCATCAGCTGATGGGATCCACTTGGTGCGCTTGAAAATCTTCCAGAATCCGTATAGCAAGAAGAAGATTGGAATTCCGATGTATGCGGTGAGGAAATCTACAGAGGTTAGGATGAGTCTCACAAAGTTCAGTGCAATTACTTACTGGTAACATTCCAGTGAGAGTGGTTCTCGCCAACAAAGACATCAAATCCATTGAAGAGAATGATCATAACGAAGAAACCCAAAGCGATCCAGGCCGTGTATGGCTGGAACTTACTCTTGAAGACAAGAGTGTTTCTATCGACACCTTGGGCTTTCAAAGCACTATGGAATTTAATGTACGCGACGCAAATGGAGCACCAGGTGAAAAGGGAAGCAATGGTGGTCAAATTTTGGAACCACGTGAAAGCGGTTGAAGCGCCACCGGAACCGACTGACAAAAATGTGATGAGCGAAATTGAAGCTGTGCATAAAACAGCCCAGTATGGGACACCTGCCTTGCTGCATCGGAGAAGGAATTTTGGGGCTTGCTTGTTCTGAGCAAGTGCGAACAAGTAACGAGAACCGGTATACAAAAAGGCATTTGCGGATGAAGTGGCGGAGGTTAAGATGACTGCATTGATAATCGATGGCAATACTGGAATACCGGCGTTTTGGATACCAATAACCCATGGAGATCGAGCAGCACCTGCGGCACCTTCATCTTGAGCCTTGAGCAAATGTTGATCGCTGGAGGAAACAAGGACACCAATAGCCAAAGAACCAAGGACATAAAAGAACAAAATTCTCCAGAAAACTCTGCGGACAGCCTTTGGAATATTCTTGCGTGGATTTTCGGCTTCACCAGCGGCTACAGCGACCATCTCAACACCACCGTACGAGAAGGCGGCGTTAACAAGAGTTGAGAAGAGACCGAGGAATCGACCTGTGTCTCCGGTGGAGTCGTATTGCAACATGAACTGTCCGTGTTTCCAGTAACGGAAACCAAGACGATCATGCCTAGGATTTCCTCCAAGGTCCACAATGAACGCCATGATCAAAAGCCCCACGATTGTAATGATTTTGATACTGGCGAAGACGAACTCGGCCTCTCCGTAGATAGACACAGCGAAGATGTTAAGGCAGATGACAAGAACGATAATTAAACTGATCCATGCGGCGACACTGATATGTACTGCTCCCGGCCAGTATTGAATGACGACTGCAGCAGCTGAGATTTCCGCACACAGGGTAATCGCGGCAGAATACCAGTTCTATTTGATCACAAAAGTCAGCACGAGCTTATGAAATAGACTGATGTATTTCAATACTCCACAGCAGAGTTGCATAACGACTTTACGAGAGTCAACTTACATTCCATCCGACAGCAAATCCGAGCGCATCATCAACATAACGAGCAGCGAATTGTGGGATGGCTCCAGGTAGAGGTAACCATGTAGCCATCTCACCCAAGCACTGCATCATGGCAAAGATAGCAATACCAGTGATACTATAACCCAAGAGCAACGAGAGAGGACCGGCTTGTGTAAGAGCACTTCCAATACCCAAGAAAAGACCAGTACCAATGGTACCACCAAGCGCAATAAATTGAATATGTCTCGATTTCAGTCTACATGTAAAGTCACAGTTAGATTTCGTTGGTCATGAATTATTGGATTATACATGAGCCTTACCCTCGAGAAACGTAACCATATTCTTCAGCAGTCTCAATGTTTCCATAAAGCTCACCAGCTTCATGCAAACCAGCGGTTTTTGTTGCATGACCGGTAGACGGATCTACATATTGGGAACGAGCATGGTTTCCATTGTAGTCAGGCGACGAGGACTCGTCAACGTTGTAGTGTTCCTTCTCCATTATTGTGATTGAGAAAATGGATCGATATTGACGAGGAGGGAATGGGGAAGGAAAGAGGTAATTGAAAGAGGAGGAGGTCGAGCAACTTTATACAAGCACAACGATTGAAGGTGAATGATACCCAAGAGATGTGACTAGTGAATTAATATCTGGGCGGTTCAACCTACCTTGCTGTACGAAAACGCCATTGCAAGCCCTCTGCAGCTGCAAGTTGTTTCAATTTCCAGCTCCTCGGCCCATCAGATGTGATGGGAAAATTCAAACTGGATAACCAAACACGCAGATTGGTCAGGCTCAAAAGCGATTACCAGGATTTGGAAAAGGGTGGCGCCGTCAACTATAATTCATTCTTCGATCCGAACATGAATTAGTCGCTATTCCTATTTGAAAGTATTTGGATTGAAATCTTCCTTCGTTATCAGAGAGCATGGATTCGAGGATTCTTGCAGAAGTTCGCTAGGGTCAATGTGATTTACTGGCGCAGAATTTAATTCGTGTTCAACGACAAGGATCGTTTGAATACACCATTCAACACAATATCAGTAGGCTTGCTAGGGCAGGTCGTACAAGCTGTATAGGTTGCAGAGCATTGCTGATGCCTTGAATGCCACCTGCAACATTTGACTTAGCATACTGCTGCATACGGCTAGATAGGCATCCGTTAAGCCCAAGTTTTACAAATAAAGTTTTATATATATCTGTGAGAGCGCCCAGATACAACAAGACTGTAACGACAGCTAACTTGGCTCACAATGCGAAGGAAGGACGTGATGACTCTCACTTTCTACGATGATAGGTTTCGTTCTAGGTCTAGCTGGTATTTTCGGAGAGCCCGCCGATTGACCTGCCATTTTAGAGGAGCAGCCGAGATAATACTTCTCATATTCGACACAACCTGGGACGAAAAACGCAAATGAGAGATTCAATATTCCCATTCATTAACCTTATTAGTTTTTGAGATACGAGATTACATCTAACCAATTATACAATCCAAACACAAATGGCATCGTTAGGGGTAGTTGATAAGCTGACTAGGGAGGATCTAACAACAACCAATAATCGAGGCCTGGAGGAGACTATTTTGAGCTTAGTGTACTTTCATTAGCTCAAGGGTCCGATGCTTAGGTGGGGAATCTCAAGAAAATCTAACGAGACGGGAGCTTGCAGGCTTACTTATGGTGGGCTGACAACTTTTAATCAAGCTTCAGCAAAGGTCTAGCTTTCGACGAGTTTAAGTATACAGATCCTTCAGATCAATGGTTGATCACGTCAAAGATTAGCAGCTAGCGACACAAGACTTCTTATCGCAGAAACAACCCGATCAAATAAGAAGTCTAAAAGCACAAAATCTCCGTGTGACCACAAGGAAGACATACCGTATGAGGAATTATTCCTAAATCGAGAAAGCCACAACCTTGGATTGAACGCAGGCCGGAGGCGATGCTTGTTTCACTACAGTGAGCAGATAGAGAGAGCACGAGAGCTCTCTCTAAAGGAGGAAGAAGGCCCGTACCAAGAGTCATTGTCATACATAACACCAAAAGGTGGTAACTATTGCAGATATTCCACTGTTGTCTTTCTCGAATGAAGTAAGCTTCTGGAATTATGCATCGAAGGTACAGTTTCCGTGGCGACATGTTCGAGCCTTGTCCAATGACTCCAATCTGTGTGGATGCTAACAACTTTACAGGGGACCCATGTCTTCCTCTCCGCATACCCCAACCTTGCCAAGATGTGAATGATAAGGAGCAGGCGAAAGGCAAGATCACATCACTCTCCATTTCAATATGATCCCACCACTTTCTTGCATAAAAGTTTCTGTCAACAAGCATTCAACAAGCATTTTGCCACGATATTCCATAGAAGCTAACGTGCTTCCACGGGAGAAGCATTAGAACTTCTAGAAGAAGTCTCGAAACGGATCGTATCGTGAATTAATACTGATAGTTGATTTTCGATATTTAGCACACACGCACGCGTGCAAGATAGACCTGTAAAATAATCGCGAGATAAGTTCTAGACTAACCAACCGTTAGATGTTCGGATTCATCGACCGACCGGACATTTTCCTTATCTTCGAACACCTGGTCAAATTGAAGCTCACGTCGGAGAGTGGACAGACATTGACAACTCTTACCGGGACATAATCTTTACTACATCTCAAGGGTCAATTTTAGGGTGGGCCCCGATAAGGAAGGTCGAAATAATTGTGTTAACTACTTATGGATTTGCTACCATTCAATCATCCCTTCTTTTGATATCCTCATATTAGGTACATATGTTACGATTACTAGTGACAGAGTTTCTGTCGTACGAAAGATCCTTAACTACAGCCCGAAGCTTGAGGTATTTATGTACGTACGCTACTTTCCCATCTCGTACCACAAATCATCATCTTCCACAAGTACATACTTCCTGCGCATTTTATGTAAGTGCATTCGATGCAATGTTGTCAATTGAGGCACGCAAGGAGAATCTTGATCATGTGAGGCGGGGAAGTTAAGCTGATAATAGGCTATACTCTTCTTCTTGAACGAGGGTCTTGGCCGAAGTAGAAACAAGCTTGCGCTGAGTGTATCCGCTTTTTTCCTCGGTTGACACCCGTTCTCTACAAACTAGTTCGTTCATGTGGTCAAATCTAAAAAGCTATTATCATGTATCGTTCTTGGAAGTCAAAGCGTAATTGAATAGCTTCATTTTCCTCGAGTCGCGTGTTTTTTGAATGGGAACATTTCGGTAACACTCATGAGCATAAGCCACTATCGGGCGCTGGACCTGTCTCAGATTTAGGCGTGAGATGTCATCAGTACCAAGTGGGGGAGGTGTTCATTGCTTAACGTGTTTTCGCCGCACGTACGTAGGCCTCTTGAGCGATAAGATGATAAGGGACAAACTTGATGATAAGTGACGAATTTTATCCTCATCTTGATTCCTGTGTTGAAGCTTATAAAGATACCTTAAATAAGACGGTATGCGAGGTGATGAACTGTAAGATCTTACTATCGATCAAGGAACTCGGCGTGTTGTTTCATTTCAACCAATCTTGGCTTGTCCCTTTCCGTTGGTACGGCCTTCCTCATCTGATTTCGGATAACTTTCAGGCTATGCGAGTAATGGTACATTGAAATTGATTCTGCCTTGGCAAATCCATTATGAAGTTCGTTCTACACGGTCGTGGGTCTTTACCGGGAAATCAATGGACAAGGTGCTAATCTCTGAGTGTTGGTGTCTTGTCTCGAGTCTCTGGTCAAAACATGATCTGAAGACGCAAGGCTAGACATTAGCTGTGTATTTGGATCACACTTGCAAGACACTAGGCAGATGGGCAGATAAGTAGGCGGACCACAGGGTTGAATCCTTTCGTTTATGATAAGGTCAGAATGAGGTGAGCAGTGAAGGACGATAATCTACCAGCTCTGATATTGATTTGTTTCTGTGCCGCGGTGAAGCGCCTATTGTTCGATGAAAGTAGAGGCATGGCGGTGAGATTTTCCCGTCGTTGTCTCTCTTCTGTTTTTTGCTTTGGTTAGTTCCGTTTCATTTCCGTTGTGGCAAATTTATATCTCGGACTTGGTTGGGGTTGTATCGCATTGTCTGGCGGCATTCACCTGTGAGGATTTCAGAACCAATGAATCCGTCTGTAAAAATAGTTTTGTCAAGGGAGGCAATAAGATGCTAGCATGCGGCAACTTTCCTCTCCTATCTTTGACTTTCTGAGACCTTCATATGCTCGCCTTGTGCACCAAGATTCAATTGCACCTGCGTGCATAGCATCAACTTCGATTTCATCGCCCATCATAGTTTACTAAATGGCTCAGTGAGCGGTATGATACTCTATCAGCCCAGATAATTATCAAAGCTGCTAATCTTCTCAGGCATTCGTGGTTCTTGATGGACAAGTAACAACCCAGGAGTCAGTTCAGACTCAACCAGTTGGATGAAATAAGCTGTTTGGAATTCAATTTTCAGGGCACTCAATCATCAAGTTCTGATTTGGTGCTATACCAACTCTAAAGTCTTGATGTCACCAATCAAGCCAGGTTATTCAATTTGATACAAGATCCTTGTGACCGCGGTTGATATAACTAATCGTCTGATAATGCTATCTCGGGGAGTAAGCATATTCGAATAGAGTATTTGGATTGTTTACACAATTATTCCAAAGTCAAACAGACGATTATCATGAAATTTGCGATATCGTTCGTGGGATCCAAGCAAATTTTTCGACTGACTTGATTCAGATCACAAGATGAGTGAGAAGGCCCGGCTTTCAAGATATCATCGTGTGAGCTTCATGAGTAAACAAAGATATTTCGAGACAACACCTTAAATATCGCAATTCAAGCTTCTCCTTTTGAGTCTCGCTTACCACGATGCAGAATTCAAAAGAGCCCTCACAACTTCGGTAACTGGGGAACTAAGTTGAACTGCTTTCAAAATGAGTTATAGATAGACAGCTTTCTTTTCCTCATACAGGAAAATCCATTGATGTTTGAATTAGCCATTCTTTTTTTTATTGGTCAATCCTCATGGCAATTACAAGAATATTAACCACATATTATACGTTAAAATACATTTTGGGAGGAGCACCGATGTACACTGCTAGCCCACCTGATTTCTATCGCTGTAGCACCTCAGAAATTGACATTTGACGCAATCCTTGAAGAAAATGAGAAGGTCTGTTTCTCGAAGCTTCAGGTGTGGCATTTCGATTTCGGTGGCTATTTCCTGCTGGGAATATGTCTCATTTCAGGGTATTTTCACTGTAGCGTCCCTCGAGCGCTTGAGGTATCTAAGGGAGTAAATGATATTCCCGAGTTCGATTTGGCTAGGTTTAAAGAAGAAAAACGAACTGAATAACGAGAATCTACAACGTTCAAGGGATTTTGAGACTAATGAAAAGGGTTTGGAAAAGCTTTTGGGCTATTGTCTATGAGAGGATATTTATGTTGTTGAGATGATTATGCTGGAATCGGGGATGGGAGAATAGGGTTGAATTATGGGATATGGCAAGAAATAACTATGAAATGGATGTTGAAATGGGAGAAGATTGATCATGGAGAGGGGAATGATTATAGAAATCAGATAAGTGAATAGCATTTGCAGACTATTGCCGCGATGAACTCTCGTCGTCAGGTTAAAGAGTATAGATATTATAATCTTTCTGAATAACTAAGAGATGCATGATGAAATTGATAAAATGGGACAGATATCATGGATCGCTTGACAAAATGAGCCATGCTATATGAGAAATGTTTATCAAAGACCCTTCGCTGATATATTTACATATGAATAGTGCAGCGACAATCCTCCTTCCCGGCAGCGCTTGTGCTGCAGTATTGTATATAAACCAAACAGAAAAACGATCTTGAATCCTTAGAATGAAAGCTAGAGGTTAGTTCGAACGCTCGATAAATGAGTTAGTTCTGCTGCTGTAAGCTTTCTTTGATCAGATAGAAACAAAAATCGAGAAAGATGAGAAATATTTGCCCAAGACGACGCCCCCCCCACCAGTAGCAAGGACGGGTTCACCGGGAAACATTCCAGGAGAACGGGACGGGATTACGAGTACCTAGTAGATCGCGGGCTTTATAGACATCACCTTACGTGGAGTCTAAGAGACCTTATTCTAGACTCTGCACTATAGTACTAGGCAGAGGTCAGGGTGCCGATGTTAACATTTGTCTATTGACGATAGGTACCATGATGCTAACGATCTTTAGGGTGTTTTGGTGATTGTTTTCTCCCTGGTCATCATTATACAATATCTACTCTTCACGTACCTGATATCAAATGTGTAAAGAATGTTTAGAACAAGAAAAGATCATTCATGTTTGTGCTAGAATGGTGAGTCGAAATGCCAAAGCGACATACACAGGTTTGCTCAGGTACATATTTGACGTTGATAAATATTGGATAAAGAATTTAATGGTTCTCAATTGGAAAAAGGACTTGCTGAAATAGATATTGGGATTTTTTTGGTTTCATGGTGAACGAGTAGCCTTCTAGCTTTACAAGTTAGGAATTTCATAGCTGTATTCCACCTCAAACGATAGAGCCGCAGTCGCTCAACTGGTTCCGTGTTTTAAGTATCATTTCCAGAGATGAATCGAAGTAACAGAGCCTCAGGATTCTGACCAATTGATCCATCCTGTAAGTTTAATTTCCAACTATTCGATTCTTGTGTTGTGAACAAGAGGCTTCCCTTCCTCCAGATTCCTCAACATATCGTGATAATCCACGTCTCCATACGATGCAGTCGCATCAGTATTGACAAACATCTTGCCATCAAAACCTATCCTCAGTTTCTTTCTCGAAACAAGAATACTCCAAAATTCAATACCGCAATGCAGAACCTTCCGCCGTCGTCCAAAAAACGAAGCAAGTAAGCACCCACCAACATCACATACCAACACCCCAAAATTCGGAACTCGCCGAAAATCCCACTATACCGTATTTGGCCTAGCCTTTCCAAAAAATGACCTGATACCACTCCCTCGTCACACCACCATCGTGCTATTGTCCAACTTTTTCTACAGTCTCTCTACCCAACATTCTATCCCGATATTTTCCTTTCACATTCTTCCGAATTTTCTATAAGCGTATCATGTAATCAAACATACCTCTTTGTAAACCAGACAATCCTATTGGTTCGTAATTTTGCAGCCCGGAGGATGATTGAAGGAAGCGATTTCAAGCGAAGAGATCAGGAGATTTTATACGCATGGTCTGCGTGAATGGTGATTTTCGCATGATGTTTTGGCGGGGTGGGATCATGATGGTTCGGTTTGGGATGGAGGGTTTGGAGGCTGTAGTTTGGCTGGAGAGGTCTTTCGGGTTGCGTAGGAGGATGGAGGTTGATGATGGGAGTGAATTGATGTATGTCTTATTCGTATATATATGCATCCTCGCTGTCGTGTTACGGTTCTTGCATATCATATCATACCATACAATTCAATCAATCAATCATACAGTGTATCCAACAGCCAATCACTTCACTCAATCACAACACACATATAAACATCACTCCTCACAAAAATCATCCAACCAATCAACCAATCAACCAATAAAAGGAACCCCCCACAAAAGAAATCATGTCCCCAATAATCCGACAAGTTGCATCCCGCCGCACCTTTTCCATCCTCACCCGAGCCCGCCAACTAGCACGTGGCTTCGAACCACACCCATTCGAACGCTATCCCCTTTCTCAACAGGCTGCTAAAGCTGATTGGGGCAAATTGGTTAAGAGGACTGCCGGAAATGCTGTATTGTAAGTACTTTCTTCTTTCCTTTCTCCAAACTGACGCCCTTTGGAGCTATTTCGAACAAAAGTGATAAGAAGGATACTAATGCAATGTGTATAGATATTTCCCCGGTTTTGCACTTGTGCTCGGATGGCCATTGTTAGCTGAGAAGGCCCTGAGGAGAACTTGAGTTGGAGTAAGGCGGGTGGAAGAAGATACAGGGTGGGCAGTAGAAAAATATGTATGGGATGCATAGCGGGGCGGATGAACTGTTTCTGGTGCATAAGTGATGGCGTTTTCGGATAAGCATTGGGAGGCATTTTGAGATAGATGGTGGTTAGGCCATTTTCGGAGAGATAAACGAATAATACAAGATATAAACATACACAACAGTACGATTCCATGGTTTTGTGATGCTTCAGAGATGAGTCTGAGAGCTATACAGCATGTAAATTAGGGCCTGAAGTCTTGTGTTTTGAGATATGGCCACTTAGCCCCAGACATGCGAGCCCTTCCATTATGCGAGGATAGATTACACGATGTGCCGCTACACATAAAGATTCCAATGCAAGCTATAATACAAAAACATAATCTTGTGGAAACAATCTCATCTTTTCTTCCGTTTTGGCGTCTTCTCCAATTCTCCAGGAGCATTTGCGATATCTGCTAAAACAGCATCCTCTTCCTCCTGCTTGACAATACCAGCCTCAGACTTTAATTGAGCTTTCTCTTCAGGATTCAGCGGTATGTCCTTGCTATCCTCCTCGGCCTTGATCGTTTCCGTCCGCTCAACCACATGACCCTCCTGATCTGTCTTGATCTTTTCCTCTTTAATCTTTCTTCCAATTGTAACTTTACTTCTATCGGCTGCTTTACACAATCCATTCATTCCCAACTCACAACTTCCACATTTCTTTCCAACTGGTAAACAGACAGTTTGTCCAAACCCAACTAGCAACCAATTGATCTCGTGCCATAGTTCTTTGGGCAACCAAGCTTGTAAAGCTAATCTTGTTTCCTCTGGTCCTTTAGTCGTGTGCCAACCCCACATATTCGTAATCCGGTGAACATGTACATCGACACCAATTCCCTCCGTTCTACCCCAAGCACTACTCATACACAAATATGCCATCTTTGGACCAACTCCCGGTAAAGACATCAGGCCCTCAATAGTATCCGGTATATCGCCGTTCCACTGATCTCTAAGAATTTCCGCCGCAGCTTTGATATACTTGGTTTTATTATTATGAAATCCCACCACCCAAATCAACTCATTCAACAATTTCGGATCCACAGCCAATATATTATCCAACGTCAAACCAATCGGCGCACCTTCCTTATGAGCAGGTAATTCCGTATAAAGACGATTCATCGCAACCGCATTCGTAGTATCCTTAGTCTGCGAAGACAACATCAAAGCCGTCAAGGTATGATATCTCTTCGTTTTCGGATCAACAGTCTCTTGTCCCAATTTATCACATCCCATCGTATCTACAGCTGCATTTTGCGCGACGCCCAATTTCCGCATCTCCATTACGATATCGTAGACTTCGCGCCAATCATTGGGGGGCTGGATTTCTATTTCTCCGGTATCTTCATTCTTGACTTTACGCGCGGGTTTGCGTACTCGACTTGTTTTCGACGGAGGGGAAAACGCGACAGTATTCTCGATTTCAGTCTTGATTGTCGTTTCGTTGAGAGATTGTTTCTTTATGGAAGTCTTTGGAGCAGTATTTCTCTTTCTTTTAAGACTCGAAGTTGAAGGAATGACATCTTCAATATCTGGAGTTGGCGATGTATCTTCATCCTTGATTGGAGCATTCAAAGCAAACCGAGATAGAGATCTTGTAGAGCGTCTTGGTGAGGTGGACGTTGCATTGATTATCTTCGCAGTATCTTTCGATATTCTCGAGGTTCGCATGATGGGGATGTGAAAGATGAAGACCAAATTTTGGCTTCAATTTGGGGCTGAATCTGGGTGGCCATTTTGTTATATCGTACCTAGTCCTTGATCTCCGGTAAGCTAGCACGAGAATGATGCGTCGGCTCGTGCTCAGGCGTGTCAATTGGAAAGAGTCGCTTACATAATTATCTAATTTTGTCCACCATCCCACCAATGAAATCTCACTAGTTGAAAATCCAAAGCAAGAATCACAACACTCGTAGAAGGAGATATAGGGTTGAATATACCTAAGTAAAGGTGTAGAATATGAAAGCTGAGAATATACTTACGTCAGGTATGATTACTTTTCATTTCCGATAAAGTCACCCTCCTGAATTTTCTCACATACCCACTGGTAATGATACACAGTCCGGTTGCCATACCAAAGAGAATGACTTTCTACAGAATTTATCTGATCTTACCCTTTCATATTTCCTGCGAAAATATTGATATACATTGAAAGAACTCTATCCCCTGTAATATCGTGTTTTCCTGAGAGGCTCTCGCACATTCAAGTGACTGTCGCTTGTCATCTTATGATAAGACGAGATCATTCAAGAGTGGAGCAAGTGCTCGTCATCTACTTGTCTTCATGACTATAGATCTCAGAGGCTCGTTTTGAAATATAACATGTCCCTGGTTGCTGGGCATCGATATCGTTGATTGAGCTGAATTCGTCTGGTCTACTGAACGTGAATACCCAAGCGAGGCCCCTAGTTGTCACTCTATCTTGGCATTGCAGTTCGAAATCTGTAGGAAATTTGCACACTTGGATATACAATTTGATCACTCCTCCTCAAATTCCTTTGAAGAATCGCATGGCTGCTACTTCTAAGGTCCCAGATGCCTTTCATTCATTAACTCACACGACTTTTTAGACAAAAGCACATCAAGGATCTATCAAGATTTACATTCTTGCCAGCCTAAAATACGCCAGTCCGATATCATGCGACAACCATCGAGTCCCTCAATTAAGGTGAGTAAGTAATAAAATGACATTTCACTCGAATACAAATCGTGAATGTGTCATGTCCAGACATTAATTCCCAGACTAACCCCTCTCCTTTTAAGCTACGCGAGCAAAACCCCTCATCACCACCAAAAGTCTGTATAGTCGGCGCAGGACTTTCTGGACTTCGATGCGCCGATATACTACTCCAACATGGCTTTGACGTTACAATCCTCGAAGGTCGTGATCGAATCGGTGGCCGAGTTCATCAAATAAATTTGCCATCCGGCCCATTGGTCGATCTAGGAGCAAATTGGCTTCACGGTAGCGACGATCAACCATTATTGGATATGGCCAATAGTACCAATACGGAAGTGCATACGTGGGCTGAAAAGGGGATATGGTTTGGAGAAGATGGGAAGCCTCTTGCTGATGGGGATGCAATGATGAATGAAGTGTGGGAAATTATTCATGGGGCGTTTAAGTACTCGGAGGAAAATTCGGAGAGTATTGATCCTGATAAGAGTCTTTATGATTTTATTGAAGAGAAACTTTTGGAAAAGTATCCCGATGATGCGGAGAAGAGAAGAATTTCGATTCAGTTTGCTGATATATGGGGAACTTTTGTCGGGAGTTCAGTAAAGAAGCAAAGTTTGAAATTCTTTTGGCTAGAAGAGTGCATCGACGGAGGTAAGTCATTTCTCATGGTTCCAAATTGTCAAAGGTCATACTTGCGACGCATAATTATTGAAGTGTTATGTCATTTTTTGAGTGGCTGAAAAAAAACCTGAGTATAAGTGAACTAATTCATGATTTAGCAAATATTTTCGTCGCTGGAACATACAAGAACATCCTCGCTCAGGTCGCCAAACCAGCTTTGGAGAATGCAAAAATCAAATACTTAACAAAAGTAACTCGCGTGGAAACAAATTCGGAAAATATCACCGTATTCATCGATGACGGCAAAAGTTTAGAATTCGACGAAGTAGTAATGACCACGCCACTCGGCTGGTTAAAGAAAAACAAGCAAGCATTCCAACCTGCACTCCCCACCCGATTTCTTTCCGCCATTGACTCCCTCGGCTATGGCTGTCTCGAAAAAGTTTGCGTACTCCTTATCCCATTACAAAACTTCAGTCTGACAATCTCCTAGGTCTACATAACATTTCCCCACGCGTTCTGGAGCAATCCCAACCTTCCTCCCTCCGCCCAAACTTTCGACGGTTTCACCCAATGGCTCGCTCCCACCTACACCCGCACCACCAATCCTCACAAATGGCATCAAGAAATCGTACCGCTCTCCTCATTCACTCCCGAAAATGCACACCCCACGCTGCTCCTCTACATCTACGGCGAGCAATCTCAACTCTTCGCGCACACCCTCTCGAGACTGGGTAGCCCGGCCGAAAAAGACGCATTCCTGGTTTCCTTTTTCCAGCCCTACTATTCGCTGCTCCCTAACTACGAAGAGGGGAATGCGGATTGTACACCATTGTCTTGTGTGGGTACGACGTGGGTCAATGATGATCTGGCGGGAAACGGAAGTTATACGAACTTTCAAGTGGGGTTGCGCGAGGGGGATGCGGATGTGAAGGTTTTGAGAGAGGGGCTGCCGGAGAGGAGATTGTGGTTTGCGGGGGAGCATACGGCGCCTTTTATTGCGTTGGGGACGACGACGGGGGCTTATTGGAGTGGGGAGGCGGTTGGGGAGAGGATGGTGGAGGTTTATGGGATGGGTGGGAAAGGGGAAAAGATGTGAAGGGGGGTTGGGGTGGGAATATGAAGTGTCATGGTTTGGTTTGTTTGAGATGATTGTATCTACTTTGCAGATAGATTTCGAATTTGTGTTGTGTGTAGATTGTATATAGGTATAACTTATAAATGCTGTAGTCATAGAGATTAGTATTATCCTCAAATAAATCCACTTCTTCCCTTCTTACCTTCCCCGAAACAAACCAAATACATTCATTCATTCATTCATTCAATAAATACAATACCATACCAAATATCCACCTTCTCTTCTCTTCCCTTACCTTCCCCTCTCATTCCTCCCTCCCCCTCTCACTACTGCCAAACCTCAACCCCCAAAATAAATACATCCATCTCCTTCTCCATCTCCATCTCCAAACAATACTGAAATCGAAAAATATCCACAACATCCCGCCCCACAATCCTGCATACCTACATCCCAACATCCCAAAGCCGAAAAAGCCGCGTGCAGCGTGCAGCATGGTGAAGGACGTACATGTATATGTCTTTATCTGCATGTACACATATGTATGAACGTATGTATGTATGTATGTATATATGTACACTATAGATACTTGGAACCTTTGAAAGAACGGTGAGAGTCACGGGCTAGAAGGGAGATGGGCTAGATGGGCTAGAGGAGCAGACCGCTGAATTGGATGGGATTTCTTGGTACGGGGTGGGTTGGTTGGTTGGTACTGTAGTTTGGAACTTGGTTGTTGGTGATGTGATGTGATGGGGTGATGAGAGAGATTTAATGGGGAGAGTGAGGGTGAGGGTGAAGGTGAAGGTGAGGGAATTTCTTTTTTTTGTTTTGTGATGTTTGGGGATTGGGAGGTTGTGTGTGATGTGATGTGATGTTTAGCTTGGAGATTGTTGAATTGAGATGATTTATCTACTAGATATCTATTCACACCACAACCTAACAAGCAATCTGTAACAGAACAGATAGAACCTAATCCTTTATTCCTTATGATCAATCTTAAATAATACCTACCAAACATCAAACATTACCTTTCACTTAACACTAGCTCTCTATCATACACGACTTTTATGTTATGCAATCCATCCCAATCCCAATCCCAATCGCAAAGCCAAAATCCCAGAGTGAGTCTCGACCGTGCGTTGCTCTCTCATTCATATTCATCCAAGACACCATGTTCGTTCGCATGGTTTATCAAAGTTTAGGTTTGTACAGTTGTACAGGTAGACGGGGGTGGGTGATACAGGTGCTGATATTGAGTACCTAGATGAAGTAGATGAAGAAGGTGAAGTACATTGTTGTTCAAATAATTACTAGTGCTACTACTATAGTTGGTATGTTTCTCCACTACCGTGGTGTTGGTTTTTTTTGTGTGATGGGATGGGGATGGGGGGATTGTGTGTGTAGGTAGGTGGGTAGGTAGGTAGGTAGGTATTCTTTGTATTTGGGTAGATATATATAATATATCTAGATATATATTTCATGAATGTGAATTTTGGAATTGGAATTGAAATCGGAATTGCAATCGGATTTCATATTCATAAGTTGAAGGGTGCATCCAATATTTGGTTGACTTACCAACAGAACATGTATTTATTTGTATTGATTGTAACGTGTTTTATCAGTGAATAATTTATATCAATAAATGGGTTATTTATTTTATATACAAAATTCATTTGTATATAACTATACACTTTCTTTATTTATAGATATAATTTTTTGAAAATCTGATACAAAATACTTGAATATATAAAAATCTCAAAAATCTAATTAGTTTTAGGAAATTCGAATTTATAAAGCTGTTATTATAAAAAAAAGTTTTTTTGTAACAAAAATCGTAATAATTTCCTTTTTTTTTTTAGAAAATAATAAAACTATTTTATAAAAATTATATCAATAGAAAATCTAGATTTTAATTAATTTTTAAATTTTTTTTTAAAAAGAATAATAATTGATTATTAAAATATTAATATTTTAAGAAATTTGATTTAAATGATTTTCGAAATAATCTATTTACTAATATAAATCACTCACTAATAAAACACATTATAAAAATTAGATCAATAAAAAATCTAGATTTTAATTATTTTTTAAAATCTTTTATTTAAGAAAATAATGATTAGTTATTAAAATATTGATATTTTAAAAAGCTTGATTTAAATGATTTTCGAAATGACCCATTCACTGATATGAACCGCTCACTGATAAAACACGTTATTGATTGTATTTATTATAATATTGATCGTATCTATGATACTGATGGTATTACTACCATGTGATTTCGTGCTTGCTCTATTGAACTAATAGACGGAAATGATAGCTGATGGCTGATGGCTGATGGCTGACTCGTAACGCGTGATCATCATTCATGATATGGATTCCATGTCTCGGGTTTCGTTTCTCGTGATATATTTACCCAGGACTTGGATCACAAATACCCAATGGATGAAGGAAGGAAGAAAGGAAGAGAAGAGGGAAAGAGAGAAAAGGACGCTGGCTTGACCGACTTCTTCATCTTCCCCTTAATTTTTCCTATTTTTCTTTTCTTTTTTTTTTTTTTTTTTTCTTTTCTTCCCCCCAAATTTGATGATATATATTTTTTCGCTCTTAGTTAAACTTACACGGCGCCGAGTACAATGGACAAGCATTATTTGTACCTATTTTCACATAGTTCCAGCTCCAGCACTTCTAACAGGGAACAGCTGTTCCATGACGAACTTTGAATGGTTATTGTCAGGTATTGATGGTAGACTAAGGTATGTGAATGGATAAGAATGGATAAGAATGGATAAGAATGGATAAGAATGTATGTGGATGGATCCATACCGGTACCGATGAAATGTACAAGAATGGATGTGAAATGTACATTAATGTCGATTAATCTCGACTTATGTATCCTAATCTACACCAATCTCATCTTCATAAGCCAATCACGCATCGATTGTACCTGATTTAAAAGAATGTGAACCTGGTGAACTCCAATATGATCTCTCTCAACCGTGTCTACCGTGTCTACCGTGCCTGTGCCTTTCCATGCTCCATGCCATGTACATCCGACCGATGTACCTTGAATAAAGATGCAATGCATGTGAGTAATAATTCCTACACAATACTGACAATCCTTTCAAACCAAAAAGTATCCAAATTATATTACTTGGTAAACCAACCTCTTCTTCTTAACCATCACAAGATTTACAAGATTCACAATCATTTCTATCTCGATCCTGTCACTCCCTCTCTCTCTCTCTCTCCCTCCCTCGCTCTCTTGTTTCTACACCGTTTTCTACTTAGTATCCCTATCCTTCTTCCTCTCCTTTCCTTTCCTTTTCGTAAAACATTCACAAAAGACATTCACAAAACTCCCCCCCCCCTCATTCACCGGAAACTAGGTACCTATATTCTAGATTATATAATGAATACAATGGAATAAATAAATCCGCGACCATGTTATCAGGAGAGTACAACACTCCACCAAGGAAGCACAACTTCAAACTTTACATTTCAGAAGTCAAAGTTCAACCAACAACCCTGAAACCCTGAGATCCCGAAATTCCTATTCCTATTCCTATTCCTGGACCTGTACCTGTACCTGTACCTGTACCTACAAGGTATTCATTCTTCTTCTTCAGCCAGCCAGAGGGACAACGCAGCCACTTTCTCTAGCTTCCCATCTAGTCTGCACACCAAGAAAGAAGAAGAAAAAAACGCCCGCATTATGGCACATTTATCAGATTTAATCGACCACATTCCAATATCGGATGAGCAAGAACGTAGCACACTGAAATGTTGTTGTGGTCGCAGAGAGTGCGCATTTCTCCTTCATAATGGCGAGGTCTTGGATAAGTTGGAGGGAGATGTGACATTAGCTGCTCAAATGGGTCAGGTACGAATGATTTCTTTCCATCGGGGTTCTCAATTTTCTTGTGTTGATGTTACCATTGATCTTTCTCCATTCCTCAACTCAATCTTTCTTCCTTTCTTCCCCCTTCCCTTCACATCGTCAAACCTCGGGGGAAATTAAAGGTAGCAGAGATTTTACTTGGGGGAAGTGGATACTGTGACCTTGGGTTCTTGGATTATTTACTTTTGGCCTCGATTTAAATTAATCTAATCTTCTTTCTTTGTTTACAACCCCGCGTTATCGTACGCGCTTATGTATAATTAAATGGATGCGAAAGGAGTGGGGGCGCGGGAAATAATTATTAGGAAGATGAATCAATCATTGACTTTTGCTCTGCAGGCTTTGTTAGAAAGACATGAACATTACATGCTCGATGCGGAACGAGAACGAGCAAAGATGACGGCGAAGATCGAGCAGTTGGAAGTGGATAAGAAGGAATTGGAAATGAAAAACGAAAAGACGATCGAGGAGAATAAGGCTTTGCTAGATCAGCTCGAAGGTCTCAATGATAGTTATGAGGAATCCGAAGTTCAGATCAAGTTGCTCGAGTCAACGTTACAAAGTACGCGTACCGAAATGAAACGTCTCGAAACGTTAGCTTCGAGAACATATCAACTAGAGAGAGATTTGGCAATCTTGGAGGAAGAACAAGAGACGTTACGAAAAACCATTATACATACGGCTGCCGAAGAACGTACGGCGATATTGAGATGGAAGAGAGCGGAACGAGGATTGTGTGATTTACAGGATCAATTGGAGAGAATTGAACGAGAAGCACAAGAAGAGAGGGAACGACATGTGGAAATTTTGGGTCGGATGGAGAGACAACGGACAGTTGAACGAGAATTGGATACGGCTGCTTGTCGTTTGAAGGGTGCGGCTGCCGCTACATCAGGCAGAGGCAAGCATGGTACCAGTGTTGTCTCGCATTTTGTGAAAGATATTTTACAGGATAATGCGAATTTACAACTTGGGATAGTGGAGTTAAGAGAGATGTTGATGAATTCGAATGATGAAGTACAAACATTACGAGAACAATTATTGATGCATCAACCGATGTGTTCGGAGGATGTTGACAATGTAGCTCAGCAGCGGACATTAGGGGCAGAACTTGCGCCAAGCGAACAGGATTCCGAACAACGACCACAGGAACCACAACTTATTTCCCAAGCGCTTCACATCCATCACCATTACCATATACCAAAGAGAGACGAAGCGCGCAAGCCGAAAAAGAAGCGAACTTCTTTGAGTTCTGGTATTTTCCCTCTACTTACTCGAAGCCCACAATCTCCCCGAATTTCTCGAGGCGCAGAGAATGCTATATTGGCTCAAACAGCAGTCACCGTCCCAAGTCCTATCAATACGAATCATCGATGGTCAGTTCAATCGAGTCAATTGTCAGAATTTGCTCCTTCATCTGTGCCATCATCTCCACAATCTATGTATCGAAGTAGTGCTCTATTCGATCGAAGTTTCGATATTGATTCATCGCGTCCGACATCGCCTACCTCAAGTATCGACCCATTGTCGCCTCGAGTTCATCCTTCATATCATAGAAAGCGTCCATCTGAAGTTTCAACCAGAAGCTTTTCTGCTATTTCCAATTTTCAACCCCATAATATAATTCACGAAGAGGAGGATGATGATGATTCTCATGATATTTCGGGCCTACAATTTACTGGAGTTCCTTCTCTCATGGATGATTCTACAAATCCTACCACTTCAGATGTCTCTGATAATACGATTGATGAGTGGATACCTCGTCAATTTGGTCCTAGGTTACATCGTTCCCCATCTCATGAATCGATTGTTTCGATTTCAGGCATCGATATTCATACATTAAAAACTCGACCGTCGCAATTAAATATGACTTCGGTCGGCTCATCAATAAGACCACAATCTAGACTTTCAACTCCAACAATGACGTATTCTACCGAAACCATCACTGGTGCGTCTATGATTACAGCTCGGCCTACTTTATCTCGAACCGGCCATGATAGTACGAGTTATCTTCGTTCCAACATTGGACACTCAAACTCACCGAGATCAACAAGTAATGATCGAAGTTCCATCCGATCCAGTTCTTCTAACGAAGGCAATAATAGTAGTACTGGTCTAGGAAAGAAAGTCGGTGGTTGGGTCTTTGGTCGCTGGGGAATGTCTCCTGCGAAATCAACAAATGATCTTAGAAGTTCCTCGAACGCTCATGTACCTGTTCCTCCACCGACCATTCGGGCTGTGAGCACGCCATCTATTTCCATAACGCAAGAGCCTCTCAGAGCTATGTTGGGCAGAGCGGCGGGAATTAATCAGAAAGGACCGATTCCGGGGTTTAGACAAACGGAAAAAGCACCTAGTAAGGTAGTCCCGGATTTGGTTGATAGAGATGCTTTGGCGGAGGTTTTGGAGGAATGATGATGATACCTAGGTATTGAGAGTCTTGGGTGCATAATAGAGGCAAAGATTGAAGTTCAACATGATAATTTGGGATCGGAGTATGGATGGATCGATCACCTTTAATATTTTACTATGTGATGGGGGAGTTTCTTTTGTTAATTTTCTTTGTTGAATTTGGAGACGGATTTTATGGGTATGATATTGTGGAGTGTATCTTTTTTCTTGTCATTTTTCTTCTTATCTATATATAATTTGTAGGGCGTTGGTAGGATTATTGGGTAGATTTTGGTTGGGATGGATTGGTTTTTTTGTATGGATACCCTATTTGCGTTTGCGTTTGCGTTTGGTGCGTATATTTTATGTTTCTTGTCTTTTGCTTGTCTTTTTTTTCGGAGGTTGCATGGATGAATTTGGTAGTCGATTATTTGATATGAAATTGGATGATATGGGGTGAGATGAGATGCAATGAGATGGTGTAGTATTAGAAGTTGAGATTCGATCAGAGGGTGCGGCATAGTGTGGAATAGAATCAATAGGCGGGGATAGGAGGAAAGGAAGTAGATGGAATAGGATTGAATAAATAAATGGGATGGAATCGGAATATTTATTGTATTGGTCTGGTGACTTGTTTGTGGATGTGATGGTGAACGTTAGATTGTAGTAGATTGTAGATTGTAAATTGTCGATTGTTGGAGTAGGTAGTAAATAGTAGGTATTAGATACCAAGTACTAGCTAGGAACATAATCCATAATTAATCTTCAAATTTAGACGGTTTGATTTGATCTGGTTTCATCTGATCTGATCTGATCTGATCTTGTTATAGTAGCTTGGATTTCTGGTTCTGGATCTGATTGGAAATTGGAGATTGTTGAGTAAGGAGGTAGTGGGTAGTAGGTAGGTAGGTAGGTAAGTGAGTAAGTGAGTAAGTGAATACTAGATACTAGGTACTAAGTATTAGATATATCAATCAGTATATGAAGCTTTTCTCAAGTTTTACTTTTTATTTTTTGGAGGGGGGGAAAAGGGGGCAGGGAAGGGGATAAGAGGAGGAGAGGAGAGGAGAGTATTATGTTATCTAACGTGATTTATCAGTGTGCGGGTCACTTTCACCTTAATTCACTTTCTTCTCTTTCAATACATATTTTTATTAACAATCTATAATAAATTCGAATAATCAAGAAGTCTATATATTCCTTATTATCAAAGCTATTTAAAAAAAACAAAAAAACAAGTATTCAAAAGATTATAAAGATATATGATATCTCGAATAAAATATTACAATATAGAATTAATATTATTATTTCCTATTTCAAATATCAATTTAAATTTTATGATTTTTTAGGATTAAAAGAAAATATTATTTCTGAATATATAATTAATATAAATATAAAAGGATATTTTTTTTAAATTAAGAAATATAGAAAATATAGTAAATTATATTTTTAAATTAAAAAATATAAAATATATTAAAAAGTTTTGAGTATATTGATTTGTAAAATATTAAATCAAATTAAAAATGTGTTTTAATTATATTTATAATTTTCAAAAAACTTTATATAAAGATTTTAAGTTTATTAAAAAATAGTTTTGATTAATTTCGAATATATAAATGAAATATAATATTCTTAATTATAATTTTTATAATTTTAATAAAACAGGCTTTATAATGAGTATAATATATTTTAAAATAATAATAACTAATATTAAATGAAATAGTAGAAGTAAGATAATATAATTAGATAATAGAGAATAGATTATAGCGATTATATATGGTAATAGAGAAAATAAAATTATATTCCTATTTCTAGTAATTCAAGAATAGATTTATTTTTTCAATTAATATATCAAAATCGATTTTCCTATGAATTGGGTTATTAAAACTATATCTAATAAATGGATAAATAATGAAACAAGTTTAGAATAATTAAAACATTTCAATAAGTATATTAAGAATCAAAGAAAAAGTAAATATCGAATATTGATATTAGATAACATGATTTATTAGTGAATGATTTATATCAGTGAATAGGTTACTTATTTTATATACAAAATTTGTTTGTGTGTAACCGTACACTTTCTTTATTTATAAATATAATTTTCTGAAAATTTAATATAAAATATTTCAATATATAAGAATATTAAAAATCTTATTAGTTTTAAGAAATTTGAATTTATAAAATTGTTATTATAAAAATAGATTTTTTATAACAAAAATCATAACAATTTCCTTTTCTTTTTAGAATATAATAAAATTATTTTATAAAAATTAGATTAATAAAAAATCTAGATTTTAATTATTTTTTAAAATCTTTTATTTAAGAAAATAATAATTAATTATTAAAATATTAATATTTTAAAAAGCTTGATTTAGATGGTTTTCGAAATAATCTGTTTACTGATATAACCCACTCACTGATAAACCACGTTAGGTATAAAAGCTATGAATCAAAAGCTTTTTAAGTACAGTACTAGGCCACGTATATCCGCCTCCCTGCTTATTTTATAATGTTATATATTACACTACCCTTTTTCAATATTAAATATTAAATTAATCAAGAATTATAAAATTATCAAATTTGAATAAATGAATAATACATTCTTATATTATTGATATATATAAAAATTATTCTATTGTTGATTCTTAATTTATTAATATCTAGTATATCAGCTATTTATTATAATATAAGTTTCAATTTTAGAAAGTATATTAACTTCTAAATTATTAAATAATTCTTTATTTAATATATCCTAATGTTACAGATATATATATAGTAGTAAGCTGTCAGGATATCGATCCCTGATACTGTGCCTTTTGGACAGATTGCGTGCGTGGCGTAGTGGTAAAGCTTACAACTTCTATGTGTGTGTAACCATGCACGTGACACCTAAATTATTTATAAATAATTCTTTAGTTTTTGATAAATATATTCTGATTTATTTTTATTAATAATAATATCAAAAAACATTTTATATATTCTTATCTTTAAAGTCTATTATATATACTCTATAGGATTAAGATTGGGGGAATAAGGAGATCAATTCTTCAATAAAGGAATCTCTTTCTTTTAAAATCAATCTTGTATTTTATAAATATAATAAATAGAAATATTATTCTATATAAATTTATATCTTAGATTAAGCTTTTCGAAAATAGGATTTACTTTAGTTTTAAAAACCTCAAAATAAGATTTAATATTATATTCATATTTCACATTCTCAAAATCCCTATTTATTATATATAGATTATTCCTTTTAATATTCCAAAAGTTTTTTTAATATATAATCTTTATATTCTTATTTATATTATATATTTTAATTATTTCTAAATTCTATTTCTAAAAGTTAATATAAAAATATTATTCTAATCTTTTTTCTTTTTCTTATTCTATAAAGTATTTATCTAATTATATAATTAGACCTTATTCTTTAATTATTAATCCCCTATAAGCTAAACATTATTTAAATTATTTAATAATATATATTAATATAAACTCTGGTTTTTTTATATATTTTTAATTGATTATACTATATTTGATCAAAATCCTCTTAATAATTCTAATATTATAATCAAATCTAATCTTTTGAATAACCTATTTATATATAGTTTTCGAAAATAATTATATATATTATAATAATATTTATTTGTTTTATTTAGTATATAATTTAAATCGATTAATATGTAGTAGGTATATATTATTATTGTATATTAGATTTTGTAAGAGAATATATTATATAATTTTGTAAGAAAGTTTAAGATTTTTTGTAATTTAATAGGAATTAAAGCTTTTCTTTACTTTATTAACTATTTTATTATATATATATAAAGTAAGATATTTATAAGGATTATTTTGTATATTTCTAATATATTATGTATTATGAATTGAAAATATAATTAAAATAATAAAATGTGATTATGGGAATGTAATGTGTGAAAAAACGCGTTTTGTAGAGTTTCGACTAATAGAAGTGCATGATGACTGTATATTATAAAGAGAATGATATCATATATTTATATTTATTATTATATTCAAGTTATTTAATTCAATTATTTGATATAAATTGTTTTAATAATTTGAAATATTTATATAATAATTAAATTGATGGATTTATTAAGATATATATTAATTATATTTCAAAGATTGAATTCTCTATAACTTTTAAAATTATATATAAAGAACTAATTACTTTTTAGAATATAAAATCAAAATTTCGAGAAATAGATTTAATATTATTTAATTTTAAAGTTATATTTTCAAAATTAGATATTCAAATTTGTATATTTATTTCTTCTTTTTTCAATTTAGATTAATAAATTTTTTAAATTTTTTATAATCTAATTAAAACTCGTTTTTAATCAATTTTAGTGAAATCTTGAATAATCTAATATTAATTAAGTTTTCTTATATTTATATTTAAAATTATATTAACTCTAATTAAAGGTATAAAGAGATTAGTTTATGAGAATATACTTTTAAATATAGAAATTTGTATATTTCGAGTAGTGAATAAAGTATTAAATAAATATCAATATATAAAAAAAACCTAATTATATTAAGGAGAAGTATTTATTAAATAAAAAACTCTTAATATATTATTTCAGTAAAGGTTGATATTCAAATTTAATATAACGAATATCAAAAAAAAAAAATTCTAATAAAAAAGTATTTTTTAATTAATATTGTAGTAAATATAGAAAGACTGAATATAATATAAGAATTTATTAAGATAATATAATAGATTCTAGATTATTATAATTTTTATAATTTTAATTAATTAATTCAATAATTATTGAATAAAATGAGTTTGAAAGAGTGAATTGAGGTGAAAGTGATCCGCACACTGATATAACCTGCACACTGATAAATCACGTTATCTATATCTGTAACATGGTTTATCACCAGGTCGCCAATATCACCGGATCGCCAATTATTTTTACATACAAAAAACGTTCGTATGTAACCGTGCACTTTCTTTATCTTTCGATATAATTTTATAAAATTTGAAAATATAAAATCTAATTATAAAAATATTACAAAAATCTGATTGTTTATCAAAAAATTGAATTAATATAAGAGTTATTATTAAAACAATTTATTTATAACGAAAATCGTAAAAATTTCGGCTTTTTTCGAAATAGAACAGAAATATTGATATAAAAACCAGATTTTTGAATAATTGATTTCTTATTATTATTTAATATTCTTTTCTTTTTCAAAAATAATGATTAGTTATTAAGATATGAATATTAAAAAAAGCTTAGTTTTAGTGTATTTTTGAAATGACGACTTGGTGATATTGACAACCCGGTGATAAACCACGTTATCTGTATCTAGGTATATAAAATGAAGAGGATATCTATCTACCTACCTACATACCTAGGTACCTATAGGTAAATAATAAAGGAGATTAGATAACTCAACTCACTTTTTTACAAACCACAAAACACAAAATGCACAGTTAACTACAATACATACGGCGAATGAGTAGGTATATTGATATTATGCTATTTAACATCTATTCATCAATCAATCAATCTCTGCATCCTTTCTCTCGCTATTGACCCTTAAGTAGGTAACCTTATCTTGAGCATTTTTGCTTTCATACTTCATAAAGGCTAGAAAATTAACTTCCATAATAATCTCATCGCTGTTATTTCATCTCTATTATTCTCTGTTTCAAGTTTCAAGTTTCAACGCATCGTACCATCCAAGACTATTGTTCGTTTCGAGTTTGACAAGGTAGGTAATTATTCGTATCGGTTTCGATATCCAAAGTCGACGATGAGGCGATGTAGCGATATTTGAACTTCTACCACAAAATCCAAGTATCGTCGAAAACCCACCACCCCCATTCGCCATCATCCATTACCGATCAGTCACTTCTACCTCCGAAACGAACCTCCTATCGATAATTTCGCAATCGGTATATCATCCACGCCTTCTTCCCTCATCGTCTCCAGATCCTGCTGCTTCTTGTCGTTAGTTCGATACATCGCTTTCCACAATCTCACCGATGCATCTTGAGATAATTTGCGAGAACTCACTGTCGTATTTCCAGTCCCTATTGCCTGAGATCGGAATTGTGGTTCTGTCGTACTACTCGATAGAGATGTAGGTGTCGATGTTGATGCAACCGAAGGCGAATCTGTATTCACAGGTGTTGTGAAAGTATCAAGTGCACTTTTTTCCCTTTGATCTGTAGGAACCTCATAGTCTCCTGCTTGCAAATTCCCAAGAAGTGTTTCGGAACTGTAACTCAGATCGGTATTCGTACTGAGCATTTCTTGATGTTCATATTCCATATCGCTTGTAGACATTACATTAGATAATGCGCTACGACTGCGAACATTTCTCCGCGCGGTAAAGGTATCTAGATTCATAGCTGGATCCGGTAGAGGTGAATCCAGATTCACCGCCTCATCATCCGCATCTGCATCTTGATTACTTGGAGGCCAGATTGAGCTTAATGTGTTTGTAGATTCTCGATTAAGAATGGAAGTCAAGACTGGACGACCCGATACTGCGTCCATGGCGTTTCTTTGAGAAGTCCGGTTTCTTCTAGTGATCACCTGTCTGCGAGAATGGTTTCCCGGACGCCGATGTCTGCGAGGTCTTCTGATTGCTCGAACTCTGCTGCTTGAATCGTGTCCTTCAACGGCATGTACTACCTCAGGTATCGTGGGGAGCTCAGTATCCATGTCATCATCAAGTAATTGGAAATCCATTCCGGGGATTGCGACCGCACGTGTTTGCTCACCTAACGTGGGCCTGCGAATACTCATGGTACCACCAGGTGATATACTCCTTCCAGTGCCCAGAAAGAGTAAAGCCTCGTTGTCTCGAAGCTGTCGTCTTCTGGGAGAATTAGGAGAAGCAGGTAAATCAGTAGAATTAACCGTAGTATTTGTTGCGCGAGCAGATCGGAGTTCAGCCAAATATGATTTTTTAGCTCGCTCAATAGCTCCTCGCTGAACAAATGATTCTATTCCAGGCGGGAAAAGTGGAGTTGGGGAATTCATTGGGGTTTCAACACCTGCAGGATTGGATATGGTAATTTCGGGAACAGATTGCATGTCGGTATCCTCAGAAGGGCGAGGGATGTTGGAATCTGGAAACGAAGTACCATTGGATTTGGGAGAGGGGTTTGACGACATCTTGGAGGATATCGGGTTGGTTGATTTGGTTGAGATCAATCGAGGTTTATGTAAAATTCAAAAAGGCTAGTTTGCGTGATAGCTTTGAGGGTTGTCCCGAATCGACGAAGTTCGAGTTGAAGAGAAAGTCTAGAATTTTTCAAGACTGAAGTAGAAATAGAAGTCAAAGTTATAGTGAAGGTAGCAGAAAGTGAATATGCTCACTCAAGATACAAGAGTTTCGCTGTACGTCTTATTCAATAAGAGAACACTCTCAACACGCCAAACAACCTCTTCGTCTCTTCGAATCGTGTTGCAATAACGATAATCGGTACAAAGAAATATATGTTAACTTCGATCCAAAGGCTACAGAATCGAATGAAAAGTAGTTCAAGAGGCCTCCTATAATTATAAACCGTTCAATCTCAAGTTTCCAGAAAATAAACTTACTAACAAAGCTGATGAAAATATAAAAGTCGATTATCGACTCACAATTCTGTAAATATGGGCAGAAGAAACGGATGAAAATAAGATCACACTTGCTTCAGTCTTTTCTGCAAGGTGGAGTTTTTTTAAAAGGAAAGTGCAGCGAAAATGTATTTGACCTGAAGAAGTCGTTCTTGCCGTATTCAAAACTTAGTGACTATTTTGACAACTCCGCCTTCCCTTTCACAAAGTCACGAGCTAAATTTCAACACGTTGAGAAAGCAATAAATAGGAATGAGAGATTATTGACTTCGGATTTATTTCAGTACTGAGACCTATAGCAAACAACCTTAGTAACACCAAGAGTTTATATCAAAGCTAGAAATGTCACGATTCTATATATGCAACAAACAGCTTGATTCAAACACGGAGTTTTTTTGCACGTCTAATGTTAAGCCAGATGCCTCTCTTTAAATCCTATTTTGTGCCTTTAGATCTAGGATAAAGGGGTTCAAAAGTTATGAAAATCTTCAGAAGAAGCAAAGGTTTATAATCTCTAAAACTGACTAGATAACTCGTGTATTTGGGGGTTTCTATGCAGGCAAAGTGAGATTTTATGATTTGCACATATTTTTACTGGCAGAATCGAGTGTAAGCTAGAGAAAATAGGGGTATGCTTTTACATTTGTTGCACGTCTGATGTCATCTTGATACTCGGTTTCGGAAACGATATTACTTCCTTTCGATTGCATTTCTTGCCTTTATAAGTAAACAGACATGTTGAAAAGAAGTACAGATTGCCCCCGGGTAGAGCTTCACAAAGATATAGCTATTTGCTGGTTCTGTCTCTCTGGTTGAAGTAAAACTTGCGAGGTTTCTCAAGTATCAACACTGAAATTTGAGTTTGAGTAAAGCGAGTGAGTATTGTTTTGTTGGACATCTGATGATATCCCAGATACTCACTTTTGGATACTCGCTTTAATATACACACTAGCATCTTCATGTTCATCTCAAAGTGTATGGAAAACTGCAGTCATGTTCGAAAATAGTAAAGGTGCAGCATAACCAAGTATCAGATATGTTGATAGGGCTATTACTTGCTGACAACTCCCCAAACATGATATCGATGTGAATCCAGAAATTAGCGCTGAAAACAAGCTTTTTCTTAGTCACTATATGGGTTTGTTCCATATTTGAGGAGGCTCTTCAAGCATGATTCGATCAATCCCAACATCGCCCTAGAGGCGATTCCAATCTTTACAAATCTTGAAGAATGGATTTCAAATTGACCAATATATACTCCCGTAAACTCGTAGTAGGATTGCCTTGAGAAAGAGAATAGTTTTAGCGTTTCTAACTTGGTATACTAACTTTCCCTTGATTTTTAGAGCTTTTGATTGGACTTGCACACTGCAGTTTGGATTTACTAGCGATTATGGATGTGGAAACTGCTGTACGCTGGGTGAGAGAAGATGGACGATAGAGGGAAACAATTTAAACAATTTTTTCTGATTCTGCGTACAGGTAGAACTATAGTAGGGTAGGAAAAATTGATGCAATACGAAGTAAATGAAAACGCACAACGATGGCACTTTTCGAGATCACATGAATAACAAAACACAGAGATAAACAACGAGAGTGATAATTAGAGGCACACAATACATCCGCCTCCAACTGGGTCCTTGAAAAATCGCTTCATAGCCAAGAATGATTAATCACACAACTTTTCTCGAAAGTACCCCTTCATCAACAATTTACTCGCTCTCCTTAACAATCTGCTCCAACATCTTCACATAGTCATGAACCTCCTGTGCTCCAGTCAAGGTTATATCTCTCCTTTTACCTTCAACACTGACAACCGGTACACTGTCCACACCATTCCCCTCCGCCTCTCTAATCAGATTCTTCACATCCATCAACCCCTCATATTCATCCTCAATGATCTTCTTTGCTTCTCCTTCATCCACCCCCGCTTCCTTACAGGCCGCAAGTAATGTCTCCTTACTACTAGGATGCTTTTCTTCTTGGAAATACATTCGATACAACGCCATGACGATCTTATCCGCTATCTCCGGACCACTACCTTTCACATCTTCTTGTTGGAAGTGTTGAACAACTCGATGGGCATCGAGAGTATTGGCAACTGTACCACCGAATTTGTAATCTATACCTGCGGATTTTCCATATGCAGTCATTAACTTGATATACATTTCCATCTTGTCCTCAGAATCTCCGTAACGGGATTTGCGATACCAAGCATATTTATCTTCGCCTTCTTTGCTGGCTCCGGGATATAATTGATATGGTGAAAACTTGATGGTGAAGTTAACTTTCGAAGCTGCATCTGTTGAACGGACGACACGGAGTGCTAAAGGGATTGTTAGTAGATGGAGATGTGTATGGACCTGAGTGATTGTGGGGGCGGGGGAAAGGAGGAGACGACGTTGATCATCATCACGTGAGTGATATCCTTTCCCAATCCATTTCCGATATTTTGGATATTTGGGTAATATCATCTCAAGTTCTCAACCGACTTCTAACATGGAAGAAAAGCCCAATTCTTACCTTCATCCAATCTAAGTAACGTTGCTGCAGTTAGTAATCCGTATTCTCAGACTTCCAATAATAGTCCCATGAAATATTGAATATCCTTACCTCTTCTTGGCAAGATAAGTCCTAGTTGCGACCAACACGATCAGTCATACTCTTGATCTCGTATTCCATCAAAATGTGCTTGGATAATCACCCGCATATGCAATGTGCTGATGGTGAAAATCGCAATGAATCAAGAAAAAAGATAGAAAAAGAAGGAATGTAGAGGATTTTACGGAGACGACTTACCATGGACAAATAGTATCAAAGGTAAATGTGATGGTAGAATCGTACATGGTGTTGGCGAGAGTCTTGAATACGAGGTCTGGGGATCTTTTCGGGGCGATGCTACCAAGGTATGTTTGTCGTTGGACCCGGGGTTGTTTTCTATGTGAGAATAGAAAGGTGGGATATATTAATTCGAGATGCGAAGATTCGAAATGGAGTAGCTGTTATACTTTGTAAAGATAAAATGTTGAGAAAGTTCTTGAGTTGTAGATTATATGATATGTATATAATTCCTTGAAATGAAGGGGGCAAATGTAGATATGATGTTGATGTTGTTGTCGACTGTTAACTCACGCCATTTCTCAGTCTACTTCAAGAACTACCCCGCGATGAATAAGCGGATCAAAGTCCCATGGCTAGCCAAACATATTTCATTCCAGCCACACCACTATCTTTCATCATGCAAACACTGTACCACCTGTTGGTTTTCTTTCCTTTCGTTTCGCTCAAGCGACCGACAATCTTTTTCTGAATACCATCACTACAGGATTCTCAGAATGCCAGATACTGTGGTCTTCAAATGCAGTACAACCCTGCCAACAAATGGGTTATCAGAATGCCAAGGTATATTTCCATCTACTCATCGCTTGAATCGACCCGTACAACCAACTCATCCGGTATGGATCGATTCAGCATCCAATAAATGGAATGATGACAAGTACGAGGCATTATACTATACCATGCCACTATTGATGAATCTTCGGCACAACTCGGTGTCTTTTCTCATCTTCCTTGTTCTTTCATTCAATATAGACAAATTGAATTCATGATACGAGAGGGCAAACAGGAGTCTTGCTACAAATAGCCTCATATCTGAGACAAAAAAGGTACAAAGGCACGAGGAGCCTAGCCCTACAATCGGAAGTACCGAGTTTTGGGTGAGAGGCTTAGTTTTTGGAATCGTTGACTCGTGAGATATCATCATTTTTGATGACACCTGATTTGCCCATCTCTTCTTTTCTTTGCTTACTTAACAAGATATTTCTTACTTTCCTGTCGTTTTGCTCTGCTCAGAAAGACCCATGAAATCCCGCATCTTTCATACAAGGGATCAAAGAACACGATAGAAAAATGCAGGAGCGCCTCGTCTCTTGGTCCCGCCTAAATAGATGTGAAGTGGGAGGAAAGCTACCGTATTTCCATATTGAGCAATATATACCTGCCAGTCAAGTTGATCAGCAGTTACTTCTTGCCTCCCACGCAATGTACATATAAAATGAAATCCCCCTCTTTCCCCAATGAATTCTTGCCTCCTCTTACATCAACGTACATATCACTTTCCAATAGACATATTAACATAACAAAGCGCATAGTCGCATCAAACCTTACTGTCTGTCTGTCGTTAATTTTCAAAGTAAACAAAAACATCAATCATCTACACAATCGTTTGGTCCCACACTCAACACTTACTACAATACCTAGTACTCTTGGAACTCAACACCGCTATCTAGTGGATGAAAGTTTTGGTTACAACGATAATCAATCCATAACATACTGAATCAAAGATCAAAAACAATGAAGTCGTTCGTTACCATTAGTGCAGCAATTGCTGCTCTCGCTGGTATAAGCAGTGCTCAAGTTACCTAGTCAGTTACTCCTCCAGCCCTAGATCAATACTTTAGATCTTCTCTTCCTTCATTAGATTCGACTGAGTTAACATCACTATAGTAACTCGACTACTGGAACCTTCTCGTGCCCAATTGCCAATGGTGCTTACTGCGCAAGTTCATCTCTCGGTGGTCCTATCATCATTCGATGTACAAATGGCATTGGTCAACCAGGGAACTGTGATGACAACCTTGCCGGATACTTCCCTTATGGTGTGAACTACTCACCATGTTGGGAGACTAGTGAGAAGAGTGGTGATGCTGCTTGCTCTAAGAAGTATGTTATTACATCTCATTCCATTATCTCATATTATAGCTTCCACTTCAACTCTCATCGACCATCCTTGAATTTCTTATTTCAATTTATCTTTGACTATTGGTCTTGGATATCACACGACTAACAACTCCTAGCTGTATCGTCCAAGGTGCCTCCGGTAACTTCAACGGCACATTCACCCTTCCCAACTGCACACCCATTCCAAATCCTTCCGCTACCCCATCTCTCAACGCTTCAACAACTACAACATCGACCGGTACATCAACGATCATCGAGGGTTCAAAAACCGAACTCATAACCTACACCACAACCTTCTGTCCTACATCTACCCCAGTAGTTCTCCCATCTATCACATCTCCCACTGTCTCAACTTCTATCGTGATTCCTCCTTTAATCACAGCGCCTACTGTCTCTACAACTCCTGTTATCGACCCGTCATCGGGTCTTACCACTGTCATCTTTTCATCCGGTACCGCTGTCAGTACCGCTGTCGGAACTGGTGGCTCGGGAGGAGGCTCGGGTGGTGGATCTGGCGGTGGATCTGGGGCTGGTAGCTCTGGAGTTCACAATGGTACAACTGGTGGATCGGGTGCTGGCGGAAGCGCAACTGCTACACCCGTTGGACCAACTAAAACTGCTACCGGAACTGGTGCACCTGAATATACAGGTGCTGCTAATATCCTCAGTGCAGGTGGTCTCGCAGCAGCGGGTGCTGTGCTTGCTTGGTTTCTTTAAGTGCTCTTATGTTTGAGAAAAAGGAATGAAATGTGGATGCGGAGGAGACAAGGGATGAAGATATGATACATTCCTTACTCCTGATGATGGTATTTATGAAGATGATGGAGGACTTTTTGGCGATTTTCTTACACAGTTTTGGAAGATGGTTTTGGACGACATACATACACACCCACGACGGATACGCATGATATATTATGACTTTACGAGTCGACGACTCTCCTTAATGATAATTTCTATGGATGATGGATTGATAATGGATGTTCAATTTTTGGTAGCAGGTTATACGAGAATAAGAAGGTTTAACGATTTGAGTGGGTATTCTCTTAATTTAAGGGGAATGAGAATGAGAACTGGTGGGAGTAAAGTAGGAGTACGAATGGATATGATATTTGAATGAATGCCGTTGAAGGAAGGGAGATGAAATGTTATTGGAGATTGAGGAGGCGGTATAGTTTAACAACTCAATGATATGACATTACAATGAAAAGTGGATGAAATCTATTTGTGCAGAGAGAGGGTTAAAAAGTCACCTTTCTATTCTTTTGATTATCTGCTTTTGGCTTGTATGGATATAGTATTAGGAGAGAACCTGTCTTACTCATTATATTGTAATCTTACTGCTAAAACACAACAAGAGCGTGGAAGCTATCTTTACACTTTGCATATGACGAATGAATGGTAGGTAGGTACTTCCAATACCAATACACACAGATATCCAAATATCCAAAGCTAAACCGCACAACACACACAACACAAAACAAAACACACGACGATATATATGATGATGACACAACAATCCGTAGTAGGAACCATATAATATAATGTAACACCATATAACATAACACAGCACAAAACGATATCCGAAGGGCCAAGAGTTCCTTTAATCCGCCTATTCCTTCAGTTATTCAGCAATCTATTCACCAATTCACTCATCCATCCAACAAACCAGCTACCCTACAATTTAAATTTTAATCCTCCACAAGTAATCAGTGACAAGAGCATGAATGCAATAATAGCCTACAATCTACCTAGTAGACCACCACTTCCCTATCTATCTATCTATCTATCCATCCATCCATCTATCTACCTATCGAATCGATCAACCCCTTCACTTCATCTATCAAGCTTCAAGCTTCAAACTTTCCAGCCACACACACCCACTCAACAACCGCATCAACATCAACATCAACAAACCATCAAGATTAAAATCAAGATCATTATCACCATCAGAGAAGGAAAAGAGTACAAAACATTAATATACATAATTTATTCATCTTATTCATCTCAATGCTATTCATCATTTCCCTATCATTCAATTCAATTCCAATCCGTACCCGCTTCCATCCTTTTACAATGCATCGCATTCACCACGAACCAGAATCTCCATACAAACAAGCTCCTTCATGCAAACAAGCTTCCTCCTCCCTACAAATCTTTTTCCCCTCCTCCTCCCCCTTCTCCCTTCAGCCCCATCTTTTCTTAATTAAAAAACTCCCAAACTCCCAGTAAATAATCTCGTGAATGAAAGACGTCAAATTAAATTATAGTAGTGTTTATATGCGTATCAATGAATGCGCGGTCCGCCCACAAAAAGGATACTCCAGATTGTTCCAGCTTACAGCCCTGCTGCCACAAGAACGCCTGATTAACTTTCAGTATATCAAATGAAAGACTTCAGCTAAAGTTATACGATTCGCATTATGCTTTTGAACGAATGAGGTATGTATAGTTGTTGCGCAGTGGGTATGCATCATGGAAAGACATGTGACAAGAAAAAAATAAGAAAAGAAAAATGCTCCGGCCGACCTCGCTGCTATGCAATAAAGGACAACTTCAAACGAAAGAAAGAAAATGGCAATGAAGTAATAAAAACTCGTCTATTCGTATAATCCGCTCCTTATGTACCCAATGAGTGGTATGAATGATTTTTTCATTCTCAACACTTTTCGTTTCATACATTACATATTTTATAATGCTCGCCGACTATTCATAGCTGCCGATGCCCCCGCTGATGCTAAATCCTGTTTCGAGCTGACACTTCGTGTGACTCGGGGCAAGCTGCTACCACCAGAAATTGCCACGGTTCCAGTACTTGTACGTTTCGGCCCAGGAGGTCCGGTCAATGTTGTGGCATTGGATTGTCTTCGAGGCGGAAGAGCTTTACTTGGACTTGTCCCAGCCGCGGGTGGCCGAACAGATGAACCACTCTTGTAAGCAGGTGGTTCTGGAAGGGGTCTATTGGAAGCAGGTGCAGCGGTGGTATTGTGTCGCTTTATTGGCGAGTCGATTCGAGTATTGATACGAGGTGGAGCAGTAGCCTTTTGACCAGTGATAAATTCATGCCTAACAGCTTCATCAGGCTTCAAACGCTTTTCAGGGTCCCACCTGAGACAACGTGCCAAGAAATCAAGGAAAACTTCATCGTCGCACTTGATGGTTTGCTGAAGAGATCTTGAGGATGGCCGACGTCTGCGTCCTTTTGAAGATACCGTGAGACGTGGTTTCCCGAGAGAATCAAAGAAAAGCTTTTTGCGAGTACTTTTCTCAATCAAATGCTTTTCCGGTGGACCAAACACTTCCATGATGCAGGCGAGTTGTTCCTGTTCGTTTTCACCAGGAAAGATGGGCACTCCAGTAAAAAGCTCCGCCAAGATACACCCAAGACTCCACATATCTATCGGCATACCATATGTCATACCAAGGATAACTTCAGGGGATCGATAAAATCGGGATTGAATGTACGTGTACACCTTCTCGTTCTCGAAGCAACTTGACCCAAAGTCAATAACCTTGATCTCTGAATGAAGAGGGTGCGCAAGCAGAATATTTTCGGGTTTCAAATCACAATGAATGACCTTCTTTGATTTCAAAAGCAACAGACTGCTAAGCATTTGCTTTGTAAATCGTCGAACGATCTTAAGTGAGAAACCTCTGAAAGAGTGAGCTTTGATGAGCTCATAGAGATTCATATCTAAAAGTTCAGTAGAGATACAAAGATGACCACGGAAGTAGAAGCTTTGAACAAAGTTGACCATGCTATGCTTATTTTTAGGATCCTATAATTGTTAGCTGGCTACTGAGTGAAGTGATTGGAATTACATACCCATTCGCGCAACTTTTGGAGGATATTAACCTCTACCAAAGCCTGCTGATGGAATCTCTTCTTGTTCCGGATGATCTTAATAGCTACTAATCCTCCAGTCTTGTGATCAATACATCTTACGACTTGACCAAAACTTCCCTTACCAAGAACATCAATGATCTCATAACGGTATGAAAGATGATCTCCAGTGGCAATTTGATAATCCCCTCTTTCATCATCGTACCCGAAATTGGCGGCATCAGATTGAAGCTGACCAACATGTTTGGCTGCACTAGATGTCCCACAGAAGTAAATGTCCTTGTAATCGACAATTTCCCCTTTCTCGTAAATGTTGAGATGCGAGACAAGTTTGAGAGCCTGTTGAGGGTTCGCTCGATCCTTAGGAGTAGCACGTTTTCTTAGAGCATCTAATTGACGAGCTGCCGTCTCTGTTTCCTTTCGTTTATTGCCGAGCTTCTTCATCTCCTCTTCCGCCAGAAGATCATCCTTGTCTAATTCCGCTGTCCAGTGATCTTGATGTCTAATACTAGTACTAGAAGCCTTTGGATTGAGCATTCTATGCATAACAGAAGATGTAGTTCGAGAAGTCGCGGTTGGAATATTTCTCTCCGAGGCCATAGAGTCAGTTGATGTCTCTTTCTTCGGACTGTTTCGATTCAAACCCCAGCTATCACTCTTTGTTCTGTCGTGACCTGTGATCATATTAAGGCTCGAAACCGAGCTTTTCCTTCGACTGGAATTGAGATAAGTAGTAGTAGTAGTGGTTGACTTGACCGAAGGACTAGGACTAGGAATTTCCTTGTTATTGCTACTCATATTGTTCATGGTGGAAGAAGCAGGCAATCTAGGTGGTGGCATATTATCATGTTTTGGCGGAGGAGGTGGTTGATTGGCTTCTCTTCCGCCTGTTGCTTGAGCATTGCTGGCGGTGTTCTTCGATCCAGATCGCTTCCAACCAAGACTCAACTTCCTTCGCAACGAAGTTGTTGAAGACGGCGTTGGGGGTTCTTCCGGACTTGAGACTTCCGCAGGAGTATCTGTTTTGGCTAATCTATTCACCTTCAAGGCACGTGGCCCAGTCAATCTTGCCGGCTTGTTTTCAGTCGTCGAAGTGTCCATTGTAGTGAAATCACCACTAGTTTTGGACCGAGGCATGAGATGCTGGCCAGCGTTGTTCTTGGGAAGAGATGAGGATAGATATGGAGAGGTTTCCCTAGGCGGCGGTGGTCGGTTATTGGCTATAGGTATTGGCTTTGTCCCACTGTTATTTCCAAATACTTGCGAAGATTCTGTAGGTCTATGATGGATAGAACTATTGCTTCGCATTTTAGGCATATGATGCTCCGATTTATCTTCGTTGCGACGGGAAAAGAACGAGGTCTTGGAAGCTGTCATGGGCGAACTTGGGGTCTTTGTATTTGTCCGCTTAGGCGGGGGTGTAATGGCACCATTGGGTAAAGGCTCAGGATTGGATATGGCCGCAGCTTTTGCAGCCGTAGGAGCGCTTAATGGTAACAAATTCAAGGGTGGCAGACGAAGTGGTTGAAGGTTCTTTTTCTTGGGAGTCGTGGTATTTTGCTTTTGCTGTTCAAGGTCTGAATTCGAGCTAGGTGGCGCATGCCTCGACCTCTTTGGCTCTCGTTCAATCTTGGTTGGTTCACGTGCAGAGTTCCTACCAGAAATGCTATTTGTTGAAGTACTGTTAATACTACTGGCATCAAACGGCATGCTTGATTTCCTCTTGGCAAAAAACGGAGTTTCGATGGGAGAATCTTTGGGGGATTCATACGCTTTGGGTATCGCAGGAACTGGCGGAACATCTTCCTCCTCATTATTACCAGCCGAGCTATGAACATTTCGTGACTTAGGTGTTGGTAACCTTGATGTTGTGGGGGCAAGTGACGAGACTCGAGGCTGTAAGGAACCTGTAGTAATTCGAGATGTGTTACAGCTTGAACTCGACGCAGCTGAAATAGCAGAATTGTACTTACGGTTACTATCCGGAGTAGTTCGAGATGATGAAGGTGTGGGCACCTTTCGAGGTAACATTGAAGGGGACCTTGAAGACCCTCGAGGAGTAAACGCCGGATACGAGTCAGGCTGTGGAGTTGGCGGTGTACCTGGCGAAGCAGTAGGATTTCCTTGATGAGTCGATAATCGTTTGGCTCTTCGAGTATCCGTAGGGCTGATGGTTCTAGCCCCAAGTCCACTTGCATGGGAAGTACCTGGCAAGACTGACATCCGCTTCGAGGTTGATGATGGTGTGGTTGCAGGTATTCCTGTTCCACTGGGCCTTCCTGGTGACTTTGCAGCAAGGGATGATGATCTACTGTGATCTGGTGTGCCAGGCTGAATAGAAACTTGGGGTTGCCCTTTACTCGGAGGTTGCAATGATTTAGTTTTAGCTGCTCTCGAGGCAGTGGTACCTCTTGCTCCATCCATATAACTCGGAACTCCTGTACTATTCAATCTTGCAGATGCATTGGCAGCATCCGACAAAGATTGCAATGATGTACTTGGAGCAAGACTCGGACGTCGTCTTGGTGTGGTCCCTGCCTTGCTTGAGCTATCTGACTCAGCACCTCCTACAGATCTGCGCGGTATTCTAGCAGCAGGCGCATTGGAGGCAGCACTTCCAGATATCGGAGGATATTGATTTCGTCGAGTTCGAACAGCTAGGGGAGCAGATGGTGGATCCATATTCCCCGATGCAGTTGAAGAAGTGGTTGAAGATATGCTACCTTGACGATTGCTCACACTCTGCCTACGTTGAAAAGAGGAGGTTCTCGCGGGTCGTGGTCCAGACACTCCACGCGCAGAACCTATCCCTCGCCCATTGTTCATAGATGCTTTAATTTCCCCCATTGAGGGCTTCTCTCTCGGCATTGAATCTCCCCCACCTGTTGCCGGATATTGTGCTGTAAGCTGTAGTTCATTGGAGATGCTAGTTTGCAGGTCGTCAAAACTGGGAGAAGGCAAAAAGTCGTAAGAAGTCGAATTATCGTCGTTGTGACCCCCAAATGTAAATAAGGTGTGATTGTTTCGTTGTGGAGCATGCAGTGTAGGCTCTGTCCCAGCTATCAGACGCGAACCTCCGGTGCCTACACTGGGAGGATAATTCTCAGAAATCCTTCTGTTAAAAATATTAGTAAATATGAGCGCCTCGAATGGCTCCCTTCTTGAAGGTTGTGAATCTTACTGTCTGGTGGGTGAAAGGTCAGGTCGTGGACCTGAAGGAGCCCTCTGTTCCCGAATCATGAATAAGGAACTAAAGTCACTGGGGGAAGCCAGCGACAGAAATTAATCTCGAGTAAAGGATTTTGCTTTTCCTTGAGCTCAGTCCGTTTAAGGGCCGAGTTTGTCGATAGACTATCTCATTTCAAATGGCCGTCGTAGGGTATAACTAGTAAACAGGGAAGTCGTTGTAAATGGTGACCCAGTAAAATGCAGAGGAAAGCTATCGGTATCAGTGTCTCTCGAGAGTCAATATCTTTTTTTTTCCCTTCTTCTCCACAGAAATAAAGCGCGTCAATTGATGGTCTCCTCTTTTTGTATTGGAAGTTTGGAATATATCTCGAGGAATGGCTCGTGGATTGTGTTTAGTGGTGAAATGAAGGTAGCGGTGGCAGATGTATTTTTTTTATTGTATGGAGAGTCAGTCTCTCTGAGGCTGCAGATAGACTAAGAGTAGTTGAACAATATTTTGGGGATGGATTGCAAGCCTGTACCTGTCCGTTCCCGTTACTGGTTACTGGTACTGCGAATGGGATAAAAGCTTGATGTTTCCCGTACCTTTTCGAGATTCGAGGTGGCTCAGGGAAGTCAGGGTGGTAAGGGTTGGGGGGTTTATGATCAAGGTCTTTTCCGTTGCCTATAGAAACAAAAAGTGGATCTAGATTCTGGATGGAGTGAGTGAGTGACTGTGAGTGAGTGAGTGAGTGAGTGAGTGACTGACGGACTGTACTTGGACTCTTGGAGACTCGGCTGGGAGACTGAATTGAATGAATGGGCTGGAGTGGAGGACTGGGCGACTGGAAGACTAGAGGACTGGGGTCCCTTTTCTTTTGGTACCGTTATGTTTATGTACGAGTAGAGTAGTACGTGCGAGTAGTATGTACGAGTAGAGTAGAGTAGTATAGTATGGTATGGTATGTACAGTATGGACGCATCAAGGGAAGTCTCTTTTCTTTTTGCAAGATGTAACGAGATGCTTTTTGAACCAACCTATCAAAATTGGAATAGATGCAACAATAAAATCGTAAAAATCATCAAAATCATCAAAATCATCAAAATCCCATCAATGAACCAATGAGACAACGGTACACCTGAACAAGATGGAGTAGACTTAAATATGTTGAGCCTATCAAAATTTAAAGAAATTTACCAAATCCATTCAATGAACCAAACTAATAAAATGTAGTACAGTTTAATAGAGACCGTACTGTGATGAATTTTGATCATCTCGGCGGTCAAGGTGGCTTGTTATCTTATTCACTCTGGAGTCTTGAGTCTTGAGTCTTGAGTTCTTGAGTCTGCCACCTGCACCTCAAACCACAACGCCTCCCTCACCCCCTCACACCTTCTTCTCCTTGTAGCTATCTATCTTGAGACCATCAATAAAGTTAATCACACATGCTGCAGGACGACGAACTCTTTCCAGGAGACCCAAGCAATGCAATCACAACTTTATTACCACTGTCAATGCTTTCAATGCTTCCTCACTATAGAGAAGGATTATTTGATAATTATATCATTGATTTAATGAGGACACCCATGTATGGACGGACGTGTAGATTGTTTACCGGGTCGAGCAATCTGTATTTAGTATATATCGAGTATCAAATATTGATGGTCTGGTGGAGGGAAATCCAGGTCTGCAAATATCGTGGTCTGTCTAATAAGTCAAGGTGATTATTGGGCGTGAAGGTATATTGTGTGAATGTGAATGATACATGGCAAATTGGACTGGTAAGATTATGAGTGTAGGGTTTCTGAAAGTTAGTGCTCGAATACCCAGGATGCAAGTTGATACCTAGGTAATTCGATATATAGTATACAAATCAAATCGATATCGCAACTTGAAGCTGGATTACAAGTACTAGCTACCTAGGTAGGTAAACAACAGACTTTCTTCTTCTACAAAGTTTAATCTGATCTGGATTTGTGCCGAGTGAGCCCTCGTTCCCTCCTCCTCTCTCGTAAACATAAAATTCCCATTCCTCATACATGCAATCTTATGGAGACTATGAAGGTTTCTGCCCTACTCGGCTTCAGATTTTTGTACACCATGGCAACACCAACTAATTCCTCCACTAATGTATATCGCATGTAGGGAGTATCTAGACATCAAATTCTGTGAGGTACAGATCCACCTAGAGCATAGAGAATGTACAACAATGCAAACAGGATGTCACACCCCTTTTCTCCAAGATGCAGTTTTCATCCATCAAAGCATCACCTGCTTCCGTCACCAAATACTAACGAGTAGGTAGGTAAGACCAAGCCAGTTGCCTTTCTTCTTGCTTGTTAGTTTGTGAGCCCCTGACACGTGCAGGCAATGTTTTGAGTAAGAAAAATATTCCGAATGATAAGAACATTACCCAGTTAAAAGATTGATAAAGGCTAAAACCATGTTTCAACGACAAGAACTGACTTGTGTTGGAAGCCATGCTTGCCATGGTATGATGCTATTCATGCTGGTTGGTGTTGTACTCTCGCAGAATGTTTCTGTACGACAGAAAGTATGGTACTGTACTGCTTCATGTATAATCTACCTACAGCTTGAGCTTGAGCTTGAGCTTGAAAAAGGGGTCACACAACAGCATAAGCGGTATCATCTAGCCGTTACTGTGATCATGGGTTAAAAGCGTTTTATACTTATTTATTGCCGTTTTCCTCTGTCCCAAGATCATTTGCTATCACTTCTGGGGAATCTTCAATTGATTCCCGAATCCCAAAAGTACTGATCGAATATTCAATACATGCCCAATAAACTTAAATGATAGCTCCTTGCGTGGGTGGATAAGAAGTCTATTACGACGGTAAGACGGAACGAAGGGAATTTATTTTTTCGAATTAGTCGAAATTTAGTCAAGTCCGAAATCCAACCCCTTCAGCCCAATTGCGGGTGGTCGGTGGTCGGTGGTCGGCGGCAAAAACGTCATGCCTCCTCTTCCCGCAGGTAGGTTCATCGATCGCTAAGCGCGTCAACTTCAAACACCAAGATGTTTGAGCTTCGTAGACAAACATTATAGAATTGGTCAAACCTCAACTAAATTTTCACAACTGGAATCATTTTTCAATTAACTTGAAGCATGTTATTCACTTACCACATGGGCTGGAACCTTATTATCAGGGAAGAAACGAAACACTGCGACTGAACGGTTTCTTCTATGAATAGATTCCCCCCTCATTGATCTTTATAAGGATCGTTGGAATCCCAACCCAGACACAACCCCTCAATCTCCGCGAAGAAGCCTAATACTTCAAAAAGTCTCAGAAGATGGATGACTTTACGGCAAATGCGTTTGTGAATCGTGATGATCCTATCCCGGTGATAAGATTCGATCATACAGACGACCTTAATGGCGATGTGGAGGATGCAAACGGAGTGTCTAAGAAAGAAGGGGCGCGAGAAAAATTGAGAAGACACAAATCGGAGTTGAAGGAAAACTTCAAAAAGGCACACAGTAAAGCTTCGGAAACTTCGGCAACTGTACAAGATAGATTACTTGAAAAGTACGTCGAAACTCTACATTGCGACGTTGGTCGTCTTAGGACTCTACTGATTACAACAGATTACTACAGCAGGTAATACCAGTGGAGGACCTTGGCGAAAATGGAAAAGATACGGCTACTACTCCTCCAAATTTTGTTGAGCGACCTGCTTTCAATATAACGACCATGTCGAATAATTTCAGAAGATTCAATGCGAGAATAGGAGTGGTTTTCGTCTTCCAAGCCAAAGTGATACGTCTACTAAGCTGGAAACAATGGTCGCATACCCTCTCATTTCTTGCAGTATATACCTTCGTCTGCCTAGATCCATATCTTCTTACCGTTCTTCCGTTGGCGGTTCTTCTCCTCGCAATCCTCATACCTTCATTCATTGCTCGTCACCCCGCGCCTCCTACAACTATAACGACGGACTCGTTCACATATTCCACAATAGGTCCGCCAATAGCTCCGGCTCCAGTTGTCAAACCCGTCAAAGAGCTTTCCAAAGATTTCTTCCGTAACATGCGCGACCTCCAAAACTGCATGGAAGATTTCTCTCGCCTCCACGATACAGTAATTGCTCTAATATCTCCCTCCACAAATTTCTCTAATGAACCACTATCATCTACTCTGTTTCTTTTCCTCGTAGTAACAGCAGCATTTATGTTCATCGCTTCGCATCTCATGCCATGGCGCTTCATCTTCCTCACAATAGGTTGGACCATTACATCTCTCGGTCATCCAACTATTCAACGCCAAATGATCACAACACATACAACAGTCGTACAACCGCGTGCAAAACCCCTCCAAACTAGTCTCGAAACCTTCATTTCTCATGACATCATCCTCGATTCATCTCCCGAAACCCGCGAAGTCGAAATCTTCGAGCTCCAAAAACTTTCCCGTGCAGGCGAGTGGGAACATTTCGTATTCAGCAGCTCACCTTATGATCCCATGAGCAGTATGCGAATTGAAACTGGGCGGCCAATCGGTTGTCGTTTTTTCGAGGATGTAAAGAGTCCAAGAGGTTGGGAATGGAGCGAAAAGAAATGGGCGTTGGATTTGTGGAGTAGAGAATGGGTTGAAGAAAGGATTATTACAGGTGTAGAGGTGGAAACAGAGGGTGAAAGATGGGTTTATGATATTAGGTATGAGGGGCAAGAGGAGGATTCCGTAGGTGTCATGGATACGGGGAGTACTAGTAATTTAGGGAGTATAAGAGGGAAGAAAGGGGTACCGATTAGTTGGGAAGAAGCGAGTGAGGTTGACGGGGCTGGTAGAAGAGGAGAATGGAGAAGGAGAAGATGGGTTCGAATGGTTAAGAGAAGATGGGAGAATCATGAAGCGGAAGTCGAAGATGAGAAGAAATAGTCGATGTATGCTTGCATACTATGATTTTATGAAATCCCGGCGAGGAAAATGACTGGTGTTTGGGTAGTCTTTGATTTTTAGCGTACAAATTAGGGTATCGATGGCTTGGGTAAGGGATTGGGAATGAGGCAATGGGATTGGGGATATGGCATATATATACCATGGTGCAGGTCTCACCAACTTTCGCTTGTTACTCTCTACACATCTGTAGACAGATTTTAGCGAACAAATCAACAGAAACTATAAGAAAAATCGTCAATATCTATCCCCAAGCCAGATTGAGTGTTATATTGCTATGGATTGAACAAAAAGCTTTAAGAACGATATACTTTTCCCTATCTGGTTATTGGCAGTCTAAGGATTATTATGCGCCACATAGCACCGTGATACCAACACTCTATCAGTGTGGTGCATATAGTATACAGTAAATACGCATCCCCCCTCCCCTTCCTCATTCTGATTCTCATCGCTATTCTCCCTTCGTTTCTTCACGGGTAGGATATAAGCAAAAACCACAAATCAACAACCCCACATTTCGCACGTCTTGTCTCCTTCCTCACTCATACATGCAAAACGCCTACTATCTTCTTGAGCACCTCATACTGTTCCTGACGAAAATCATCCGTGATCAATATATTCTGCGCCGCTTGGAAATTGAGCAGTTGTTTGGTTTGCGGAGTCCAGGGGGGCCAGGTGGGGGTTTGTGTTGTATTTGTATTTGTATTTGCGGTTATGTTTGTGCTAGGGTGGGAATTGTGGGTATCACTACCACTGCCATATCCATCATGATTCGCGGCGCGATTCGGATCGAGCGTGTACAGGAAATTGAGGTAGTATTTTTGGATGGATTGTTGGGGGAAGCCGAGGGATTGGCCGTAGACGATGCCGATGTCGCTTCCGTGGTAGGTGCCCAGAATGGGGGTGCCGTAGCCGTAGCTGGAGAGGTAAGAGTATATTTTTACGTTTGGGTGGATGCGGGATGAGTAGGATAGGAAGAGGCGGCGGGATAGGGTGAATACGATGTCGCCGAGGAGGGCGGCGAGACGTTTGTATTGTGGGTAGATGTTCCAGTTTGTGCCGGTGTTGAAGGGGGAGCCGGCGGAGGGGTCGTCGGGGTAGGCGGCGACGAGGGAGGCGATTTTGGAGGGGGGAGCGGTGGGGAAGAAGATGGTTTGAAGGTAGGAGGTTAGGAGGGAGGTGGTGGTGAGGTTTGTTTGGACGAGAGCGAAATATGTTCCTTCGTCTTCTTGGTCGCCGATTATGAAGGGGACGGGGGCGAATTGGCCGTGGGAAGCGAGGATTTCGGGGGAGGCAGGGAGGACGCCGTTTTTGTGGTCCGGACGTGGGAGATAGGAGAGTGCGAGGGATGTGTAGGATGTGTAGGAGGGGGGAGCTAGTGTTGCAGCGAGAAATGTTTCGTAAGGAAGGGCGCGGAGACATTTGAGTGTGTGGGTGGAATTTTGACAGCCGCCCGCAAGCACGACTTGGTCGTATACTGCTTGTGCGCGCGGACTATCGACTGTTTGGGCGGGAGTGATGGAGCCAGAATCCATGATTGCACCGCGGAATAAAGGCTTGTTTTTGTAATGGTATTGGCCGCCATAAAGAGCCATTTGATCAAATACTGAAATTGAACCTGCGGATTCACCCCATATGGTGACTTTATCGGGATCGCCTCCGAAAGAAGCGATGTTGTCGGCGACCCATTGAAGACCTAGTCTTTGGTCTAACAAACCGAGATTAGAAGATCCATCTCTGAGGATTTCGGAACCGGCTAGGAAACCAAAACCTCCTAGACGATAATTCACAGCTACGTAAATGAAAGGCTGGGAACTCGAAATGGAAGTTCGAAGAAGTTGCGTTGCATCGAAAGATTGAGTGGAGCCGCCTGCGAAAGCGCCGCCGTATATCCAAAAGAGCACAGGCAGTTTAGAGTGCCGAGTAATGTTTGACGGACGTTGGATGTTGAGTGTTAGACAATCCTCACCGACGGGACCGGAGGCTGAACCTTGGGGACAAGCTGTGGGGACACTTGTTGCTTGGATAGTTCCCAGGTTTCTGGTGATACTTTTGGGTGGTTTCAAGCGAAGAGACCCGGTGGGCGGTTGAGCATAGGGAATTCCCTTGAATGTGTCAATTCCTAATGTGCTAGACCCGATGATTTTGGCATGTGATATCTGAACTGTAGGTGCCAATTGACGTCTCTCTGGAGCAGGCAGGGCTACAGTGAGAGATATCAAGAGCCATGTGGTGATACCCTGGAGAAGCATATTGTTCAATTTCAAAGACAGACACTTCAGCTTGAAATATGGTTCCCGCAACGATCAATGAACCATCTTGATAAGATTTTAGACAGAATCAGAACTATATACCCCATATTCTTTCAGTAAACGCGGGGAACATGTAAAGAAGCTATTGATGCGCCCCTCCAAAGCCATTGCTCTGCATTCGGCCAATCCCCGGCTTGGTATGCATCGGAAACTGTTCCAATTTGAGAAAGATCTGAGATAGTGAATAACTTCATTGGGATCGCAGTCATATCCATGTCTTTTATCCGGCATCTATTGCCACGAGAATAAAAAAGAAGAGCGAGATCTGTAATCCACGTAAATAGAAATCACTAGATTCCAAATTCTAATAGTAGCGATGCACATCAGATGCGATGATGTGATAGATACGATACATGAGATATGATTGGTCGATCTGGTGGACAACCTAGTAGGTCAAGTGGTTCATCCGAGGTACTTTCTTTCTTCTCCGCGCTCGCACTTCGTCACCATCCTTGTTGTTGCCTCGAAGAGAAATATGTCCATTGCCATGATCAATAGTAGGAGTCTCGATTTTGAGCTTCAGAAAAATACACCCGCAAATTCTCATCGGGGCTATACAGTGGTTGTAAATGAGGGGCCAATCTTCTAAGCGATACGTATTATAATACACATTCCACATACACCTCCACTCCCTCCTCCTTCTGCAAGTATTGATTAAAATGAAAAGGGAAGACAATTAGAGCTTAATATCAGCCAGAAATGGACAAAGCATTTCAATAGACTTATCATGGTTTTCAACAATAGCAATGAAGATATTTGATATCTAATTTGTGGTTTCTCCGGCGAGCCTCAACGCGGTTTGAAAACATGCACATTTGTACAAGTCGTCCTGGTGAGGTATGAGTAAAACTTACGCAATGCTCTGTGAATATACGACGATACCTGAGTACCGTTGAATTTGGTGTGGCTTTAGCTAATACGACCCCCATCGTTGCAGTGTACGAATTGAAGAAAAGAATCGTTGAACCCACACAAGTGAAGTGTACAGTTCAAGCATCCGAAAGCTTTGGATGGCAGTCCGGACATGCTAGTAATTCGAGAACGTCAATTGGTTGATTGAACCTCGGTATTTTGCCCCGTTCCCCAGGTTTCGGTAACCTTACATTCCCTACTGCTAATAGTAATCACGGCGCGTTTCAATGGTTCCGGATCCCCAGGTTGTATTAACTCTGTATCTCTCTTTTCTTCTCCTTTCATGCACTGATTCTCTCATTTATTGTCTTATCTCGCGCCGAAGTTATATACCATCATCCATTTACTTTCCTTCAATTCATCACAATGCCTCACCACACCCTCACGCGAGACGAAGTCTCCAAAAATAATACTGAGGAATCTCTCTGGTTTATAATCGACAGCAAGGTCTACGATGTCACTGAATTTGTCGATGCTCATCCAGGAGGAGAATCCGTCTTAAAACAAGTTGCCGGCACAGACGCAACCGAAGCATTCTATAACTTACATCGACAAGAAGTCCTACAAAAATACTCGAATTTATGTATTGGCACAATTGAAGGCGAGAAATCGCAAGTTATTGAACAGAATGTTGGGGATTTGAGTGTCGTGCCATACGGAGAACCTACATGGTTAACTCCACAATTCAAGAGTCCTTATTATAATGAAAGTCACAGGAGGTTGCAAAAGGCAATGAGAATCTTTACGGATCAATATGTTACACCTGTTGCTCAGGAGTGTGAAAAAACTGGGGCGCATATTCCACAACATTTGATTGATCGAATGTCGAAGATGGGGATCTTACATATGAGATTGGGCCCGGGGAAACATTTACATGGTGTTAACCTTATGGATGGCGCTGTGAAAGGGGAGGAGTTCGATTATTTTCATGATATGATTGTCGGACAGGAGATGGTTCGCGCTAATGCAAGAGGATTTCAAGATGGTAATATGGTTAGTTATAAGCCCATGTTTTTATGTAGAGTCAACTCTATATTTCAATGCGTGACTAACACTTAATCTCAGGCTGGTATGACCATTTCCTTAACGGCAGTTCTTCAATTTGCCAACGATGAGGCATGGAAGAATAAAATTGCCGCAGAGGTGTTTAGTGGGAAGAAGAAGATTTGCTTGGCCATCACCGAAGCATTTGCCGGATCTGACGTCGCAGGTATTCGAACAACCGCGGAGAAAACCAAAGATGGCAAACACTATATCGTAAATGGTACTAAGAAATGGATCACTAACGGAGTCTTTTGCGATTACTTCGTAACTGGTGTTAAAACAGGTACTGTTAAATATTACTTCTCATGCTCAATCATATACTAACACACTCTCTAGATAAGGGACTGTCTGTTGTGTTGATTGAAAGAGGCGAGGGTGTAGAGACAACACCAATAAAAACCTCCTACTCACCTACAGCTGGAACTGCTTATGTCACTTTCGATAACGTAAAGGTACCAGTTGAGAATCTCTTGGGAGTAGAGAACAAGGGTATCCACGTTATCCTTAGTAACTTCAACCATGAAAGATGGATGATGGCTAGTGGTGTCACTCGCATGATGCGACTAGCAACAGAAGAATGTATCAAGTGGAGTAACCAACGATTGGTATTTGGCAAGAAATTGACTGATCAGCCAGTCATCCGACAAAAGTAAGTTTGGCTCCTTCATGTGCGGATGAAACTCCTAATTGACCTTTATAGGCTTGCTAAGATGATATCTCACTGTGAGGCAAATCAAGCATGGTTAGAGAATATCACGTATCAGATGACTTTGATGCCATACAAACAACAAGCGACTCATCTCGCGGGCCCAATTGGTCTCCTTAAGATGTTCGCTACCCGTTCAGCTCATGAATGTGCAGATGAAGCTGTGCAGATTTTCGGTGGACGTGCGCTTACTCAGAGTGGGATGGGAAGAACCATTGAGATGTTCCATAGAACGTGAGTATCCATGCTATGAGAAGTTTTCACCGGAAACATCTTGCTGATATCTTATAGGTACAAATTCGATGCTATCTTGGGTGGAGCCGAGGAGGTATTGGGCGATTTGGGAGTAAGGCAGGCCCTGAAAAATATGCCAAAGAGTATGTTGTAGATGATCATCGGGACACAGGGCCAGAAACATTGGGAGAACAGCACGCCATTGAAGCATTCCAAGCTTGGTATAATTTAATTAGAGCTACAGAGCTAAATGTGGTATGATATAATAAAGTTCTCTCAGACTTTATATTTAGTACGCTCTCGATCACTGGAGAGGAATAACCGAACTTATTGTGTATTCTCTGGAAACATGAGGCGCGATTGTATGTTACGAATTGGGACAGTCATAGGTCTGCTCAGGTGGCAATAGGTCACAACAGATTTCCCCTTTGTATCTGCCCTCGCGTTTCTGCGGACTCCAAAAAAATGTATGCAGCAACCTTAACATCTCATCAGCATACCTGAGCTATGGTATGTTAACTAAGAAATCTTCCTCAACTAATAGTCGGCTCTCTACGTAAGCTGCCGACTAGTTCCCAGCCAGTGATATTTGATGTATTGGACTCATTTCGTACTCGGTAATTTAAGGACATAATGATTGAATTTGGATCCTTGAATATACTCAGACTACCTATTTAAGGATGCTCATTCTACTTTTGTAGGTCACATAAATACGTAACATATATGTAGCTAAACCAATTCGCTCCCACTCATCAGGGATAAGGGCAATTTTAGGAACTCTTACCAAATGCTTATCGCTCTTATCGGAAGGACCCCGCCATCCCCCATTCATGCTTTGGTGTAACAACTACTACCTACCTATTCTGTAATCTTTAGCCGATGATTCATCATACCAAAGTGATTCGAGATTGAGATTCGAAGATTTGTTAGTGGAGTGAGGAGATAATTAGAAACTAGATCGCTTCCACTCTTTGAGCTTTTCAGATACTCAAATAACTTTGTTAGCCACTTCGCAAGCTTATCTAGCTATTCTACTTCTCCTACCATCAAGCTCTTCAATGTCAACAGTCCATTAATCAAGTCAAATAGCTCTACAATCATGTCTAATAGAGTCAGAGACCTTCCATGGCCATCCACGATACCAGACGACGAATATGCCGAAATAGCTGCTGGGCTTCCTGCAAAGGATGAACCGTTCATTAACCAGTACATTGGTGGAAGAGAAGCACTTATAGACCAGGAAAAACAGCAGCGCAGTGGTTCGTAATATCCTTCCATACTATCATTTCTCACTTACTTATATTCTTTACAACAGACTATGCATTCAGATCCACTCTCTCACCTCTCGCGCAAGAAGCCTGTAACATCGTATCCCGCATCCGTCTCGAAGAACAAGCCTCGACGTGGACCTCGCAATTCGAGGACCATGTTGCGCAAGAAACGGGGAAGAATATATATCCAGGTATGATGTTCAGTCTGGCAAAGGAAAGGATGGAGAAGACGAAATTATGGCAGATTGTGAAAAAGATGCCCAAGGGCGCGCTTTTGCATGCGCATATGGATGCGATGGTTGATTATGATTTCTTATTTGAAGAAATGCTGAAGACAGAGGGCATGTGCATCTTCTGTGATAGAGCTTTAGATTCTCCTGAAAGTAGGGAGGCGGGGCCCGTTAAGTTTAGGTTCAGGAAGAAGGGAGATGGAGAAGGTGCGGAAATTTGGAAGGAGGGGTATAAACCATTTAGTTTTGTGCCCTTGAAGGATGCTGCAGAGGCTTTTCCCGAAGGTGGGCGAGAAGGATTCTTGCGTTGGCTTCGGAGTCGATGCACTATTACTGATACTGAGTCTATTGAACATCATCATGGTGTTGATGCAGTCTGGAGGAAGTTCTCTTCGGTTTTTACGATTTTAAACACAGCCATCTTTTATGAGCCTATATTCAAGGCATTCATGAAGAGAATGATGCAGACTTTACTTGCCGATGGTGTCAAATGGGTTGATTTACGACTGGCATTCACATTCTTTTATTACCGCGAAGGTCAAGAGAAAGCAGATGATACATACAGCAATATGTTCAAAGTTTTCGGAGAGGAAATCGAAAAGTTTAAGGCTTCAGAAGAGGGTAAGGGATTCTGGGGAGCAAGGATGATTTGGACTGGTCTTCGAGTTTTGGATACAAGAAAGATCGTAGAAGATATGGATGCTTGTTTAACAATCAAGATGACTTACCCGGATCTCATATCCGGATATGATCTTGTTGGTCAAGAAGATGCTGGAAGACCATTAAAAGATCTTTTGCCAGAGCTTTTCTGGTTCAAGAAACAGTGCGCGCAAGAAGGAGTCGAAATACCTTTCTTCTTTCATGCAGGAGAATGTCTTGGTGATGGTAGCGATACTGATCAGAATCTCTTCGATGCTGTTCTACTCGGAACTCGTCGCATCGGTCATGGATTCTCCTTATACAAGCATCCTTTATTGATTGACTTGGTCAAGGAGAAGAAAATTCTCGTGGAGAGTTGTCCAATCTCAAACGAGGTCCTTCGCCTCTGTGCTTCGATCATGTCACACCCTCTACCAGCGCTTCTCGCGCGAGGAGTTTCCTGCTCTCTCTGTAACGATGACCCTTCGATTCTTGGTCAGGATGTTAATGGTATGACGCATGATTTCTGGCAAGCTTTGCAAGGCTGGGATAATCTTGGACTTGCTGGTCTAGGTTCACTGGCTGAAAACAGTGTAAGATGGGCAGCATTCGAGGATCAAAGCGCTGGCAAATGGTTAGAGGATGTTAAGGAAGCTTCCATGGGTAATGGTGTGAGGGCGAAGAGATTGCAAGAATGGAGCGTGGAGTGGGAACAATTTTGCTTGTGGATAGTAACGGAGTTTGGCGACGATGAAGATAGTGCGAGAAAAATCAGAGAAGATGGGGATGGTCCGTTGGCTGCTCAGGACTAAATTGAGTATATCCGATGATAATTCAGTCCTATTCGGAGTTGAAAGGTTTTGTGTTAGGGAAGCATGTGCATTCAACAAGGCGATTTAGGTCATGATTAGGGAGGGTCACGATACCCTCGACTGGAAGTCGAAATTCAACATTATAATCATCTATATAGAAATCAGATAAAATAGCTCCTTTCGAAGCTTTTGTTATATTCCAGCTACTGCCTATGCGATTATGTAGTCAGACTCGTACAGATGTTAGAGAGCTCCAAGGTTTCAAGGTTCCCTCATACATTATGGTCATGCACAAGGGTCATTATTGAATTATCTACCTATAGTAATCCTGCTTGTACGATTTCTGATTTACACTTTGAGTAACAATAATTCAGGTGTGCGCTGTACATATAGTCATTGTATATAAGTTTTAGAGTCCGCCTTATGTAGAATAATTTCCTTCTCTCTTTTCTCCCTTCTCTCTTTCAAAAGCTTCTTCTATCCAGACACCCCTTCTAAACCTTCTTCCCAAACATCAAAGAGCTCCAGATCATGTCATATGATCATACATGGACACTAACGAAACACATAAGGTTAGCTTTAGGTATAAAACATAGGTATACCTAGGTAGTTCTATATAAACCTAATATAGAACAAGAGTGCCCTTACAATATACAAAACCCAAAGACCTCTCTGCATGATGATTTTCTCGTAGGCTCTAAAACAGAGAAGAAATACCTCGTGGAATCTCAATATATGTAGAAGATAATAATTGGTTCGACAAGAAAATCGAATCTAATCATTCAGCTAATGCTGGGTGGTGTGTACTTGGATAAATCCACGTCAGGACCAGTAAGCCAAGCCGCACGAGGAAATTTAGTGGTCTTATCGATAAGGATATCGCCCGAAAACAATCACTCGCTCTCGCAACCCACATACATCCTATCCTCTTCTACCTAAATTTCCACCTTTCTACCTACCTACAACCTATTACTGAACCATTTAAAGTACCTACCATTATCTACGGTAGGGAATCTTTATCAACAGTCACAAAGGTCTGTTGAACAATACATTCACTGATTATTATTGATATATTTGAACTGTAGCGACTTTAACATCTGAGAGTACGGTCAAGTATGATTCCCATCTTGCCCCGGACAATATCAGTGCACGAGGTCGACGTCAGAAGCCGCCCTTCCTCTTCTTAAGATAAAACCATCCATCAAATACGCCGAAACTTCTTATTTTCTTTCTTATCAGTGTTCTTTAAGACATTATTGCTTAGAGGCGTTGATTTCTCTTAATAACTTTTAATAATCCCTTGCATAACGAAGTCGCAAGCAACAATGGCGTCTTATTTCCAATTATCCTCGATGCCCAAACGATTACTCCAATATGCGCTCTCTAGTTTGGAAGTCTTCGAGACGGATGCATTGGATTTAGAGAATTTGGATATTGCGTGGGGGAAAAATAGCACGTTTGAATTTAAGGATGTCGGGTTGAGATTAAAGGTACTAGTTATATCATGATCTTGACGTCGAGGATGAGCATGTCATGCTAATATGCGAGATGTAGAAACTCGAGACTTTACTACAACTTCCTTCCACGATCGCATTAAGTAAAGCGAAAGTTTTACTGCTGCGGCTCACGATACCGGTCGATATATATAGCAGCCCGATATTGGTCGAAGTTGATGGGGTGGATGTGCAGTTGAGGGTTAGGGAGGAGAAGGGTGCATATAGTTCACGGACAAACCATGACAGGTTAAGGAAGAAGTCGCTATCGAGAAACCAGGACCCAGATCCCACACTTCCAACTGCAGAGGACCTTGCGGCATCATTTCTACAAACCGAATCGAGAGAAGAAAAAGAAGAGTTGGAAGCCGCAATTCTTGGGGAGACGCAGGATGTATCAGAGTCTGTTACATCTAATGAGGGAGGAGACTCACCTGTTGGGACTGGGACGGCTCTCTCGTTACCGGCGTTCATGGCTAGATTTTTGCAGGGCATTGTGGACAGGCTACAAGTACGGGTGCGTGGGATTACTTTCAATGTGGATCTCGATATTCCTGCAGAAGGACCGACACCAAACCGTACCACGGATCCAGTAACAGTTCAATTGAAGATTGACGATGTCGATATCGAGGGAGTTACACATGATATTGAGTCCGCCCAGACGAGAGGGGGGAAGGACATAACATCGTTATTCAAGGAGGGAAAGAGACTGATCTGTCTCAGCAATATTCAAGGAGCACTTATCACAGAGGCAAATTTATTTCAGACTCTCTCTCGATCATCCTCCGTTGTATCGCCAATACCTCCGCACTCTGACGTAACCGAATCTCGGCGGGCTACAGATAAGCGATCATCAGAAGAAACACAAACCATTTCTGTGGAAAGCATGGGTGCATCTGATCGAGTTGTTTCCCCTAGCCCCCCCTCATCTCCTGCTTCGTCACTACGAGTCTCCGAATCTTCACTGCCGGAAATAAGACGTCCTTCACCTCCTTCAAGGCCCGTGAAACCCTCGCCAGTGGTTAAAGGTTCGACTGTTGCTAATGATAGTGGACGATCTGATGATGCATCAGAAGATGGACATTCCAGTCCTTCCGGCAGCGAGCATGGGTATATCGACAACAGCGAGATGGGAGATAGCTTGCTTCAAAGCTCAGCAATTCTTGACCAAGTCACCGACTCCCTACTTTTGGATCATCCTGAGGGAGATGATATGAGATCTTCAATATCACAATCTGAACATAGCACACCTGGCGGAAATTCACGCACTTCAACGCCAAGGGCCTCTGCTCACATTTCCTCGCCCTCTGGTCAGGCTCCAGAATTCAATGCATTCCACAGCGTTAACAGAGCTCACAACATGTTACAATCTACCATGCTGCCCCCCAGAGCTCATACTAGATTCTCTGTGGAGCGAATATCTCATTCACAGCCGACACTTCCGCCCACTACCGCGCCGCTTGATCGGACTTATTTAGTTCAGCAGTCTAGGGTTCCATCGGAAGATTCTATGAGTGAAAGTAGTAGCTCCACTTTCAATGAGGAGATTGGAGATGATCTTGCGCAGTCTCAATTATTCAGTCATGAAGAGGCTGAGAGCATGTACATGAGTGCGGTCTCATTTACTTCTGCTGCTCCAATCCCCGGTGGGTGGGCAGATTCAGGCACTGATAGCGAAGATGCGAGATCTCCACCACTTACCCCAAGGGACTATGATACACGAGTGGAAAAGCTCGACAATCTTGAGCATGCTCGCCACTCTATGCATTCGGATGGCGCGTCAGACCTTAATTTTCTTGAGAAATCCACGATCTTGCCCTCAAGCTCACTACATGCATCAAATAGAAGCATAGGTTCTATTCGCCCGGAAACTCCACGCCAGCCTGAGATCTTACACAAAGTTTCGAGCGATCTCTCAGTGAAGTCTGTTGTTGCTTCTAGTGACTATAAGCGAATGACGAAGCAGATCTTCAGTCTTGATCAAGTCGCTATCTATATTCCGGCGATGAATAACCCTTCTTCTGATCCTGTAGATGCAGCTGCTGAATCAGCACTATTTGGCAGCACTTTTGACGGCCACAATGACTCGCAGTCAAACACAATGGATCTTCCTGGGGCATTTTCTATCCATCTACCCAGAGACCAACATTCACGGTCGTCGCCGAAACCAACACCGAGAATTCCAATACAGCCACCACAGAAGCCTGAAGAGAACAAATCAATTGAGGTTGACGTGGGAAATCTACTGGCTCAATTTGATGTATCTGTGGGCAGACTTATATATAAGCTCGTTTGCCAGATTCAAGGGTCTATGAAACAGAAGACACAAGCAACCACTGTATCAAGTAAGCCTACATCTAGCTCTCCTGAACCTCAACTCAGGGTCAGTGCGCAAATTGTATCACTTAAGTTCTTGGAAAATCTTAAGGGTACTTTGGGTTCACAGATTTCAGAACCACCGACGAAGTCATCGGATTCGGATGTTCTTCTCAAGACCACAATCAAGGGGTTCAATGTCTCTAGAGATCCTTCGGGCACTACTACCAAGACTAGCATAACACTACAGAAGTTCATTTTTGGCTACGCTCAAGAAAACATAATTTCTTTTGATGCAGGTCTTCAAGTGAGAGCTTCTACTCGTGATCTTGCCGCTTCTGCTGGCATTGACGTGTCTGCCAATATATACCAAAGTCATGACAGTACTCGATTTGAGGTCCATACGCTGCCCTTGCATGTGGCGGTTGACCTGCAGCATCTTGATGAGACTTTTAGCTGGTTTGGTGGATTGAGCAGTGTACTCAACCTTGGTAGCTCGATGGCGTCGAACTCGACAGTCATTTCCAGCCCAGTAATAAAGCCGAAGACGAAAGGCGTAAAATTCAATACGCCTATCGAACTTGATGATCAAACAGTGGCGGTGCAGAACAAGGCAGATGTTAGGATCGGTGGGTTGATTCTTGACTTGGTGGGCACTGAATGCAGCGTGGGAGTTGAAACTTCTGCTGTGAAGTTGATCAGTCGCGAGGAAGGAATCGGCATTGGTATTGACAAGATCAGATTGTCTGGGCCACATCTCAAGCATTCCGTTGACGATCCCGCCATTGCTATTGACGTTTCCACGACGCGCATTGAGTTCTTAAACGCACCCAAGGACAACGATATAGATCGATTGTTGGCATTAATCGCACCATCGAATTCAAAGTATGATCAAGACGATGATATTCTTCTTGATACTCTACTTCGTCAAAGACAACAAGGATCTGTACTCCGACTTACTGTGGATGATCTACAGGCCAAAATTGGTAAGTTGCAAGAGTTGAGCTATCTTCCAGAATTGGGTGAGGAGGTCGCAAGGCTATCCACAGTCACAAAGTACTTACCCGACGATGATCGACCGGGTCTTTTGTCCTTGGTCAAAGTCAAGAAGCTTGGTGCCGACGTCGATGTCAACAGCTCTGTGGGTAGTCTTCAACTCAAGGCTACTGATTTGGATATGGCGCAAATCCCTATACCATCGCTAGTAGCGTTAAGTGTCGGCACGGTTTCTGCTTACCGAAACCATTCTGAGGAGTTGATTGGTGCGGGCACAGATCAAGTATTCAATAGGCCAGAATTACGAATTCCAAGCATTATGGCTCGATTGATTGGTGATGAGATGGAGCCTATCGTGAAAATCAAACTTTGGAATCTAAAAGTCGAATATCGCGTTCCTACACTCATGATGCTGCTCGGGCTGGCGGATACTGCAACTGGAGATGAGATGTCAGCTAGTATCACGACGTCAGTCGCTACACTGCGGGACTTAGCACAGCCACCAACTCCAAAGGGTAAGGAGAAGAGTGTTGAAAAAAGCCCCGCGTCCAGTAGTAGTCCGGCCAAACCAATGGCCATTGATGTCGTTCTAAAAGACTGCATCGTGGGTCTCAATCCCTTGGGCTTGCCTTCGAAAATTCTTGCCGTATTGACCGAAGCACATGTGGTTGCGGTTTTACCAAAGGATCAGAACGCAAGTGTCACAGCTGAGTTAAGCAAGGCTTCTCTTCTTGTCATTGACAATGTTGCTCATCTTGCAAGTACTGCGCAATCAGATCATAAAAGGAATTCCTTTAATGGTAGCAGTAATCAAGTGGCAGATCTCACTTCAATGGGCTATGTGTCAGTCAGCTACATTTCATCTGCAAAGGCCACTGTTCTTCTTTCCGTTGACGATGATGGTCGGAATTGCCTTGATGTTGAGTTGCGAGATGATCTCTTCGTGCTTGAATCATGCGCCGACTCCACTCAAACATTGATCAGCGTGCTTGGTAAATTAGCTCCACCGGTAAAAGCACCGAGAAAGGAGGAGAACACTTATCAAACAAAGGTTGTTCCGCTTAACAATCTTCTGGCCTCTGTATCAATAGATGCCTTTGGAACTCCTGAAGGTCAATACGAATTTAGCAATGATTTCACAGAGCTTGGGGACTTAACTGACGAAGGAGGAAGCGAACTCGGCTTCGATTCCGATTACTGTAAAGGTGGATCCGACGACGGATACAAAGAAGCTGTCCTTGACGATTCAGAGGATTCATTAGCGTCCCTGAACCTCACCGCACGCGATACTCGGGATGGTGTTTTACTGGACAGCTTTGTGGAAGAGCCAGAAATTGATAACGTAGCTCTATCGTTCCACGAGGACCATTTTGGGACAGGCACATCACTGGAGCAGTCCGCTCATAGGTGGAACTCGGCCAAGAATACCTATGATACCTCCAGCTACAGCAAAGTCAAGAAGAGCCCATTGAGGTTACGCGTACGAGATGTACACATCATCTGGAATCTATTTGATGGCTACGATTGGCAAGAAACTCGGGATACAATTTCCAAAGCTGTACAAGACATCGAATCCAAAGCCATTGAAAAGCGTGCTCGGAATGAAAGACGCTCAACTTGGGAGCAGGATATCGATGATGACGAAGATACTGAGCGTGGAACCTTTTTGCTCAACTCAATGTGGATCGACATTCCCAACAGTCGTGATCCCCGTGAGCTCGCTGCAGCTATCAATCAACAGCTGAACGACAATGCTACCGAAACGGAATCAGTAGCAACCACGAGTTATACTGCCACCACAAGCAGACAAGGAGGCGGACGCGCAGCCAAGAAGCTTCGACTCAATCGAACTAAACACCATAAGATTGCATTCGAGTTGAAAGGAGTCTGTGTCGACCTTGTGACTTTCCCGCCCTTCAGTGGTGAAACCCAGAGTTCCATTGATGTTCGTGTACATGATCTCGAGGTGTTTGATAACATTCGCACCTCGACCTGGAGAAAATTCGCTACTTACATGCAAGATGCAGGTGAAAGAGAAAAGGGTTCAAATATGGTTCACATCGAGATCATGAATGTGAAACCTGTTCCTACACTTGCTGCAACTGAGATGGTTATCAAAGTGACTATTCTTCCACTTCGGCTTCACGTTGATCAAGACGCTCTTGACTTCATCACTAGATTCTTCGAATTCAAGGTAGAATCGGATTTCGAACCTGAAGCTCCGGGCGAGAAACCATTCCTACAAAGAGTGGAAGTTAATTCCATTGATGTCAAATTGGATTTCAAGCCAAAACGTGTCGACTATTCTGGTCTTCGTTCCGGTCGCACTACGGAATTCATGAACTTCATGATACTTGACGGAGCTGATCTGACACTCAGACATTGTATCATTCACGGTTGTTCAGGGTTCGACAAGATGGGCCAAGTCCTCAATGATATTTGGACGCCAGATGTCAAAGAACATCAACTTCCCGGTATCTTGGCCGGGTTGGCTCCAGTCCGCTCTATCGTTAACGTCGGAAGTGGTTTCAAAGATCTCGTGGCGGTACCCATGAACGAATATAAGAAGGATGGAAGAATCGTTCGGAACATCTCCAGAGGCGCCGCCATATTTGCTAAAACCACGGGTACCGAACTCGTCAAACTCGGTGCTAAAGTTGCCATTGGTGTACAAACCGTCCTACAAGGGGCTGAAGGTCTTCTTGGGCCCCAAGATGCCTCTCTATCCCATGGCAATTCCAGCGATGACGAAGATGAACGCAAGCAAATCTCACTCTATGCCAATCAACCTGTTGGTGTAATGCAGGGCCTCAGGGGCGGGTACGCTAGCTTACAGCGAGATCTGATTATGGCTCGAGATGCAATTATCGCAGTTCCGGGAGAGGTCATGGAAGATGGCAATGCGAAGGGGGTATTGAAGGCCGTGAGGAAACATGCTCCTACTGTGATATTGAGACCAGTGATTGGAGTGGCAAAGGGGGCTGGACAAGTGTTGATGGGGGCTACGAATACTTTAGATAAGAAGAATCTGGAGAGGGTTGATGCTGTAAGTTTTATCTTGATGTTTTATTCTTTTGATGAAATAATTTACTAACTTGTTCTTCAGAAATATAAAAAGCATTGAGCTTCTCCCCGTAGCCAATTCACTTTTCATAAAGACCGCGCGAAATAGGAGGAAACACCAAACAAGCAATCACGAATATTAAGGAAGGGGTTGAAATTGATGTCATAGTATATTTGTTTAAATTGCGAAATTGCGCAAGTGCAAGCATGGCGAAGGGGTTTTTTGTATGAGCATTGAGAATGGTGCATTTCCTTTTCTTGATTACTGGTCGTTCTTCCTTCTCCTATAGAGTTAGCGGATGAAACCTGGAGTTGTTTATGGTTCTGGGTTTGGGCTAGGATTTTTTTATCTACGGATTAGGTGCTCAGGCTAGGTTAGGATGAATTATTTAGGGCGGAATGGGATGGGTCAGTATGCAGACTGGGAGTGTGATAGGATACGATTGGGAATAACAAGATTACATTAGATTGGTTTGATTTCGATTTTGACTGAATTGGAGAGGAGGTGAGGGAATTAGGGTATGGGATGGGATGAGATGAGGATGTATATGAATATACGGTACGTACATATACATAATTAGATTATTTGGAACGAAATGAGATGAAATGATATCATGAATTTTGAAGAGATGAGCGTTGGGCTATAATTGTGTATTGGTGGTGAGTAGTGAGTAGTGAGTAGTAGGTAGTGTGTAGTGGGTGAATAAGCTAGCTGTATAACATAATATAATATCTTAGATGGAGGAGAGGATGAATGAGAGAGAAGGGCCCACTATTCAGTAGAGAGAAAAATAAGATCGGAATTGAATTGAATACTAGCGAATGAAGCTCTTTAGTAAGGTAATGACATGGATTCTTTACGATATGAAGGGCAAAGGGAATAAATGATATTCTAAACTACATAGTACTGCGATTGAAGGTTAGTTGGTGTGGTAGGTAGGTAAATGCAATGCTTTTAGTTGTGGGTGGGTGATTTGTTGTAGGATTTGCTTGCCATTTAGGGGAGGTCAAAATTGGCCTGTTTTGTCTCCTCTGAGTGGGAGGGATACCAACTAAGAGTTAAGGTTGAGGAATACGGTAGAGGGATTTGATTTGCATTTGTGGCTTAGATTAGGAGATTGGAGAGTGATGAGATGTAGGTGTTTGATCTTGGGATGTAATTCATGCTTTCATCGAGGCTTGTTTATAACCTTAGGTCATCAAGATTTTTCCGGGGAAGCTGGAGAAGAAGATAGCAAAACTCGCTTGTATTTGTCACTTTGTTGCATATCTGAAGGTCTTGGTATTAGCTCTATATGTATCTGTTAAGCTAATGTATCTAGATGTAGATATTAGATTAGCGATTCGGGTTCTTGTTTGACGATGCATGGTTCGAATAACTGTACAGATGTCGACGGATTCGAGGCGCATATTGCGGTTCTTCGGATACTATAGCGGTGCAGATGGCGCATGCATGAAGAAAATCGGTAAAGGAAATCATGGACGGTTTGATGCCGCTGTTGCCGATCGAATCAAGGGATTGGGCAATGCAGGTTGTATGCAAGTTGATCGAAATGGAGAAATATATTTCATGGGTAGTGAGTCAGGATGCCTTGGGTGTGGAGTACCGGTAGAGGGTTGTAGTATGTTGGTACTCTCGTGAATGGTCTTGTTAAACCTCTGAAAAAATTGATTCAAAGTTGGTTGATTATCAAACATATGATGTATGTGGCAAAAGTATATGGTTTTGACTGTACTCGAGTAGTGAATAAAGTTTGATGTACTCCACAGGGTCAATGGCGATTCAACGCCGATGTACTCCGTTTGGCTTGCAAGCTAAGAGAATGTTAATCGAAAAATCGAACAATCGAACACTTGTGGCTACATCTTTGGTGTGGTGTGGTGGCTAGTGGCGTATGGAGTAAATGGATCCATCCATTTACTTATGGATACCTACCTACCTCCAGCTACCTAGCCTCGTAGCGTGGCATGAGTCAGGGTGGCTGAATGCTTCATAATCCACTCAGTCGGATGAAGGAGAAATGTTCATGATTTCAAGCATCGCATAGTTCGAAGTTGTTTCTGAATTGCTTCATCCTAGGAGCCATGTTTCGAATGTAGCTGAGTCGAGGATATGACAGAGAAGAACAGACGTCCTTAGGTTCCTTGATCTGTCTAATCAAACCGGTACTCAGAAGATTCAGAAAGTTGTGAGATATTTGGTAGAGAGCTCGAGATAGATTGTGCGAAGTGGCTAGTAGTGTGATGCCATTGATGAGAGATAAGGCGGAATTGCTTTTCCTGGTAAACTTCACTTCGGGGTTTAGGGCCTCTTTTTGGAAGAGGGTACCCATATACGTCAAGAAATGCCGTAACAATACTTTTCCGAGGCTTGAAATCGCGTGGTTAGATAGATGGATGCCATCGATGGTACGAGGAGGAGCAGTCGGTGGTAAATAGAGTACGGTATATACGAGAGAGTATGTAATCAATAATAGCTAATCCGGAATTCGATATAATAAGCAAGGCATTTTCTGGAATCTGGTCTTTCATTCAATCAAGTGCCGTAATACAAATTGCCTAGGTACGCTTGATAGATGGAATTGGCGATTCAGTTCTACGCCATGAACTTTCTCGGAGATGCTCCTCTGCCGGTAGTATGAGAGATGATCATTTTGTGCCAACCACCAATTTATGATGATCGGTACTGTAATTTAAAGTCCTTATGAGATTCCGGATGGGTGATTAATAGGTTCCAAATAAAGAGTCTCGAGAGTATGTGAAGCATCCATACTCTAGACCGGATAATGATATAGGGATGAAAGCATGATGTATTGATATATATCAATCGTTCCATGTCAAGGTATGTCCTTGAGCGTTTTGACATTATGAAGAGGAAGTGAGGCGAATTCATGGGAGTGGAGAAAGAGAGAGAGAGGAGTCAAGGAGACTTGATCGTACATGGAGAGTGCGGAAGTAAAAGGTTAAGGTGTGTCTTTAGTATAGAAGCTAGTGCTCTATAAGGCTAGCTCGGCTAGTCAGCAGCTAGCACATGCTTTCAATCACGGAAAAGTGGATCTAGGGGACTTTTTAGATCACCCTTAGATTCACGCCGGTGTTGAATTATTAATCATACTAACTCTCAATCCATCTCTCAAGTCAGTCAAGTGAAATGATTGTACCGGTATGATATGATGGCATACATTCATCGTACATACCTGGCTGGCCTCTCTGAATGGAGCCAAGCCAGTCTTGTGAGTTTACAGCCATGTGTAAGGTATTTATTATATGTGTTATATATATTCATATTTAAAATCCTCATTGATATATATATATATTCCCCCTCGATAATCACATTCCATACCACTTTATCACAACTCACAAACCGAACGAAACAAATCCATCTTCTTTCATCACCCCATCAAGGAATAAGAAGTCGACAACAAACAGTTGCATTAAAGGATAATCCGACTATCGAAATCAAACCCAATCCAATAACCCGATACCGCCTCGACTCCCGCCTCCAGATAAGACTTTTTTAGTACAGTCCCAGTCCCAGTCCCAGTCCCATTCCCAGTCACAGTCATAGTCACCAGTACCAATACTTGCGGTAGATTACGTTCTCGTCTCCGGTCCTCGTCACAAGACACCCAATCGCATTGTCACCAAGAACCTTCGATTACTTTCTTCTTACGAATACAAGTACAACGAATACAACTAAGACACCGAATCTTCTTTTCATAATCATTTCCAATTCCATTCAACAATTCCCTTTCTCCATTCATCAATACAACTCTTCCCTTTCATCATTAATCTCATTGATAATACTCAACTCCTCTTCAATTAACTTACATACCATTAATCATCCATCATGTATACTCCTTCAAGCGCCACTTCATCCAGGTCCGCCTCTCCAGAATTACAATCGGAATCAATGCAAATCTTTGTTAAGGTTTTGTCCGGCGACAGTATGTTTATTCCCAAATCCATTCATTCTTAAAGTTTCCAACTAACTCACTATTTAGCTATACCCATAACCGTTCCCGAAGATACCACCATTTCGAACCTCGCCCATCTCCTCTCTATCCGCACATCCTCGCCATCGTCATCACTTCGTCTCGTACACGCTGGAAGACATCTACAACCATCTTCAACTCTCACCTCGAATAACATTACTCGAGACTCGACAATCCACGTTGCAGGAACACTAAGAGGCGGTATGCCACCTAAGAAGATTAGGTGCAATTACAAGGACTGCGGGGTGGCAGCACAAAGAATTGTAGGACACTGTGGATTTTGTGAAGGAGAGTTCTGTGGGAAGCATAGAATGTTGGAGGATCACAAGTGTGTGAAATTAGAAGACGTGAGTTGCCCTATCTCCGATGGTGTATCTCCTGGGTCCAGTGCTGGGGAATCTGTACCCCGAGAGGCATTCGATGGATCTAGAATGGAAGAACAGATTCAATGGTGGCAAGTTGGATTAGGAGATGTGCTCTCAGAAATAATGTGCGAAGATGGAATTGTGGGCTGACTCATCTCATTATAGTGCAAGAAGGAATGTCATGACCGAAATGCAGCTCAACTAAATGCCGAGCGAACCCAAGTCATCAAGGGTATCTAGGCACCCAATTCTCTCCTGAAAAACGCATCCCGCCCGAGATTATACACGGAGGGACAAGAGACATACCTGCTCGATCGTCATTTTGACCATCGAACTCTATTTTACATGGTATCCATGTCGGTAATCTAGGTTTCCCCAAAGTCGTGTTTAGCCACTAGCGATAATACATCTCGGGTTGAGATCACCTCTACTCACCCGCTCAACATACTAATTCTCTTCGTTTACATTATGGGTTTTAGCGGGCGTAAGGAACTAGCATATTTAACATCTTCACTTCCATTCCATCAATTGCGTTCTCAGGCCCATCTATCTCTATTTCCTAGTGGCTATTAGGAGTTTTGATGGTTTTGATGCAATTAAAGGGGTGGTTGACTTTGGGTGTATGGGTGGTAATATAGTTAGGGTTATCTTTCATGGGAGAGATAGGGTCGATCTGTTATATAGTTTTTGAGTCAAATTACATATCCGCTTTTTTTTACAATTTAGCATTTTGCATGATTGCTGAATGTTTCTGTCTTTTTGTTGTGGCCTTGCTAGTTGGCTGTCCTTGACCCCCGTGAATGATGTATTGCAGCTTTGAAACTTTGGGTGAGTACAAGATCTCTGTTCGAAGAAGTATTTCCTAAAATTATTCCTTTACTTCTTAATTGCTATTTTACCTTTTCTATGCGATTTCTCACTTCTGTTTGTAGTCTTTTTTTTCTTAGCCTTTTTTTTGCAAGTACTATTTTATCACGGCCACTCCTTTTAAGGTTTATATGGTGACGTCAATGTTGAGGGAGGGGGCTAGAAAGTTATCACTCGTAGTCATGTCCGATAAGTGAGAAGTCTCTTTTCGACTCTCTCTCTCTCTCTCTCTCTAAATTACATAAAGTCTCGGGAATGTAAATGCAACCTTACAACAAATAAAGTTCTTTGGTGATTTCTATTCGGTAGCCGGTTTAGTGTGAGTTTTCAAGCGCTAGTAAGTCAACTTCTTTTATCCTCCCGGCACGAGTGCCTTCATTGTTGAATTTGGTTTTGAAGAAAACTTTGTCTCGGAAGATTTGTTGTTTTTTGTTTGTGTTTGTGTTTGTGAGAAAAGTGAAGTAAGAAATTAGGGAATTGGCGTATTCATGATGTGGTATTAATTGTGTAATTGTTGATCGATTGGTGAGCGAGGGTTGATAAGGGTTTATGGGAGTTGGTGGTTTACAGAGTGGGGAGGGGCTGGTTTGGGGTAGCGTTGAGATGAGTTGGATAAGATGAGGTAGTTGAGATGAGTTGGAGGTGGTTTCTTGGGGAGGGTAGTAGGTTGGTATTTTGTCTTCTCTGTTGATAGGTTGATAGATGGATGGTTTTGGGGGTGGAGATATGGACAGTTGGTGTGAAGAGGCAGGATTGGAGTCGATGAATTTTCGCAATAGCTAGTAAGGGAATTCTTCGCTCTTGAGCCTTGAGTTTGAAGCCATTTGTATACAGTTGCTTTCTTTCTTTCTTCCTTTTGTATGATTAGGCGTGTGCAGTTGCTGTTTTGTAGTTGTGGGAAAGGGGATGGGTTTTGAGTATCTAAGTGCCTTTTCTGACGTTTGAGGATGCGAGGGAGCGAGGGAGAGTGTGTTGTGTGCTTATAATTTGTGTCTCTATCTATGTGTGCGTTTATTTATGCGTATGTATATTATATTATTTTATTCTTTCTGTATTCTTTGGCTACTGTAGCATTCAAGTCTACTACGTCTCTTGGCAAGTGTAATGTTTTCCCTTCTAAGTTCTTAAACTGATGGAACTTTCAAATACTATATCTTGCTGTTTCTATTACTTTCTATGTCTAATCTTGATTGTAAAACTGTCTCTCTACTCCTAGCATTCGTGAGATTATTCCGTGCCGGAAACACGCAGCATGATATTGGCAACTAGGCTAGCCAAAGTGAAATTTTCGAATCTTTCGATATATGAGATCACCTAACGACCGAATTCCTGAAATTCTGCTGATTATGTTACTCGTCTTTTTCGCCTCCTAAATATCACTAAACCACACCACCGGATTTCTTTTCCAGACTCTTAATATTGCATCATCAAAACAAGTCACACCGAGGCTGAGAATTACGAAAAGCAAATATGGCAAGGCCTCATGCCTTCAACATGGCAGTAGAAGCTTCCGAATCCTCTGGACCGGATCAACAGCTATCGAGTGGTTTTCTTTCTAAACTATGTTTCGATATTCGTAGATCAGTATATGAGCAACTAGTCGTGGATCTTGGGCTGATTTTGCACATCGCAGTGACAGATGTACGACCAGGGAGCCAGAATCCAAAGCATTTTAAGCAAGTACTTCTGCCTTGTATCGCTGGACCAGAAGGCCATGTTGGTCTTGAACATTGGGGCGGCTGGCAATCTGCACATACAAAGTGCATAGATCCATTTAGCTGGGGAGTGGGTGGCTCCAGTGATCAAATTGGGATAGTGAGAGCGGTATGTCAATCATGGAGGAAAACGGCCCCTAGACCATAGAATTTGATTTCGCTTCTATTGAGTTGCAAGTATATGTAAGTAATATACCGATGTAATAAACTGGCAGGATAGTTCGACTAATGATAATTGTACCATTTAGAAATGCTGAATTCATATATGTCATTTACACATTTGCAACTTTTGATCTGATTGGGCTTCAATGCGCGACTCAATTTCTCGAGAATGTTCCACAGCTACAACTTGATGACATTCGGTCTCTCCGCGTTTCCCACAAAATAGAGCATCCAATCTACACATGTTTTCACTATGAGCCCAAGGGCTCCCCCGCCTTCGAGAAGCAACAAGAGAAGGATCAAGAACTTGCAAGATGGCAAGCTAAACATTTGGTTTACATTTGCGACTTACTCTCGAGAGTGAAAAGGTTGAAGGATTTACATATCACCTTCTACGATGTTACAGGTCGCCGTTTGGAGACGTCCCTCCTGTACCCTTTGGTGTGGGTCAAGAATGTTGAAAATTTCCAGGTGGATTTGCCATGGGCATTGGAACATGCTGTTGGCCTTTATTGTAAGAACACAATGCTGCCATTTGTTATTCGAAGGCCATCATTAGAGGAGGAGCATGAACCTGAAGCAATTTACGAAATGAGGAAGTTTAAATTATTGTTGTTCAAGTTAGTCCGCTTCTTGACACATCCATTTCGTATGCTTTGATGAGATCGAATGGGTAACATCTAGGTTCCATAACGACAGTCGTGGTTGTGGGATCATGTCCGAGGTTCAAGCTTTTCTCATCTTCCTGGCCGTTGACGTGTTGGGCAAAATCATGTTTCGCGATGGTCGATTGCATATCTGGGAAATGGGACATTGAGCAGTTATTTTCCAATCTGGGAATTTGCGAAGATTCAAAGCTCCTTCTGTACATATCTGTGAATACCTATATTCTTTTATGCAAATCTGTTATGCCAATACCGCGGTAATGACCCATCATACAGTATCAACTTTTAGGCTCCAATCCCTCCCGATGAGTCATCTGGGCTAATGTAATAGTATAAATGAGAGGAAATCCGTTGATGCAAAATAATTGATGTCCAAAGGCAAATTCTCCATTTCATTCCCTCATAGTCTATTATTTTTTCTGCGATCACAGCATTTGATACTGTGTAGGTAACGTGGTATCAAAAGCAATAACAATGAATCAAAACAATCACATTCGTGAGTTCACCATGGATAACAGCCGACAAGGTCCTCTCAAGATTCCCGGACATGGTGATATATCTTTATTCAGCGAACTACCCAAAGGTTCGCGATTTCACCAAGGATCAGATGATTGGGAAGAAGGGTGGGAACATAAGCCTCGTCTGACAGCTCGAGAGCTGGCCATGATAGGTCTCACCAATCTCTTGACTGATATGCCTAACTGGCACATAGATGTTTTCAATGACAAAGATACTGCAAGATGGCACGAAATAGCCATGAAACATAAATTGATAAGTGAGAAAGCTTGGGAGTGGTGTTTAGCTGAGTTGAGAGACAAGGCGAGATTGTTTCGTACTACAAATCGTGTTCTTGCTTTGGACGCCGGAGCTTGTGTTTCCAAATCAGATACTCTCGTATCTAAAGCGCTAATGAGAGAGCTCAACATGACTATCGAGGAACTGCGCGCTCAGTTCGACAAAAATGACGTGCAGAATTCTTGTCGAGATAAACAAGTTGTTAATCTTGTTGATCCATCATTGTTTGCGCTCGTTTACGGAAGGCGAAAGTTTTACTGAATGGAGGAAAGTTGGTCTGAACGACTTTTCCAACTCATACGGACGTGGTATCACTACTGAAATTCCACAAGTCCATCCCAAGGGAAGCAATGTGGCAGGTGCTGCTCGAGAACTGAAAAGGGTGGGCTTTTCCTTCTATAATGATGAAAAACTCTACCGCTGGTCAACAAACTACCAATAGCTCCCATGCGAGGTGGAATTTGATGGGACTTCTGACACTTCCGTGCGTATCACCTCCTACATCAACAATCTACACCCTATCAAAAACAAAGGACTATACAGCATGATCGAACAGCTTATACAATTAGTCATAGAGCCTTGGAATGATTGTTTGCTGAAAGGCGAGCACGGACGCGTTCCCACCCGAATTAGAATATACGGCACAGTAGATCTAGAGGAGGAACTAGGAAAACCTTCAGCACTGATCGAGAGGTCGCATGAGAACGACCTCAAACATCCTGAACCAGGAGCTGCATTCACATATGAAGAATGGAAAGAAGGGAAAAGTGGTAAGTTTACTGCAGATAAAGCTGTATGGGAAGGTCTTCCCGAGTACGCATGTTGCTCAGGAACAAAGCACAAGGATTTTGACAGTGACCACGAATTCTACAGCATTGCTCTACAGGAAAGTTTTCGGGAAAAAGGACTGCAAGTTTTTGTGCAGATTGGAAGTATCGAACTAGGTGAACGAAATAATCCATTTTCAATGAAGTTTTCAGGAAGTGATTGGGATGTCGATGGGACACAGAGTGAACATATTGCTGCTACATCTATATATTTCTACGATGTGTAGAATATAGCAAATATGCAAATTTCTTTTCGACAGAAAACTTGTCTCAGTGAATCAGCATACCATCGTTCGGAAGTTGATCTTTTCTGGAACAATGTTGTCACTAAGGAAGATGGGTATTATGACGATGAGGGTGGTTATTATTTTCCTTCTGCTACTCAGGATTTGGGCTCAATAACTGTGAAGGAAGGACGATTATTGAGTTGGTCCAACGCGTTGCAATATAGGCTCGAGCCTTTTACGAGAAGTAGTCTTACAGAACCGGGAAATGCGAAATTTATCAAACTTATGTTGGTAGATTCGTATTATCGAATTTGTTCGACCCGGAACGTGCCACCGCAAAGACGTGATTGGTGGACTAGTGAAGTCTTTGGAAAGGATAATTTAGGAAGAAAATTGCCAGCAGAGCTGTTGAAGATGATCGAGAAAGCTGTGGATGGCTGGCCGATAGGGAGAGATGAGGCTAAGGAGGATCGGGATAATCTACTTGAAGAACATCGCTGGGCTCAGGAAGCCGAGTCTCGTTCGACGCATGTTTTTTATGGGTGGTGTGATTGTGCTTGTCATAAGTGACACGTCAGGGTATTGTCAAGATCATTAAGAGAGATAGATTGACATTCAGATAGATTTTGAGATGAATATTGTCTTCAAAGCGGCGTTTTATTTTCTGTTGCATTCAGGGGACTGGAAAACCACATTGAAAACATTGAAATGGTAATTTAAACTTGCTGTTTCTTTGATTCTATAAACACCTATTCATAGCTAATACCAAATACTAGTTCCTCTCTTTCAATTTTCATCTATTCTTCATCAAACCTCACATAGACACCATTTTGACAACAAGCTGCAGACAACATCAGAAACACAAGAGAGTCTAAAGGCTCAACTAAGGCAACGAATATAGCTCCTGCGTACAAAACAATTGAATCACATAGAATTCCTTCAAAAATGTTCCACTCGAAAACCTAGACACGGAATTAAGGCTGTCTACAAAAACCTAAAACTACCAGGTCGTGCTTGTGGGGAGAATCCCCTATGCATAATTATCTCGGAATATCCGCAAAGCACAATTGACTATCCAGACAATCAATGATGTCAGGAATATGCTCTACAATCAACTGAACTTGGCAGTATCTCTTTTCTAATTAGCAATAGCTGCTGGGAAAGCAATTGCAATAGGAAGCACTCGCTTCCATTGACAAGATTTTTTTTCTTCTCTGCTTTTCGAACTCGACGGTTCAATAAGTAAGGCATTTATTGCATTCCAAATGATGTGTGTCGATCCGAACTAACCTAATCAATCATAGCATTATTGGAAGTCAATTCTTGCTTCTAGATGGACTGATTGATCAAAACCCTTTATTTATCGTTCAAAGGGTCCAAGAGTTATATCCAATTGGCTGGTGTCGATATCGATATCAATCACAGATCCACAATTATCTTCAAGCCAAGAGACCTCGGCATCGGTAAACAATTCTATCCCTCCTTATTATCCTAACTCTCATAAAACCTTAAGTGAATACATAATCTTCTTCATCGGAAACCTGTCTTTCCTTCCATCTCCATAACTTTCATATCTAGATTCTTCTACCCCGATTATTAACGAAGCCGACGCTGTTGTCGAAGACGGGAAACTCAATTTATGATAGCGCGGGGTTTGCTAAACTCCATTCCTCGCTAGTAACGCTATCGACATCATCGTTTTTACTAGTTTGAGGATTCTTGTGTTCTCCCACGGGAACTTTTGTTTACTTACTGTCTAAAACCATATGTGATTGGTGCCCTTTGCGGATTTAAAATAACTTTATTTCATCCAGACTTCTTGGATTGGAATCTTCGGCCGAAATATAGAGGTTGGCAAAAAGTGGAGTTCAGAACAATACACATCATACCAAGGCGTAGTGTCCTGGATTAGATCGTTGAATACATATACCATGTCTACACCCACGAAGACTCCTGCTTCTGTAGCTACAGATAGAATCCTCTCTCTTACAAATCACTTAAAAGACTCTTTGAATCCATCCGACGACTTACACAAAGCAAAAACAATGGCATCTTCATATAAATTTGAAGGATGGATGGCGTTAGATAAGGATGCTGCTAAGGGAAAAATGGTATGGCAAGAATTCGAGCCAAAGACTTGGACGGAGGATGATGTCGATATCAAAATTGCCTACTGCGGTATTTGTGGGTCTGACATTCATACATTGAGATCTGGATGGGTATGTAATTCTTTTCTTGGACTATAGAAGTGGGGAATAACGATTTGGCTATAGGGCGCGACAAATTATCCAGCTTGCGTCGGACATGAGCTAGCTGGTACTGCTGTGAAAGTGGGGAAAAACGTAAAGCACATTAAACTTGGTGATCGATGCGGTGTTGGTGCACAATCAAGTTCTTGTCTGAAGCCTGAATGCGAGGAGTGTGCGAGTGGAATGGAGAACCATTGTACAAAAATGGTTGGAACTTACAACGGAGTTTATCCTGATGGTTCCAAGTCATACGGCGGTTATGCAGATTACTGCCGTGCTCCATCGCATTTTGTTATCAAGATTCCCGATGGACTTTCTCTTGCCGAAGCAGCTCCTATGTTGTGCGGAGGTGTCACAACTTGGTCACCTCTTGTCAACAACGGAGCCGGGCCCGACAAGCGAGTCGGAATAGTTGGTATCGGAGGCTTGGGCCATTTTGGTCTTCTATGGGCCAAAGGTCTCGGCTGCAAAGAGGTTGTGGCAATCTCCCGATCAAGCGGAAAGAAAGCCGATGCAGAGAAGATGGGCGCCACCAAATTCATTGCTACAGATGAAGACGAAAATTGGGCCAAGAAGAACGCTAGATCTCTTGACTTGATCGTTTGTACCGTCTCTAGCCCAAAGATGCCAATCGCTGGATATCTTTCATTGCTAAAAACCAAAGGGGAATTCATTCAGGTTGGAGCTCCAGAGGATGTCATTCCAGCTTTGAACATGTTCGCCTTCATTGGAAAGGGAGTAAAGCTTGGAGGTAGTGCAATCGGTACACCAAGGGATATTAGTGAGATGTTGGAGTTCGCTGCCAAAAATAATATCCATCCTTTTATTCAGGAGAGACCATTATCGGAGGCAAACCAAGCTGTTGTTGATATGGAGGATGGAAAAGCTCGTTACCGCTATGTTTTGGTCAACGAGAAGCATGCAAAGGAGTTGAAACAGTAAGCAATTTTGATGAATATGTATGAATATATATACGTGTATATAAAGAATAATTGAAATAATACACAAGCAAGAGTCAAACAGTATCTTTGCGAATCAGAAGCATTGTATTGTCTCAATTTAAAAATAATAAATGTACACAAGGAACAATGAAATGATAAGTGATGGAAGAGAAAAAGGATATTCATAAACGTCAGAAAGTAACCTAGAGTCCGTCCAATTGATGTCAGAGGCTCAATGCTGGCAGCCATATAATATTCAGACCACTAAATTAGCTCCAATTACCAAATAAACTTGTTCCTACCGTTCAACCCAATCCTAAACTTTAGAAAATCATTGACAAGATTGATCGTTTCTCATCACCACTTGAGGTCAACAAACTAGTCATCAAACACAGTCATATCAAGGTACCTGGGTATTGAGACTATGCAAGTAACAGAGCTTCCAAAAACGAAGAATACACTTTGAAATAGATCAACTCGTAGTGTTCTCGAGAATAAGTTGCTTGGTTCTGGTTAAACAATCACTGGACAAGTGGTGGATGCATTCACAAGGTTCGCCAGAGAATACTGTAAAGGGGTGTTCTTCGGATCGGCTATTAGTTTGTCCGAGCCTCACGCTAGTCTCAAAAAGCTAAGCTTAATTTGCAATTCTACGGCTTACACTTTTGCTTATATGCCCTGGGCAACTTTGAATGGCTTCCTCCAGCTCGAATTATTTCTGTACCTTCATTAATCTCACCTTGAATTCTGAAACTTGAGCCTCAACATCAAAAAAACCACTATCATCGTGCCAGTCTCCAAATTTTTCAGCTAATTTTTGTATGATCTTTATGCCATTGTTTCTTTGTTCTTAAGGTCCTTTTTGGTCCTGGGGGACGCGCCAATCTTTTGTTTGAGGCGACAGCTCTCAACTTTGCCTTTGCGACAACTCCAGCTACAACTCCGCATCCCATCAAACTTCCGAACTCAACTCGATTCGCATACAGATAGTGGAGTTCAAATTAATACAACATGGCTGATTACGAAGAGGGATACGAATATGATGATTATGGAGAGGAGGATGCAGGTATCACGGCAGAGGACTGCTGGACGGTTATCTCTTCCTTCTTCGAAGCAAAAGGTCTAGTTTCGCAACAACTCGATTCTTTCGATGAATTCGTCCAAACTACTATGCAAGAGCTTGTCGAAGAGAATTCACAGCTCACGCTTGACCAAAACAATCCACCTTCGTCCCACGACAATCCTATCGCCCTCCGTCGATATGAAATCAAGTTCGGCACCATCATGCTTTCTCGACCGGCTATGACCGAAGGTGATGGAAGCACACAAGTTATGTTACCACAAGAAGCTCGTTTGCGAAATCTTACGTATTCAAGTCCTCTTTACATAGAGATGACGAAGAGTACTCAAGTCGCCGTAGAGCGACCCGTTCCTCTTAACGAGCTTGATGACGAACAAGAAGCTGAGATGGTGAATGGCGGAGAACATCCTACACGATTGGTCTGGGAATATGAGGATGGTGACCCAGAAGGCCCTAAAGGTGCTCCACTTCCAGAACAAGTTTATATCGGAAAATTGCCCATGATGTTGAAGTCGGAATTTTGCATATTGAAGGGTCTCGACGAAGACGAACTCTATGGATGGAACGAATGCCCTTACGATCAAGGAGGATATTTTATTATCAACGGAAGTGAGAAGGTTCTGATCGCACAAGAGCGTAGTGCCGCCAACATTGTTCAAGTCTTCAAGAAGCCAGCGAACAGTGCAGTGTCATACTTGGCTGAAATCCGAAGTGCGCTGGAGAAGGGTTCGCGCCTTATCTCTTCTTTGCAAATCAAATTATTCGACAAAGGTGACAGCAACCGAGGAGGTTTTGGTAAAACTGTCAAGTCGACTTTACCATATATCAAGGCAGACATCCCTATTGCCATCGTCTTTCGCGCACTTGGTGTTGTATCTGATGAGGATATTTTGAACCATATTTGTTACGATCGAAATGATACTCAAATGCTCGAGATGTTGAAGCCATGTATTGAGGAAGCTTTCGTCATCCAAGATCGTGAAGTTGCCCTCGATTTCATTGGAAAGCGTGGCAACGGTACATCTTTGACTCGTGATAAGCGTATCAAATATGCCCGCGATATCATGCAGAAGGAGCTGCTTCCTCATATCTCCCAAAAGGAAGGTAGCGAAACCCGAAAGGCATTCTTCTTGGGTTACATGGTTCATAAGTTACTTCAATGCGCTCTTGGTCGTCGGGAGACTGATGATCGAGATCATTTCGGAAAGAAGCGTTTGGATTTGGCTGGACCTTTACTTGCAAAATTGTTCAGAAATCTGTTCCGTAGATTAACAACCGATGTGTACAGATACTTGCAGCGTTGCGTGGAAAATAACCGAGAGTTCAATTTGACTTTGGGTGTGAAATCCACAACAATCACAAACGGTCTGAAATATTCTTTGGCCACAGGTAACTGGGGTGATCAGAAGAAGGCAGCAAGTTCTACCGCTGGTGTGTCTCAAGTATTGAACAGATATACCTTTGCTTCAACACTTTCTCATTTGCGCCGAACCAATACACCCATTGGACGTGATGGAAAGATCGCCAAACCTAGACAACTGCATAATACACATTGGGGCTTGGTCTGCCCGGCAGAGACGCCCGAAGGTCAAGCTTGTGGTTTGGTTAAGAATTTGGCTTTGATGTGTTACGTTACAGTTGGTACGCCGAGTGATCCAATCGTCGAGTTCATGATTCAACGAAACATGGAAGTATTGGAGGAGTATGAACCACTTCGAGCACCCAACGCAACAAAGGTTTTCGTCAATGGTGTTTGGGTTGGTATTCATCGAGATCCTGCTCATTTGGTCAAATGTGTCCAAGACCTTCGTAGATCACACTTGATCTCTCACGAAGTTTCACTCATTCGAGAAATTCGAGACAGAGAGTTCAAGATTTTCACCGATGCAGGACGAGTGTGCAGACCTTTATTGGTTATTGACAACGACCCTGACAGCGCCAACAAAGGTAACTTGGTATTGAACAAGGAGCACATTCGCCGTCTGGAGGAGGATCAGATGCTGCCAGCAAATATGGATAAGGACGATAAAGTAAAAAACGGATACTATGGATTCCAAGGTTTGATTAATGACGGTGTGGTTGAGTATCTGGACGCTGAGGAGGAAGAGACCGTCATGATTACCATGACACCTGAAGATCTTGACATTTCTCGACAACTTCAGGCTGGTTATCAAATTCGTCCTGATGAAAGCGGTGATTTGAACAAGCGTGTCAAGGCACCTATCAATCCAACTGCCCATGTCTGGACTCATTGTGAAATTCATCCAAGTATGATTTTGGGTATCTGCGCAAGCATTATTCCTTTCCCGGATCACAATCAGGTAAGCTTTAAGTTCAATGAATTCATTCATTCAAGGCTAATTCTATTGCTACAAAGTCTCCTCGTAACTGTTATCAATCCGCTATGGGTAAACAAGCTATGGGAGTTTTCCTCACTAACTTTGATGTTCGCATGGATACTATGGCCAATATCTTATACTATCCTCAAAAGCCTCTCGCCACTACACGTTCTATGGAGTTTTTAAAGTTCAGAGAACTGCCCGCTGGTCAAAACGCCATTGTTGCTATCATGTGTTACTCTGGCTACAATCAAGAAGATTCCGTTATTATGAACCAAAGTAGTATTGATCGTGGATTGTTCCGAAGTTTGTTCTATCGAGCCTACACGGATCAAGAAAAGCGTATTGGTATGAATGTTGTGGAACAATTCGAAAAGCCTTATAGATCCGATACTCTTAAACTCAAGCAGGGTACATATGACAAACTTGACGATGATGGAATCGTGGCTCCTGGTGTTCGTGTCACTGGTGCCGATATCATTATCGGAAAGACTGCACCAATTGCTCCTGACTCTGAGGAAATGGGTCAGCGCACAAAAGCTCATGTCAAGCGCGATGCATCTACACCTCTTCGAAGCACCGAGAGTGGTCTTGTTGATCAGGTACTTATTACGACCAATGCCGAAGGTCTCCGATTCGTCAAGGTCAGAATGAGAACTACCAAAATCCCCCAAATTGGTGACAAATTTGCTTCGCGTCACGGACAGAAGGGTACTATCGGTATTACATATATGCAACAAGACATGCCGTTCACTAGAGAGGGTGTAGTCCCAGATCTTATTATCAACCCCCACGCTATTCCATCTCGTATGACAATTGCACATTTGATCGAGTGCCAATTGAGTAAGGTCTCTACTCTGCGTGGACTTGAGGGTGATGCTACACCATTTACCGAAGTCACTGTCGATTCTGTCTCTAAGCTTCTCCGTGCACATGGTTATCATTCTCGTGGTTTCGAGATTATGTACCACGGTCACACTGGTCGTAAGATGATGGCCCAAGTCTTCCTTGGTCCCACATATTACCAACGTTTGCGTCACATGGTCGACGACAAGATTCATGCACGTGCCAGAGGTCCCGTACAAATTTTAACCAGACAACCTGTGGAAGGTCGTGCTAGAGATGGCGGTCTTCGTTTCGGAGAGATGGAACGTGATTGTATGATTTCTCACGGTGCTAGTGCTTTCCTGAAGGAGAGATTGTTTGAGGTTTCGGATGCTTTCAGAGTTCATATTTGTGATATATGTGGACTCATGACACCAATTGCGTAAGTTTATGTGCTAACCGGAAAAAGAGTTATACTGACCTAATTATAGTAAAATCAACACTGGTTCCTTCGAGTGTCGTCCTTGCAAGAATAAGACAAAGATTTCCCAAATTCACATCCCGTACGCCGCTAAATTACTTTTCCAAGAGTTAGCAGCAATGAATATTGCCACAAGAATGTTCACAAAGAGATCTGGCATTACGGTGCGCTGATTTTGTACGATCTAATTACGACTGGATGGGGGTAGACTATGAATTTCGTGGCTGGGGAAAGCTTTGCATATCGTGGCGTTTGGGATGGAAGAAAGATTGTGACCATTAAGAAGGGGCATTCAAATTATTTGCATAGGATGAAGAAGTTTGGTTGCGTTTCTCGTTCGCAGAAATATTCTGCCAAATATTCTACGTCACAGTGCCGAAGATGCACAGAAAAGCATTATATTGGGCGCGCATCGTGAAATTGAATGGTGCTGCTGTATCATATTAAGATTTTTCTTTAGGCATAGAGAACAAGATAATAACTGAAAATTTGATCGATGTTGTGACTTGATCTCTTTTGTTTTTGTTAAGGTTCTCTTCAAAAATTCTCTCGAATCTTTTTTATGACCCATTTGTACAGGACTTAATATGTCCCTTAGATCATGCCATTCATGGATACATGCTGCAATCATACTCTAGGACTTCCAGCATTTCAATTTCATACCTACTCATACATATTGATCCCTAATTTTTGTCGCCGTGTACCCAAGTTTGTAATATACATCTCCCTCTCGTTCATTGTTCAAACAAGTACCATGATTCGTAATACCTAAACAGAACACGTACACTCGTCTGAAGCCGCAGAGCAATATCACCTCGTGGTCCCATCACTAACATTCTGCACCTTCCTATATTCTTCTTCCATCGCCCGCTGCAAATCGAAATCCAACTGCCGCTCTTTTTTTATGCGCTGTTGTTCCATGTCTCGGATTACGCCTGCGTGCATTGCCTGTATATTGTTTTAGTATATGTGCAGCTGAGACTGGAAATGGGACGGAGGTGGAATCGAGAGGTAGAACATACAGCTTTCTCGGCCGTCTGCGCATAATGTACGAAGACAATAGTGCCGGCGGCGAATAGTGAAGTGCCGAAGAGTGTTAATTTTGCTGCGCGAGACATTGGGCTAATTTTTCGGGAACCCCTTATAGGTATTATGAGAAGTAACTCAAAATGTCTACAAGTATATAATGTTCAGTACGAAGAAGACGAATATCTAAATTCTAGAATGGTGGAGTGATTTGAGAAGCTGCAATCGATGCGATAGGCGCAGACGGAAGTTGCCGGACAGGGGTCTCTACAGTGCACTAGGAGAGCTTGTTGCATCTGTTGGAGCTATCTAAGCTTGAACCACTCCAAATCCAACGTTAACTCTCCACTTTCTTCTTGCGCGACGCTGATAACGATTCGAAGACACGATTGATTTTTGAAAGAGAAGATTCCTTGAACTTATTGTATTGTTTGTGCAGAGAACAGTCGGATTTGAAGATGGTATGTTTAGTCCGATGATCTGGGTCAGGGTTATGTCAAATGGGCATGGATGGGATGGAGGTTGGGTTATGAGTGCTTTGCTAATTGTAAGATGACAGTCGGCACAGAATTCGGCGGGTATTCAGACGTTGCTTGATGTATGTTTGGGCTCTGGGATGATGAGAGGAGGATGGAGATACTGATTGAGAGGTTAGGCAGAGAGAGATGCGCAGAAGATTGTTCAGAAAGGTGAGATGGAATCCTAGGATGTTGGTGAAGTTTAAATTATATGCTAACGTTTCTATCTACAGCTAGAGAATGTGAGTTGATACCTACGACGATACTATGTTTGCAGGATGAGGCAATGCTGATAGCGATGCAGACCGCACAAAACGTGTAAAGGAAGCAAGAGACGAGGCAAAGAAGGAAATTGATGCGTATAGAAAGGAAAAGGAAGATGAGTTCAAGAAGTTTGAGGCAGAGGTACGTTGCATCTGGGGAATGGGGAAAGCACTCGAGCTAGGAACGATTTGAGGTTCTAACTTGTTGGATCTAGCACACGAGCGGCAACAAGAAGGCAGAAGAAGATGCCAACAAGGATGCTGAGATCAAGTTGAAGGAGATCAAGGAGGCAGGCAAGAAGGGGGAGGGCCAGGTTATTTCGGGCCTGTTGAAGGCAGTCTTCGATGTTAAGCCTGTTGTACCTCAACGTGTTGAAGGACCAAAATAGGGCACTCAATCTTGAGTTTGTTTGGGGGAAGAGGCTGAGCAATGCGAAATTGTAAGGGGAGACGGTTGTGGTGGTAAAGACTATTAGTTCTCCACCGTGATGGAAGTTGTATTGAAGTTACCGCTGTGGTGAAGAGGCAATTGATGATAACCTGTGTATAGACTAGCTTGCGATTCAACAACAAAGATATCCTCTGTTTCTCATTATGGTTCAGAATATGTGCTCAATATGCTAAATTATCCATACCTACGAATCTTATACAATCTTGTGGATATTGATAATGATATTGATCTTGATCTCGACTTTAGCTGCGTCTAATGCGACTATTTTTAGCAAAGGCCCGTTCCGCTCCTCAAGGCCAATCACATGTTTCCATCTACGTCACTAGTTTTACCAACAAAAATCTAGCCCCGCGAACGCTATCAAGCACCTTCTTCTTTCCACCTCGACTTTTTTCAAAATGGCAATGAATTTTAGCCAAACTCAATGTATAATATCCAATTATGACATTTCCGGTCGCTCGTGTAGCATCGATAAGATGTCCATTTCACAATGTGCCACGAGCCAAACGACCTATAATGCTCTCCTTCAATACCTCCCGCCCCAGTAAACTTTCTACCCTAACGACAAATTCCCAATTATATATACATAATTCAGCCATTCATACTTCACAGAAACGTATTCCTCAACCACGTACATCGTTTATTCATGCAGCGGGAATCCATACGTCGAATGTTCGACAACATGAGAAAGAAAAGGATATGAGAAATGCGGATCCGAAGGTTAGCGATATTGGGAGGGCGATTGAGGATGATTTTGCTACGATTAGAGATTGTTATGGTATTTCCCCTCGCACCCCTCCTCGATGTAATATAAGTCAGGACACTAATGAGATTAGCTACACCTAAACATCCAATTGTTCTCGCACACGGTCTCTTCGGGTTCGACGAAGTTCGCATCGCAGGTAGTCTTCTCCCCGCAGTACAATATTGGCGCGGTATAACGAATGCTCTTCGTGCAAAAGGTATTGAAGTGATTATCGCCTCTGTTCCCGCTTCTGGTAGCATCGAAGAACGCGCTGCGGCATTGGGGGAAGATATTGCCGCGAAGGCGAATGGGAAGAGCGTGAATATTATTGCGCATAGTATGGGAGGTTTAGATGCACGGTTTATGATATCTCGGTTGCAGCCGCCGAATGTGGAAGTGCTGAGTTTGACGACGATCGCGACGCCTCATCGCGGCAGCGCGTTTGCGGATTATTGTTTCGATGAGAGTTGGTGGCATGGGATGATACCGGGGTTGATTAGGAAATTGAATGAGGTGGGGATTAGTACGGGGGCTTTTACGCAGTTGACGAGGAAATATATGAGCGAAGAGTTCAATCCGAATACGCCGGATGATAAGAGTGTGCGATATTTCAGCTATGGGGCGTCTTGCGATCCGAAGCTTTGGAGTGCGTTTCATAAGAGTCATGGGATAGTGGAGAAAGTTGAGGGGCCGAATGATGGATTGGTTAGTGTGGAGAGTAGTCGTTGGGGCACTTATAAGGGGACTTTGGTGGACGTGAGTCATTTGGATTTAATCAATTGGACCAATAGGTTGAGGTGGTTGATGTGGGAGTTGACGGGGAACGTGAGGAAGTTTAATGCCATTGCTTTTTATTTGGATATTGCGGATATGTTGGCGAAAGAGGGGCTTTAGATCGGGTTGCATGACTGAGATATGGGTTTGGAGTCTGGCTGGAACGTATCGACTGATTCGATTTCAGAGAGAAAAGTTTGGGATCGGGGACGCTTGATGATAGATACGTTGGGATAAAACAGATAGAAACAAAGCTCTTTGGGTAAAAAAATTAATACTTCTTTCCGCCTCTTCAAATCTTACATTTATCCGCATCTTCAGCTCTTGCTCCCATATTTGTGAAGATATTGATTCGCTAATCATTGTATCCCATGCATAAACCCCTATCTCAATCGCTCGAAACCAGTTCCCATCCACTGAACCTCCTATCTGCTACAAATCTTAACAAATATTAAGTCAACTTTCGACTTAGATATCACATAGATTGTACATCAGAATAAGAGATTACAACACTCAATAGCCATGATACACTCGTGTAGGCGCTTAGTGGACAACTTATCCTGACATCTCTATATGTATCTAGAAGCATAATAAGCAAAGTACTATATATCTACAAGTCTCGCATAGAAGATAAACAATGAATGTTCCAAGAAAACATATGATGTCCCACGCAGTACTTACCCATACCCTCGTAGTCAAAAAGAAGAACCAGGCGACACACGATATCTTCTTCCCCCTAATGATCCATTTTGCATCCACGTTCTATTACACTACTCTATATGGAATTCGAAGGATGAAACAGATGTTTGAAAAGAGGGTGTTTCCGAGCTCCGCAAATGGAGTAGCTAGCAAGCTGTTTGTAAGTTTCTAAGTTTTTAACCACAGTTGTGAATTTCCAAATTGCAAGACGACGTACATGTGTTACACAATCACAAATATGGAATACAAAAAACTTAAAAAGGTCAAGTCATGTTTAGAAAATATAACGATCGTATTGCTGAACTATTTACGTTCCTCCCTGCCTCTCTCCATTCATTTATCCATTCATCGAAAACTACTTATCCACAAGAATAAAAACATCTTCATTCCCCAAGCCACCCTAAATCTCGTAACCCTCTCTTCCATCATTTTCCAATCTCTACACGCCTTCTGAGATTCTTCTAGAACTCTCCGGCTAGCACGCTCGCTCGCAAGCCCGCTTACAAAGCCAAAGTAGCACCTGCAGAGCCTACAACAGCAGCAACGACATTTCCGCTACCCAACAAGGAATACGAGTATGGGAGGGAAGTGGTGGTCAATTTACCGACTGGGGCTGTGTTGGCGTATCCGCCGAGATCATTGTCGAATGCGTTTGCGTATCTATTGTTTTTGTGTGAGTAAAACTGACAAGGAGACAGGAATAAGGGAGAGGAGAGAGAGAAAGAAAAACATACCCAGTGTCATCACTGTAAAGCGCAGCGATTGGCTCACTGACATTCTTGAAAACGTTGCTTTGAACCAAGATTTGTGCACCGTCTCTGGTGTCAATACCGGTGTTGGCGTTCAAGAAGTAGCTGTTGAATACGTGGCCGGTTCCGAATCTGAAAGAAGGAGTGCGGGATCCGATGTTGGACCAGTAGTTGTTGTGTTGAGTAACGGTGAGATGTCCAGTATCTTCATCAGCGTTGTTGTCGGAATGGCCAATGAGAGAAGCCTTGAAGTGGTCGTGAATGTATGAGTTGGAGATGGTGACCCAGTCAGAGGCGTGGGTGACGTCGATGAGACCATCGTAGTAGTCTTTGCCGTGGATGAGATCGGAGGAGACATCGCTGGGAGGTAAGTTAGGTTTTATTTTTGTTCTAGATTTTTGGAAGCACGAACACATGATCAATCCAAACATTCTTCGCTGCTTGAATACCAATAGCATCACCATTGGCAGCCAGGACCTTTTGACTAATGATGTTTCGCACAATGACGTTTGTGGATTTGTTGATATAGAGACCAATTCCAATGAGAGCTAGAAATTCATTAGCGCTGTCTAGAATATGTTTTTGCAAAGACGGAACATACTAGCTCCTTTCTTTCCAACGATTGTCTTGTTGGATCCAACTCTAACTTTGACAGAACCAGAGATGGTACCGCTAACGACAATAACTCTTGCAACTTCATCGTTGGTTACTGCTGCTGTGAATTGAGCAAGTGTAGAAACAGTGGTGGTTGCGCCACCTGCTCCTCCTTTGGTTCTGAAAGAATTTTAGTAAGGTACAAAGGCGATATTGAGGAATTACCTACCCGCCGTTTTGGGTTGCAAAGCCGGTAGTGGCAACATCGGTGATAGAAGCTCTCTTAGCGATGTTTGCACGCTCAGCAATAGCATCACCTTCAGTTGGTGTTGGAGCAGCAGAGACAAATTGTGCAAGGACTGCGAGTCCTGTGGAGAGAATGGAGAGCTTCATGTTTAGATATTCAGAAAGTTCGTTGCGGAAAGATAGATTCGAAAGATTGATTGTAGAGCTACTAACTTCTTCCTTTGCCTTGAGTTAAGTGATTTGTGAAGAATGAGAATCTCGTGGAATCTGCTTCTCCTTTATATATTTTTGACTTCTCGTTCAACCCCCATATCGTCAAATGAGGTCTGAATCCATTTGATGTCAGTACAACCGCAGCCGTGCAAATCTTCACGGAAGACCTTCAGTACGGAAAACGTATCCAGTGACGCTCATCAAATTCGCTCACGATCGACGGCGCTTCTAGACACACTCGATTCCACGAATGAAGAATCTTCCTCATCACAATACAACAACAACACTTCTCTCTCTTGTTTCATCCAGCAAAGTCAAACACAACATCGAGCGAGCCAAGAAAGTGCGCATCAAGGTATCTTTGTACACGCCAAGCAACATAGATGAAGCTTATTTAACACTTAGGTTGGTGGGTCTGTACACTCGTAGATTTTCCGTCCATAGACGATTTAGCACGCTTAGAAATCTGGGGACCCCGCAATATTAGGGGTGCATGTGCGAAATTCAATAGGGCTCCTCTAGACAAATACGAACTGAACGGCTATTTGCATCACATGTTCTGTGAAGTAGTAGCTGCATCATCATGTATTGAAATGGCGACGTCAATGTTTGGCCATACGTGGAAAATTAGTTCCGTGCAGGAAAACTATAATAGTAGTAACAAAAGCTACACCGGCGGTGTATATTTGCTTCCGCGAGTTCGAAATAGATCATACTCTATACATTTTATCCTTCGTGAACGATGTGTTCTTTGAAAAAGTTCAGGTTGAAATTCGGTTGCACAATAACTTCAGTAAGGTTGTACAGCGTCTCATGACCCAGTTAGTTTATGGGGAAAAGCTTTTAGCATTATTACCCGCCTGTAAGGATCGACCATCTTGCAGCTCCATTAATTCGCCGAACTTAGAAATGGCGTGTGTGGAAGGGGAAATGCTCGAATTGATTCTTGGCGCAGGAATCGATAAGTTTAGACATACCGAGTTACCTGCCAATTCCATAATACGATCTTCAGTTACCGAATTGCGGTAAATAACCTGCACAAAATTCCATGTCATCTCGCCACGTTCAGGTAACCCCTGAGTCACGTTGCAGTGACGCCTTTATTAACCTCATTTGCTAAAGAAATTCGTGATCTTTTGACTTCCCCTTTTCTGACCAGAAGATTTCTTCGGGCTTCCACAATTGTTGCTAGTAGCGCTCCTAGTCTTCCTATTTGATGCCACAGGCGGAGAATCTTTTTCGGAACTTGCAGAAAAGCGTATTGATTTTTTGGGCGGCTCTTCAGTATCAACGTTGTCAAGCTCGCGTTTTATTCCATGTTTGTTCTCTAAGTTGGGCACTGGTAATGGCGCATTATCCTCACACCCATTTTGATCGACAGTTTCGCGACCATCTGTATCTGTACGCTCTTCCTTGATTGGTGTATCTTTTGTTTCTTCCTCTTTGATCTTCCGAGGTGCGTCTGCATCCGAAGGCTTAGATGATGCCTTAGATGATGCCTTTGCATCATTCTTCCCCCCTTTAGCAAAAAAATTGGCAATATTGGACTTATTTTCCGTGCTTGCTACTGGAACAATGAAATTAGGAGAATCATTGCCCACCTTTCCCACTTCCTTGACAACTGGGTAGATCTCTAATTCCCCTTCATACGGCTTTAGGAGAGATTGAAGTTCTTTTGTCCATGATGATCTTTTTGGATCAAGCCAAGTGCGGAGATCTTCTGAACCGTTGTCAAGGACTACTGGCATCCTTTCATGTAGGAAATCCAACTGCTTATTCGAACTCGTTGTGATGATGGTGTAAGTATAAAGTTTCTCATCCGAGCCTTCATATTGAACGACATCCCAAAGCCCTGCCATGCACAATAGCTGACCATCCTTCCTCTTGATATAATGAGGAACCTTTTCCTTTCCCTTCTTCAACCACTCGTAAAATCCCTCTGCAATAACAATGCACCTTTTCTTTTGCTTCATCATATTCCACATTCCTCGGTTCTCAATCAAAGAGTCGTCACGGCAATTAATAGTTTTCATCATCGATCCATAATCCGGGTTACGCTTCGTCCAGAATGGTATCAAGCCCCATTTCATACTCTGCAGTTTATACTGGACTGCCTCATTCGTGTGTTCCTCTTGCTCAGTCACATCCAGTTTGGAAGTTTCTAGCTCGGTGGCGGATCTCTTTTCAGTCTCATCGACACCTTCCTTATGATGTCTCGATCCCGCGCCCCAATCCGGTACATTAGCCCGATAAACGATGCCATGATACCCCGGCGCAAAATTATAGCTTTGCCTCGGTGCGCCATCACCTTCATCATCTGGCGCTTCCTCAACCGGCATATTCTCATTTTCGAGATATTGGCGCACCTCTGAAGGTCGCTTTGTAATATCAGCAAGGTCTTTACCAACCAGTTGATTTTTATGACTTACCAGGTGTAGAGCGTATCTTCCACACATATTGACTGATGTTACATTGTCGTGTTGAAGTTGGATTAAATGTCGCGTTTAAGATATGTAGGTATAATGGGATGTGACAGGCGGCCGCATTTACTTCAATGACGTCACTGTTTCTCAGACTCGTGGAGCTTTGATATAATTTACGAGTGTCTACTATTTTATGTACTTTCATCTCAACCTTTTCAAAACACCATTTTATAGATCATAAAAGACTTCCAACATAGAGATCAATATGAGCAGAAAATCATCCTCGTTCTTCACAGCGCTGATCAGTAACTTCTGATATCCCCATTCTCGAATTTCAAAAATAAAGTTCACCGGGAGTCCAATAGAAACTCTATCTTTCACCGAGACAAACTTCACCAGGATCACCGGGAGTTCATTCCGCATCTTCCCCACACTTACCCCGGTGCTCCCACGCCGGCAATTATGAATGAACTTCTTCATCTTCCTAGCAAGCTGTCGCCATCGTTCATCACAACTTGAGTCCCATTGCAATCTCACGTCTTAAAATCTCCGTAGTGTACACTTATGATGCATAGGTCATCGTGCCATACATATATATGTATCTAGCATAGCTAGTAATTATTGTGTTACTTGCAATCAGATAGATACTACACCAGTATAGCTGCCCTGTACTTGTAAGTGCCGTAACATTTGAAATGATACAATTCGTATCCTAGACGGAGTAGACGGAGTAGACGGACCGCCGGCTCTCAGCCACCTCAATTTCGATGAAACAATCTCAGAAAAGTATACTGTAAGAACATGAATGTAGGATACCCACCTACTTGTAATGGATTTATCCATATTGAGACTGTTGTATACCAAACAATTTGGACCAATGATTGAGAAGCCCCACTGCCTAGGTAGGTAAGCTAATCAATCCGGTACTCGTTCACCAGTAAACATCAAAATCAAGTGAGAGACTTCTGGAACAAATTCAAAATCGAGTCAGGGTAGCGATTCATAGGTACTTTCTCTATCGTCTATCTACACTCTACCTCATAGATACCATTATACCGATGATATTCTATGAGTCTCATAATTTCATAATGCTATGTCAATCCATGCGTACATAGGTAGGTACAATTCATGACCTCTAAACACCCACGCTCAAATTTCAGAACAAAAAAACAAAAAAACAAAATATCAAACGGAGATCTCTCAATCTCAAGCCTCTAAATCCACATCACTCTTCTTTCCACTTCCACTTCCCATGATCTTTACATTTTCCCGTCCACCTTTGCCCGACTCCTCAAATTCGCTTCCTTCCTCCGCATTGTACGCCATGCTAGGATCATCGATTTCTTCTCCGACTTCCATCCATACATCGCTTGTAGCGGGTACAGGGAAGAGTTTGCACAGAATCCAATACACGCTTGACGCGACAATGAATCCGCAGAAGAAGTTTAAATTATAGATATATGTTGCGCCAATTGGAACTTTCTTACCAATTGCTCCTACGAATCCGACAATGTTGATGAGGATACCGGCGATGTAAGCAGCGTAGCCTCTCCAGTGAATACCTGCCGTATAGTAATATGGAGAGGTTTTCTTGGCGGAATACAGGTTTCGAACTTGCAGGTAGCCCTTACGAACGAAGTAGTAATCTGAGATGATAACACCAGCAATGGAAGATAGGAAGACGGAGTAGGCGGAGAGATAAGTGGTGAAGTTGTTGGAGGTTGAGAGAAGATTCCATGGACACATGACGAGGCCGACAAGAGCGCAAACATAACCGCCGCGACGGATGTTGATGTAGCGGGGGAGGAGAGCTGTCATGTCTGTACCTGCAGATACGGAATTGGCTGCGATATTGGTACCGAGTTGGGCGAGCGCAAATGCAGTTGCGATAAAAAATACACCGGCGCGATTTCCAGATCCCCCTTCGGTTAAGAATGATTGGAGAAGTTCCAGGGGGTTCCAGATGGCTTTACCGAAGATGACGGTTGAAGATGAGGAGACAATAATGCCAACGAAAGATGTAACGGCAAAACCGACAGGGATAGTGATGAGTTGCGACCAGAAAGCATCCCTGGGCTTTCGTGCAAAACGTGCGAAATCGGGATCGTTGACAATGAGAGTTGCGAAGTTGGCGATGGAGGACATAATTCCAGTGACCATTCCCCAGCCCAACTTGCTTCCATGGCTTGCATTCCCTTGTTTGACGATCGGACCGAGACCCTTTGCGCGAACTATAGCCCAGATGAAGAATGAAAGGCCTGCAACTGGTACCACATATGCTTTAACTGTAAACAGATGACGGATTTTGTGGACTGGAAACCAGATTGCGGGAAGCGAGCAGAACCAAAAAAGGAAGAATGACACAAACATCACAGTGTTTGTTCCAGAATTAGGGATTCCATTGTGGATCTTGCCATCGGGCTGCCACGATGGCCAAATTGCAGCGATCATCAATTGAACGCACTCTCCTCCAATCCAAGCCTGCACTCCATACCAAATACAAGCCATGGCTGCACGATTGAACACGGGCCATAGAGCACCCCAAATACCGAAAGACGATCGAGCAATAACGGGAAAGGAAAGATGATAAGTGGCGCCAATTCTTGCCGTGGATACAATGAAGCAGGCTGCAATTGAATATCCAATCCATACACAAAGCCATGATTGCCACCACGATAATCCGCCGACAATCATGCTCGATGATATCATCCATGTGTTCTAATTGGTCGCAATGTTAAAATCTTACTTCTGGGCAAGAAATGTTCATTGGTGCTCACGATATTAAAAGAATCCGCGATCCAAAATCCTACGAAATTCCAGGTTCCCCATTGTCTACGTTCTGGTTCGACTAAAAAGATATCAGTGTCTGAGTACTCATCCAAAAATAAGAATTACTTACCAGGCTTCAAATCATGATTGTTTAACATGAGTTGAGCGTTGGTCAATCCAGGTTCGGCCTCTACGGCCAACTTATCGGCCCAGTAGCCAATCTTCGTATTTTTAACTTTCTCCATGATGAAATCAAGAAACCAGCCGCCCGATTCGTCCGAAGAGTGAAATACAATATCTCTGAAATGAATATCTGAAGAAGAGGAAGAAGAGAGGCGTCTGGGAGAGGAGGTTGATGTATTTGTAGAATGCAAGGAGGAAGAGGGGTTATGAAGTAACGTTGTACCGGTTGCACTTTCTTGGCTCTTCGACGAACCACTGGTAGAAATTAACGGCGTGCTTTCGTCGTCTGGTCTAGTACCGGCAGTGTTCTTGGTTTCTTCACCTCCAAATCTGAAGGCGGGCATTGCATCTATTATATAGATTATTGGATAGACAAGGGCCCTGGATGCCGTCTATGATCTTTCTCGCCTTATGATCTTCTAAACTCTTTTTGCCTTCTCTGTAGCTGCATAAAAAATTCTTTGAATCCCTACACAATGTGAAAAAGAAGTATAATCGCACAGGAGACTAGATCAAAACTGTCGCTCGATTTGTCGACTTGGGTTAAGTTTATTAGTTTCTTGTCCCAGTTTACCGGTTCGAAATCCCCCGATAGAGGGAAGGTACCTGGCCTAGTATTGTCATGTAAGTGAATCATCTACAATTGCTTCTTATCTTTGGAATCCTCTCCCGTGCAGGTACATTTCGCCAACCAAGACAATTAATCCAAAGGCAAGGGCCATTAGAAAAGCATATTCCAAACCATTTCCCTAGTACCAAAGATACGAGAGATACGCAACCCAGACCCCACGCTGCAAGATCCAGGATCATGATCTCATATGATGAACCATTTTTACAATTTGGTGCCCAGATCAATACGTTTTCATGATGTGAATGAGTGATTGATGGCTGGATTCCCTGTTGATTTGTCTGAATCCTCTCAAATCATAAGCTCCGCATGATTTAGAATGATTTTTATTACCTAGGTAGTCGTTTGATCATGGATAGACTAGAACTTGGTGTATCATATTAGCTGTTGATCATCTCTAGCGAGACCTATCAACAGGCACATCGTTATCTGACAACGTCGGGTGGATTCACCGAGACTGTGATAGTGTCGATAAAGATAGAAGATAGATAAGTAATACAGATAAGGCTGCTATTTTACTCGATGTGATCGAGCAATGAATTGTAAAATTGCGGGGAAGGAACATGGAGATTATGAGAGTACGGAGTAAAAGAGAAAATCATATGCATGCAGGTAGGGCGTTGGAAAAGATTTCGGTGTCCCCGAGCCTTAATAAGGTAAAGTGATTGAATATTTTCTGCAAGAATGCGACATATAAAGATATTACATCTCCGGGGAAGAAGTTGTCCAGTCTTGTTTACAGTATAATAGTTTAGGATGTCGCCGTCGCCGTGAAAAGTTTTCACAGCATTAGATCAGGGGCTGAAAAACGTGATCTACTTTCAATAAATGTGATCACATGAGTTGACTCCGATCTCGGTATCCATAAATTATCGAGACAGAAATTATAGTAACTCTCAGATGCAATCGATTGATTTCCATACCCCCGAGAGAGGAGAAAAGTGAGCTCGATGGCCCTCTCGAAAGCAGAAATGATCTATTTCAACGAGGGCAATTACACCTCCAATAATTAGATGTTGTTAATGTGCATTTTATTCTATTGACCTTAATGGTTTCCTATTCTTGTTTTATACAAACTGTTCATCCCCAGAGTCAGTTCATGAAAAGCTGAGAAGCCATGGCGATGATTCCAGCGGCAGCGAGTTTAGCAACACTCTGGAGTCGAATCGGGAAGAGAGTTATCATGCTGTCCCTGATCGGATGATAACAGCAATCCAGGTACAAAACTCTATGTAGTTTTAAAGTTAACCACGGTGGAATTGATAGGTTAAACTCCTGACAAATTCAATCAAATGGTCGATACTCAATATCCTCAGCAGGAACAACATTAATCTGTACGCTATTGAATGGAGTTGGTCCGGAACTTGACTACAAGAGTCAAGACTTCGTAGATAGAATAGATGACCAGCATACGAGCACGATCACCCGATGGGCCTGAATTTCGAGCCAATGCGGCACACTCTACCTTAGGCTCAACAGTCAGCGGCCTCCTTGCTTGTAGTCCGTCAAAAGAATGGCCGGGAATGACAATCGTGTAGCGTTCATTTAACGGGCTTGGGTGGCATTGCTTACGATTTTGCTTAAATTTTTGTCCGGCATCACATCACACTTGGTTGCAGTAATCTTCTTGCTAAAGATGCTGGGACTTCGACTCTTGTGTAAGTCTTGCAGATTCTGTAGCAAGCTGATCGGCCGAATAGAGATCATCGAATAGGTCCCCAATTCCCTTCTAGCAGCACCTCGCCAACATCCAATATCATGTGCAGTTTCAATCGTGTCAATGATTTATACACCTGCAGAGGTAGTAAGTTGAGGAATGCAATGTTAAAAGGCGGTTTGGGAAAGCAATGAAAGTTTCGAGTTTTGAGAGAAATTTCTAAATTCGGTATATTGAGAGATGAGAAGTTTAGATGGAAGAATTTGTGGGTAGAGTAAAGATTAGAGTTGGGATTGAACTCTTGAATCATTGCGACTTTAGGGAGTTTAAAGAATGATCACTATTAACATGATGCGCAGGGTCCATAGGTTTTGAATTGCAAAAGAGATCAACGATGTGAAATTGGGGAGGAATCAATGGAGCTATTCTATTACTTTATGAACCGCTGATATATTGAGTAAGACTGAAATGACGTTCTCTAATAGAAATATTTTGCAATGGACTTGTGCTCTCGGATTAACTCTCCTTGCGAGCCACTCTCACTTAAGAGCCTTGCCAATCCCAAGAGCGAGATTGATGAAAGCACCATTCTAGCACAAAGCGTATGTGACAATTCTGAGCGTGGCAGGATGTCTCCATTATACACACAATGTCTTTCTTCTAAGAGCCCTTAGAAGTAAGGAAAGCGCCTTACATTCTATATCGCGGAGTTTGCTTCATCAGCTCCATTGAGCCAGTGCCCTTAAGAAACCTTTTATCCATAAGGATAATAATGTAAACACATTCGTAAGTTGCTATTTTGTTTTTGGGAAGTACGAATAGCTTGACCTCTCAGATTCTCCCACAATCTCTCCTGCTTGAAATCGGAAGATCTAGTGCTTGATTTTTGATTCGAAAGATATTTTAATGACCGAGTTCACTGCTGAAGGTTATCGGTTCTACTTCGTCATCGAACATACACCAGAGGGGAAAGCAATGCATCACTCTTTAGAGGAGAAGTTATAACTCTTTAAGTGTACTTTGGATCACAATGTGGAGCGTTTCAGTGATAAAGGCCACGGAGATTACTTGTATGAAATGGGATCACAAAACATAAAATAAGCTAAGAAGTAGTTGAAAGTAAAGCGGTTTAATATTCATTGAATAAAACTGTCAGAAAGATTTATCGCCGACGCTCCTGAATCAAGAGAGAAGGTCCATCTTACTGATCGTCTTTCAAACCCACCATTGCCAACGAATCTTTCCAAAGTCGAGCCTCAGCTTCAGGATCGTAAGCATGCCCTGCAAACCCTGCACCTGTAATCTCGCGATTGTCATTCCCACGGGTTGTCTTTGCGCACTCAGCAAGATATTCTCCGCCCTTACTTTCCCATTCTTTTCCAATGGCGGCCCGCACTGTTGTTGCAGCGCCTTGCTCTAGCGTTTTCATTATTTTGTATGCACCCTTGTCCTTTTTCAAATTTTCTACCATTGCAGGGTCCATATACTGCATGAGCCCCGTTGAGGCAATTACTCCAGGATGAAGACTTGTGGCGTGAAGCCCTTTGGTTCCGTAGCGCCGTTCGATTTCATTGGCCATGTAGATGTTGGCGGTTTTGGCTTGCCCATATGCAACCCATTCATTGTAATCAGTCTTCTCGAAATTGTAGTTGCCTGATTCGTTGATCGATGCTACGTGATGGGCAGACGAAGCGACAACAACGACTCGAGATGAGAGTTCAGGGCTGGCGCTGGCAAGGAGAGCTGACTTGAGAAGCTCGAATAGGAGGAAATGAGATAGATGATCGACTCCAAATTGCTTTTCAAAGCCATCTTCTGTAAGCTCTAGCTTAGGCAGAGCCATAATACCGGCGTTGTTAATAAGGATGTTGACTTGGTTGTTCGACTTCTGAAGAATCTCTTTTGCGGCGGCACGTACGCTGCTGAATGAATTGTTGTCCATCTTGACCAGTTCAGCGCGTCCTGGTGCGAGGATTCCCTCCATAGCGGTCTTCGCTTTGTTCAAATCTCGTGCGGTCAATAACAGCTTTGCGCCAGTCAAAGACAGAGCCCGTGCTGTCTCGATACCTATCCCAGAAGAAGTGCCTGTGATAACAATAACTTTCCCAGTTAGCTTGCCCTCCGCACCTTCGTCCTTGACAATTTGAATGGCTGTTGGACGAGCATCCCCAGGTCCATTGGGGTTCAGGTGGACGTCTGCGTATCGAGCCATTGTGATTGAGAGAGTGTGTATATTTGGATCTGGTATTTGAAATTTGGTAGTGATGGAGGAAATGTGAACTCCAATTTGAGGGGCATAGGAGAACTATTTATACTTCTTTTCGTTACTTGAATCCTCAATGCTGGATATTCGGCCGGGGAAACTTGTCTACTGGACGGCTGTAGAAATACCTAATTTACCTTTGGTATTATAAATCAACAGGAAACGGACTTTTCTTACAAATGAGTAATCATAGCTGGACTTTCTCCCTTCTCCGTCTTCAGCTATACTAGTACTACTAGTTGCTTCGCGACCCATTTCATGCATAATCCAACATCTCGGCGTGGTGGAGAAACAAAAAATACTGATGAATCTCGTCTATTACGAGACAAAAGAACTATTGTATCCTGGAACAGGGCTATGTTCTTGATCATGCTCTCTTGTTACAATAGCACAAATATGGCTCGGTATAAGGATGTGTCCCGATATAAGAATGTGTCTCGATATAAGGATGTGTTTCGACATAAGGATATGATGATTAGTCATCCGCCATTCTAGGTAGGTATATCAGACTAGGTATGGAAGTGCACGCGGAACGTTTTGGTCAAATTACTTTTTTCCCATCTTTTCAATCATATATCAACCTATTCATCATACAATTGAAATTTTTTCAATAGAAATATGATTTTTATATATTTCTCCAAACGCACCGAATGGAAATATGTTTTTTCCCTTGAGCTAAGAAAGGGAAGAGGGTCATGTGATTGTTACGCTCCCCCTATCAAGAAATATCGACATATTATAAATATACAACATAGATTTGTTTCTCAGAGAATATCTCAAACTCTTGAATTTGTAGCATCGGAACTACTACACAGCTCTTTGTCTGGAAATTTGTCCCTTTTAAAGTGGGTGGATGTAGTATGATATGGCACTTGTAATTCAATCAATATCCTCTACCCTTATACCTTCCTCACTAGCTCTTATATGACAACTAGCAAGAGATTAGACCAGGTATAGTTCCTTCCGATCATTATTCTAAACGACTTCAAAAGTCGAGTTTCCAATACTGGCATTCCACGTTATCAGCCTCTCATTTCTAGATGCACGCCATTTATTGCTTACTCGGATCAAATCATCACATCCTTCTAGTGCCCAGCGCCATTTCTTCACAAAGCCGGGTGTAACTTCCCAACTTTCTACATTCCATGGATCACCCCAATTGATCATACATTTACGTCCAGCTGTGTAATCATCCTGATCTTCGGAATCATCGATACCAGAATTGTTTTCGTCAATTGATGGCAGTGGTACTAAAACATCACGCATTTGTAATGTACAAACATGAGCATCTGGTGTTGGTGTAACATAATCTGGAAAGATATCACCAAAGAGGTCCCGACACATTTCTTCAGGCACGAAATTCACACCTTTCTCAATGAGGTTATTCCGAAATTTTGGAAAAGGGAACATATTCATAACGCCCGTGTGGGCACAGTTCATCTGCAATTCGGTTGGATAAAGCGAATCAGGCATAAGTATGCCGTCAAGAGGATGGACAACTGTTAGGCCACCACAAATTTTAGTAGCAAACTGTTTGATAGGTGCTGTCAGAGGTGATGCCTTGAGAATGAGTGATGATGCAAATATCAGGTCTTTGTTAGACATTAAAGCCCGATAGGAATTATGTTGAACAAGGTGGATAAAATGATCAGATGATATTGTAGGTGTCGCTGATATATTTATCTCGGTAGCGAGGCTGGTGTTATTTGCTAAAGTGGTGATTGTTGATGCCTCTCTTTGGGGCGAAAATGAGATCAGAGATTGGTTGGGTATACCCGCAGAGCTTCCATATGGCAGCGAAGAGGAACTTCCGTCCGATGGATGGTCTGATGTCAGAATTGTATGATCCTGTTTGAGGGAATGTTGGAGCCTCGTCTCGTACCTCCATCTGAATTTGACAACCCAGCCATGAGAAAATTTTGGCGTCACCGAACCCTGTGACTCTTCTGACTGATCCCATAGCTCCTTGGCTTTTTGTCCGATGGCTTTGTGTGTAACTTTACCGGACAGAGCCTCCACTTCTTGAAGCCAATCTGTGAGTAAAATCTCTAGCCAAGGCCATTGGCAATTTCGTGTTCGAAATTCAGAGTCTGACGCATTAGAGACGTCTGGATAAGCGAAGCTGTTGCTGAGGCTTCGACTAACAATAGACTGACTAATATTATAGCCGAAGCGAGACTGAAACCACGCTCTCAATTCAGACTGGGTAGGCTTTGGAGTAGTTGTCTGGTAATATCGACGAAGTGCGACGCGGTGTGAGTGGGAGATTGGGGCCCGAGAATCAGCCATGATATTGTTAAGCTCGTCTCTGCCAGATATACGTGCTATTCAGGAGTATGAAGTGCGATTGTGGCTCAAACCGCGGAGAGATGGATGATTGTTGTAGGAATTTTGAAGGAACGTTCATTCCACAAAGTGAAAAATGAGTATGAGAATAGTATCAAAATCCGAACCGTGATACCAATGAAGTGATACAGATTGTGAAGATGGAGAAAATAAAATGGAGTGGCATGAGCGAAGCTAGATTTTAATCTAGACTTGACATAAAATACTTAATAAATACTAGGTACCCGTATAACTATACCAAACAATTAAAGTTTCGGGCCAAGGAAGCGAAGAGAAACATTACTAATCGTTATTGGTTTAGGTAATGTCTCTCAATTTGCTGATGTGGACGTGTGGGCTTTTCTGCGACGCCAAGAAGATGGGTTATATATAAGTTTAACGCAAGGTAGAACAAATCATGACGGGTTTTTAAAGCAGAATACCTCAAACCAAAGTAATACCCGCTCCCGTTGCATTTAATTTTCTAGGACTATCAGTTCCCTGAAGGCGAAGGAGCATCGTACTCCCTCCTTATAGTGACCGACAACGCCTTTTCCCTGGATTACTGCTGCCCCAGAGAAAGAACAAAACACGAGTGGACAAGTATCGTATAGAAAATATTGGGTTTTTACGCAAGATTCAGCACCTAATCCCCATAGCGTTTTCGACAGTAGAGTTTCAAAAGGCTATTCTATCAACTGGCCACCATTACAAGGCAGCTTTAAGGTTTGTGGACGAGACTCCTAAGATTTTGTCCCAAGTTTCAATTGGAGAAGACTCAACTATCCAGTGCGTTGTGCAGCTTCATGCCATAACAGAGACTGTCACTCGCCTCAAGGAATACCGGAAGCGTAACCGCAACCCCACAATTCAATCAACCTATCTCTCGACCTGCACTAGCTGCATATCACCCCCTTTCTGACCTGAATTGGTCCTAAATTCCCCACCCCCCGTCATTCCCCTGGAAACTCGGGATTCAATGATTTGCAAAATACGAGCAAGGAAGGATATGTCCTCTATGAGCGACGTTTCATTCTGGAGAAAGGATTATCTTTGATCTTTCATTGTTTTGCTCCTCACATCCAGTGAATAAGTTTTTCCAAATTCACAATGACCAAAAGTGTCTTTACTGCTACCGCTACAGGCGAACAAGGTTGCCCATTATCTATACTGTTACTTCAGCTTGATTACAAAGTACAAATCCTCGTCCGCGATTCCTCTTCCAGCGCGGCCCAAGCTCTACGAGTTCTAGGAGCGGAGGTTCATACTGGCAATTTAGAGTCCTTTGAAGCAGTTGCTAATGCCATTGCCGGCGCCGGCACTGTCTATCTTGCCCTTCCGCCAAATTTGAAAATGGAATTTTGTATGCGAAGAATGTGCTGAAAGCTGCCCAGCAGAAAAAGGTGACCCAGGCCATTTACTCTAAAGTCGCGAGAACGGGAGATCATGAGACTTTCCCTGATTGGAGCAAGGAAGATCCATCAGCACAGTATTGGTTCCAGAAAGACGACATTGAGAAAACAGTTCGCACTTTGGGTTTCAGTTACTGGAAAATTCTACGGCCTGCATTCTTTATGCAGAACTTTTGCTACCCAAATTGTGATCACATGTTCCCAGGACTTTCAGAAACAAATACGCTTCGAATTGCGTTCCTCCAGAGCACACGTCTAGACCTCATCAGCGCTGGTGATGTTGCTCGCTTTGCTACCAAAGCTATCCAATCGCCCAATAGATTTTCTAAAAAGACTCTCACGCTAGCTGCCGATAAATTGTCAGCCGCTGAAATAGCTGATCAATTGGGCACGGTGAGTGGTAAAGAGATCATCGTTGAATACCTACCCAATCAAGTGGCGAGAACCCTTCGGAAGCAAGGCAATGGTGTTGTGGGGGCACAGATATGGCAGCGTGATGTTGGTTATTATGCGGATATTGATGCTTTGAGTGAGTATGGGGTATCTTTAACGCCTGTAACAGAAGCTCAAAGTAAGTTATCCTTGAATTGGTAAGATGGCTCTTCACCATTCCATGTGTAGAATTGTTGAGTGGAATATGGCTAGCCACTTTTAGATATACGAAGCTGTGGTCAATTAACATTTGGTTTTAAGTGTCTATGCTGCGCTGTAGATTGAAGCTTGGCATATTTTTACCCAACAGGAATGAGCTGACACCTATATTCGAATATGGGTTCTACGTTTTGGAACGAGACCGAAATTTTGATGATTGCTTACTACTATGGTCTCTTCTGAGGAAAGCTCATCACGAGGTCGCGGAATCACCTTAATATCCCACATTCAATGATTATTGATGAGATTCTTTGGATCTGATCATGAGAAGATTACCATCTATTCTAGTACCCCCATCTTGCTTCTCGGTATATTTCTCGTGCGTACCCATTATGCATCCTACTGCTAGCGATTTGTGGTTATAGAAAAGACGTCCACCTTCATAATGCACAGATAGAATTATACCCAATTTCAATCTAGATTGGTTACTTTTCAAATGAATGGGGCTATGCATCACGGTGTCAAAGGATATGACGTCCGGATATCCTTATATCGAGATGTGGTGTCATTGCGTTTTCCAGATTTCTAAGCAGACTTTTCCGTAGTGGAGAACACTGCCAGTCAACGCCAATGCAAACAACGATGGTTACCTGCCGCTTAGCGGTGCAACTTGATTGGAAGATATCGTCATTCACAGTTCTTGCAAAATCCTGACATGTGTACAATTCAGTTTCTTGCTTGTGTGTAGCTATGTTTTCTACCCTCTAGGCTGTATAATCTCACAGAACTTACAAAATCAACAATGTCAGACAGAATAGCGCTCTCTGGTGGCAACTTTACAGCTACGCGGCACTCTACGACTTATGACTACATTTCCCCAATCAAGCTAGAACTTGCTTGGAAAAAATGTTCTAATTACAGGGGCAGCGTGGGAGGACGGGGTTGGATATGCCACAGCTAGAGCGTTTGTGCGTGCGGGTGCTTCAGCAGTAGCATTAGCTGATCTCCACGGGATATCAGACGATCTTGTCACGAAGCTTAAACTGACTGCAACGCAAGCCGGACATTCGGAGCCTACGGTGCTGAGCTGTACCGTTGACATCTCGAAAGAAGAAAGCGTTCAAGCAATGTACAAAATCGTATCAGAACGGTTTGATGGACGTCTGGATATCCTCATCAACAATGCAGCTCATATGAAACCATACAAGCCTTTACTCGATTCAGATCCAGATGTTCACTGGCGAACTTGGGAGGTCAATATTCACGGAATCCTAAACATTGCTCGTGCTTTCCTTCCTATGCAGCTTTTGGCTCGTGTAAACAACAACGGTTTATGCACAATGATCAATGTATCCTCTTCAGGTGCATTAAGCGCTCGTCCTGGAAGTGCAAGTTATCGGAGCTCAAAGCTTGCAATCTTGAGGTTAACCGAGTCTTTACAATTGGAATACGGCGATCAAGGATTTCCGACTTATTGTGTTAATCCGGGTGCTATCAAGACGAAGGTTACTGAGACCGCTCCTAAGGAGGTGCGGAATCGATTTCCTGACCGTCCAGAGATAGCTGGGGATACAATTGCATGGTTGGCTGCTGAGCGCAAGGAATGGCTTGGTGGACGATACGTGAGCTTTCCATGGGATATGGAAGAACTTATGAAGAAGAAAGACGAGATTATCGAGAAAGATCTGCTTAAAATGAGGATGGCATTCTGAGTTGAGATCTTCTATGGCTGCGTTGAATCATGGCTGACTACACCAGATTTAGCCACATCCATGTAACTTCTTCGATGATTTTACATGATGAATCTTCGCGATCATTATATTGTTGGCTTAATAGGATTATTTACTAAACAATGTTCTTTGCCGACTAGGTGTCTAATTGGGTAGTAAACTGTAGAACAAACCCAATTCCCATTCTATTTTATCTTCACCGCTTCCTGGCAGAACGATTGGAACACGTGCTTAATCGGGCCGTGTCGGCTTGTGGAACCAGACTCGACTCAGCCTAGTATACTTTCCATCCCGTCCCGTCGTTAGGACGATTTTATATTGACCACTCACTTGATTCTTACCATCCAAGACGGCTCACAAACCACTCGACAGTCAAGATACATTCATTGCCCAGATGTAATTTGACTACATTGGTTAACTATACCATTCTTGTTCCCTCACCACCACATCTCAACTTCCCATTTCCGGGATTCCCCAGATCAAGCTCACCTATTTTTACATGACAGTCGCTGCACTACAACCTCAAATCACCACAGCATGTCACCAACATGGCACAAGCATACAACATCTCGTATAGATCTTGATCGTGACTTGCTCATTTAGGAAGTGAAACGGGTCGGCTCGTATGCGATATGCAACAAACGTAACCTCAGATGTCCCTTCAAAAACTTCGTGCCGTCGTTGCATTGTTTTATGCCGGAAATGATCACGTGGGTGGTTTTGAGGCTTGCGAATGGTTTGTGTGCATTTGGGTATTGCCAAGATGGGCCTGTGGTTTGTATTTGTAGACAAAATCTGGGTATCAAGAATGCTACAATTGGCGATTCCGGTATATGATTAGCGGGCGACATGGGCTTAGAGTTCGTCTCGTCGAAAGTTCAGATCCTGGGTTATATTGATACCTCACGGTGGAGATAATCGATATCAAAAGTTAAGCCATCGCTATATCATGTCAGTGACATTGAAATCCGGAAATTGCGAGAATCCCAGAGCGATGTGTTTACTTAGTACCCAAAATGGCATATGTTCGCGGTCTTTTTTCATTTGCTTGTTGTTTCTTTCTTTTCCGATAAATACACGGCACGTGAGTTTCGCTTGACCGCACTTGGTATGTTTGTGGGGTATCAACTGAGTTCTGCATCATTTCAAACCCGGTGTCTTTAAATCACCTTCACACAGGCTGGTTTACTCATGAGTTCAAGCGGATACCAGTCTGGTAGTTGATTTTCAAAAAGGCTCTGATGTGTAGCCTTTGGACGTTGTTTCCAGGTCAGGTACTGATGTTCTGACTTTGTTGCGCTATCGAACATCTGTATAATATCGCCACGCTTACATTATCTCAAATAATGACATGTTCATGGATGACGGAGAAGAGAAAGTTGTCTGAAGTTAGACACACGCCAATCAAGGAATATTAGATCGAAGGAATGTATTTTATATAAGAAAGCACGAGGATATATAACCAAACCAGAAGAACTGAAGAGTACCCCCAAATTCCTCGATCGGCAACTGGAAGTCTTGATAAAACAATGCGAAAACAGCGGACTTATTTGGTCTAAGGATTGTAACAGTTTACGATCTATTTATGACCATATTCCGCAATTGGTGAATCTTCATTCATATACCCAGTTGCTTCCATCACTTGCTTGTCAAATGAAGCTTGGCGGTGCAGCGGTCTAGCAGTTGTTCGCCTTTCTGTGTTTCCTAGAGATTTACATCGGGTTACGGCCTTGGTCTAGCAGCCATTACGTTCCTGTGCTAAGTGGATGACACATTTCCATTTCTTTTGGCTTTTTAGGTCTCTGAAAGAAGAAGAATCTTTTGTCGGTTTTTTGCAAGTGTCGCGTTTCAAGCGGATGAATTTGAGTATCTCGGAAACTAGATCTACTGGATACAACGCTATCATCCAGATTATTCTTGCCGAAACTTTGATTTATAGTTGAGCTCAGCTATCACTTCAAATATAAACAATATTTAGTTTCCTTCTACAATTGCCGGTGGTTCATTTTCAAATTCACTATTTTATTCCTCTCCCATAACACCAGTCGTGAAACTCGATAAAGCCTTTCAATGCGCTTAAAATTCTCATTTCATTTCACTGTTGCAAAAAACAGTCCGTATTGAAGAGTAAAGACGAAGTCGTTCTATTCTTCCTATGTACAGCCAATTGAATATATACAGACTCATTCCACTATATACAGTCTCTTCACCAAAGTGTACCACCCCCGATCAATCACTCTTCATTGTCACTAATTTCGAGAAAGACAAGCCGCGACGAGCGGTTGGTCAGTCATGGAAGATCCACTTCCAATAGGTGTTTCTACCAATTCTGTCACATGAATATTAGTATGTTATTGAACAAAAGATGATGGGCATATAGAAAATTGCTGCACTTACCGTAAGTTGAATCGAAGCTTCCAGCAGACCATCCAATGTATCCCAAATAGACATCCGAGTTCGCACTGTACAATCACACCATTAATAACATATACCAGAGCCTTCCATCCTCAACTCCAAGATGAAATAAAATTGGAAACATACTTCAAATAAGCAACTTGTTGACACAAGTAGGTCTGACAACTTGCTGTATTTCCACCGCCTGTCTCGCTCAATATAGCTTGTCTTCCATTGGCCCGTAACCAAGTTGCTAGTGGTGCAAATGCAGCATCGATATTGTTGGTTACGCACTCGGTATGGGTTCCAGAATTATCGGAATCGAGATATTTGTGTACGTCAAAGATCAGATTGGTGAAAGTGCCATCAGGGTTGGTAACTTTGGAGAGGGCAGCGGCGCTACCGTCGGTGATGAAAGCTCCTGCGGATGCGTACTAGATAGCGGAAGTTAGTCGTTTGATTTAGATTCATGAAGAAGTTTATGGTGGTTTGGAAGCAAAGCGCTCAAAAAGAACGTGAATTGGTTGTAAAATCATGTATGGTGTCACTCTACTTACATCACTACCAGGAAGTAGAAGCATGTTAGATGCGCCCGCTTGACGAATAGCAGTAACAACCTTTTGAAGCGTTGCTGCCCAGGTGGTTACACTGTTCAAATCTATATTCTCATTAGTTTGTATTCAAGTATTCATTTCTCCTCTCCTCTTTTCTCTCTCCTCCACTTCACGATCCACCCTCTTAAGAAAAGAAAAATACATACCATGTGGTTCGTTCATCAAGCCAAAAACGATCTTCGTATTTGACTTATACTTCGCCGCCAATTGAGTCCACAGACTCGCGAACTGTGCATCCGTCGGTCCTCCCTGTCCAATGATTCCTCCATTCCACCTCGCATAGTTATGGATATCAATTATGCAGGTAGCACCCGTTGCCAAGCATCCTTGGACCAGCTGATCATAGCTCGCAAGATTCGAGCTGTCGAGTGTTCCTCCGAGGTTGTTGTTCACAAGATATTGCCAGCCAACGGGGAGACGGAAAATATTATGCCCAGTTTTGGAGACGAAGTGAGCCATTTGACCTAGGCCATCGGGGCCATTGTTGAGGCTTTTGAGAGCCTGTTGGGGAGAGGAGTTAGTGGGCAATTAGAGTTAGAAAAGGAGAAGGAGTACGCACTGGCAAGATTTTGTTGGTTAGACATGTGCCATCTGTTGTGCAGCCGAAGTCGAATCCGGCGATGTTGGTACCGACTTGAATGCGTCAGTACGAGTCCTTCAATCGTAATATTCTCATAAAATGGTACTAATAGCATGAACTTACTATACTTTGTCTTTCCCGTTGAACTTGGTGTTGCGGCTGTACTAGTTTTCGTACCAGCACTGGTTGTTGCACTCGTAACTGTTGTTAAAGTTGCTGCATTGCCATTTGTTGGCATTTTGTCTTTATATGCTGCCGTAACTTCCTTTCCCTCTCCCTCTCTCTCGGAAGTAGACTCACCAGTTCCAGGCAAACATTGCGAATAATACGCATTCGTGTATGTACACACATAACCCGACACACAAGACGTAGAGCCAGTCCAGCCAGTACCACCACACTGTACATACGCGGCGCCTTGTGCAGCGGCGGTAGACACGATTGGAACGATTGTGTATAGGGGAGTTGAGAGCTTCATCTTGAAGGTATGAAGAGAGGTGGCTAATAGTATGATGTATGAAAAGAGCGAACGAGAAAGTTTATATTATGGACATGCCAAGATATTCATGCGAAATATATACTCCAAATTCGAACTCATCATCAAGACCTAGCACGCTATCCCCGATGCATACCTAAGCTTTCTCATTAACCCTCTAATTACCGATTGGAATACTCTCCATACATCCCATTCTCATCGATTCCTGTCACAGTGACACTTCACCGCAGATCTCTGCCCACGGACCGAAACCCCCGTGTTCTAGATTCAATTTCATTTCCCCTCCCCCTAGAAGAAAATATCAGAATGCATACCCGCTCTATACATTAATCTCCTAGGTTTACTCTGGTACCAATATTCACTATTACACGATATATGGGGTATGCGTCATCTATATCAATCTTGTGATTCTAAACTGCCATATTGTACTGGAGCTTAGCTTAGTTTAAGTACGTGAAATGCTGACTTGTCGGAAAAAAGAGGACGGGGTTCCGAGACGGGATTGCGGGAAGAGTTTCATGTGTATGGGGTTGGGTTGGGCCGAGGGCCGGCAATGTGAATGAGATGAGATGAGAAAGTGGACCCGCTTCATTTATCGCTTAGCTTTGTTTCTTTGTTTTGTGGGCGGAGTACGAGATAGATTTATATGAGATTTGCATTTGCGTTTCTCTTAGATTACTGGGATGGAAAAGGAAAAGAATGAAATACCAATCTAGAGTCAAATCATCATCGATCTTGCAATTGTCCCTTTCTGAAAATGCTTCCAATCACTCACCACAATACTCCCAATACCGACAAACCCTCCGTCCTTCCCTCCCTTTCTCAATTCCACACAAAAATTCTCCTAATTTTTAAATTCAACACCCACTCCGTACATACATACCGCGGTGCATAGTACATACACGCCAAGCCCCACCCCCACCCCAACTCTATTCCTATCAATCACAAACCACATCACATCAGCATAAGCCGGACCCGCACCGCAGTACCCATCCTCGGGTAAATTCAGGGGTAAATAACCTTAACCACTTCCCATTCAGCCATGCTATCTGTCACCAGGAAATGCCACATACCCCAGATTTCGGCTATTATGTTTAAACTTTGTGGTGCGTTCTTTATTTCTACAGCAAGCATATGGTGGAACATGCATTGCAACTCATCTATCTATCTATTTATCCTTTTTCCCCCAGAATCCCAGGAGTACAATTAACCTTAATCAATGAGATATTAATATATTTTTTGAGGGGCCCGGCAATTCTTTTTCATACCTAATACTCACCTACCTAGGTAGAATTAATCAAAAAGAAAAAAAAGAGTTCCCTTGTATCACAAGACTCCCTCCCTTCCTCCCCAACCTTCATTTAAACATTTGAATCCACTCTGCATATTTTCCATTTTTCATTTTTTGTCTTTGAATTAGAAATTCAAAATTGCCACAGCCTGTGAAATGTATCTGCTAAGTACTTACCCACGCCTCCATATAGTTCAACAAACCTACAATTTCTAATTACAAAATCCCCAAATCATGAATGAATTATACAGTCTCAACAAATTGACACAAAGTATATACTATCCCATACTATCCTATAACTACCCCTTGAAAGTCGAAACTCAAAACTCTCCAAAATCTATTCCCTCAGGAGAATTCCCCCCATCAATCATATTCTAAATTTCTAATTCTCAGCAATAATATTCCCTTCTCTAATTTTTGCCCTCAGACCCCCTCACCCCTCATTTCAAAGTATTGCGATTTCGAAAGATATACAACAATACCGTCCGTGATAAAAAGTATCTATCCTTCACATCTACTTCTCCCAAGCCGAGAAATCCCAACTCGTCAATTCGTCGGCCGCGGGATGCGGGATGCGCGGTGCAAAGTGTTGATACCCATATAAAAAAGATGAAGTACCGATTTATTCATCTGACTGCGAGATCTTTATTTATTTTATCTTTGCGCTTTGGTGCGTTATAAAAGGGGGGGAGTTTGATGTCCATGTGCCCTGGTATGGGTAGTGTTGGTGTTAGTATTATTGCGATGGCAATAGAATGCTCTAGATACCTACCAACGTCCATATCACTTCTCGATCATAAATGTGACATGTCTATTTGAATAATCCAACAAAAACACATCATCAGGAAAATTTATTCTCGAGAACAACAATCTAGAAGTAATGTGTTCAGAAAGCACCATTCTCTACATAATCTCACTGAAACACCGAAAAGTAAGAGTTGTGGCCTTAGCTTATCGCACACTACCTTATTTCGTAACAAAATCCCTATAAAAAAGCTGTTTTTCTATATAAATTAATTTCTTTAATTATTTCATTAAATATTGAATTATTAATTTGAAAATTTGATATATAAAAGATATTAGTATTTTAAATTTAAAAAAATAAATAAAATATTTTTAATAATTTTTTTAGAAAAGTTGTTGACTTTTAAGATTGAAATTTTTCAAAAATTATTGTATATAATACTTTTATTATACAAAAAAATCGATTTTTTGGAAATTTTTGAAATTTTTGATTTCAAAGATCTACAACTTTTTCAAAAAAAAATTATTAAAAATATTCTATTCATTTTTTTAAATTATTTTATTAAAATATTATTTTAAGTATTTATTTAAAAAATTTATTTCATTTTTTGATTGAAATAATATATAATTCAAAAATTGAAGAAATAAGGGTTTTTGGTGTGTTTTTGCTTAATGTGCGATAAGCTGAGGCTGTAACTCTTACAATTAGTAGTTTGATAGATGACTTTTCATTTTCCCATGCACGTTCAAATGAATATTGAATATTGAATAGGTACCGGTACCCAACTCCCAAATATAAAGAGAACCATTTGTATTTGATATATACAGAAGAATCGAAGAGGTAAAAAGTTTATATACATGTTTTGATCGAATCAAATCGGAACAATGACAAAAAGCAATGAATATGTAACGATTGACCATATGTCGAAGAATGTCTCTTCTTCTCCATATCACGCTGTGGACAAAGAATGTATAATTTTTCTCATTCCCCATCCCATCTTGATTTTCATCTCCCAAAATCTCCGCTTAATTAGAAGCTTGGATTGGCATTTGTAAGCAATTGAGCAAAGTAGGCCTGGAACCAAGTACCCGCCTCTGGAGCTGGTTGAAGCGCATCGGCGAGTCCGCAGTGGAAATCGTATCGTGCGGCGCTGGTGTTGGAAGTTCCCTGATTGTTAAGTTAGTATAGATGTTAAGAATAAGAAGAGATGGGGGCGGGGTGTATGGGAAAACTAACGTCGCCTTCTCCACCGGGCTTGACCCAGACGAATGCATCTTCCAATGCATCTCCTGTGTTTGTGGTTGGTCGAACACCGAATCCGGTGCCGATGAGGTTGCACCAGTCACCCCAGGCAAGTTGGGCGGTTGGTTGAACACCATTACGACCTATTTCCACTGTTAGTATTGTCTAAAAAGTGCGGAGAAATGTCACTTACTAGTATCCATGATAAAGTGAGCTGGGAAACCTTGAGCGGTCAAAAGTGGAGCGAGAGCGTTAATGTACAATTTCTCGTTACAGTTGGAGTCACCAGAGGTGTAGGATGGGCAACTGGTGCTAGTCCAAGCATTGTAGTTTGCAACATTAGTTGCAAGACCTCTGACTGCCGCTGGACTTCCAGCTGCTTTGTAGACTTTGCCGAAGAGTTGAGCAGCCGGTCCGATGTTTGCAGGCCATCCTAACCAACCAGCATGTCCAGCATCCAAGTACATAGCGACGTTTGGAAGATTCAATTGCGCGATGGCATATTCGGTACCTTCCAGATAGGCTGCTTGCGCACCGGCACATTTTGCGACTGACAAGTTGGTGACGAGATTGGCCAACGAGTCGGGTTCTGTTGGATGATTAGCCACAAACCTACTTAAGCTTGAAATAAAAAATTCACTTACCGATGATGAGGATAACGCTGACATCGGAGTAAGTTTTCAAAAGAGCGACGATCGAATCGATATAAGCTTTGTACTTCACTAAGCCACCGTCTGCAATGCTGTATTCTCCGTTAGAAGCAGCAGCGGCGCAATCTCTGTCTGGTAAATCGTAGACTACAAAAGTGCCTGCAATAGGTGGGCTTGCTCCTGCTTTGTTCAAAGTCCGGATATTGGCAAGGTAAGTTCCCATCAATGGAACTTTGGCCGCGGTGTCACTGAAACCATCAGCTATCATATCCATCATTTGATTAAAGACGATGACTTACAGCCAATAAAAGGTGGGGACCTTTGCTACCGCAGCAGCTTTAGTAGCCATGGCTCCAGTGAGTGAAGGAATGGCACTCGCAGAGATTTCGGAAGCATAGTATGGATTCGCATAAAGTGCTTTTCCTATGAATGGATTACCAGCAACTGCTGCTGTTGTTGTTGCACTGCTGCCACTTGTGGTCGTGGTACCTTTGGTGGTAGATGTGATGATTGTGGTGGGAGTCGTTGCGGTGGGAGCTGAAGTTGCTGTTGTCGTGGCCGCAGCGCCTGGCAGACATTGAGAATAGTATGGGTTGCTAACAACACAGGTGAATCCCGAAACACAAGTTGTTGCGCCAGTCCAACCTTGACCACCACCTAAAGGTGTGTTAATACCATATTACCAACGAACAAAGCGTGATAACTTACATTGTGCGTAACCTGCACCTTGTGCATACACAGCAGGTGCTACAGCTGCAGCAGCGAGGAGAACATTCTTGAAACCCATTTTGACAGGAGAATTGAAGAAGTAAAGATTGTATGTGTGGTTGGATATTCGCATTTTGAAGAAAGGAACAGTCTTTTATATCATTTGGACTGAGATATGACTAACCATATTGGCCATACAAGTCTTGATGAACTAACGCGCCCTCACATCTGATCATCTACATGCAAGCTGCACCCCAATATCATAACGGAAGTCCGGCGCCGGCTTGCCAGTAGAATTTGTATAGCCTGAGTAGAACTTAAAAGATGTCATGGATTGATCATGAAGAAAATTATAATTTCGAATCCTTGGCAGGACCCCGCGAAATGTGATTGGACAAAATACATGAAACGAGAGGTTTTTTACTATAACGACGAATTAAAGTAATACCCAGTATCCAATCAAGACAATCGACGGAAAATCACCCAAACCAAATTTAGATTAAAGATATCACATACCTTAACAGGTACCTGAGCGACTAAGGAGCAACGGCCCGTTAAAGGATTGTATAGTATCATGTGCTATATGAACTGTCACTTGCTATATGATCTGTATTATACCTTCTGTCATCTTGACAGAAATGGTATTTTGTGGGGTTTGAAGATTATCTCACTACAAGGACAGAGACCAAGAACGTGATTTCCATGGTTAGATACCTAATAAAGCCAGAAAAACATCCACAATTCCGGAACTCAAGAGAGAGCAGCCGATGACAGCTAATACCGCCTCTTGTCCAAAGCTCTCGCGAAGAAGAAAAGCAGAATCTAAGGTCTAGATGCAGTAGTCGTATAGTGACTTCCAAGCTTGCAAGATATGGGGTAAAAATGAACTTACGCCACTTGAAGCTACACAGATACCTAGGTACTTTCAAGAATCCCAAAACTTAGGCTGGCATGAAAATGCGGAGGGAATCTGGGGAAGAGATGAAGGTTGTGGAGAAAGGCGTTGGCGGATTTAGCCTATTTTCTTGAAGACACGGTTACCCGCAGCTACCATCTAGATCACATGCTTTCAATTTGTTGATGGCAGATCTTTCCTTGTCGCCGGTGTTCTAAACAATGCAATGCCATATATGACATGCCGAAAAAAACACTGTCAGAGATTTGCATCTTGGCTCGAGCTGATCAGCCGTTCTTCTCTTTATTCTCGGAAGGGAAATCCGTGTATCGGTCCGGCGGCATGACCTTAAGTGTCGATATGTTGGATGAACTTAGAACTTCGCTTTGTTGTTTATTAGATTCATCAGCGAAGATGTCTAAAATGTGAACAGGAGACGAGATGAGAAGACTTGAGATTCTGTGATGTTACTAGTCAACTGTGTGTTCTGCAATTGACCAAGAAGACTATCTCAGTTATGTTTGGGGAATGAGGCGACGAGACCACTGGAGGAAATATGAAAGATAGATGATCTACGGATGAAAATGAAAGTGATGGGTATTGGGTATATTTGAAGCTTGAATAATATCCAACAGCTCGCTTATTAATTCTGTAATGAAATCATGGAGGTTGCTACTCCAATTTCAGCACTATAAATGACTATGCTATGTGATACGAGCCATTAATACAGCTGGCTCTCAGCTAGTCTCCTAAAACTCAAGTACCTGTCTATTTCCCAGTCGCAAACAAGAACGTAACACTCATCTAGAATCCATCAACCTTAATTCCCCTTTCCTTCTCCCCCCTCAACCTCTCCTGGTTATGTGTTACCCACCAAGCGTGCGTCGCATCCTTACCAATGAAATTCCCCTCCTCATCCATCTCATCCCACGGTTTTGGGGCTAGAATGTAATGAATATTTTTTACTTTATCATCTCTCCAAATTTGAGGATGGACGCCTTCCCATTTCAGAGTTTTGAGGGCGTTGTAAATATAAGGAAGTGGCACCCATCGGTTTTTGAAGAGATCAGAGAGGAGAGATTGATCTGCAAAATCCATATTGATTGCGGCGTCTGAGGAAAGATGATCAAGAATGGCATTGTATACGCCAGAAGAGGGGTTGACCACCTGAAGACCGCCGTTCATGAAACCAAGAGGAGAGGTATTGGGGGGTGGTCCAGTGGTTTGTGCGACTTCCGGTGTGTTGTGCTGGGAGGTGAATGCGCAGTTTTCGGGAACCCTGTAGGAATATTAGTATGTCTCCAGCTGTGCCTTTGGAGAAAGTGAATATATTGGAGAGTGAACATACCAGTCAGCAGGGTAATGTTTCTTCTTTAGCGGATTACAGACACATGCATGGCCCGCAGCAAAAACTCTCTGTCCCTTGCCCGCCACCTCCGGCGCATCGAGTTCTAATTCCATCAACTCGTCCATATTTTGTAGGACCAACATATCGCTATCGAGTTGCACAACGCGCTCATATTCGATTAAACTAAAAGGGGCGAGTTTAGACCAGCAATCGTAGAAGCGGGGGTCGTTGGAATAATCTTTTCCGCCATTCTTTGGGAGAAGATATTCAATGCGCTGTTTAGGGATACCACGGGCTTCGAGAGCAGCGTGGCCTTCAGGAGGGAAGGCATCGGTGTAGAGGGCTACGAGGGGATATTTGGAGTTGTGTTTTTTGAGGGAGTAGTCGAGGGTTAGAAGACCGGAGAGGTAGGCGGTGTTGGTTATGAGGGTTGTCCAGACTGCGGAAAAGGTATCGTTAGTTGAGTTATTTTTTGATGCGATATGCAGATGTGCCGAATTTTGTACTGAACTGCATAACATACCCTTCTTGGACTCGGTGACTCGTTCGGAGGATGTCATTTTCCTGAAATGTTATTCAACTTTGAGAAGTGTTGAGCGTGAGATGTATTGATTATGTAGAATTGGAGGGGTATATATGAATCAATCAAAAGAATAAGCACAGCTTTAGTATTCAATGATATGATATGATATGATAGATAACAAACAACTTTTCGTCAAGAAAGGAAGTGCGCGGGAAGTAAGTGAGTCAGTAACCTTTAGTAGGTAGGTAATGATGGAAAAGTATTTATACAATAGAAAGAAGAAGAAGAAGAAGAAAGGTGTGCTTGGACTACTGGCTCAGAATTGATCAAAAGGGGACAGATTCACATCACAACATCCTTATTAAATATCCTTAAATATCCTAATGTCAGCCAGCAAACCCTCAATATACGATACGAAACAATTTGCTACCGGACTCATCCCAACTGCCAAGATGTGAACGCGTCAATTGTTGCTTCAAACGTCGATAAATTGTAAGTCGAAAGATATCTGAAGTATTCTAATGGAATGATTTACCCACAAATACATGTATGAAGAGAAAAATCTGAAGTTTGGAAAGTTCAAATCAAGCAGCCTTATACCGACCGCTTCATGATACTCGAGTCTCACGATAATCGAAATTCATCCGACGAGTTTCGAGATCTGGATAATCCCCCACTTCGAATTCCCATCTGCCCCTCACTTCCCTTGCATTTGATGGCCGCTTTACGATCCTCAGCTATCCTCAGCCAAGATTATCGCAGCTGGAGTCTTTCCGTACGTCGCTTCGTTCCTTCTCTGATCAAGCTTCTCATCATATCATTGCTTATCTAACCAATCAATCCCATGTATACTAGGTACACATTGACGATTCCCATCGATAAGGCAGAGAGAACATGGAAGGAAGAAAAAGAGAAAAGGTCAATTGGAATGGAAGCTCACAGTAACAACTTGCCTTGCCTCCGACTTCGCCAAATGAATCTTCAAAGTTCAAAGCATTCCTACCTAGTCTCTCCAGCTAGTCACAGCACAGCTCCACCCAGTTTGGTAGTTCAACTCGTCATCCATCCGAAGTTTGAACATATTGGACATGATCTATTAATAAGCTAGGTAGTAAGTACGATATCCTGCAAAGTATTATCAATCTAGAATAACGGCGATCCAAGACCCTTGCTGTGCGACATAACAAATCGAGAATATCCTGCCTTCCAATTACAAACTACGGTTTGATAACCAACCAAGCAAACGAGCAGGCAAGCTCCATCGATCTATTGCTCGCGAAAAGCTTCCTCCCATCTAGTTTAGCTCTCTGTCTTATCGATGTGGACTTCATTGTGAAATTTCAGACGAGGGGCAGACAAGACAAGACTTAATGTTTGCAAAAGACTCGCGGATTTGTGATCAGTTAGCCTATATAGGCAATCGAAATGGCTACGAGTGAGTCTGCCATCATGTCGCGGTTGCAGATAGGAGGGAATACTACCGACGGTGGGGAGAAAATGGTAGAGAAGAAGAGAGAGGCAAAGAATTATAGAGGATTTGTGGCGGGTGTGTTTTCGGGAGTTTCAAAACTTACTGGTATGACAATTTGAGATTTCTTTGCTTGCGGATTTGAGCTCTGTCTATGTTCTGGAGAGAAAATGCTGGGTGATTTGTGAATGCAAACTGAATTGTCAATCGGGGGTTGCTATCCATCTTATAATAAGGAGAATACAAATGCTAATCATATACCATTACCAGTTGGGCATCCATTCGATACCATAAAAGTCCGTCTACAAACCTCCACATCATCTCAATTCAACGGGCCACTTCAATGTCTTCTCCTCACCATTCGCAACGAGGGCTTCACCGGTCTCTACAAGGGTGCCACTCCCCCTTTAGTAGGCTGGATGTTCATGGATAGTATTATGCTCGGTTCCCTAACCTTCTACCGCAAACTTCTCCATCAAACCCTCTTCTCCCCCTCTCGCATGGCCGCCACCCCATCTAGTCTCGCGCGTCCCGGTGATTCCCTCACGCCCTCTCAAATCCACAAACTGCCCACTGTAGGCCACGCCCTCGCTGGTGTCATGGCAGGCGCAACCGTAAGTTTCATTGCGGCCCCCGTCGAACATCTAAAAGCACGTCTACAAATCCAATACTCGAGTAAGAAATCTGAACGTCTATATAGCGGTCCCATCGACTGCGCACGTAAAATTTACCGGTATCATGGTATACCAGGCCTCTACCATGGTCTCTCCGCTTCTCTTTTCTTCCGTTCCTTTTTCTTCTTCTGGTGGGGTTCTTACGACGTTTTCACACGTCTGTTGTCAGAAAAAACACAATTGAGTACCCCCGCCATTAATTTCTGGGCTGGCGGTCTCTCGGCACAAGTTTTCTGGATGACGAGTTACCCGAGTGATGTGGTTAAACAACGGATTATGACAGATCCACTAGCCGGTGGATTGGGAGATGGGGTGCGCAAATTTCCGAATTGGAAGAGTGCGGCGAGGGAGGTGTATAGGGAGAGTGGATGGAAAGGGTATTGGAGAGGCTTCCTACCCTGTTTTTTGAGAGCTTTCCCCGCGAATGCGGTTGCGCTAGTGGCGTTTGAGGGCATTATGAGGGCGCTGCCTTGATGTGTATGTGCATACGCAGCTGCGCATATACTCCAACGACAAAAATTCTAGAAGATCGGAAAGTTGCTGGAAAGAGTGTAAGATATTGTATAGCGAGAGATGACGAGAAGCATGCATACATGGCGTTAGGAACTGCATATCGATTTTTGCGGGAGATGAACAGACACCATCTCCAATTAACTAGAGGAACCGGAGGGAATTCACCTATACACGTAATGATTTACATGAGAGAGGTGTTGTACAAGATATGGATAGATGAAAGAGAAGACATACTGGTAGAACCCAGCATACCAGCATATATGGCTAGATCAGATGGATACACATCTCCGTATCTATCTATCGCTACCTAGACAAACACACAAAAAGTGTCACTGTCTTGTGCAATTGAGAAATTGGGCAATCGGGCAGTTAGAATTTAGTAAAAGTAAAAGTAGATGTAGATGTAGAAGTAGATAGAACTCAACTCAAAATAAACTCAAATCCAAATTCAAAGTCCTAAAATATAAAATACACTTCATTCTTTATATAGTACCTGCCTACCTACCTAGATACCTAGATGTGTATGATTGCGAATACACACACACAAACACACACATAGATATGTATATTTCCCTATTACCTATTACCTATTACCTACAACCTACTATTACTAGCTACTAGATATTATCTACTATCTACCAACCTCTCCAACTCCAACTCCAACTCGAACTCCAACTCGAACTCCAAATAGTAACATATAACATGAAGTTATTAATGATTAATATCTACTTCAAGATCATTACCTACAACGGGATAGAATAGATTAGAATAAAAATGAAATATAATAGATTGACTACTGCAAATATACACATAATGATAGCAAGACAGCGAGAAGGGATCTTGACTCCATCGTGCATGCCCTCTGCCGTCATATGTGTAAGAAGAGGGAGGTGGAAAGTTGATGTCGAGTTTAAATCGGGAGACATATCACGGACCATGTAATATATCGGATATGATTTGGATGGTTATGTAGTTCATTTCTCTATCAATCAATCACTTGCTTCGTATCATCTCAGTCTTCCACATTCGCTTCGACTGCCGAATAATCCCACACTGCCATCCGTCCAATAACATCTCCCTGCATGTGCAGTGGCATGCATACTCCAGACATTCCCTTTCCCCCTACCCCGTATTCCCCTTCCCCTCAATAAAATCTAAAATAAAAGCAACATCCACCTGAGAGAAGCGAGGTCAACCAACTAACTGCATGAAAATTTCGAAAATATATTCCTCCCCCAAATTCGATTCTCTCATTCCAATCAGTCAATACTCGTCCTTGTAAATATTAGATTAAACTCCCTTGTTTTGTCCTTCCTCCTCCATGCAAGCGAAACTCCACCACCGTCATTTGACATTGCATAAAAGCAAGGCTATGAGTTGTATGCATTGTATATCCTCAAGTGAAGAGAAATACATGGATAAACATGACACCGCCAGCTGGATAATCAACCGAGGAGTTGTGTATGAACAGCAAACAGATGCAGACCGCATCTCCGATTGATCGATACGTTGATTGTATTATACAAGCCATCTTATATTCGAAAATCCGCCGAATGATCTTTCATCTGCCCTCAAATGAAATAATTAAGAAAAGAAAAAGGAAAAAGACATGTTAAAGTGTGTGGGTATTTTGGTGAAGAGAAATTTGCTCCATATGCGGTGTAAGATGGAATTTTTGCCTGGCGTCGCTAGGACGACTCATAAAAGACCAGAAGCAGATGCGATGCGATATTTTTAAGGCGTACTAATATTCACCGCAGCAAATGGTCGTATTTATATTAACGGGGGTTCTGTGCTGCTCAGATAGAGAGGGGTCATGCTTTTGTTGGAATGGGAAATCTTGAAGGCTTGGCTCCGAACAGACAGAGGTTAATTATCAAAGGATCAACTTTTGAAGATTTTTCTGTATGATCATATCTTGCACGGAGCTCATCGTGACTTTGAGGAGATCGGTATCGGTGGCGTTTGTGAAATGGCCATAAACTTCGCGTCCAGGGGTTCGGTTCAGAGCAATAAACTTGTCCATGAAGTATTTAGAGGTTTGTTGCGAGCTTGTGGTATCTCCTTGGAAATCGGAAAACCCAAACTTGGTAATCGGGCTGTGACCAATCTTTGCTTTAAACAAGTCGATCTTGTTCAAGAAGAGAATCAATGCGGAGTGTTTAAACCAATGAGAGTTAGCAATCGACTCCCAAAGCATTAAAGCTTCTTGCATTTGGTTCTGGCAAAGTGTTAGTCAATATTTGGTATATAATGATTTGCGGCCGAGGGAGACTTACTCCATCCTTGTCTTCAGCTAGACACTGGTCATAACCACTGATAGCAACTAAGAATAGCAATGCATTGACATTCTCGAAGCAATGGATCCATTTCTTTCGTTCTGATCTTTGTCCTCCAACATCGAACATTCTGTATTGCAATGAGCCGAGATCGAAGTGTGTTTCGGTGATACCAGTAGTTCTTAATCTGGCACGAAGAACATCTTGATCGGTTGGAACGAATTCCTTGCTGAAGAGACGATCTAAATCTTCGAAGAAACTAAGATCCACCATGTTAGAAGTGTATATTTCGTAGAGCTGAAGGAGAGACTTACTAGCCCAAATTATCATGCAGAGCAAACTCATTTCCTCTCTCAACAGTCTTCTGGATACCTGCATCTGCCCACATATCTTTGAATGCTCTGAGGTATTCGAGAGGAATTGGTTCGCATGGTCTGAGATCCTTTTCTTCTGTGATTATTGAAAGGTATTGCTGCGAATGAAGTAATTAGCCAATGTCCTGTGATAATGATCGCAAGATTGAAAGCGAATTCGAGGATTAACTTACTTTGGTGCTTTCGTGTTCGAAGGGAGTATTGAAATCATTCATTGCCTCCACTGTCATTCGCAAGCCATCCAAAATGTTGTGAAAGATGATAATGCGCCATTCTTCTTTTTCAGTCTTTGAGAAACCTTTATCGGTATAAATAAGTCTCATCTGTTTGAGAATTGTTGACTTTCCAGATTCTCCAGCACCTGCAGAACATAAGAATTAGTAAATGCTATCTTCATCTTGAGGTTGTGAAGCTCGAGAAAGTATGATTGATCGATCGTCGTTCTGGCGAATTGTGGAGGATGCGACAACTTACCCAATAATAACAACTTAACTTGTCGCTGCATAACCTTTTCATCTCTGTGGATAAGAGCGTCTATCTCTTTGGACCTCTTGGCCTCGACATCCTCCCTGCTGCCGAAACACATCATGAAGGGCCAAAATTAATACGTAAGGTTCAAGAAAGAGAGAAAAGATTCTCAGTTGCTGTCGGGATAATTTTGGTAACTGAAGAGCGGTTCGAAGATCAGGGTAGAAGAGAATTTGAGTTTCAGTAGAATGGGATGGGATGAGATAGGATCGGGATGGGCTGGGCAAGCTATTGGTAACGTTGCGGAGTTAATTAATTCGCCGCTGGTACCAGGCAAAAGTAAGTTAAATAGGTACGTTAACAGGTCCAGGTTAGTTATCCTGCAGAACTAGTGTCAAATGTCAAGCGTCAAGTGCTGAAGAGCGTTGAATTTTCTTCTTCTTCTTCTTCTTCTTCTTCCTCTTCTTCTTCTTCAAAGGAACGAGCGTTAGATTCGGTAATGGCAATGGTTCGTTGGATCTTAATTTTCTTCGGGGAAGGACGCTGTTGATAAGACCAGACGGACGGGCGGCTTTGACGGATAGCTTCCAAGGTTATGCGAGCAAAGTGATGGATCTGGGCTGGAACTCGCTCGGGAGATTAAGTCGATTTGAAGATTGAACGGGTTACGGGACCTGTCCATCCAGTCATAAGCAGGTGTTTCTGAAGAAAATGCAAGGTAGACCGGCAGAGGAGTAGCAAGACTAATTAAGAGTGTTGATGATTTGAAATACCTACTGGGGACCAGTTTAATGAGATAAACTTTGGATTGTCGATCGTATTAAAGTTTTTTTTACTTTTGTGCGTAGGGCCAGGACTATGTATTACTGCGACGACTTCTACGGCGCAACAAGGTAGGTAGCTTGGGTAGGTAGAATTGATGCTTTTCTGCTGTGATGATGAATTTTGTGATGAGGTCGAAATTTGATATCCGATTGGACTTGAAATTGAATATGAATATGGAGTCGAATTGAATCGTGTAATTGATACCTTTCCTCCACAAAAAAGAAAGTTATTATGGTGTGGGTGGGTATTTTTGGATAACACCACCTAGGAATTAATATCAACGACTGAGTGAATCAGATAATGTGACCCAAATAAACGGTCTTTTTTATGTTTCAATTGGATTGGACGATATATTTGAGAGGATTTTTATGAAATGGATTGGTTGACGGATGGTAGATGGGTGGTGAATGAATGGAAGGGGGAGAAGAAGGGGGTTCGATGTTGATGCTGATGTTGATTTAGGATTGGAAATGGAGATGGAAGGGGTAGAAACAATAATGGAAAGCGAGAAGAGGAATGATCCTCGATTTCGAAGCCGAATTTGATGAAATGACTCCCCAGGTAAAAGTGTAAGGTTATCGGCCTCTTATTTACTCTTATTAATTGAGCATGGAAAAGAAAAGACAGCAGCAAATTATTGGCTTACTTGCATTGACGCAGGCGTACGGCAAGAAATGGGAAATGGGAAATGGGAAAGGGAAATGGGAAAAGGAAAAAGAAGAAAAAGAAAGGAAGATTGTTATAAGTTTCGTTTCGTACCTAGGTAGGTATGTAGGTATGTACTTGGATGAGTATTTCTAAGCTCAATCTGATGATATATTTACTTCTACCTGCCTCCAGCTAGGTATGCAAGAAGATGAATACGAGCGAGAGATCCCAAGCGTCTATATGGATGATTATCCAGTCACCAACTTTGCTTTATTCGCGCGCGATTGTTTGATTTCTATTTTAACCCTCGGTACTGATGATCGTTCAATCAATTTTGAATGCAACGATGCTGCTTGACCAGCTCTCCGTGGGCCTTCGATTCATGTACATGTGCATCGAAACATATTTCGATGTACCAATATACCAGCATCCCAGCATTCCTATCATGCCCATTGCATCGTGTATCTCTAGGGCTTATTATCAAAAGATGTGTAATACCTACCTCTACGTCAAACCACTAAGAAGAGGGTGATATGGATGTGTGTGGCAGATGCTGACGATATGAGCAACACAGTGTCACTGTTGCCATCGCTATCGATTGTAACCTCAGACGGTCGGCCGTTTTAGTACGAATGTCTCAAAATCTTCACACAAGGATAACAAGGATATCCGAACTCAAAAATATAACCACATGGAAATGGTCATTCCATCTGCGACAGATGCATGAAGGTAAAGCATGTACAGGGAAGCAACGTGGAAACGTACGGTAGTAGATTAAGAAGGTTGTCAAATGCAGTCCCGAAATCTCGAAAGTTTGGTTCATGTTGAGGTGAAAGGGGCGCTAGAAGGTCCACCCCCTCGCTGCGGCAACCAATAAACACAGTGTGCAGTGTGGGTGATGGATGTTAATGGTCCGTTATAGAAAATGGGAAGATCAAAGGACGACGGCGAGAACGGACGAATGAACATCAAACGTTAAACGATGCGATATTTCTAGGATTCGTCTACATTCACACAGGTAGATGGGCACTGGGCAGTGTTTTGCAAGGTTTTTATACAGATTGGCCAGTCATTAATTTGAAATGCTCCATGGAGATGTTGGTTTATGTGGTGTAACCGTCATCTGAAGAATTCTCAGGTACTTTAAGGAAGGTGTTTCTTGCAATGTCTTCCCTCGCCTCACGCGTACATGTGGGAGGTGTGATACTTGAACATGTAATCGCGAAATGTACCTATATGCGGATTAAGAGATGGTCGTTCAGGGGTTGTAAGCAGGATGGCGAGAATGGCTGAATGGCGCAGTCCGATTGATACTACCGCACTAAGCACAAGGCCAAGGATGGGTCATACAAGGTCTATCTGCAAGACCTGACAGACGGAGTAAAGAAGCATGGCCGGAATGGTGAGAAAATGCTAGTGCTGCATCGCTATCAATAGCACGAGGTCGAAAGGGATTGGATATGTTCAGCCTATAGCATAACGGATGCTCCATTTATCAATATGTCACCAACACGAATAATAAGCATTGAAAGCCCTCTTGTCAAAGTGTAACTGTAACGTTGAAAGAAGGGAGAATTTATACTGAAATCATAGTAAGAGGCAACGAGCTAAGGTCTTCAGAAGTAGAATAGCTAGATTTGAACTTGGCTATTGGGTACGTTAGTTAGAAATCTCACAATGTACGTACGTGCCTCAGTGTGCCTACTCTCTCCCGTCCGGTACTGAGATAAGTTAAAGTTTGTTCATGCAGAAATGATGCATTAGGTACGGACCGTCAATAGTCTTCCAAGATCCCCCATCCCCCCCTTCTCACTCCTGAAACGAACCACTATCATTTATCCCTCGATGTCTAGACGACAAATAAGTAAGGATACCCGTGGCAATCTTCCGGTTGGGCAGTGTGATTCGTCTCTCTCCAGAGTATTTTTATCCGACTAACGATATTTAGCCATTCAGAAATTCAAGGATGAGCCCACATGGTCGTCATCATCACACACCTAGGTGACTACCAGGTACATACTTGCCTCGCTTGTCAAAGTCTCTCTCTTCTCTTGAATTTGGCCCCCGAGATCCCATGAGCCCATCTTTCATTGGTGAGATTTTCCGAATCAAAGACTCAATTTGGAGGATTCCTGAACTCTTTAGGGCTCATTTGAATCGTTTTTTTTCTTAACATTACGAGTAATCCTAATGTATTAGTCATGTATAATGTTTACTGAATATACGAGTAAGATTGAATTCAATAAAATATTAGAAAACTAGAATATTGATATTTAAATCGAGACCAAGATATTAATAATTCAAAAATAAAACGACCTGAACTAGTATAGACTAGACCCCAAATAGCACTTTTGACATTTGAGATATTAATACATAGAATAAATAGTACGTGTATATGAGGATATTACCGTTAAATATAATATTCTTATCTCAAATAAAATCAGATTTTATATTAATTAAATTCTTATATATAATGTATTTATTGATTTCTTTATTATTTATATTCTTGCTAATATACAGACTACAAAGGAGTTCTAAGTTAGTAGTCTAGGGAATATATTTACTTTAATAATCAATCTTCACTTTAATTCAACGACTTTCCCTTCTCAACCTTTTATCATTCAGTCACTTATCCTCATTCCTTTTAGCAATGTATAGTATAGTGAGAGCAATTGATCTTCTTCTTGAAAGCCCTCCTTGTGCTTTATATGGTAGCCTTGCATCTACTCTTTCTTTGAGTAAAAAACCATGGACTGATACTTATCATTCTATCCTCAAATCAACGATGCACATGCCAATGTTGAAGAGGGGTGATAATTAGGAATCGGTGCTTTCCAAATCGTGATTTGGAAAGAATTAGTATTTTACAGTAAGGTTCCAAAACTTCATTTTCTCTTCACTCCAGCTTGACACTCGGAAGTCTGATCCACAGCGTTCTCTCAAATACGATATACATGATGAAAATATTTTGTATCAACGATAGATATAGAACCGATGACCTCCTATATCACATCTACATATGATGAGATTTATGTTCCTTTAAATTTTGAACGTATCTGAACCATTATTTGCATCCAGGTACACGACAAGTATGTCGTTCATTAAGAGCAAGGCCTCTATGCTGTGAAAGAGTAATATAATGCGAGTAAACTCCAGGGCCGTCTTCGCATCGATAAAGTTCCTGATAAGGATGGGTTTTATGGTGGTTCTCATGAGCCCGGAAAGAATACCTGTAGATGTAAATGTTACCGCATTCTGGAAGCTTGCGCCTGGAAATAGCTTTCGGGTTGTGCGTACGTTCATGTCGGCGGAGGTTAGTACGGGAGGAGTAGTTTTTCCCGCAGATTTTGCATGTGTAAAAATCAGTTTTTTTGTGTAATCCTCATTGACCTCAAAGCTTTTGCTTCGATGTCTTTTCTTGCACAATGGTGATTGGAAATCAAGATATCGGAAGCTCGAAGATTTGGACTTAATTGTCGAGCTTGCCGGTTGAGATTGAGGTCTTCGTGGATCTGTTGGGGTTTGAATTAGTAAAACAAACCCAAAAGTTTGATAGCTATTACATATACATATTGATTGTTCTGGAAAGAATTGTTGTAATTATTTGATTGATGTGTCCAATCCTCCTTCGTGACGACTTTGTTGCGTTCTGGAATGGGACTCCAATGGGTTTGGAGAGTCGGCTTATGGTCGGTAGCAGAACATTCAGGAATGTGTATGTAGTCATTGGGATAGTAATCTTGATGATTTGAATTTAAATTATCTGCTTGAGTTAAACAATGATTCTATTTTGGAATATTTCTAACCTCGTGTACATGACGGTTCACTATTTATCTAGCATCTTTGTCCGGTCTCCTGCTTACCCCTGTTTGCTGATAGGTTTTATAACCTGACTGACATTGCCGTTATACCATGATACTTTGATCTTTCTACTCTTTTTCGAGTCGTGGACTCTGGTATTTACGACTATTCCCCGCCATGTCAAACAAATCAGCGGGTATGCCGGTCCCTCGTAAACTCCGCATCGAGACCATCACCGAAGACGCACCTAGCCATGACGGCACCCAAACGATAACATCATACCGGCGGCAACTGTGAGTGCTAGATATGCTAGACTACAAGTTATCCACGGCTTGCATAGCTGCAAAACTTCCTCAAACTTTCCAGCTTCGGACCTCAATCCCTCAAGAGAGGGCGGTTCCGTAACAAGGTTTTGTAGTCGTTCTTTTTCGTTTTGCTGGGTAGTGTCTGATACCGAATTCCATATGACTCCCAAGTCTTCTTTCAACGAGGGCTTGAATTGTGAGAAGCTCACATCTGGATTACCGTTCGGCTTGGGGGCTATAGCCTTGCCGCTATCTTTGGTGGCTAGGTCTCCTCCCATCTCGGCAGATTCATTAGATGCCAAGTACCTATCAACCGGATCTGGAATATCACTCCTGCATTATCAATTCTGCCAATCGAAACCCGCCATAAATTATCAGCCCCGGTATATAGGGAAATTCAGAACATCGAACACCTTATGAATAAAATTGAACCCCCAAAAAGGGACCGTACGCAGTGTTGGCGGTGGCGACTCCGTCGGAAGCACGTGATGGCTGTCGCCCACTCGGGAGCTAGGCATCATTTTCCCGGCTCCCCTCCATGCTGTTCAGGTAAGCAAGCACGTAGAAGCCTATTGAAGCGGAACAGTCTCCGCATAACAGAGACCTTATAAAGAATCGATATGCATACCTCAAAAGAAAGTTCTGCACATTCACAAGAACTGTAATAAGCACCTCACCCTATCTTGCCCCTTATCGCAATGGCCGCACAAGCAAATAAAACCGCAATCATAGGCCACCGAGGTTGGGCGGCCGGGCCCATCGTCGAAGCTTTGGCAACTGCATCAGTGCAGCCTATCCGTATCCTGTATCGAGCCGGCTCACCCGTCGGAAATATGCCAAAGAATGTCGAGTTAGCAGAATATTCTTGGGACCAAGAATCGAGTCTTGAAACAGCTTTGAGGGGTGTTGACATTCTTATGTACGTTTCTCAAACAGTAACAGCGTCACTTCAGACTAACATCTGATTAGTTCTCTTATCGGCCATGATGGGCTTCATATGCAACAGAAGCTGATACAGCCCATGAAAGCTGCGGCTGTGAAACTATTCGCGCCGTCAGATCTTGCTCTGCCATACACAGCAGAGGAGAGTGCAACTGTTGCTGTCCCGAGAGAAAAAAAGGAACTAAAGCACGCACTTCATGACGCCGGCATACCTACCGTTACTGTTGTAATTGGAAACTTCACGGCCTTCGCATTACAATCGCCGTAAGTCCATGGCGTGATGTTGATGAAAATTTATTCTAAGTACAATTTTAGTTATATAGGCATTGACGTCCCTCAAAATCGAATTGTTTTCACCGGGAATAGTAAGACGCAGCCCGTCTACCTCTGGTATGTTAGCTATGTCTATAAACATCTAGGTATTCAACTCTATATGAAGCACCCTGACACCGAATAGTTCTCGAAAGTACGTCGCTGCCGGTTACGCCTCTATTTTCGTCTATAACTCGCCTACCAGCTTGAGTGGCCGTACAATAGGGTTGAATGAGCTGCATCCTACAGGTGCGGAGATAGCTGCAGCGATGGAGGAGCGTGCTGGACGACCTCCCCAGACTGCGGAGGAAAGCATTGAGAACATGAGATTGCAGGCCTTGGAAGGTAATTTGGCGGCCCTAGTTCGGAAGAAAATGGGTGAAGGCACACATGATGTGGGGTCTGATATTTGGGATGTGGCGGGGTATCCGAAGACTACTATCAGAGAGTTGATTGTGGATGGCAAATTGGACGAGGAGCAGTCCTATATTCAGCCGAGCGAAGACACCTTGCATCTCCTGGACAAATACTTCGCTTAGGCTGACAGGTCAAAATGTCTGCTTGATTGTGGTTTCTCATGGTGTTTCTCGCATCTTTTGTACAGATGCAAGAGAGCTTCAAATTTCAAATGGTTGAGAACCACTTTAGTTTCCCTTTTCCTCGAACCAATACCCAGAAACTCTGCGGCCAAACGAAGTAGAGAAATCTGCTGTATCGATAACTGTCGTACAAGAGACGCTACCAGCTCATGGATACTTCATGTACCTAGCTATGTACAAAGGCATTCTTTCAAACAAAATTGACAAAAGGTGTCCATGCTTCGCTTGCTTTTGTAGCATTGTGTCCTTGTTTTTAAACTCAAAGATTACAGTGAATCCATTCAACATTTGCAAACTCAGTGAGTTGCATGTAACATCAATGCCCATGCTTTTCCCTCTGGACTGCCAATAGTATAAAGTGTGTTGCTTCTGTAAGTGTAGGGGTCCACTGCAGGAGAAATGATACCGCTCTTCACAGAGCGTGAAACCGCGTCCAAGCTAGTCTTTGCCCAAGAAGTGTATCGGCTCCCAAAAGTAGCGGGCGACAGAACTGCCATTTGATATATATTAGATCTAATGTTTTAGATTAGAGATTAAATCTATAAATAATAATAAAAGGCATCCGAATAAGCCCTTGATTTGCGGTGTGTAGATGATATTATATATATTAGCTCGTGATTTGATTATTTGATCATCTCAAGCGAGTGCATATTGAGTGAAGTGGATCTAACCTCAGTCCAATTCGAGCCAATGAAATCAGCTAAAAACGGTCTAACTTCTTTGGGAAAACCACGAGATATAGACCAACCATATTACGCTTGTGGATCTCTTATCGATTGAGGTGCATGGTGGGGTAAAAATATTTGGGAGCGGCCGCGGTCATATCGACAAGGAGGAAAAAAACTCTTCAAGTCAATAAGGTTATCTAGCTAGGTATGTTTGACAGCGAGCGGCCCATTATTTGTTGCTTCTTGCAAATTTCTACCATTGCCACTTCTTTTTCATTCACTTGTTAAAATAAACTATTTGTACGGACTCCACGAAGATAACCGAGACCCGTTCATTTACTCCAAGTCTCCATCAAGCAAAGATCTCATCTTTTTCTCCTCAATATATTTCGTACTCGTTTTTTGAAGCCCCTCACTTCTCCTCCGCGATACATCCTTCCTCTAACGTCAAATCGATTATCTTCCAAACTCATAGCAAAGATGTCAGAAATCACCCACCCCACTATCAAGGGTATGTCTGAGTAACTTTCATTCTACCCTTCTGTTTTGCCCTTGTATCATTGCGTTCAGTGAAGGACATGGTCGCATTATTATCTCAAGTGAGACACATCCCTGAGGGAAGGCATGCCATATTACCCAACATTCAAATGGGCACTGTCTGACTAATGCTTCGCTTCTTTGGCTTGCATTTGATGTCGCTCCAAATACAACATCTGCGAAAGACGTGCTACATTCGGCAACATGCAAGAACGTATCCGAAGCTAATAAGACAATCGCAGATGGCTGGTTCCGCGAAATCTCCGAGATGTGGCCCGGACAGGCAATGACTCTCAAGGTCAAGAACGTCCTTCACCACGAGAAGAGCAAATATCAAGATGTCTTAATCTTCGAATCTACCGATTATGGCACCGTCTTGGTCCTCGACAACGTCATCCAGTGCACTGAGCGCGATGAGTTCTCATACCAGGAGATGATCACCCACTTGGCTATGAACTCTCACCCAAACCCAAAGAAGGTCTTGGTTATTGGTGGAGGAGATGGAGGAGTCTTGCGTGAGGTTGTCAAGCACGACTGTGTGGAGGAAGCCATTCTCTGCGACATCGATGAGGTGAGTTGCTGAAACCGAAAGTTGTGGCTCTTTTTCTTGTTGACATTGTAAAAATAGGCTGTCATCCGTCTTTCCAAGAAATATCTCCCTGGAATGGCTATCAGCTATCAACATCCTAAGGTCAAGACTCACATCGGTGATGGATTCAAGTTTTTGGATGATTACAAGAACGAATTTGATGTTATCATCACCGATTCTTCTGACCCAGAGGGACCTGCTGAAAGCTTGTTCCAAAAGCCATACTTTGAGTTGCTATTCGGTGCTCTTAAGGAGGGTGGCGTTATTACCACACAAGGTTGTATGTTTCCTTTCTCTGTGCTTACACTTCTAGTGCTGTGTGTAGTAGCGATGGGCAAATGACATACGCTTTTTACTTTTCCTTCTATATTTCAAGCCCCCCATTTCAATTTCTTTCAAAGGCCTTGAACGCTAATGTATCCTCTCTATAGCCGAGAACCAATGGCTCCACCTCCCATTGATTACCAAGCTCAAGAAGGACTGCAAGGAAGTTTTCCCTAACGTCGAATACGCTTATACCACCATTCCTACCTACCCATCTGGCCAAATTGGATTCATGGTCTGCTGCAAGGACGCCAACCGCGATCTCAGCAAGCCACTCCGCAAATGGTCCCCAGAAGAGGAAGAGAAGTTGTGCCGTTACTACAACGCTGCTATCCACGAGGCCAGCTTTGTTTTGCCAACTTTCGCCCGTGCTGCCTTGAAGTAAGGTGTTGATCCGGCTTGACTCTCTTCGCGTCGAGGAGACAGAACTTTAGGCATACATCACAAATATGCGTGGATATAGTTTGCTCGGAGCTAGCTAGTGATCTGCGGATCTCATACCTCTAGCTAGGAAATATCATACCCAAAATGAATAAATGACAACACAAGCATGATCATATTTCCTCCCTTGATTGAGGTAGCATGACCATATGAGAACCGCGTTATTTGACTTTATGTAACCAGTGGCCAATGACGAAGAGAAATATATCATGAATTGTAATATCCGACTGATCTTCATCTGTAAATTACGAATACCTTGTTTCCACGTGTGTTCCCCTGAATTAAGGGAACGGGCAGGGCTGGAAATGGTAGCCACTACTAGGTAGATAGCTCGATGTTGCTAAGTGCACGTCCCATACGGAAACTCTATAGCCGACATTTGCTATCCCACTTCGAGCTCCAATGAAATCTTGAATTCGGCGGGGAATCAATACGAAATACATATCACGGTATCATGATCAGAACTGTTAGAACTGCTCTAAGACATCTACCCAAGCTCACCTCAATACAAACAATTTCCTTTTCAAGGCAAGCTACACGCAGCATGTCTCAATTACTTAAGAAACCAGTTAAAATCGCCTTGATACAACTGGCTAGTGGTTCGTATTCCATGCCTAGTCGTTAACGAACTTCATTGTGATATACCATGGGAGACTAATCAACTCACAACAGGCTCTGACAAATCTCAGAATCTTGCACATGCCCGCGAAAAGGTTCTTGAAGCTGCATCAGCCGGTGCGAAAATCATTGTACTCCCTGAGTGTTTTAACTCTCCCTACGGTACTCAATATTTCCCCAAATATGCGGATACTCTCCTACCTTCTCCCCCCACTTCTGAACAATCGCCCTCATTCCACGCCCTCAGTGCGATGGCCGCGGAGACAAAAACGTATCTCGTAGGCGGTAGTATCCCAGAATACTCTCCCACCACCAAAAACCATTACAATACCTCGTTAACATTCTCCCCATCTGGTGAATTGTTGGCTACCCATCGAAAGGTTCATCTCTTTGATATCGATATTCCCGGGAAGATCACATTCAGAGAATCGGAGGTTCTTTCTCCAGGTAATCATATTACTATGATTGATCTGCCAGAATACGGTAAGATAGCAGTGGCCATTTGCTATGATGTTCGATTCCCAGAGTTAGCTATGATTGCTGCGCGAAAGGGGTGTTTTGCCTTGATATACCCTGGCGCGTTCAATACTACAACAGGTCCTCTACATTGGAGATTGCAAGGGCAGGCAAGAGCTATGGACAATCAGATATACGTGGCTTTGTGCAGCCCTGCGAGAGATGAAACTGCCAGTTACCATGCTTGGGGACACAGCTTGGTTGTTGATCCAATGGCACAGGTGCTTGTTGAAGCCGCTGAGAAAGAGGAGATCGTTTATGCTGAATTGAATGGAGAAAGAATTGAAGAGACCAGAAAGGGAATCCCGATACAGACACAGAGAAGGTTTGATATATATAAAGATGTCAGCGAAGACTTCAAGAATGGAGATGAAGAGTAATAGGCCACAAATATCGATATAACATGTTCACGGGATACAGCGCCTGAGCCTACCGGGCCTTCCAACCACAATAATAGCTTATAGTTCATTGCAAGAAATAAGCATAAATGACTGTTGGCTACGTTCATCACATGCAACGATCTTAGAAGGGCTTGAAAATCACAAATCACAAATATCATAAGCTAGCGAGTTGAGATAGGATTTCACATGAAAGCAATTGCACATTGAAATTCAAAGTGCTCCCAGTTCAATGCCACAAGTGCTAATGAGGGGTGAGTAGAAAGTATTGCCATAGGTACTCAAATGGAAGGTACAAGTTGCGATTAGTTTATGGATGCTCGCGGAATCCTCTTTTATGGCAATCCCCCAATTGCTCTTTCCTGTTATATTTTATCTCTGATTGACCTGCAATCCAACTTACACAGCTTCATACTCATTGATTCACAACAGAATTAAGTCATTACACTCATTTGATTACATTCATTTTATCACAAACATCCTATAATATTCATTACCTCATGTACCTTTAAAATATCACACTTTCAACGACCGATGGACTCCCCGTCCGTTGGGCCGGCTGAAGTACCTGTCATTGGCCGTAGAAGAGCATCTTCTGCACAGAGTACTAGTTTTGAGTACCCTACGAATTGTCGTGTTGAGGAAGATATTCTCTCTCGCATTCGTGCTCTTGTTTTATCTCGTAATACTAGCCGCCCTCCTCGAACCCCTCATCCATCTGACGAGCGTAACCCCCCGCGCCACGAAAACAGAGCTTTTGGAAGCCTCGACGACTATATCAGCCCCCAAAAGCCTGCAAGAGGTGTACACTCTGATTCTGGATACTTGGGCGTAGAGCCACATGCCTGTAACTTTCGGGGCTCTGACGGTAGCATGGATATCGACGTCCCACCTCTTCAAATATCTCGACAAAACTCCAACCCTAGTGTGTCTCCGAAACGCACAGCTAGATTAAGAGGCTCGAGCTCTGCAAACGATCTTCGAATAGACGGTGGTGCTAGTGACATTGATCCTTCCACTGACTCAAAGCTGCTCAAGTCAACATCTACGCCCAAGAAAAAGTATTTCACACTTCCTAGATTGGTAGTACGAGATATCAAAGAGCCTGATTACCCCAGTGGTAACAAAGTCGCAGTTGGATCCTGCATGCCACCGTTGAAGAATATATACCACAAGGTTCCTACCGAAGATACATCTGACCAGGATGTCAATTCGACTTGTCCTCGTTGTGAGCAGCCAACCGATGCAGAATGTCCGGAACTTGCAGTAGCCGATGCAAAGTTATCCAGATTCTCCACGCTTCCTCAGTCTCCTCCAGAAGAAGTGAAGGGCCAACCAGAGATCGTCTGTTCCCCAACATGTCCTCCAAATTGCCAAGAACACTACCTTTATCATCCACTACCCAATATTATGCCTCCAGGAGATCAGCTCAATATCGACATAAGGCTGGCCGAAGATGAAATTGCTAACCTTGACTTTGCGCTCAACGATATCAAAGCTCATGAAGCTCTAGGGCAATGCTTGGGCTACAAACCCAAATTACGCGAATCTCGTGTCCAAGATAATATGAAATCAGAGTCTTCCTTCAGAACAGCAACCATAACGAATCCAAGAGATACTGAAGGATCTCCACCTCCAACCAGAGGAAGCAGTGTTAGTTCGGTTGACACATTTCCCCATGTTTTGACCAGTGAGATGGCTGTTGATGAACTAATTTCCCGATCGCTTTCTTCAGCGGTCGTCACCAACTTCAGCTTGCCAGGGCCTAAAGCTAAGGCTACTATTTCTGTATCTAAGGATGAGACGCGACAAGCTGTGCCTCCAAAACTACGTCGGTCTCCCTCCGTTGAATCTATTCGAGCTAAAACAAAAACACCTTCATTACTTTCTGGAGCATCTAGAACCTCTGTACGCCACTCTTTGCTCAAAACATCTCTAGCCACAAGTACGCCAGTAGACACTGGGCTGCCAGTCTCACCAGTCTTGACGCCTGTAGCATTAGCACCCAATAGCGCGACAGAAAAGGTTACCTCGCCACAGCAGATCGCTACGCCGAGCTTGGGCACAAAAATACCGCTAGAGCCAATACTAGCAGATCTTGCTGCGGCAGCTAGTCTCTCTTCAATGAACCGTAAAAATGAGAAAGACGGCCTTGCGAGCCCCTCTGAGATGTCATCGCATAACAAATTTGTTATAGAAGAGATATCGCCTTCATGCATCAAGCTAGGCTATATTGACAAGTCAAGCCCATCAGCCCCATTATTGACTGCTGTTGTAACCGTTCCCAAGAAACCAGAGCCAGCAGAAAACCTTGGAGATACTTCCAGTAACAAACCCAGCATTCCTGAACGCAATGAAGCTCGTAAGAAAGTCATTACAGATCAGAAGTCCGTTGAAGAAATACAGCGAAGAGATGCCTCTGAAGAAGCCTTTCCGTCTATCGATCCCTTAAATGCTTCCTACTGGGGCTTTGTCCCTGCAGTCAGAGACGCCGTTCAAGATGCAGTCAAGGTAGCTGTTCGTAATGCTATACAAGACATTGTCGTACTACCTGGGATTGAAAAGGCCGAGGCATCTGATGCCTACAGAATGCTTGTTGCTGATTCCCTAGCTGAAGCGGCCAAAACTGCCGATGAATACCTTCGACGAGATTCTTTATGGACCCAGGCACCGGAATCGGCTCTCGAGTCAGCCCCCGAATCCTGCTTTGATGACAAGTCGGCTCAGATATCAAGAATCGATTTCTCTCCAACCAAGGAAGAAGTAACCAAATCTCAAGGCCTAGCAGCAAATGCCGGCGAAATGGAAGAAATACCTCTTGGCTCAACCAGCGGAAACAGGAGACATGAATCATCAAAAGCCACCACCACTATTTATGATGCTATCCCTCCACGGGATTCTTCAAAGAATCGTGCTCAGGCATCCAAGAATGGGACCGCGAATGTATCCCCCACATCTTCGCAAAAAGATGCTTCAAGACAACGTGGCTCAAAGGGAGCCTTGATGTCAGTTGCAGATTCTACCACCAACACTACTTCGGATGATAGGACAACGAATAGCAAGAATACCGTTCATTGGCTCAAAGAGCTACTGAGCAGTAACGATGCATACGCACCTAGACTGACCACCTTACCACCCCGGTCTCGACGTGCTGAAGCTCTAAGCGGGTCTAGTGGTCGCCAAAGGTCATTCACGGCACCAACAGAGCCTGTAGAGGAACTTTTTCTTGGCGCTACACCAAGCCCTCTCGAGACGAAGCCGAAGATTACTTTTGCTGATCCGAAAGACAAGGGGGCAGCCGTTGCAGCAACTTTTACAAGGACTATCAACGACCTTGAAAAACTTCTCAACGAAGCACTGTCGATTGCGAAACAAGCTGCAGAGAGGAATGACGACAACAGTGTCCCAAATATTCTTAATAACGCAGCTGCAATCTTGAAAGGTGGTCGCCAATTCATGGATAGTGGAAAAACTTCTGTCTCCCAGAGAGTTCGTAGAAGACCTAGAGCAGAAGTAATGTCAAGCGTTGAAAGTTTGCCAAGTGCTCACGAAAGTGCTCGCAGTTATTCTGGAACAAGCACTGAAGGCAATACCGACGATGATGAGCTTACCGATTATGAAATAATAGACCAGGCACCTACCACGGATGTTATCATCGAGGCGCCGGTGGAAAGGCAAGAATACCTGAAGATAATCGATCCTAGCCTTGATATACCCGACCAAGCTTTTAGAAAACGCGAGCGAAGTACAACTTGGGATAGCTCTAGAGCTTTACAAGCTTTGGATATCCCAATAGATGCAAAGAAACAGAGAATACTAACACAGCCCCACATTATACCAAGACAAAGCACTGCAGGAGTTTCGCCATCATCCGAGTCCAATAGGGTCAATTCCAATCCAGTTCATGGCAATCTTGAGGTATGTCAATGGCATCTATCACTTTATACTACAGAATGCTTTATCCAAGTTGTCTATCCAAAGTATACTAATAAAAGCAGAAACCATCAAGAACAACCACATCGGGCGGCTTTGGCTGGCAAGACATATCTGAGCATCCTACAATCTACCAATCTCCCAGTCTTTTGCGTTCTCAGAGTGGCGAAGAGGTGCGTCCTGGAAAGCAACTCTATGAAGAGAACAAAACGACACTCGCAAAACTGCCAGTCACAACAGTGCGTGATAAATCTTCGGTCTCGAATAGTCTTGATGGCTCACACCCCTCTGAAACGGTTGATTTTCAGACCGGATTCCATCATGAATACATTATGCAGCATGTCGAAGGAAGAGGTGGATTAGCTCAAAGTCAGCCACGGAGTCGACTGAGAAGTCGAGCTCAGACACAATACCGGCAGGTTGCACAAAATGGCGAGGGTGGAGAAGCGGGAGCAGGGGCTGGGGGTGAAGAAGATAGAGACAAAGTAGTGGAGCTACGAGATCAGCGCCCGGCCATGAACCGAGATGGCTCAAATCGGTCAGCAAATATAAACATGAACATGAGCCATCATTTTTTCAATCTCCAAGGTAAAAGGCATGTCAGTCTGAAAGAGCATAAAGGATTCAGTCTAGCAAGAACCCATAAGCGCAGACCTATTGCCAGAGATTGGTCTCCTTCCCGCAAGAGATTCACGGCTGTTATAACGTGTCTCAGTACATTCCTCATCGGTCTTGTAATCGGGATTTATGCTGGTGAGGTCCCTTCGATCCAATATTCGATTGTGGACCTGCACCATTTTACGGTTCTTGGAAACGTCTTCTTTTTCATAGGTCTTGCTATCCCGACAACTTTCTTTTGGCCGCTTCCACTCTTGCACGGCAGAAAGCCATATATTCTTGGTTCAATGTCACTTGCTATGCCGCTACTTTTTCCTCAAGCTCTGGCTGTTGGTGCAACTCGAAATCCACAACTGGCCGGTTGGAGAATTGGCTTACTTCTGTCTCGGTCCTTCATGGGATTTGCACTTGGGTTTGCTAACATGAACTTTCTGTCCACTTTGATGGATCTCTTTGGCGCGTCACTTCAAAGTGCTAATCCTCATCAAGAATTCGTTGATGAAGGTGACGTCAGACGTCATGGCGGGGGAATGGGTCTGTGGTTGGGAATATGGACCTGGTGTTATGTTGGGTCTATTGGAGTTGGATTCTTGCTCGGTGCAGTCATTATCAACTTCTTGACGCCTGCTTGGGGCTTTTACATCAGCATTGCTATTCTTGCTCTAGTCTTGGTTTTGAATGTTGTTGCTCCCGAAGTTCGACGTTCTGCTTTTAGACGATCCGTTGCCGAAGTAAGGAAAGACGATCAGGTTTCTAGGAGATTAGCAAAGGGTGAGGTCAAAATGCATAGAGTTCATACCGGACCCAAGTGGTGGGGCGAGGAATTTCATCATGGTGTGTTGTTGTCGAAGAGTATGATGCGCCAGCCGGGATTTTTGGTTCTAGCATTCTACCAAGCGTGGATCTATGGTCAGATTATTTTGATTATGATTGTAAGCTATGGTGAAAATCTCAAAAAAAAAAGACTTTTGCTAACAAGGGCTAGCTTCTCGGTTCACTGACTTCGAAATACTACAAATTCAAATCTCCATATGTTGGGGCAAGCGTGGCATCAATTCCGCTCGGTGCACTCCTCTCTGTTCCATTCCAAAAAGCAGGAATCTTCAGTCGAGAACGTAAAGAGGGGATGGAAAGTGACGATGATACCTTGAAGAAAAAGAAAGTCTCATTATCATCTCATTTCGTTCGACGCACAATTTTTGTTATACTTCTTCCATTCATGAGCCTAGCTTATACACTTTCATCTACTGGACCACCCGTTCCATTTATGTTGCCTATCATTTGGGCTGCTGCAATTGGGTTTCTTTCGAACCTTGCAGTCGCTGAATGTAATGGTATCATCATGGAAACTTTTGATACTTCGGATCTTCAGCCTGGTATGACGGGACGCCCAAGAAGCGGGAGTAAATCCGGAAAAGTAACCAATTACTCTTGTTTTCCACGTGTGTGTGCTGCCTTTGGGATTACGCAAGGAATGGGATTTTGTATCGCAGCAATGGCAAGTGGTATTGGGGGAGTTGCACAAAGACATCTGGGTCAACAGGCCGCTACGGGCGTCATGTGTGGTGTTTTACTGATTCTTTCCATTCTTCTCATCTGTGTTCTCGCACGGTTTCAAGATGTACAAATTATCCCGGAATCGAAGACTGGGGAGATGGAACGGTATCAGGCAATGAAGAGGGAACAATACATTCAAGGGAACACGGGAAATGGTGCGGATGAAGAATGGAGACCCATTATTATTGGGAACCCAACACACATCATGCGCAGAATGAGCGTATTGGAAATGGGTAGTATGACGAGGTGGACCGAGATCCGAAATAAAAATCGATTGGTGGATGAAAAGAGTTTGGAGGCCAGACATGCGAATTTGAATACGTTAGTTCAGGTAGAAAAGAAGTTGAAGGAGAAGAGAAAACATGTCGTTGAGACAGTGAGGAGGAGCTTGAGTGGGAGCAGAGATGGTGGGGATGATGTTAGAGAGTATAGCTATGAGGAGAAGATCACGACTCGTAATTTGGTACCGGTTGGAGGGTTGGCGGGATATGGTGACGAGAGAATGGATTTTAGAGATGATCGAATGGGAAAGGTTATGGGGAATAGTGGGAGAGAAAGTCGAGGTGGGGATTTGAGAGAGAGGGTGATGCAAGAGAAGGATGTTACGACAACGCAGAGGAGTATGCCGATCCCACAGGATGAATTGAGCGGGTTAACAGAAATTGATTTGGGAGTACCGGAAGCAGGAAATGCTGAAGTGGAGGAACAAGGAGAGAGAAATGGGGGTGCTAGGAGTAGAGGGGCGAGAAGTAGAGGAGAGACAAGAGATAGCGCGAGGGATGGAGATAGAGATAGGGACAGAGAGGGTTACGATCCGAGATTGAGGAGAGGTACGGTGGTTGGTAGTAGAGGGGATATCATTGGGGAGTTGATGAAGTGAGGATGGTGGTTGAAATAGGATTAAGATCGGAGTTGGTAGGATTGCAGGGTTAAAATGCAGAGTGAGGAATGAATGATAGGGGGCAGTTGGGAGTAGTTAGACTGATTAGGCAAAATTGAAATTTAATATTCCTAGGGAGCTGAGATTGGATGAAGCGGATTGCGCGATTGACAGGAGTGAAAATGGAGATAAACTAATGAAGTAATGCTGCGTCTCAGCGACATGATGTGTGCATGATGGGGTAGAGGGTGTCCGCGTCTGATTAGTCAGACAAATTGCGATGGGATGGAAAGGAAGTGGAGTGGATTGGGATGATGTAAATGGCGTATGTATGTTTTTTCAAGTGGTAACTGACATGAAACCTTGTAAGCTCCTGCGAGTCGTAGAGGAAGGTTTTATATGTATTCCTTATGAAAAGCTACACTGGAAACAAATAACCATCGTGCGAGGATTAGAAGGTAGTTCTCAGATTACTTGAGTGTATCCACATCAAACGAGCAGGAGGGAAATTGGAACGCTTTTGGTATATGTCAAGTAAACTTTTACTCTTGTTTAGTTAATTATCTCTATCTATTTATATATAGTAGTCATCTATCTATCTATCTATCCATATGGAAATATACAGTATTATGTATATGTATATTGCCTCCAATTCCGTCAATAACTCCTCGCTATGCAAATGCTTCAAAAATATCATACTGGTATCATCCGTACTCATACGTAGTGCATCGTATACGGATGCAAAGACATGATCTCATCTCAAGACCGTGAATACATACATATATGCATGTATGATCATGGCGAATAAATCATGTCGTCTCCTCCTTTTTATTTCCGTCAATACAACGTTCCATGCACGTCGTTCCTAGCTTACATTTTCGTAAGTGTGCGCAACCGCATCGTTTTAATGTTCCTCCTTACACAAACTCGTCCTAAAGCCCCTTAAGCACTTGGACTAAATTTGCTCATCTTTCTCACTCTCGCTCCGTAGATAAAAAATAGCACAGGCGCAGGCATCATCACCACGCATGCAAAACCCAACACACTCGTTGCCCACGCAACTCCCAATCCATTAAACATATACTGCGCAAAGAGCGGGAACCCACCGCCGGCAAAACTTCGCAGGAAAGTATTCGCGGCAATCGCCGAATTGGCATGCCACATGTAGACATCGATGATGTAGTTTAAGCCCTGCAAGAAAATCATCAAGATACCCCAACCGATGAAGATACCCGAGATGACCTGGGGAACCCAGGTGATGTTGGGGTTGGAGGTCCAGGCAAACCAGAAGAGGCCGATGGGGAGGATGAAGGAACCGAGAATCATGGGGGGGAGACGTTCTTCGGGGATCACTTTGCCGTGTTTTTCGAGCTTGCGCGCGAAGCGCGTCTTGGTGACCCAGGAAATGGTTCCGGCGCCGAGGAGGACCCCGATGAGGATGCCGATGAAGGGGAGGGCGCTGAGCCCGGGGGCCCAGCCGCGCGATTGTTGGAAGGAGATGGGGTAGGCTTCGAAGAAGAGGTAAAGGATGCCGTAGATGAGAGCCATGTAGAGGGTGATGAGGAGAAGGATCGGTTCTTGGAAGAGCATGATGAAGGGGCGGAGGAGATAGGTTTGTAAGATTGTATGGGGGGTAAGTTTGATCTGGAATTGAGGTTAGTAATTTGATCGGTTTCAGAGTGTAGTAGAATTTTAGGGGAAGAGGGAAGAGGTTCAGTGAAAAGGGTGAAAATAAGAGAAAAGATTACTTACTTCATCAGCTTTGCTATGAATTGCCCAGTTCTTTGTTTCGAATCTCAGTCTCGCGGCCCGCTGTTGGAGAATCTTTGGATGAGAAGACTCAGGCACGAAGATCAGACCTAGCATTCCGAAACCCGCAGCAAGGATCATCGTGATCCAAGCCGTCCATCTCCAACCCAAATACGACTGTGTGATGAAGTTACCTCCAATTGGTCCCGCAATTGGACCGATAAAAGTTGCCGCTGCGAAGACGCAAACCGCGACACCTCGATCGACCGGGCCGAAGAAGTCCGCCAACGCTCCTCCGATAATCGCTAATGGGGCGGAAGCAAAGACTCCGCCGAAGAATCGACAAACCATGATTGTTTGGAGATTTTGAGCTACAGCGACGGGGATTTGGAAAATGGCGAAACAAGCGTAGCCGAAGAAGAGGGGAACTTTTCTGCCAAAGAGTTCGGATCCAGGTCCCCATATCTAATTCGTGTTAGTTATATCATCTCAAACCAACCGTTTAATATTGAAGACAGAGAAGTCTAAAGATGGTAAAGAACATACCAAAGGACCAACACCAAATCCCAGTACAAACAACGACGTCCCTAGAACAGCGACTTCTTCTGATACCCCATATAACTCCGCAACTACAATCGTAGCCGTACTGAAAACACTCGACGCGAAAGTGACGACAAAAGTCATTAAGCCCAAGATGACGGTTATGAACCATTTCTTTTTCGTATCCCAGTTCATCGGGTTATCAGGGTCATCCGGTCCATCCCAGGTTATCAGATTCGGATCATGTTCTTCCTTCTCCCTTTCCAATCTCAACGCATCTTCCTTTTCTTTCTCGCCTTGCGCTTCCACATCTACATCATCCTTTGCCAACGTCGTCGTTTGACTGCTTCCTAGCACTTCTCCATCGATGCCCTGTCCCGGAAAGGGCTCCGTATCGATACTATCACTATCGTTCCACTTCCCCTCATTCACATTCCCATGCTCCTTTGACGTTCTACCGGTATCCATTCTTGAATTCGGGATAGATATGTCCGCCTCGGTGTTCGGATTCGTGCCGACCGTCTTATTCAAATGATTCCGATCAATATCCGTTACTAAATTTGATCTAGATATATCTTCAAACCCTGTACTAGAATCAATCTTCGTGCTGCGATGCTCCTCCATTTCAAAAAGGGGATCTCTCGCGCCCGGGGGTAAGCAGATCTATTTATTATTTATGGGAGTCTTGAAGAAAGCGGGTTTGCGGGTCTTGGATGAGGTCTACAAGGGATGTGCATAGAAATATGGATTACTCGTATGTCCTGCAACTTCTAAGATTCTTATCACAGAAGATCGGAATGTGGATACAAGGTAAATAAAGCCCTGTAGACTTTAGCTCTCGAAGGATTTAAGGGTCGTTCGGTCTTACGTTTGCAACTTTGTGAATGGAAGTTGTATGTAGAGAACTGTGAGAGATCAGACTTGGGGGAATATGTACGATGAAATTATAAGATTATATATACATTGCTTGAAAACCTTTAAAGCACTACGAAAATTTTAACCATAGATTGCTTGTTCTATCCCCACAGTGATGATGAGAAAGTCCTCGAAAAGTAATCATATATTAGTAAACACGGAAATAAAAGGACAATTCGCGGGACCGAACTTGCTTATTTGCTTGGAAATCGTTGTCTGAAGGGCGCGTCCATGGAGATATCGCACATAACACCGTCCGATATTTAAAGTAGACATAATATAAGAGCCGATTGATAAACGGAATTTGCAGACCCAGTATTCCTAACAGCGGGTATGCAAGGCGGTAAGGAAACCCGGCTTGGGAATCAACAACAGAAGGTTGGAAGCTATGAATGTGGTGGGAGCCGCAAATTCTTAGTATCCATAAGGATAACATTTTGAGGATTGTCATGGCTATGCCCTGTCAAGGGTGGGGAGGTGGAGCTCTTTCACTAGAGATCTCTTCATCATTGAGATGCCGTTACCCGTGCACGCCCTTAACAAAACAGACACTAGACAGGCAGCGGAACGATCGGCTGATGGATAACGGTTGAGAACTTGAGATGAACGCACAGCTGGTGCAATCTCTATACACAGATTTTATGGGACCTGAGTACTATCAACGCTTGTTGGGCACACTCTATAACGCCATTTCCTTATCAGCCGCAGTAATTCATCATCATTCCTGTAGTGACTTTAGAAAATTCTGAATGTTCGTAACAATTTCCGATACCATTATTGTAAATATCAACTTTTAGTATGGCATGAGGAAACAATTATATTTGGGGAATAACCCCTTTTTACCCTGTTATGCAAGTCGGAGACTTAAGCGCGGCTCTAGCGCCCCATGTACAAAGGAAATGATTTTAAAAATAGAGCAAGCTTTCCTTCTCAACCCCAGTGTATGGTTGGTATCCATAGGAATCACGGTGTGAAATAAAAAGATTCTTTTCTTTTTCTTCTTTCAATCGTCGCAAAGTGTTGCGAATTGATCTCGGAAAGGTCAGGCTTGCTTCGCTTTGTCTCGGACGAAAGTTAAGGGATGCCTACCTACCTCTAGGTAACAGGTATTCGGCACTTTTGTCGGGAGATTGGCGGATCTCAACTCGATGGATATTAGTAATTTGTGCCATGCAGTAAAATTTACAATTTCCCAGTTGACGAATTGCGATGTTGAAAGTTGAAACAGAAATGCGAATACAAGGATAGTTTGACCCGTCAATCGATATGGCAATTGAAGCAGGTACCATCGTTCAAGTAGAAGCAAAAGTCTGAGCCCATGAAATGTAGTCTTACTGAAATGGCAGAGAGAAGGTATTCAACCCGTATGGAAGTAGAAAATTAACTCCCGTGAGGGCTATGCGCATCACAGCACGGTTTTTATCGTACGTGCACATAGAAACAACGATCAAGGATATGCAATTCTTGAGCGGATTTTCCTAAGTGGACGTCAGTGAACCTAATCGATTGTTTTAAAGTCGACTCGCCTTTGCAATTTCATCAAAGTGACGAGCCACCATTTAGACGATTTCAAAAACGAATCCGAAAGAATTCTGTATCAGAAACTAGGTGTTATCGCCATTTTTGTGATATTGAGGCTATAAATCTCGACAATGATCGAGTCTGATTTTCCTCTTGTTCAATATGCCTTTTCCCTGCATTGGAGAAGTGCTAAGCTGAAACGATTTCCTCAGTGAGTTTGTTCTGTCTTTGTATCTGCAATGGTTACTTTGGAAGAAGAAGTGTCTGCGTTTGTGGTTGCAAGTATTTATCCGCTATATTAACAGATGAGAGCTTTTCCAGGGAGTCATCGAAATCGCATAAATATGCTAGTTTAGAGGATCGGGAGGGCTGTGCCATAAACTATGGATGTTGAGATTTGGAATCGAGATACTTGACTTGAATGAGTACAACAAAGTAGAAAAATGGATGTTGTACATGCGACTGGAGTTTTGCAAATTTGGGCATCGTTGTGGTGTTAGAATTGACCTTTGCAGGTAAGTTATTGCTCCGTTCTAAATAGAACAGACACCGAGTAGTACATGATAATCTTGGCACGTTACTATCTTGGGATTGAATGGGAGATACTGGAATTGTGGAGATAGTTGGCATGCTCTTTGTAAAGGAAGTTGGCGATATTCGAACGAATCGAAAGATCCGGATTTAGATATGTTCAATCAAGCTCCAGCCCCGCTTTCGTGTTGACATAGAACGCGACCAAGATGTTTGTGTATCAAAGACTGGTATACGGTTCTGAGAGTGAGCGCTCTAGAGATGAAGATACGAGAATATGTGTGATTTGTGAGAGAGCTCTAGAGGGTATGCATAACACGCAAAATGTTCCATCCTGTCGCGTCACTACCTGGGATGACACCCTGGTGTGTTGCGACGAAGATATATGGCAGTTTGAGGCTGTCAATCACGCACGGCTCATGCTGTTGGTGAGAGCGCATGTGTATTCCATTTTTACATCGATACGACGCTTCCTCGGTATCTCAGGATAAAAGAGGTTCATGAACGAGTGGCTCATTCGATGAACGAAAAGCAACGGACCGATTGAAGCTGAAATGCACTTGCTGACCAAAGACTTTACAAAGAATATGTATCACCCTGCAAGTGAGCAAACGTTATGCAGAAGGATATTTGTTCATGCCATTGGCGACGAAGATGAAGATATGAACCAAGGATATATCTCTGCGGAGACGACGTAAGATCAAGCCAGGAGGGAGTCGATGGTTGGGTAATTGGGTAATTGACGAATCAAACAACAAGCAGCATCCAATACTTCAGATGGCTATGAAGGAGGATGGGAAGGTGTATCTGTACCATGGTCCAATGAGAAATCAGCTGGAGTGCCATCCGCAGCATGGTAGTTATCGCTCTGGGCCCAAGAATCCGATAATCCGATTAAAAATTTCTCAATCCCGGAAATAAGAGTTTCCATTTCGTGTCTTGACCTCTTCGGTACCGTTGACGACGCATGTCAATCTTGGAAAGAGTCGAATTGATCGATATAGGTAGGTGGCACGAGGAAACTTGTGGAGAGAGATTGTGGTACACGAAAAGATGATGAGAGCAGATAGATGAGATAGATATCTAACCTTTGTAGCAATACGGTACCGGTCCTGTCCTTGGAGAATCCAGATTTCCAAATATAATCTTCTTTCCGCCTCAGGTGTAAATAACGTGAGCCTGGCGCGAATAAATGCCTGAGTGATAGACAATAAATATTGAATAGTAAGTAAAAAGTAGAAGGAAAAAGAAACTTAACAAAACACTCAATGACAAACAAACTCCACCTCTCAATCCCTCAAGCTTCAATTCAAGTGTACTTCTCTCCAACGCAAAATTTCATGGATGCACACTCGCACCGGCGGCGGACATGGATAAACCTCAACACGGTGAAGCTGCAAGCAAGCCACCGATATTTCGAAGCTTCTCTGGATATTCGAACGAGGCTGCGCATCTAAGAAAAAAAAAAGAAAAAAGCTACCTCTGGCCCCCACAGCAAGCCCTACTGCAGGGCTGCATGATGTGACGCCAATGTCAGAATATCTGTTGCACCTAGCAATACCGTTCACCGATCAAGATAAGCATCGCTAAACACATAGAATTTATCTCAGTACTATTGTAGCCCCTGGATACTCGATAGTTGAGGGCTTTAGCCCCCAACGGGAATATGATGTATCGGTGTACAGAGGAATTCTGATTCTCTTGGCGAATGTTGTATAGAGATGACGAAGGCTGTATCTCCCCAGCTCTTCTTCGCAAGTAAGTCAATGGTTAGCCTTATTAGTACAGATTCATCTCGTCTCACTTTTTCCTGCGGATTGGAGTGAATGACGTATCCGGATGATCTTTTTATATATTCATCTGTTTTATTCTATGGCTTTGGTTGGGAGGCAAGGTTGGAAAGTTTTCGCGAATGTGAGCATGATGTCGACCTTATTTCTTAATATGTCTACACAAGCTCAAGCGCAACATTGCAAGGAGTACATGCAGCCTATCCACATCAATACTCGAGCTACTTCGGTCCTTGCGAAACATATAGTCGAGCAAATCAGAAAGAAACTGAGAGCGAGTGAAGAGGGTGGCCTTGGAGTTAAGTAAGTCTCTTTTTTCCCTTCGAGTTCTCCTTTCGCTTTTTCTGTTCCCTTGGACTTTTCTTCTCTTTATAATCACTTGGGACGTCCTTCAATCTCCTATATTAGCTACGGCGCCAGAAATTTGAAAACAGTCATCCAGAGCGCACTTCCAGCGGTGCATCTGCGAAGCTCATTACACGTTCGAGCATTGGACATCACTGGTAGAGGAATCCTGTTCCAAAGGCTCCAATCACATGATTCGTTAGATCTCCCCAGCACCTTACAATGAGGAAAGATTGCTCTCAGCTTGTCAATGAAATCATTCCTAAATTAGCCACAGTGGTGTATAGAGACTAATTATAAAGAAGTCGACAGAAAATCTGCCAAGAGCGTTTTCATGGCATGAGCTACAGATCAAGCAGCTCAATTATTCTACGCGCAGGATGCTCCATCATGTTATTGTCCCTCCACAATTTTCACCTGCTTTTGATCGTCCTGATTGCCAAACAATTTGCGAAAGAGCCCAGTAGAACTGCCTTTGATAGTTCACGCCGGCCTTATTTTCGTCCTGGGACAGGCTTTGGCCGCCGTGAACATCTATTCGGTGTTGGATGGTTTCTTGAGTGGCCAGGAGGCCAACGCCCTCTTAATTCGACATGGCCATGGTCCGGAGTGAAACTTTCAATCTTGGTACTGTGGGGTGTGTGTTGGATGTTTTATATGCGAATGCAGTGTTGGCAACAAGCACAACCTCATACTTCGCATAGCCATAGCCATCCGCAGACATCTTTGCGCAAGGCTCCCAGACCCTCAGTGTTTCATTTGTCTCCAACAGCGAAGAATTATCTATCGTCCGGTAAGCAGTGTGGAATTCCTTACTTTGTTTAAAGAAAAGACCAAGGATGATTCGTTGTTACTGGGTGCAACTTTCCCCTCCCCAAGGAAGCCATCAAGTTTGCGAAGATAACAACATTGGTAATTTCGAGGCAACCCGAACCAATACAGTACCTTCTCCTACAGTGCCCGTCTAGGATGATTCATGATATGTACGGCTCCATTCAAAACGTATCTAAAGTGTTGTTTTTGTTGGTGCGATTTTCGCGATTAAAGGTACACATCTGGATGGATGAATATTGTTGTTATTCAATAGGCCCAGGATTCACTTTCTTCGAGATATTCCCAGAGCACCAAATCGAAATTATCAATGAAAAGTCCAAACACCAGTTCCGAGGCAACGACTGGTTATTAATTTATTTATTTATTTATTTACTCAATTTTTTTTGGAGAAAAAAAACCTTACCAAGGGAATTTAATTCGACCGTAGCCGCTACCTACCTAGGCAGTATTCTTTTTACCGGGTGGTTACAAGGCACACCAGAATAATCAACAACAATTGAGTTTTGGGGTCGTGAAAACTTTGATATCGAGATAATTCCAAGCGCGTACTGGAAATTTGATACCAGGAAATTTGATACCAGGAAATTTGATACCAGGAAATTTGATACCGAAGCCAGAGTATTGGAGAGTCGAATTTCAGGATTTTCTTTTACTACAGTACTGTTTTTACTATTAAACCAAAATTCAAAATTCTAACGAATTTTTCCTCACAGATCAACAACAAACTGGATCAGTCATCAAACAAGAGCAAGAACCATATGATCCATTTATCTTAGGTCAATATCAGGACAACCATAGCAACCATACCCAGGGCGACCATCTACAACGCCCGAGTGACTCCAACTGGCCTCTATTGTTTGAGTTTGATCCGCATTTAAACAATACAAGGATTTGCAAGCAAATCACAGAAAATCAAGGAATATTTCAGCCAATACCAAAGTCGGATCAGATTTGGTACCCTACTCGACAATACGCATACACAGAGGCGGCTGCGCCGAGAACACAGCAAGGTGAGTCACGATTTAGATATTGTTTGTTTCGTACATACATCCGGTCCCTCAGCACGCTACGACCCCTGGTATGCCTGGCATACGATTATCCAGTCATCAAAAGCTAGGGATTCAAAGCATGTGGCTGATGATTATGTTTTGTATGTAGTACTCGTAGCCATGTCGAACACACCGGAGAGACAGAATAGACAACCAAAGTCGCCTGTTCTTCCGCAAGGCTCTTATAACAAAGAAGGAATAACCGATAGCGACAATATTACGAGTCATAACTTGAACCCGGATCATGACACCAATGGACTCGTGCCTACATTACCTGCCGTGCCTGAAGTTTCAAAGCTTCAGACAGATATAACAACCGTTGGTCTCCCCATTTTAATAGCTGAAGGCCGCGAATCTGAGAACCATTCAAAGGAAACGAATGGAGGTGGTAATGAAAAAAATGGATTACTAAGCGTGGCTGGTACTTCGCCACATCACTTTAGCGCACAAGGCAAACATCAATTTGCAGCCTCTCAAGCTCCAGGATACCAGGCACTGCATTATCAAGAATCCAATAGACAATCTGAAAACCACCAAGCCGGACTGTACGAGCGTGGCAACCATCTCCCCTACGAATATCCGCTAAATATACACCCCCCTCCTAGTCGCGATAATACCTACTTTCCTGAAGACTACGACCACGACCCAGATTCAAACTTCTTTCAATATCAAGATAACTCCCGCCCAAACAACAATATGAGTTTAAGCTACGAGTCCAGATCGTTCATGACTGATACACAGTACCCGATGCAAATGGCGCACGAAACGCAAGAACAAGACGAGTTCAAGCCGCACGATGAGCATAATTACCCAAGTCCGCCGCCTCCAATGTCCGAGAACCCTTATACCACACAATCTATGACGGAAACTCCAGACCACCCGTCGTTGGAACTACCGGAATTACCAAAAGATGAAGATGAGGCGCCATCACCCGGACGATCTAAGCCAGTACCAAAACCTGACAGGGAGATTACAAAAGATGCAAATGGGAGGTTTTACTGTACATGGCCCGGATGTACTGAAGAGGTCAAAGATTTTAATAGAAAATGCGAGTGGAGGTAAGCAAAGTCTTCTAAATTCTCTTCGTTTTTATCATTGATGTCTTTATAGCAAACATATGGACAAACACGATCGCCCTTACAGATGTAAGGAACCAGGCTGCGAAAAGCTTCCTGGTTTTACATACTCTGGAGGACTCCTTCGACACGAGAGAGAAGTGCATGGAAAACACGGCGGGCCTAAAAAGCAACTCAACTGTCCTCATCCCAACTGTAAACGTCACACTGGAAAAGGATTCTCCCGTCAAGAAAATCTTAACGAACATCTCAGACGCGTGCATACAGCAGATACAGGAATGATACAAATGTCTCAAATGAACATGGATGAAACGGAAGAAGATGCTAGCCAAGCAATTATAACAGGCATGAAAAGAAAACGCGGAAATAGCAAGGGAGATGTTAGTGAACTTGAAAGTCTTCGCGAGGAAATCAAGAAGATGAAGGCCGAAAATGATGAGCTCAAGAGACAATCACAAGCCCAACAAGCACAAACTGCAGAAGTTATGCGCCAACTGGTTGAACTTCAAAATTTAGCAACGCTGCAGCATCCACGGATGAATGCACCGCAAGCTACTATGTAAACGCGTGAGAGAGATAGGTTGAGTTGAGTTGTCGGATGAAATGAAAACACAAGAGATGTTCTTTGATACGCATGGAAATAATTTCCTTTCTCTACTTTTTCTAGGACGGATATTTGCTTGCATGGTTTGGAGGGGAGCATTTGGGGGAGTTTAATGGATGTAGTCCTGGCACTTATTTTGGCGTTTTTATGAAATTTGTTACCTGGTGAGGACGAACGGACGAATTTTTCCTTTTTACTCTACTATTGGGAGCGGATTTCGATTCAAATTCGGCAGCGACGGTCACTCTCGTACTCATAAATTTGTTATATATAAGCTTGTATTACTATAGCGAGAGGGAAAACCACTATAGATGAAAGATTGATTCAATTTTGCTTCATTTTTGCGCATGATGATATACCTATGCTTTCTCTACCAAAGTCGTTTCCCCTTTTTTTTAAACGAAACGAGAGAGCGAGAGTGACGTCTTTTTCAAGGTTAAGCTAGAATGATTGTAGATTCAATTAAAGGAAGAAGAGCCTGAGGTTCTATCCTGTGCTGGCGGAAGGTTGAGGAATAGATGTCTGAGGTATCGATATATTTCGAGATCTTCAAGATCTTCAAGACGCGACGCACGTTTTGTTCTTCTTTTTATTTTCTGCACCCGCCACGACCGGGATGAGATGAGGATAAGCCACTTGGAGTTGCTTCTGAGTGAAGATTTGGAGGGGGTTGAAATTTCCTTCTTGTTCTCTTTTTCGGTGAGACTTTGTTCTTTAACCTAATTGTAGATGGGGTTAATTGGTTGGAATTTGGAATTTGGAATCTGGAATTTGGAGGGTACCTAGGTAGGTAAGAATAGCGAGAATAGGTACACTGGTGGTAGGTAGGTTCTAGGAATGCGGAAACCCCGATTGCGGGATGGTGCTTGGGGATAGTTTTGTTTTACCTTGCCTTGGTGGGTAGGCGGGGATTTATCGATGATTATACGAGTAGATGGGTATTCGATGGGATTGCTTCTTTTGGGTTTGGGCTTGGGGAACTTGTGGGATTCTTTTTGGGAGGGAGGGTTCGAGAGTTGAGAGGTAGGGTTGCGGTTTGTGGTGTGGTGTGAGGATTGGTGAGGTGAGGTGAGATGCAATGGGATGGGATGGGATGGGATGGGCTCTGATATGTATTGGATGATATAAGACGCGATGAGATGCGATGATACACATGCATAAAGCACTACAATTGACAGTAATTGTCATCAACGTACAGATATCAAGTATCAGCGCAGCAACACGTATTTAACAATCTCCTAAATCCATCTTTCTATCCATCTAACCATCCATCCATTCATCTAACTTCTATAACAGCACATCGCCACTCAATTTCCTTTCCAGTTTCTCATCTCCCACGTCTCGTTTCCTTGGTCGCATATCTCGCATTCCATTCCATTCCATGTTCGTTCATCAATCATACTTAGATAACTACCTATCCCGAGGTCATATCCATCATTCATATTCACAATGGTGGCTGAGAGGCTGAGGCTGAGTAGACTGAATTTTTCCCCTCTATCTATTTACCTATACAACCTTATCATCTCGAAATCTCGGCGTCGCCGCGCTGGGTTTGGAACCTGGGGAATAGGATATGGATTTTTTGAGTGAGAAGGGATAGATGCAAACGGATGGCGAAATACGGAGATTGTAAATCTGTAGGCTTATGGGTTTAACGAAAGGGTATAGAAAGGTGTGATGTATGTATGTAGAAATGTAGAAATGTATATTTGTTTGTAAATGTGGAGATTATATGTATACCTAGGTAATCTTCAATAAATTTATTAGTCTGAAATAATTTGTTTTTGCAAGGTGAGATTGTATGAAAGGAATACTCGAGGATGTGAAATGTTATGAATGTTGTATATATTGTATGGATGTATCTAGCGAGGCGAAAGGAGTAAAAGGGTGATTTATTATCTTCGTTTGTAAATTTTGGTTTAGTTCCGCATATAGTATTTTAAACATTTCTCCTTCGTGCTATATATCAGTAGGTAGATTAGTTCTCGCGGGGATTCTTTGAAGAGGTTCAAAAAATAGGAATATAATCAGAAGTGATATTTTACACTTCGCATGCTTTGAGTTGTGTATAGATAAATGTTATCATTTCTGCTTGCTTAATCATTATAACGTAGATATCTCTATTCTAGCAGATATATGGACGTCGATTGTATCCGCCATTTTCACATTAGCCTCACACCCAAAACGCCAGCTGCCTGCATGATTCCCACGCATGTGCATCCCAATCTTCCTGCTTACCACTGATTTCCTTGTCTGCTCTACTCGACTTCCATAGCCATCAGCCACTCCTCACTCACCCTCATAAATTTGGCTACAAAGGCTTCGAGATGGAAAATAACCTTCGTACCCGTCTTACACCTGTGTTCATAAAACGCAGCCCATTTGACAATATCGCTCTTCAACGCATCATCCACCAATGGCATGAGTTTCCATGTTAGGGTTTTGAGAATGGTTGTAGCGGGGATACAATGTGTGAGGAGATCGTAAAGTTGGGCACGGATTTTGAGGATCTGGGCAGGAGTGTGTTCGACGGTCATGCTGTGCGCGATGGTTGAGAGAAGCGCTTCCCAGTCAGGTGGTGGGATGGGGGTATTCTCTGTTATTGTCTCGCTGATGGTAGTTAGTATGATATCTCTCGCAAAAGTATATATAGTAGAAAGAATAACAGGTGTGAAAAGGGTAGATAAATCATACTTTTGCGCATGTGCTGCCTCATACATCAACAGCGCTCTCCTCAGGTTTCTGCCACTCTCCTTGGCAACTCTTTCCAAGAATCCTTTACTGACTCCCCACCCTTCCCTCTTTCCACTCGTCTCAAGCACCTTCACAATATCCCCCTCAGTTGGTGCTCCCACCCTGACCAACAACGTTCTACTCCTAATCGGTCCAATAATCCCCGAGGTACTATTAGCGACCAGAATCAATCTAACATTCCCACTATATTTCTCCATCGTTCTTCTCAGCGCCGCCTGAGCATCACGACTCAGCCCATCCGCCTCATTAATAACCACCACCTTAAACCTCTGCTTCGCACTCTGATCCACCTGCTGCGTCTGCGCCACTTCTTTGAGCAATTCCGAAATCACAACACGGTCGTAATTCCCCACATCCGAAGGCGTGATTTCCAAGTGATAGAGTGAAGAAACAATATTGAATTCGAGTTTTCGAGACGAAGTTGCCAATGCGAAGACACGGGAATCGATTTTTATTTTCTCGACGGCGGGCCCATAGAGTTCTTTAAGAGTACATACTATGCGAGTTTTCTTACCCGCACCGGAAGGTCCGTAGAGAAGAAGATGAGGGAAGTCGCCGGATTGTGCCTAGATATGATCGCCATTGTGAGTCCATGCTACGTCAAGTATATAGACAGCGTAATTGAAGAGATTGGTAAACGTACAAGAGATCTTAAACGATCAGAAAGGTCGTCATGGTAGGTTAGTTGGTCAAGAGACCGAGGACGGTGCTTATCTACAATGAGAGCCATGTTGTAATTTCGTTGTAGGATTTGGAAATTGAGGTTTGATTCAGTTTGGTTTCTGGTTTGAAAACGTTCTGGAGACGCGATGAACGCGTTTCGCGTAAAGCTGTTTTGCGGGGAACCACGTGAAATTCCATGTTAGAAGGCACCCAAGTTCAAAGGGGGTTTAACATCGGTTTGAAGCTCGAGTAGATTATTTTTGTCAATTTAGAATCAGCTTATTATTTTGAGCTCATATACAAGATTCAGACAATGTTACCTATGAGGTTGTCCTTCCAACTCCTCAAGATAACAGGCAGGAGGACGACGAAAGTCGTCCAGGTGATTTGAAAGCAAGTGGTGTGAATTCAAAAAGTCTATCTAATCCTACAAAAAATTCTAAGTTCAAATTATCCCTCCGATGCCCCTCTTCATGATGTGATCTCTAATGCTATAATGTAAAACGCCGACGCTTGAGCCAAGACCGCTAGTTATCTTTTAGAGAAAACATGATAAAAGTAAATTTCACAAAACTTGTTTTGCCTTCAACCAAACCTCTTGTTCGGCTCCAATCACAAAATAAACTCCTCATCCAACCAGTGCTTTAATACAATTCTTCCCTCATCAAAGCTCGGTTTGTCAACCCTAACAATGATAGCTGCATGACTGTGCCTGACCTTGTGAATGAAAACCGGGTACTTTCGCCAACCTACCTTATCTAATGCTTCTATCATTTTGAATTGATATGGCGCTAATGCCAAAGTAGGAGCAATTACGCCAGATTTCTCTGGGTCAGCAATTTCGCTATGGAAAGATTTAGTCCGTTCTCTAATCAAAGGAGATGAAGCGGATGCCTCTTCAGAGTCCGAATCAGAAGGCGTATTGAGGTATTCGTTGTCTTGGGTAGCATTGAGGTTCTCATACACATCTTCGACGGTTTCACGCATACTATTGATGAGCAGAGGGAATCGATAGTCGTTTGGTTGAATACCGGCTAAGCCTTGTTCGTGGAGACGAATACGTTTGCTACTGCGGACAGTCTGAACGGCAGAGTTTAAAAGGAAAGCGACGACACCGAATGGGATGAATACGACCAATGCTGCAAATAGAGGAAGATTTCCCAAGGTCTTCTTTGTGTTGGCCATGAAGCTCGTATTGGCATTTAGAACAGACTTGTCCAAAGGGGAAACTGGGTTGTGCCTGTCTAGAACAACATCTTCGTAACCTTCTACGTAGTTTATTTTGACATTATCCGGATTCGAAAATGGATCAGTGCTTGCAATTCCAGTGGTATAGTAAACGGCGCTTCGATCATTAACAATGTTTGCATATAATGTCCTTCTCTCGAATTTGGCTAATCCCTTCAAGAAGATTGATTCCGGATCTGCCAGGATCTCAAGTAGCGGCCTTCCTGTATCTCTAAACTTGTCTATCGTAAATAATTGTCGCCCGGAAGTTGACAGGGTTCTTGCGCCCAGGACGTTCCAGATGTGATTGAGAGATCCTTTCAAAGGTGTGCGGACACCAAGATGTGGGCTAGCAAAGGTGGTAATGTTCTATATATCGGAGTCAGATAGTCCATGTTACCTCTTGCATTCAGTATAGCAACATACCACTGGCTTGATCTTATCGAAAAACCCCTTGCTGTCAAGTAAGCCAACAGAGTAACGGGCCACAAGACCACCCAAGGAATAGCCAACGATGGAGAAGCTAGTAATTACTTGACCCTCTCTCGCAAGTTTCTCGACTTCTTCCTCTATCTCTGCAGTCACTCGCTCGCCACCCAACTCAATCCCATCATATGTAAAGCTACCACTGTTGCGTTTTGCGACCAATATATGAAGGGTATCCTCGGCATGTTTCGCTCGTAAAGATTTTGCCACTGACTCCAAATGAACTGGATTTCCCCAAAGTCTGCTCCGTCAGTATACAATGAATCGCAGAGAGAGATGAAACATGCACAACACTCACCCATGAACAAGCACGCAGAGATGCTGAGCATCACGGCTGCTACCGGTATAATCCATAACTTCGTTGCTGAAGAAGGCCCGGTCCAAAGAAGATAAAGAAAAGGGTAGCAATGTGACGATGGGGGTGGGAATGCTAGTAGTAAGAAAGTGTCTCTAAAGACACTTTCCAACCACTAACAATAAGCACACCGTCGCGTGCTCGGACTTTTGGATGTCCGGCGTACGTTTGAATGTATGATGCGTTCTTTACAGGGGTATCTGCAGCCTGGAATGCAGTTTTCAGGGTGCGCACAGCCTTGAAGATTATTTGGGAATGTCCAGAATGGAAATTGGAAGAAATGATGGAAAATCTATTTATGGAGATGAAGATGACAATGACAATGACGATGAGAGTGAATGCAACGAAAAAATCGTTCAGAAGAGCACGCTCTACTTACTTAGCCAGGCAGGTACTTTCAAATGATATATATATATCTAAATGTGATTGTGATAACGACTGCTTATAGGTGGATTCCCTCCTTCCTTGGCTTCCTCCACCAACAGATAGATAACATCGATAACGTTGATAAACCGACCAAAGATTAGAGGAATGATAGACGTACCGGTATCTCAAAGATATCTCAGAGGGTATCATTCATAGATGCCACTGCAGAAGTAGTGGCTTGTCGACTAAGATTCCGAGATTGTGTGCATCCATCCCCGATTCCCCGATTTGCCAGTCAGTAGGTACATATTGTAACCGGCATTTGATTTCTTGGAAGCCCACCGAGGTAGATTGATTCCCTGCTGAATTGACAGACTCAAATTCCTTAATTATTGCCTACCTTGGTCGTCTAGTCCGCTCGTGTAGTGCTCACGCAAAGCCTGAAGCGAAGTATGATGATAGCCGAATAGCTGTTGCAGTCTGAACCATCGGAAAGAACCCTGATAAAATAGAAACAATGAACATCAATCAATCCATTCAATCGCATTAATCACCGCGTGTACCCATCATTCACATTCATCACCAACTAAAGGAAAGAAGGGAAGGGACAGAAGAAGCAAAAAGCAAAAGCACAAGAAAAAGAAAAAGAAAAAGAAAAAGAAAAAAGGAAAGAACTCCAACCAGGAAGGATAGAGCTGCGAGTACCGTATGTTTACTTCCTAGCACCTGACTTGCGTGGCCTGAATTGCTTTGGATTGAAACTTGATCGCACCTCGTTGGCAAACAATCTCACAAACAAACAGCCTTAAGGTTCACGTGATATCTATCACAAACCCATGGTATTTTCTATTTTGTTTGTAAGCCCAGGAGATTCTTCATCTTTTATCAAAAGAATTCATTGTAACTCTTGGATAGCTTGACTACCTTTTGCTCACCTTCATGCGAAATTTTTCATTGACCGAAAGTCACGTCAATCATGAAAAGGGGATGACTGAGTGAATATCTAGCTTCTTCAACAATCCTATATCAACTTCATCTTCTGTCAAGCTTTGATTCTTTCGCAATCGCAGATTCCCTCTACAATCCCTCAAGATGTTTACTACCAAGGGTCTTTTTTCGCAAACCAAATGCCCAAATCGGGATAAGTGTCTGATTCCAAGATGCATATTTTTACATGATCATCGCGTCGACCAAGCAGTATCAAATGGGATAGCACACATAAAAGCTACTCAAAAAGTCGATGGAAGTGATGGTGATCAAGATGGGCAACGAAAGCGTCAAAAGATTGGTTATGGAGAAAGAAGTACAACTCCAACAACTGAGCCACCGCCTTCAATACCGACCTTAAACCCGACCATCACTGCACAGAAAGCAGTTGATAACAGAGCCGTTTCAACACAAACGTCGAAATCCACGTCGATAACTCGACGTGAGATTTCACCACCACCATTACGCCGCAAATCCCAAAATGGTACCTCTACAGCATCTACATCATCTCTACCAGCTAGTTCAAATAATATAACACCCCAAAAACAAAACGCGCCAGCAACAAGCAAAGTCCAGAAAGTGGTATCTACTCCGGTCAAGAAGCCCGAGAAGCAAGAACCTCTCAATCCACGTGCACGCAAAACTGCACCAGCTGTTCATAATATCCGGCTCAGACTTGTTCAAGCTCTACATGAGCAGTTGAAGCGTCTCAATTCCGAACTATCAAATGATGCAAATGGTGAAGAAAAGGAACTTGTATTTTCGGATCAAGGATTGATCACAAGGGCGTTAGATATGGAGGAAGCTGCTTGTGAAACACCTACCATCTATTCCAATGTTGTCAAGAACAAAATCATGGTCTACAAGAGAATGACTGTCGCGCAATGGAAAGAAGAGAGAGCCAAAGAGATTGCCAAGGAGAAAGCCTCGAGAGCACCTATCTCGGATACGCCAGCCAAGAAACCTGAAGGACCGCCAAAACCAATCGAGACAGGTCTAACTCCAGAAGAAGAATTGGCTATACTCCCAAGACTCTACACTCCCGTAACAGAGTTATCACAGCACGGATATGTCACCAATGTTCCCACACCTGCAGAGATTGAAATGGCGAAGAGCGGTATGGAAGCATCTAAAGGCTGGGAAGTTTGTGATCGTTGCAAGACGCGTTTTCAAGTATTCCCGGGTCGTCGAGAAGAAGATGGTATACTCGCATCTGGTGGCTGCTGCACATATCACTTTGGAAAACATTATTGGAAAGATCGTTCTTCGCTCGACCCCAAAGCCAAACGCGAGAAGAAATGGCGATGCTGTGATCAAATTATCGGGGAGACGTCTGGATGTACCACGGCCGATCACCACGTCTTCAAAGTGACCGAGGTCAAGCGTCTAGCCGCGGTATTGAATTTTGCAAAGACTCCCGAGAATGAAGCAGACCCGCCCATTCCTACCCAACCCGTCTGCATCGATTGCGAAATGGGCTACACAGTTCACGGCCTCGAACTCCTTCGTTTGACCGCCACCTCCTGGCCTTCAGGCTCTCCCCTTCTCGACGTTCTCGTCCGTCCTTATGGCGAAATCCTCGATCTCAATTCCCGCTATTCAGGCGTCTACCCACAAGATATTACATCCGCCATCCCCTACTCTTTTCCCGGCTCACAACAAATCGCCCAAAGCAAAGGAAAACTCCGCATCGTAGACTCACCTGCCATCGCCCGCACTCTTCTCTTCTCCTTCCTCACTCCCTCAACTCCAATCATCGGCCACGGTCTAGAAAATGATTTAAACGCTACCCGATTCATTCATCCAACCATCATAGACACGGCTTTATTGTTCCCCCACAAAGCAGGATTGCCCTATCGAAATGGCCTTAAAATGCTCATGCAAACTCTCCTGAATCGCAATATTCAAATGATCACTTTTACCGATGGAAAAGCAGATGGTCACGACAGTAAAGAAGATGCAAATGCGGCAGGCGACCTGGTTCGATTCCGAGTGGGCAAAGAGTGGGAAAAGATGCAGAGAGCAGGATGGAAGTTGAATAATGGAATCTTCGAACCCCCTGAAAATAACGCGGATGCAATGAGTGGAAAGTGGTGGTTGGGAGAGAAGGCATTTGGAGAAAATAATGCAAATGCGGAGGGCGAGGATAAAGCAGATCTGCAGCACATGAACGAAGAGAATATCGTAGTAGGTGTCTCTGCGGGTTCAAAGAGACGTAGAGAGGAGATGGAAGAATAAGATGAAGTAAGATGAGATGAAATACATAATCAACGAGGAGCAGTACATTCTCATCGATCATTCTTTGCAAATTCCCAATTTTGATAGAGGATTAAGGCGTTCGGGCATCAAAAAAATAAATTGGTACCTACCTGAAGGATGATTGATTACATGAATGACATTTCTTCAATCGTCTTCTTTGGAGTAATTCTTTTTTCATAATAGCTGGCAGGCACGTATCTACGTTTTTATTTGCTTGCTTGCGTAATTTTTACATACATATCTACACATATACATACATACATACCCAATTCCACACGCAGAGAGCTGGATTCGCGTTGGTCGATAGATAGATACCTAGTTAGCAAGGATTTTTTAATATGATGAGAGATTGCTTCGTGGTGGTAGAGTTTACGGATTATTATAACTGATAACTCTATATCTATTTATTTCCCTATATATCCATCATCGCATCCGGATCTGATATTTGATATTTGGTATCAGGAGATACATATAGCTACCTAGGATACAATAATACAATAGGTAGAAACATATCTAGACCATAAATCATTTTTTTTTCACAGTCCATTTATTCGTTTATTCATTCATTCACTCATTCGTCTATTCACATTCACATTCACATTTCACATTCATCACCCTCATCGCCCTCATCACCATCATCACCCTCATCGCCCTCATCACCATCATCACCCTCATCACCCTCCCCTCAGCCCTCAATCTCTTCCCTTGAAACCCCAAAGTAAAAATCAAAACTATCTTGGTATCATTTCATTACCTAGGTATGTACCCAATAGGTATGTACAAGAAAACTTGCTAATCATACAATCCAATCGCGTCACAACATCTATCTATCCATCCATCCAGCGCTCATCCATTTATTCATCAATTCATGCATCTCTGATCCCCTCATTATCCAGGTGGGTATCTCTAAAACGAAATAACCCCAAACCAAACCAACCACACTGCACTCAGAAAATAACAAGCGACCACCAAAAATATGAATTCTCTTTTTATTATCCATGGAGAACATGCTTTTACCCACATATGCAGCGCGAGTCTTTTTAGAAACCGTGACTGTGTGTATAGTCTAAGTCTAGTGATCTTCCAACTCCAGTTTTTACGTCGAAATCATATGATATGATACGATACGGATATCAAATCTATCGACCAATTTCAGTTCCAATGCAAGTCCCAACCCAGGAATATGAAAGGAAGTACTAGAATGATATATTGAATCCTGAAGGATATTTGTATACAAGTTGTCAGATGTCAGATTGAAATCTTCTACAATGCACATGTGAGGTTTTGAGATAGCATAAAGCCGCATCAGACCATCATCACGACATCATATCAGAGTCCAAGTCCAAGACCTGAGCAACGACTCCGTAAAAGGAGATTAGCGACGACCACGTGGAGCACCCCGAGCAGGTCCGCCTCCGCCTCTACCGCGATAGGCTTTGCCACGACTTTGACCACCACCTCTAGGAGGGTTATTGCCAGATTTATGCTTTGGCTTATTCTTCTCTGCACTGCCACCACCACCACCACCTCTACGACCGCCACGGCCACCACGGTTCCCAGAAGGTCCTCTAATATTTTGGTTGCCGCCAGTATTGCCTTGGAATTGGAAGGGGGGAGCTTGATTGAAAGATTGCATTGCACCAGCTTGGGAGAACTGAATGTGACCATTTCTGGGGGCCATGTTGACCTTGGGTTGGATGAAACCTTCATCATCATCGCTGTCATCCAAATTAATGGGATCATTGGCTTTTCCCTTGATGGTGAAGCCCTTCTTTCCACGATTCGGAATTGAATAGTCATTACCTCCTAGAGAATGAGAGTCATCATAACTGTTGGGACCATCAAGAAATTTCTCCATGTTGCTAGTCGACCAAGACTTTCCGCCAGAAGCAGGTTTACCACGATATAGTCCACATTCAGGGCCAAAGTGACCTGGACGACCACAAAAGTAGCAAAAAGCTAGAATATTGCGAACCTTTTTTATCTCATTCGGATCAGGAAGAAAACTTCTCCAGATTACATGACATTGATCCTCAAGATGACTTGTAGATTGGCATGTATTGCACTTGGCATCATCTTTGATAGCACGCAGCTTTTCAGAACATTGTGAGGTCTGATGGCCCACTTCTCTACACTTACCACAGATCGTAGTCCGAGGACAAGCTGGAGTGAGATGATCTCCCTTACTGCCACAAGAAGAACAAGCATTGTCAGAACATGCACTTCGATCATGTCCACTTGAGCCACAGATCAAGCACTTCCTAAGGATGACACCGTCGGCGGATGGAAAATATTTCAGAATTGCAGCATGGTCCTCTGGAGAGATACTCGGACGTAAACCCATTTCGCGTGCCGCCTCGAACTCATGATCATCATCGGCATCAGTAGCAATACCACTATCTGATGAAACTTCCATTTCACTTCTGGCTACTGAGTCTGACGAACCATGATCCATCTGAACTGTCCCGGCTTCAGTGGGGATCGTGCGATCTCTGGTCGGATCGATAGAATTTGTAACTGGGACGGGAGCAACCTGAGGAGACTCCTCGCCATTGGATTCTGTTATCAATTTGGACGTCGAGGCATTCTTCTGTTTCATCGGAGCTTCATCTTTGACTGTACCGTCATTGGTAATTGCCGGGGAAGCGTTTTTTTCATAATGATTTGTCGCGCGGGCTAAAGTTGGTAGACCCTTTTTAGCATTCTTGAGGACCTCAATTGGAGACGGAGCTTCTGCCACAAGAGAAGATATGAATTGTTCCTTTTGTGGGATGTGGTTGTAGAAATAAGACAAGTAACTTTTGACGGCAGCCTTAGCACGTTTGTCTGGTAACGCACGCCCAAAGAATTCGTTGTTTTGCACGAGCGAAAGAAGGATATCAGAATAGGTGATATCCTTACTCGTGATTGGTTTGCCTTCCTCACTGTAAAGCTCTTGCAACTGAACATCACCGCCGCCGAACGAATAGCATCCTACAGGCTGGTCCTTTTTCGTTGGAGTTGGGTAAAAAGTCAACCCCTCTCCAATAAACTTCAGGCAGCTCTGTTGAGATTCTTCCGGCACTGGCCAACCATGAAGATCTATTAAAGCGGAAACATCTTGAGTATATGATTCCATCAGAGCCAGTTGTTTATCCTCCCCTAGCTTGTTAAATTGTTTCTTGGTCATCGGCTTTTGCTCAGATCGACCCTGAGATTTTTCAATGGTATTATTTGGGATTGGTTCTAGTTGCTTCAAGGGAGTGCTTTGAGACGGCGGTGGTTTCTTGCTCTTGAAAGATGTTCGCAGTCCACTCTGTACGCCTTGATTCCAGGTTGCCGGTGATCCAACTTTTGCTTCAGACGTGAGGGTGCCTATCGATTCCGTTGGCAATGGCGAAGACGTGAGATCGACCTCGACTTTGGCAGATTCGTTGGCGGATGGCTTTGCCCTCTTTCGAGGTTGACTTGCAGATTCATCCGAAGAAGAATCGATAGTGACAAATTCTCTACCTTGATCCGCGGATGTTTGTAAAGCACGTTTCCTTCCAACCACATTCGATCGCGAGTCAACCACATCTTCTGCTGGTGAATCCATGTTTGATGATGCTCCCCCGGTAGATCAAGATCAAACCAAAATCAAAGCAACGAGATGCGACATTCACACGCTTGATTCGAATGCGCGAATGCGTCTGGGTAGAGGTATAGGTATGGGTATGGGTAAAAGGCGAGAGGGTTGTACTTTTGGTTGTCCTCTTGTGCGAGCGGGGTCCTAGAAGAATTAGTGAAAGCTGCTGAGATGTTCAATTATCCTTTGTGGAACGTAAAGAACAGATTCAGATAATCAAGAGAATTCCTAAGGATGCAATGCTTTGCTATTCATACATCGTTGATTTATTGGTTGTATAGTATCGTCGCAGAAATGCGATACTTGGTACCTCACTCTGTCTGTCGGGACTGTGTAAATAGATGTTGTCTCAAAATTTAATAATGTGAGTTTCTGATATCACGAAAATAATTATTTCTGGAAATTATTATCGGTCTAGGTGAAGAGATTTGATTGGTCAAATGAACTATATATTGTTCATTTCGGTGAAACTAACTATAAATGGAAATGATCCTTGAAGATTGACCCTTGTTATTGGCTCCTTTTTAAAAGAACATTCCAAAGAGATTCTCGATTCATTTTTTTGCCTTGTATCGAATTTTATTTTTGGCCTTAACTATGGGTTATGATTTATATTATATAATATTATATTATCTACACGTTATCTGGATACGACTAGGTACCATACCTGCATACCTAGGTAAATAATACCTACCCAGTATTCGTATTCCAGTCTCTACCAAAGGATTAAAAGGATTAATAAAGAAACATCCCGCTCGAGCAAAATCTACTTTGAATACTGTACTTACTAAAAGAGCCTACCTAGGTATCGACCCTTATATTACCTTCATCTAGGTACTATAACGGAAAAGTTAGTCCGATCAGACTTCCGAGCATTAACCCCATCAATCCCCATCTCCATCTCCCCAAGAACACCAAGACCGAAAGACGACTAAAAACAGAACAACAACACCATATAAGAATATCACCAAACCCCCCCCCCCCATTCGTCCCCCCCAATTCTCATCATCCACCACATATCTCTACATCTTACATTCTATACAGCAACTTAAGCCGTCGTCTCTGTTGTTTCGTTTTCTATCTTCATTTTTCTCCTTTCTCCTCCCTCGTTACGCCTCCCGCCTCAAGCTTTAGGTCTCCTACACTTTCACAAGCTCCAGCTTCCCTCTGAAGTTCTGCTTAGACTTTCTGATTATTGGCAGATTCAATTCGATTCGAATCGGATCTCAATCATTTTCGTTTCCTTCTATCTACAGTCTCTCGTTTCATCAACATTTAAACTGCCTCGCAATTAGGCACTCAGAAGTAAGCCCCTAAACTTTCTCCAAATTCATGCATACCTTACCTGGGTCAATACCTCAATTCTTGCGGAGATCCGCATTTCTCACTTTGCTTACTGCACTAAATTGCATGAAACATCCAATGAGCTCATCGCTGACGTTGTAACTGTAGCTAGAACCCTTCGACAGCCGCCATCAGATCTTTCATATCCCTTCTCCAAATTCGAATATACATCTTAACATTACAACAAGACGCTCTCTCGGAGGCGTTTCTTAACCTTCAAAATTCCTTCCGCAACCACCGCCAAGCTGTCTTCCCCACTCCTCCTCCCTCGCACAGTCTCTTACGACGCGAGTTCAAATCCACCTCGTCCAAGTGGTCCGTATCGAACAATGAGTGAGCAAAAGGTTGGACGAAGGAGGCGGTCGAGCAGTTTGCTATATCAGGAGCCACCGGAGACGATTGAGCATATGAGTGATCAGGCGGCACTACCCAATCTCAATGCCAACTGGGTGAACGCAAAAGGTCAGAAATTCCTGGATTCGATTATGTGCCATGTAGCAATTGGAGCATTTTTTATAGCATGATTTCTACGTGGGATATGATGAATATTGAGTTCCCAATGCTAATTACTTCATTCAATAGGTGCCTGGACCATACATCTGGTTTTAATCGCATGCCTCAAGATTCTTTTTGATATAATTCCTGGTGTTTCCCAAGAGACATCTTGGACATTAACAAATATATCATACATGTTTGGTTCTTTTCTCATGTTTCATTGGGTCCGTGGTGTACCATTTGAGTTCAACGCTGGAGCCTACGACAATTTGAACATGTGGGAACAAATTGATAATGGAGCTCAGTACACGCCTGCAAAGAAATTTCTCATGAGTGTACCAATCGTTTTGTTCCTAATTAGTACTCATTATACCCATTACGACCTCACCTACTTCATCATCAACTTTCTCGCCGTTCTCGGAGTTGTGATACCAAAATTGCCTTACGTAAGTTTTTCTCAACCAAAATTCCCCATTTCCCATCTTCTATTTCATGTTCTCATATCGAAGACCCTGAATGTAAAACATTATATTGATATGACTTTCTCAGAGCCACCGAACTAGAGTTGGTCTATTCTCAGCGCCAGAAGACAATTACAGATGATACGATATGATATTTGAAAGTACGTCGAAGTACATGATTGCATCCAATTAGGCGTTTGTTTGTACGATATCTTGAGGCTTCACTTTTTTTTCATTTCAGATAATGATGAGAATACACTGGTTAACACAAAAGAATCCGGACCCGGTGAACTGTATCTAGAAATAGGGATGGAGTTTAGGTACATTTACAATTCTTGGCTATCTTTCTAAAATTGTTCTAATACGGATTTGATCTTTTTATCTTCTTCTCGTTTTTTCCTTTTCGTGGTGAATGTGTTTTCCCTTGATGAGCAGTCACTGGTAAAGGTGACGCTGTTTTCCTTCATAAGACCTATTGAGATTTGACCAGGAGATTTACCCTAATGAGCCATTGGCATTTGGTAATGGGACGGTGTTTTCCATAACCTGTCCTGTTGGTATTGGTGTCCTTGATAAAAATTCAATGGCTCTTTTATTTTCCTTCCAAAATCGAAACTTTGAAGTTGTTCAAATTCGGTATTTTTGTCAGACACATTTCCCGTACGGAAGATACGGAATCAAGGTTCAATTCCCTTCTTGCGTGGGTACTAAGTTGTAGTACCTACTAGATATGTAATTCTGCCGGTCCTCCGTTAAACTTTACAAGAAGCGAAATCTCTAGAATGATCAAGGCCTTGATACATATGATTTCTATGGCATTCCTCCGTGAACCAATCAAAAGCATGAGTATACGAGAGTTTGTTATGAACTTTGATAAGGACTATGTAAGCCAAGAAGTTGAACGACTAACAATTCAAGTTTTCCCCGAAAGGAAACCGTTGCAAGAGAAAACTTTAATGCGTTCAACAAACCCACAGACATTCTCCTAGTCTCTGGGGATCTCAACACTAATCCCCTCAATCAAACTCTAAGTCGTGGTGACCAGCCAGTCCTGATTGTCGAATCTATATCTATTGATATCGTCATGATGGTCTTAGTTGTTGAGGCAATACTAGTATTGGCTTTAGTCGATTACGTTTGAATTGAAAATTCAAAATATCTTCCAAGATATTGCTGTGCCGACAATATTCATTACTCATGAGGAACTTGCTAGTTCACTTTCCTCACTAAACTCTACGTCAGTAAGGTTTATCAATATTTACAATCACATGCATTGTATATACTCTCGTCAGGACCGGGGATCTTTTGAACTGATGCTAGCCTCATTTACTTTCGATGGCTAAGTCAGGAAACTTTAGGCGCTTAATAGCTTGAGTCCCATGAACTACCGAGGACGCTAATAAATATTTCACCCTAAAATCAATCTTGTCGGGAATATCTTCAACTTTTTTTCCAACCTCTCTGTTTTTGTACGACGTAAGACGTAATTCAAAGATGCCGATGGTTGAAAATGCATCTCGTAAGTACCCAATGATGCCGGTCTAAACTTGGGATTCATGGTGTTCTTGGGTATTCTCGAATATACGCCGGACGTGACTCCGATGTCCTTGGGGATCGTGTTTTGCAGCTAAAAGTTCATCATCCATTATCAACCATCCGCTCTTTCTGGAGTCAGACTAGGATTTATATCGCCAGACATATCAACTTCATAGAGGGAAAACTGTTTCCTAGAGCCAAATTTTGAATTGAAGATCAACCTCGTAAGACAGCATCTGCGGTGCTGTAATGGAACTATAACCTTGTATGGCATTCATCAAATGGCATGCCAGTTTTCAATTTTTGGGAATGGCAATCACTAATGAAACTACACTAACTCATGATGTTTGATTGTCGGAACTGGCTTCAAGAGCCAAGTGGGTTTCTGAAGAGTTTTCAACCTTAAGCACTTGATGTACCTCCTTAGTTTTACCTTGATATTCCTCTAAAATCCCCCCCCCACGCTCTTGAGTGTTGACATCCAAGAACAACTGGATCCCGCTTGGTACCATTGGTCCATACAGTCATTGCAAATGTCAAGAAACCAGATTGATTGATGATTTAGAGCTATCGACTGTGGCAATTGCCGTGCATTACCGCAAGTTTGACCCGAGTGGACGTCACTTCCTAGATTTCTCCATACCAAGCCCTGATAGTCGCACCATGGTAACCAATTACATGTTTACTTGATCTCGTGCGTCTTTGATCTGCTCTAGGAAGACCGCACTTTGGTCGAGCTTCTAAGTTTGGAACAGTAGCTAACGTTACCCGGCGCATAGCTCATGAGCTTCTAGAAATCTTATCAATAGCTTCTGTGGTTGTTCATGTCGCCATTGTTGGAATACGGTATCATCACGATGACGTTGGCTTAAGACGCTAACTTTTAGGGTGTGGTGGATTTGTATAAATATCGATTCTTCCCCTCGAAAAGGTTGAAGTCTTATTGCTTATTCTAGCAGTCAATCGTTTCTAATTCACAACACACCCTTCTCTTTACAACACCTCTTCCCTTCACAACATCTCCTTTCCTCTACCCAAAAACACTGAGTCACGATGAAGCTCAACTTAACCCAGACAGCTGCCATCCTCGCATTCTGCGGAGTTGCTACCGCACAAAACTCCCAGAATGGCCAAGTTAATGGTCAAGTCAGTGGTCAAGGTAACATCGTAGCTCAAGGTGCTGCAAGAGCCAACGGCAACGGTGCCGGTGCTGCTGCAGGCGCTGATAGCAACATTGCTATCCTTCAAGGTATGTCATCATCTCTAGGAGTTTCCCTGAAAGGGTCTATCAAATGATGAATAATTTAACCTCGTCAGGTAACACCAACAACGGCGGTAACGTCCTCGTCAACCAAGGTAATGCTTCATACATTACTCAAATCGTCAACGCCTACGCTACCTATTTGCCCGCACCTACCACTATCACTCACCAGAACTCTGTCGTTACTGTAACAAAACCAGGATGGGTCACCATCAGTGCTTGCCCAACTGGCTGCACCATCATCAACAAGGTCGACACACCACCTACCGTGACCCCAGTTGGACCAGTCATCTCCAAGACAACAGGCCACGCTTCCCCTGTCGCGACCACATCTGTTAAACTCACAATTGTCCCCGTTATTTCAACTGTCAATAACACAGCAGTTCTTGTTTCCTCAACTGCCAAGATCACAATAGTCCCTGTTTCTTCAGTTGCCAAGACCACAATAGTTCCTGTTTCCTCAACGGTTCAAACCACTATTGCCAGAATCACAACAGGACCTGCTTCCTCTGTAGTTCCAGGTATCGTCTCCGTCGCCGTCCCTATCTTCAAAAACGGAACCACCACTGCCGCTACTGTCCCAGCTGTTGTACTTACCTCAGCTCGTGTCTCCAATGGAACCATTGTTGCTACGGCTGGTTCCCCTGCTCAGACTCAAGCTGGTCAATCTGGTCCTGCTGGTCAAGCAGGTCAATCTGGAGCTGGTCAATCTGGTCAATCTGCGCCAGGTCAATCTGCGCCAGGTCAATCTGCACCAGGTCAATCTGCACCAGGCCAATCTGCACCAGGTCAATCTGCACCAGGCCAATCTGCACCAGGCCAATCTGCACCAGGTCAATCTGCACCAGGTCAATCTGCACCAGGCCAATCTGCACCAGGTCAATCTGCACCAGGTCAATCTGGAACCGGTCAATCTGGTCAACCTGGAGTTGGTCAACCTGGCGCTGGTCAAGGCGGAGCTGGTCAAACTGGTCCCGCTGGTTCCGCAGGTCAAGCTGGTCAATCTGCGCCAGGTCAATCTGCACCAGGCCAATCTGCGCCAGGTCAATCTGCGCCAGGTCAATCTGGTCAACCTGGAGCTGGTCAACCTGGTCGACCTGGCTTTACTGGCCCCGCTGTATCAGGCACAACCTCATCTAATGGCTCCAGCACTAGCGGCCCAGTCACCTTCCAAGGTGCTGCTTCTGCCAACGGCGTCAGCGCTGCTGCAGCTCTCGCTGCCGTCGCTGCCATCGCCATGGCTTTGTAATTACTACCTTCGCAACCTTCTCGCAACAATATTCATATTGCGGGAGGGCTGTCTCTAATCATCAAGGTTGGGACAGGGGTAAGGAGTTCGGGGGTTTGGAATCTTTACTGGAGTTTGGGAAAAGGATCAAGGATACATACGTTGTTGTTATAATCTAATTATGGGTATTTAATCTGGGCTGGTTTTGGGGGGGGGGAGTTCCGGATATCCTGCTGTCTCTCGCAAGAAATAATAGCGGCACGGCAGTGATTTGGGGTATACAAAAGTTCGAAAGGGGGCTTGGGCTTTGGGAGGCAGTTTCTCTCGTCAAAGATCGGATGATCATTAGCCACGGATCATGTGGATTTTTGGTGCTATCATTTTCAGATCACTTAGTGATCCGCGAGTATCGATTTATATTGATGCGAGTGTCTTAATGCACGATCAGAACACTTTGAGAAATGACATTGGAGTTAGGGGAACATTCGCCATGGGGCTTGAGTATTGAAGTGGTCCGCGAGTATCGATTCGTATCGATGCGAGTGTCATGACACGATCAGATCATTTAGTGATCCGCGAGTATCGATTTATATTGATGCGAGTGTCTTAATGCACGATCAGAACACTTTGAGAAATGGCATTGGAGTTTGGGGAACATTCGCCACGGGGCTTGAGTATTGGGGGCGTCACGGCTTGGGAAAAATGTATAATTATTAATGGGAAGAAACTACGTCCATCAAGGGATCGAAAACGGGAAAAAATGGGGAAAAACGATAAAAACTCAACGAAAAAAAACCATCAACGCCGAGAGGAAAAGAAAGTACGTCCATCAGGATCGAAAAGGAAAAAATCGAAAAAATAAACAAAGCCGGGGAAAAAAACATAAAAAGGATGCATGAGCAATCGTTTCAGGGGGACTCATACCAAAAACAAGTGGAAAATAGATGAAGAAAATCACAAAAAAAAGGGGATGTTTATAAACAAAAACCATTCAAAAAAAAAGCTTTGTGTTTTAACATGAAGTGTTTGGGAGTGTGAAATGCTAATCTTAGGGGTGGCTGTTGAGTTTTGAGTCTAGCCTTTCAAGTGAAATCAACACTCCGCACTCTCTCGTCTGATCAACTAATCCCCGGAATATGGGCATCGTGACTGACATGTCAGTATGTCATGCATGATGCTTGCAGGGGTAATGGGTTAGGATCTGCAACTCGCGGATTAGAGAGAGGTAAGTCGGGTATGGGGGAGGGGCGTTTTGGTATGGGGTTCTAGTGTTTGTCTGTCTGGCGGTTTGTGGAAGGGCGTTTTTGGTGGAATTTCTATACAGGGGCCTCGTACAGGTTACATCATATGTATCGTATGTACATGTCGCACTCTCTCATCTGGACTCGTCTTCATAATACTGATATCATGGTTGACATGGATTTTGCCATGCCTGATGCTTGTAGGGGGATGAGTTAGGAGAGGTAAGCCGATGACTTGTGGAAAGGCGTCTCTGGTGGTGTTCTCGGCGGGATTCTCGGCGGCGTTAAAAGGACGTTCAAGATCGTTATCGACTGCTTTATCAATGGCGTTTCGGTAAAGGCGTTCCGGCAAAGGCGTTCCGGCAGAGGTGTTTGGGAATTGTATTCGAAGGGCAATATGCTCGGTCGAGCATGTCGCACTCTCTCGTCTAATAGACTAATCCCCGGAATCTGGTATCATTGGGGTATGGTACTTGCAGGGGTAAAGATTGGGATCTGTATATGTCTTGGGAGTATTGAGTGCTGGTAGTGATATGTCTGTATGTCACTCACCATACTCTGCTACAATACTCTAAAGCAACTATAGATTAGAGAGGGGTAAGTCGGGGGCATGGGGGCGTGATGGGAAGGCGTTAGGGTATCACTTGCAGGCTGGACAGCGACAGGATTCTCTCGGGGACGGGGCGTGAGGGAAACGAGTATTATCTCGTGAATTCCATTGCTGTTTAACGTATAATATTCATTGTATATACTTACTTTGGGATATGGGATTATGGGGGCTTCACTTGAGGGTAATGGGATAGGCGCTATGGTTGAAAATAGGGGCGATGGGGTCTTTCGGTTGGGTGGTAGGCGGTGTTGATGGGGGACTGGGGCGTTTTGGTATGGGAAGGGGAAGGGGCGTAACGGTTGAGGATTAGAGGGGGGATTAGATATAGGCGACTGTACCTAATTCAATACCGATACCTCAAAATTTTGACTGTGTTCGAGTGACTTTGATTCTGGCTATGTATAACGTTGAATATAGAATCTATTTCTATACTCTTTATGGTGCGAGGTGGGGTGCTGAAAGTTCTCGAGGCCATTTAGAGAGTATGTTGGAATAGATATGTACAAGTCAGAATAAAAATATCAGGTCCTCATAAAACATTTCAAATCGAAATACAATAAAATCAATCTTAACCAAAAACAAACAAAGAAGTTTCCCCCCATTTTCACAGCAACACCCCCTCTCATACTTCATCACCTTTACCCCGCAATTAGCAACCCCACCGAGCCCACAATAGTCTCACATCCACCTCTATCAAACGAGCGATATCTAAGCACCGCGTCTTGGGATAACTACGGAAGCACTATTTAATCTTCTCAATCAATCACATTAACTTCCATTACATACGTGATTCTTATCAAAAGTTTCAACACCACTGCTATCATCGTCTTATCTCAAACCATTCCACTATCGTCGTACACCTCGATAGCTGAGATATCCTTTAGGTAATCTGTTTGTGACAGGTCGATCCACCACTTCGCTATCTAAGTCCACATTTGTCTGGTATTTACTGTGCCTCTATTTTTGTGTTGACTGGCGTGTGTATATATTGATACATCCAGGGACTCCGTGATCGGCTTGATATTCTAAATTCAAAATTGAGATCGAGATTGAGATTTGAAGAGTGCTATATCTTTACTACGAGGGTTGATCGTCTGTTTATTATACGCCATCTTAAGATTATTTATCTCCTGATAAGATAAAACGAAGAACAATAGGCTGGAAATTATGGCACCCTCAGCGACTGAATCACATCTTCCTATTCAGAAGAAAACAGGGGATATTTCAACCGCAAAGGATGAGAAAGTCGAACATGTTCATGGTGGAGAGGATTTAACTCCTTTGGAGGCGATTAGTCATGGGGGTGTGGTTATGTCTGGTGAGATATGATGGATTTTCCTTGTGTCTAGGGTTTCATGGGAAAATGGGAGTAGTGGGCGTGGAAGTTGAGCGTCCTGTATTGTTGAGATGAGTTTTGGAGGATTGTGAAGCTAGATGATGAAGGGGGTAGAAGGCATGGGCGTTACTGCGTGGTCCTGTTTTGCAAGTGCAAGATAGAATCATTCTGTTGGATGGCTAGTTTCTGTCTGGCTTGAGTATGCGAAATATACGAGGATAATTATGTATATCCATCTTCGCTTACAAAAGCTCTACTGTGTTTTTTCCCTTCAAAATCACTCCCTCATTTATTAACAATATTGTTAGGTATTCCAGCCTTTTCCAATCATGCTGATCACCGTCGCCACATCCTCATCCACATGGCGGCTGTCTTCCGAGACTTCTCTCGTCGTGGCTTCACCGAAGGAATGGCAGGACACATCTCTGTCCGAGACCCAGAGTTTGAGAACTACATCTGGATGAACCCCCTCGGTCGACATTTCGGCCTGATGACTGCTGGTGATATGATATGTTTAGATTTAGAGAGTGGAAAAGTCGTAGGAGGAAATCAAGTATGAGCTTCCTTTCGCAAACAGTGAAGATGAACATGGAAAGATGTTGTCATTAACTTAGTCATAGTCTCGTCCTGCAAATGCCGCTGGGGTTTTGATCCATTCTGCAATTCATAAAGCACGTCCTGACGTACATGCTATTTGTCATGCACATACAAATGCTGGTCGAGCATGGTGAGTCTTTTGTTCAAAAATTTACCACATACAAGTATTAACAATACCAAGGTCCGTCTTCGGTCGACCCCTCGATATGCTCAATCAAGACATCTGTAACCTTCACAATAGCATCGCCGTCTATGCTTCCTACGGCGGCATCGTCTTTGCCTCTGAAGAAGGCGCCAACATTGCGCGAGCCCTCGGTCCCCACAACAAAGTAGCCATCCTCCTCAACCACGGCTTATTAAGCACCGGATCCACCGTCGACGAAGCGGGATTCCTCTTCGCGCTCTTAGATCGCGGATGCGAAATCCAATTAAAAGTTGAAGCGGCGGTGGGAGGAACCCGCGATGCGAATGGAGAGCTGAAGAAAGGAGTGTATGTGATTGAGGATGAGGAAGCGGCGTATAATTTCAAGATGGCGAGTGAGAAGAATGCGTTGTATGCGGAGATGCAACCGGATCTGGAATTTGAGATGGAGATGGCGGGGCCGGGGGTGGTCGAGAGGGGTGTTGAGAAGCAAATTGTGGATCATGGATTGTGAGGAGGTGAGGCCTGGAAGCGAGGAGGAACTTGGAAGCGAGATGTGGGATTCTTGGAGGTGCGAAATTGTGTGGTTACAGTAGTCGCTTCTCTGTCGGTGTTTGGAATTATTTACATCTCCCTACCCAGATTATCTCCTTTCCAATCTGAACGTGAAATCGTGTGGGAATTTATTACTTATTGTAAGGTTACAATTCCCCGCCCCTTTTCCTAAAGAAAACAAAAATAAGAAATGGCATGCCCCTTCACCCCAGAACCCGCAAGACATTTGTTTCTTCACCACTACCTACTACTCACTACCTGCAAAATCACAAAACAATCACTACATCACTACATCAACTCAACATGATAACAATACCAACCCCCAAATTATAACATTCACATCCGCTACTACGATATACGAGTGAAGACTTTTCCACACTCCTCAAATCCATGCCTTCCAATTTCTCCGCAAGCAAAACTCGTCGTTTCGCTATGCGTGCGTGTGTTATGTATTCATGTTATGGATTCATGAGGATTAACCATTTGATGATTCAAAATGAAGTATATATGTTACATACATACATACAATACACTAGTCTTTCTATCTTACACAGCTGTGTGTTAAGTATATATGTATGTATGTATGTATGTATGTATATTCCGAATTAATGTATAGTTATAAAATATATAAAATTGATTTATTCCATACCCAACTAAAAATTTGTCTATAATAAGAGAGTGTGATTGGATATAGTACTTACTTCATATTGCATAGCATATTGTATATTCTAGACATCTAATCTAAGATCCGAGAATTTTCATTATCCTCGGATCCTGGAAATTACCTAGCTAGGTATGTACTGCACTCTCCCTGTCTAGGTATCTCGAGGGTATGTAAGGTTAGATATCTTCCCCATGATTTCCCAAACGGAAAGGAAAGCATCTTTTCGGTCCGTTCACTCGAGATGATCTCGGTCTCGGTCTCGGGATATTGTGATCTTGAGATTTATTATGTTGTCACATGATTGGTGATGTGAAACTGGATTTGGATGCACCTTTGACTAGGTAGATAGATACTGTACGTACTTCGTATTTCCATTGCACCTAAAAGTTACATACCTCCCTAATCTTCGTTATACAAGAAACGATACGAAAAATACACTTCGTAAAAAGCGTCACACATACACACATATCTACATCGTACATCTTGTGCTTCATAAAAATCAAGGGGAAGGAGGCGAAACCCAATTCGGAGTATGAGAAGTATTCGCTCCGCTCCGTAAGCAAGGAGGATGGATTGGATGTCTGGATGTTTCTTTCCATATATCAGTTGATTAGTTGAGAGGGGGTGTTACCTGATATGGCATAGTCGCGGATGAAAGAACCGTTTTTGTCTTTGATTGAGATGATTTTCATCATGGACCAATGAGAAGCAGTAGTGAGGCTCCGGTACAACTTACCACGCTGGTGTAGGAACTGGGATCGAGGGTTTTTTCTTCTTTTGCTTGGAGGGTGTGGCTGATGGTGTGTGTGGTGGTGGTGGTGGTGGTGGTGGTGGTGGTGTTGTCTGTGTGTGTGTATGTGTGTACAGTGCTTGTACTCGGTATAGATAGGAGATTGTATTGTTGGTACGATGTATTGTCGAAAGAGTGATATGTATTGATGGTACGATGTAGGAGATACTAGGTAGGTAGATCGCTTCACGATAGGTCGTTGGATGTGATTCGTAACACTGTGGGATTTTATGAATGTTTTGGTCTTGATAGATCATTAGGTTTTCTGGGGAGCGATTTCGATCGAAGACATAGGTATGTCTATCCATAAGTGTCTATGCCAACCTTGGAATGGCTCATGCCCCTTGTCATGGTAATTTCTACACATGTCTTAACGGCGGTGATATGATTGATATCTTGGATAATATGGTGAGTGACTAAAGTATGAGATACCTGTCGACTACCTCCCTCCCTAGCTACCTAGCTACCTATCAAGACGAAAGACGGACGGACAGTGCCACAATGAACCGTTTATACTTGTCAATTCAATCCTCCCGTCTCTTCCTAGTATGGATATATTAGATTGAAATATTGATACCTACTAGATAGGTAGTAAGTCTAGACTAATAATTATGAATTTTAGCCGTGGGTGTGTAATAATGTATGTTTACTCGTATATGTATAAATAATGTAATAATGTGATAAATAATATAGTTACATGTAATCTGTACATTTACTTATATTCATCCCATTTACTGAAATGAACAGTCCAGACGGACAATCTGGACTTCAATTGCTCACCCGCAAAATAAGAAGGCTTCTATAAAGTTCTTCTATTCATATCCATTATATCCATATTCACATCTATTTCCATAATTAATCATCATAATCCCTTCAATCTGGATTCACCAGAATCCAAATCGTTTAGTTATTTAACTTTCGTCTTTCTATTTGTGGGGTTCGGGGAGTACCAAATCATAAATAATCCTGGTCTAAAGTTGTTTGTTCACTTGCAAACTCTAGAAGCAATTCTCTTTCTTTAATCCTCCAATCTTTAATCTCCAATCCACGCTGGGCACTTCTCACTTCGGACTTCTGACTTCTGACTTCTGACTTCTGACTTCTGACTTCTGACTTCTGACTTCTGACTTCTGACTTCGGACTTCTGACTTCTGACTTCTGACCTCTAACCTCTAACCTCTGACTTCTGACTTCTCACTTCTCACTGCTCACTTCTCACCACATCTTTTCTTTCGTGATAGCTTTTTGGTAATCGCTCTCAACCACCACCATCTTTTGTAAATCTTATCATCAATCGACCACCACCTTTCCTTCTCCAATTCTCTTCAAAACCGATCCTTTACATAATGATGCATATGTTTTGAATATGCGACGCATACATTGACCCGAAAATCAACAACTTGAGTTCTTGTAGTTCTCGAAGGAAGAGCTCAAGCTACTAGGCTTGCGCGGCAACCTTCGGAAAATAATTCGACGACTTTCTTGGATGATACGATACTCCTGATGAATTCGAAACATCGCAAAGAAATCAAATTGAAATTCTACGAGTCCAAAACTACACGATCGAGGAAATTGTGTGCGAGTGTAGCAAATCGTTCGATTGCGAGGCCGGATTCGGCTCAAATCAACAAGGCAGTTTCCCTGACCTATCCTCGACGACCAAACATATAACGGTCTGGAGATGAGGATTGGTATCAGGCTGCAACTTGGCCTGGTTGTCCTGGTGGCTGCTCTTGTTCCATTAATTGTGCTTGCTCTCGCTACTTGGTTCAACAATTATAGCTTTACAGTCGACGTTAAAGAAAATGCACTGAGTCTTACTGCATCACTCAAAGCCGCTTCAGTGGCCTCCGATCTCCTCCTAATCCAGGCCACATGCTCGACCATTGTCACTAGAATCCTTATCCAGCAGGCCATTCGCGACTTTTATAGTGGAGTACCCGAGTGGAATGAAGCAAGACAAGATGTACAAAGCGCTTTGGCTTCTGGTGGTCTATCTGCATTGCTTCAAGTAATCATATTCTCGCGGAATGAGACGGGTTCAGTCAATGGGATATTAAATGTCACGGCAAATGCATCCGGTAGGTCATCTTCTCTCACAAATATAACTCATACTAATCGCTTGGAGGTGTTGCAGATATTAAACTTCCCTATAATAACTCATTGAATCAGCCCGCTTTCCTAGGCGATGCTGATCAGGGATACCCAGCGGCTTTGTATCCGAATATCTCATATATCCCAACCACAGATCCCGACCCAAATGCTCCAGGAACGAATTTTACTGAGGTATACGCATTTGCCGATTACCCACTGAATAAAAGTGCTGCTCTTCTACTCGGACCTTTACAAATTAACAGCACCTATGCTTTAGTATCGCTGACCTTACCGATTGTCGAGAATTCGAATCCCGATTACGTTTTAGGTTATATGACTGTGGTAGCAGCCGCAACTTCGCTAATCGATGTCATTTATTCTCGGGAGGGCTTGGATAATACAGGAATAGTGTTGGTCGTGGGAACCAATCGACGAGAGAACCAGTTCTCGTACGTGTCGAGACCGGCTACAGCAACTTACGAGCCCGACCTCCATAATTTGACAAAAGCGAGTGTCAAATACGTTTTCCCTCCATATCCTCTTGAAGGACAAACTGATAGACATTCTGTCTACAATGCAAATTTGACTAAATATGGAACCTCGAATTTTAGCGAAGGCCAATATCCGGCTATTCTAGATGGGTTTGGACGACAGAATCCGAAAGTCAATAATGCCAGTAGTTATATCACAACTACAAATGAGCAAGGAGTAAAAGTGTCGGTAGGCTGGGCAAGACCACAAAGTGTACTGGTTGATTGGCTTTTGATAGTAGAACAAGCTCATTCTGAAGCTTGGGAACCCATTATCAAGCTTAGGAATATCTTACTTGCATGTGTTTTTGGTACATTTGGATTGATTCTTATTGTGGTAAGTTCTTTTATTATAATTTTTCTTCCCTCGCCGTGGTTTCCAATAGACAGTCCGGGCTTCAACCCGGTATCGAACAGCTGTTCAATCTTGATTTCAATTACATTCTGGTATTCTTCTAGATATTGGATTCAAGTTGAACTGCAAAGCTTGTATCTAGTCTGCTAGCTCGGACCATTGAGCATATATCCAATGCCTCTTGAAATTTGTCTCTCTTGGCGAATTGGATGTACTTTGTCCATTCAGAATTGCTAACAACGACAAGGTTATACCGATGGCTCATTTCAGTGTTCGACCAATCAGAAGACTAAGAGATGCCACGAAACAATCCATTCAGCCACCGGGTTACACGCCGCGTCAAAGTATAGACGATGATTTATATGGCGATGACGAGGTCGGCGAGGGCGATTCAAGCGGGTACAAGAAAACGGGATTTCTGGTCCGACTGAGAAAATTGACACAATCAGGGCGTCGTGTGTCCAAAGCAGAAAAATCAGAGGCCGATAGACGAAGAGATTTCAAAATTCCTGGAAAGGTACCTGATCGAAGACATTGGATTGAAGACGAACTCACAGATTTAACTTCGAAATTCAATGAAATGAGCGACGAATTGCTGCTGCAATACACGAGTCTCGAATCTAAAGTTGCCGAACGCACGGAACAACTTGAACATTCTAAAAAGGCGGCGGAGGCAGCAAATGAGAGCAAAACGTTATTCATTGCGAACATATCGCATGAATTGAAAACTCCATTGAACGGGATTCTGGGAATGTGTGCCGTATGCATGGGCGAGGATGATTTGCCAAGCATCAAACGCTCATTGAAGACGGTTTACAAATCTGGTGACCTTTTGTTAAACTTATTGAATGATCTTTTGACGTTCAGCAAGAACCAAATCGGTCAGCAATTGCATCTAGAAGAGAAAGAGTTCCGGCTGTCTGATGTAAAGGAGCAGATCAAGAACATATTCCGAAAGCAAGTGGACGAAGGCGGTATCACTTTTGGAGTTCACTTCTTGGGCACTGAAAGTACAGATGGAACTCAATTAGAGAACCCGACTGGAAAGCCTCTACCCGCACTAGGACCTAATGGTATTGGTAGATTGAAAGATATGTGTTTGTGGGGTGACCAGCACAGAATTCTCCAAATCATAATCAATCTAGTTAGCAACAGTCTCAAGTTTACACCACCAGGAGGAAAGGTAGAAGTCCGAATCAGATGTATGGGCGAAATAGAACAACAACTTGATGGTGTCACTAGCCGAAATTCTATGGGATCGAAGCAGAGCTCGCACAGGAGAAATGTTAGAACCCGCACGGGCTCTGGATCAAATGCTTCAGGGCATACTTCAACGCATGCATCGGGGCAAATCTCAAGGACAGCTTCGAATACCAAGCAAGCTGGTACTGCTCTAGTAATCAACCCTATGGATCCAAGAGCTCGTGTCCAATTAAATGAGAGATCGCCAACTCCGCCACCGAATAATGCTAGGACTCTATGGTTTTCAATAGAGGTTGAGGATACCGGACCTGGTATTCCCGAGCATCTACAGGAGCGAGTCTTCGAGCCTTTCGTACAGGCTGATCTAGGTTTAAATAGGAAATATGGAGGAACCGGGTTAGGATTAAGTATTTGCTCCCAGCTAGCAGGCCTTATGGGAGGTTCTATCTCTCTCGTTAGTACACTTGGAGAAGGTTCCACCTTTAATGTTCAGCTGCCATTGAAATTCGTCAAGGAGCGGGCACCAAGCACATCTAGTTCCGATGTTATTGGTTCTCGGCCCGCAAGCATGGTTTCGCAATCAGAACTCGAACGCCATACTCCACAGGGTTCCATTGATGCCACGGCTGCTGTAGGATCCCCTGGAAAAGGGAATAGCAGTGCAAGCTATTCAATAGATACTCAACCTCGATTGGTGGGACTTCGACAGCCATTTTTTACATCATCCCCTACACCTCCTCCACCTAAGGAGGATAATGCGAAATCTCAACTCGCCGCAATCGATCGCGCTGCCAAGGAGAAAGTAGGGGATAAGAAAATTCGAGTTCTGGTTGCCGAAGACAATCTTGTTAATCAAGAGGTGGTTCTTCGCATGCTTAAACTCGAAGACGTGTATGATGTAGTAGTAGCCAAGGATGGCCAGGAGGCATACGATAAAGTAAAGCAAAGCATGGAAGAGGGCACGTTCTTCAACTTGATCTTTATGGATATTCAAATGCCAAATCTGGATGGTCTGCAAAGTACGAGATTAATCAGAGAAATGGGCTATTCCGCACCCATCGTAGCACTAACCGCTTTTGCCGAGGAGAGTAATGTCAAAGAATGCTATGAGTCCGGAATGGATCATTTCCTAAGGTTTGTTCTCCGTATATTTACTTTCATTACAATCGGAAGACTAATCTATCATAGTAAACCTATTCGACGACCAGCTCTCAAGCAAGTTCTTAAGAAATTCGCCACTATCCCAGAGGAGATAGAAGACTCCTCCGTAACTCGAAAAAGCACACCAGAAAGAGAGCAAGCGTCGAAAAAACAACACAAAAATACATCCACATCAACATCCAGTCCAGCATCAAATTCTGAAGCTGACCTCATTAAAATGAATGGGACTCCCTCACCTCCCTCACCTTTCACCTCTACATGACCGCGTTACAACACAACACAACAGATAGAGCGCGTTTAATTTCCGCATTTTAACTTTCTTTTTTGTTTTCACTTCATTAGGATACCCAGCTTATTATACACGAAAAAAGCATTTTAATATTTATCGCGCAACTGGAATGACACGAATTTTCTTTATTCACTCGAGTCCTTCAGAATCGTATTTTCAAGGGGAAATTATTGGCTGTAGGTACAAAAAGTACTGATTAAAAGATATTGCATAATGGCGTTTGGGCGAATTGAAAGACCAGGAAACGAGACGATATAATAAAAGTTCACTGGCGGGGTTTTTCGATTGGGCTTACTTTTTCTTATCTTAAACTTTGTATTTTCGAAACAGTCTTCAACTGTTTAAGTCCGTTGGATGGAAGAGTGGGTGGACAAGCGAGTAGATGGGGAAAATGATTGAACATCTGGAGTTGGCAAGTTCGAACAGCGGCATGCATGGCAGAATAATGAAAGATGATAAGATGTGAAAGATCGGCATAGTGGTTCAAGGGGTTCACGATTGGATGGGGTACAGAAGGAGTTAGATGTTTTGATCAGAATGGGATTTCAGAGATGATAGGAGGGAGATTGATCGTGGTGGAATGGTTGAAAAGTGGATGTATGGAATAGTAGGAGGCAGGCAATCACATTGGCACGTTAGCGAGACGCGAAGAGAATGGAACGTAGATGCAAATAATCGCATGTCATCTCTCGTGTGCTTTTCGCCTCGCGAACTCTTGAATTTTGAATGGATTAGTGATTGCGTGAATAAATGAACGTGTGATGAACATGTATATGATAAGCGAGTGGAAGAAAGCGCGTCGCAAAGAAAACATACACGAATATGAATATAAACAAGAGACTCGTGGCAATAAAACGCGAGTAGTTTTGCGCATATCATAGGTACCTACCTACTTTCAGGTATTAATCAATCCCTTGAAGTCGAATCGATCAATCACAAAATAGAATTCAAAGCTCTTAGGTCGTGATACTTACTTACTGCCTGTCAAGTACTCAGTATGAACTCCGGGAGAATGTAGATCTGGTGAAGGAAAGGAAATTGATCATGCAGTATCCGGCTATATTATCATATGATTTAAGTAGTTGGATCGAATCGAATAGAATCGAATCAAGTTGATGTAGAATTGGGAAAGAATCAAATGTGATGTTAATGACATACACAGCAACAGCATAACAAGCAATTATTTCCAAACAAGCGCGTGGCTTTCGCGTTTGTGTTAAGGTTATTGCATCCATGCACGCGTTATTTGTTTTTGGGACGGGGGGGTGTTGTTTATTTGTTTGGGTTGTTCTGGGTCTGGGGAGGATGGAGATAGAGATAGGGAGGGAGCTCAGAGGGAAAGATAGGGAGAATACAATGCCGGTCCCCCAATCCCGATGTGTACAGAGCATGGAGTAAGCTACATACATATTCGACCCCTTGATACTCGCAACTCATCGGCTCGTCTATTGGGTTTTCGCTCGCTCGCTCGCTCGCCACTGTGATTGCTAATGAATGGCACTGGACTACAGTAGTAAGTAATCGGTAACTATGTGTCAATCTTACCTACGAGACGAGCAAGTTGCGTTTCCTCATTCAATTTTTTTTCGACTTTCGATTTTCGATTTCGATTTTGACTTTCGACTTTCGACTATTATAAGGTTAGACTCGCAGAAGAAAAATAAGTATGAGTAACACCTACCTACCTACCTACCTACCTATCTCTCCCTCCTCTCCACTCAACATTCAACTCCCAACTTTCCACCTTTCAAAACGGTATCTCTATCTGCATGCATGCATACATATTCTCTTGCTTCCAATCATCGTTTTTGAAACATACATACATATACATATACGTTGCATACAGAGTACACTACCTACCTACATACATAAGATACATCCTTACCCCTCTTTCTTTCTCTTTCCCCTGCACTAAACTTATGGTTAACAATTCTCCGCCAAGATCTGTCGCTAGCGAATCGATCGATTCCTTGTTCGTGTGCGGATGATCATGATCCAGAATATTCACATCCGTCCATCCATCCATACATACACAAAATAAGCATCGGAACTCACCCTCCTCCAATCCCTGTTTCCTTTCCTCTCCATCCCCGACATCCCCATCCCTGTTCCCTCGCATGTGCACCTGGGCGCACCCATCCATCCACTCAACGCGGCTATCGCGCTCCTCCTCGTGTTTTTCACGCGAGTATTTCGCGTTTAGTGTTTCCGAGTGGCGCTTTTTCTTTCGTGGATATCCCGGGGTGCGGGGAATCAGACTGCAGAATGAAAGGAATGGGTTTGATGTGCTTGTATAGTATACCCTGTGTGTCGGACGAGCAAGTGTGAGTCAGAGGTTAGTGCGATTGAGAGACGGGAAGGGGAAGATTCGATGCGAGGAATCGTTTTTTTTTTGGGCGGCATTTCGAGATGGGGAGGAGGGGAATGGAATATGATGGGTGGTGGTGGAGGATAGGTTGTGTGTTATAAGGAAAGGGGAGGGACTGAGGTTCTTTAATTTTTCTTTCGTAACTTTTGTGTTTGTTTTATTTGAACTGCGATTTGAGGTTACACACTCAATCGATTGATGTTGATGACGACGAGGGTTTTTTGTGATTGAGTGAGATTATATTACATTGTTGAGTTGCGAGTAGTGAATTGAGATTTGTTTATTCATTCATTTGGAATCTATATTCAGCTCACTTCGACTACTCAATCTCAATTAATCATTTCACAACTTTTACTCCTCATTTGTATCCTGCTCCAAAATTTCATCAAAGACGATATCTATTTATCAATATCAAGCAGGACTTGACTTCATACTCCCTCCAGTCCCTTTCCCAAGCGATATGCGCAAGTTATGGCTACCACCAACCCAACAATCAACCGCCTCTGGCGATCCCAGAATATCATCACCAATATTCTCTCCCACTTAGATACCTCCTCCCAATGTTCCCTCCGCCTTGTATCTCCTGAAATCTGCAGGCTAACAACCAGCGAGATCTTCATCCGAACCCGTATAACCTTCACTCCCACCTCACTCACTCGACCTTCTCGTTTAGAAGCTCTCTCTCGGATCGGGAAACATATCCAACACCTGATATTCTACATGCCTCACTCCAATGCTACATTCCTTCCCCCTCTCTTGAACCCCATTACTGGCCAGGAGGTCAACTTTCTGTATACACCACATACCAGCATAGCTCCTCACAACGAAAGACCCAGTAATCGACGTCCCAAGTATGGATGTCCTGAGCTAGGCGAGATATTAACTCAACAATATCCACCTCTCTTCCATGCCGCGACCAATATCCCCACATTCATTAAAGCGCTATCTCATCTGCCCAACCTGCGCCATCTGACAATCTCATGTCCAGATCAAGATCCCTCGCAGAGGTATAGAAGGGATATTGTAGATTATGCACTTATTAGTCTGCGAATTGCCATTGAGCGAGCACCGGTATTAAAGTTGGAGAAACTGTCCATCCACATCCATCCATCTGGACTGCAATACCTGCGTCATATGCCTGGATTTGGGTGCACGCCATCTGCAGGACGACGATGGAGACAAATAAGAAAGCTCAGTATCACGATGGATTCATGGGATTTCCAGAGCTTACTGCCTGGTCGCGATCATTTGAAAATTTTGGATGATTACATTCGGAACTTTGGGCCAAATTTAGAGAAAGTGGGTTTTGGATGGCATGGAAGGAAAGGTCCTTGTCCATATTCTCTATTCAGTGATCCATTGTTCGCGCCACCAAAAGAGTCGATCAAGTTATTTGGAGAAGTGACATCCCCGATGTCGCCATTACCAGCTGCTCCTCCAAGACCACCAATGGTATTCCCCAAATTGCGATATATGCAAGTGAGGAATGCCACAATGTCGGAACAGCAAGTCGCAGATTTCGTTTATGGACATCGACACACGGTGAAAGAATTCGATTTTGAAAATACCACGTTGATAAATGGTGGCACTTGGGAACGAGCATTGGCACCATTGACGTCGAGAAATTGTCGAAGCAGTGATGAATGGTTGCCTCAACCGAGCGGATCTGATGTTGATAGTTTGCAATATCAGAGTGGTGGTGAATTGTATGATATTGAAGAGGCACCGGAGGTCATTGATACTTTGTCTGGCGTAACATTGCCTGGTATGAAGGAGTCGTTGATAACAGGTACAAAGCTTAAGAGAAAGAGGTCGCATCATCGCAGACGGAGACGCAAGCATAGGCAAAAGGAAAATAATAATGAGAAGAATGATGAAGTTGATTCTGGTAAAGAGGTAAAACTAAAGATCTCGGCTCCAATACCGATTGCTTCGCCTCCAGTAGAGTTATTGCACCCAATGACTTTTGATCCCAATATACAAGGCGTTCAGCGTGATTTTGAGAAGGAGGATGCTCAACAGGAATTGATTGATGATCCTGATAAGAGGATAATGGTTTTGAGGAAGGCTAGAGAAGCTGTACTAAAGCAGCTTAGCAAAGAGTTCTGCAAGACTCAAGATAAAAAAGAACGGGTATTGACAGCCTGGCCGAAGCCTTTGCAACTAGGGGCCTCATGTTCTTCTCCAAAGAAGTCCAGAGGGTTTTTTGGTCATGAGAGTGGTACCGCATTGGTACCTTTGATGTTAAGCCGATGTTAGCCAACAGGATGAGGTTGGCATTTTGCGATTACCTTAACGATTGTATGTATGGATAACGAATTATGATTATGACTTTCAAAACTCATTTTCTCGATTGTGATCGCTGCCATTGAAGCCGCCCTGCTTATGAACGACGGTAAAGATGTACCTGGTATCGCATATTTTCCAAAGGAATTGAATATCGGAGAGTTTCAGGTAGTCTAAACCACTGAGAGTCCTCGGAGTGGACTTTGACCCAGTCAGGAACGCTCTCTTTCCCCCTTGACTTTTGCGTCTCAATCAAAAAATGGTCAAGTAAAAACTTCATTGGATATTTTTTCTCTTCTGTACCGACTGTGGTTTCTGAATATGACCCTGGACTATCCACAACTAGAAGAAGGGACCCTTTTGGAAGAACTGATGTCATCTTGAGTAAGAAAGCAGTCGTTTTGCTAATTGATGCCGTGTATAGCTCATTCAGGGTGAAGAATAACGTAACAAGAACGGGCTTTTTGCCAGACAGATCACCAAGCTCAGCTTGGCTCATGGCTAATACGTCATGTTTCAGAAATTTTGTAGTGAAATCTTCAGGCTTAACAAGAGCCGAGTTTGCTTCTTTAGCAGATGCGCTTGCATATTTGGATATTGGCGGCGGAGTTGTGATACCGGTGTGAAGTTTTTTGACAACATTTGCCCAGGATGCTGTATCTACAAGTAATAATTCGATTCTATCATTTGCATCAGATAAAGTAAGGGAAGTCATTGCATCATCAGCGGTTTGAGAAGTCGTTCCCGTGCCTGAAGTTTGAAATCCATGCTTTAAGTAGCCTCCGAATGCAACAACTTCGGCTGCGCCCCCACCGATAGATATAACTCGTGACGTTGACTTAGGAGGAGTTGTGGAGGAAGCAGCATCGGTCGTGGCCTCAGAGTCAACTTTCATTTGAGCGCTCTTATCACGTGGCAGTATTTCTCCGAAATGTTCTTGAAGGTCCAAAAGAATTGAAGCATAACATAATGACCTGCTGGGTGACCATCTTGCAGAATAAACATCGAGATATTCGTCGTTTCCAAATGCACGACTGAAATCTCTATCATATAAAGCTCCTTTGACGTCCTGCAGAAGCTGTTGAAAGTTATCGGAATCGATGACACCTGAATATGCGTCTCTGAAAACATTCAACAAGAGCTGTTGCAACTTTATAGGAAGAAGAGATTCTTTAGGTAGATCTTTCTCCTCTTCTTGGTTTGTCTTTCTTGGTTTTGGTTCGGCTTTTTTTGTGAATCCTGGGCCTTTCCATCCGGGTCGACCAGGAAGGTCTTTACCAACCACTTTTCCATAATCTTTGCCGAACTTTCCGTTTTTACCCATGATGAGAGATGATATTCAAAGGTATTTTTCTTTTGCGTAATACGAAGTGTTATATGTTATCGATCAGTTTGCTCAGTTGAGAAGAAATCTTCTGCGGTGCGAGATTCTCTTCGCTTGAGAAATTTCAGACTAGCGCCATATATGCATAGGCTCGGATAGGTACCCCAGAATTTATTTGCGATTCAAAATTGACAACCTATTTATGTTCGAAAGATATTCACTAGATAACGTCGCAATTCACGTTGATAAACAAATAGTCTTTGGGATTGGTGGAGAATGAAGAAAGTAGTCTTCTGTCTAACCAATTTTTCGTGTCGACTGCCCTCTTCTCCTTCATCAGGAATCCGTACCTAAGGGTTGTCTGTCCCCGGTGAGCCTTTTACGTTCACGTACGTACCGTAACAACCATTCTTCAAAGTTCCGATCAAGGTCGACAATTAGATAGGCCACCAAGACTATTCGTAAGTACGAATTTATTGTTGTTCTAAAAAAAAATCAAAAAAAATCAAGGTTGAAATGATGAATGATAAACAACCAAGTACTTGCCATGGTCAATTGAGACATTCTTAATCCGGTAGTGTTGATCCTGTAAGCTAAAACTGCTAATTGATCCTTCAACCTCCAAACTTTAATTCCACTCTCTAAAGATCCACCCACATCCTTCCTCATATGACTTCGATGATAATTATATAGACACTGCCAGTATGCCTGGCCTCGTTCGCAAACTTCTTATCTTTGCTGCCATCGATGGGCTGATTTTGCAACCAACAGCGCCAAAAGGTCAACGCCCCGCCCCCGCAACGAAGATCACATACAAAGATAAGCATATCGGGTCAGTATTGAGTGATTCGCGGGATGTGGAGGGGTTGCCTGCCAAAAGTTTCGAGGCATTTGGTATTGTCGGTATGTGTCTGCGATATCGAGCGTGGTATACATGTCTAATCGTATCTAGGTCTTTTAACGGTTTCCAAAACCTCCTTCCTGGTATCGATTACGAAAAGAGAGCAAGTCGCACAAATACAAGGGAAACCTATATATGTTATTACTGAAGTGGCTTTGACCCCATTGAGTTCCAAGAACGAGGCAGAGATCTCAATTGATAGTACGAAAGCGGGGTTATTGAAGAGTACTACTGAGGGGCAGCATGGCTTGGATGAGAGTGATAGCGAGGATGATGTCGTTAGCGATGAAGTTGAGGAAGATACAGCGGTACAAACACACAAAAGAACAAGCAGTGTGGCTGAAGATGTGATCTCGAAGAAAGGAGGATATGGAAGATTTGCACAAAAATGGTTCTCGAAGAAAGGATGGGCTGTGGACCAGAAGAAGAACCTGGGAATGAGCGTTGAGCCGTATTCTACAGTAGAACAAGATTCCAAGGCCACAGGTGTAATAGCTACAATTTCGGAATCCCCTGAAGGGGAACCTGATATCCCAACTCCCGATAAGGGCAAGGACACTGGGGAGATTGAAAGTCCTAAAGATATTAGCGACATCGCGGAGAGCATGCTGCCAAAACTACTACGGACATCACAGATATTGTTTGGGACCTCTAGGAGTTATTATTTCTCTTATGACCACGATATCACAAGAAGTTTGGCAAATAAGAGGAATACAAACTCTGAATTACCATTGCATAAGGAAGTTGATCCACTCTTCTTCTGGAATCGGCATCTTATGTTACCATTTATTGATGCTGGCCAGTCTTCTCTTGCCTTGCCTCTTATGCAGGGCTTTGTAGGACAGCGTGCATTTTCGATGGATAGCAATCCACCAAACCCTGTTGTAGGTTCAGACACTGGGAAGACTTCCATGGAGATGAATGATATTACAACAAGTAGTTCAGATGAACAAATTTTCACAGCACGTGCTGGCACAGAGAAGTCATATCTATTGACGTTAATATCTAGAAGGTCAATCAAACGTGCCGGGCTTAGATATTTACGTCGGGGCGTGGATGAGGACGGCAATACCGCCAATGGCGTGGAAACAGAGCAAATCTTGTCGGATTCTGTTTGGGGTCCTTCGAGTAAGACATATTCGTTCGTCCAGATACGTGGCAGTATTCCCATCTTCTTCTCCCAGTCACCTTACTCTTTCAAGCCTGTGCCTCAAGTTCACCACTCTACCGAAACAAATTATGAAGCTTTCAAGAAGCATTTTGATAATATAAGTGATCGCTACGGGGCCATTCAAGTGGCTTCCTTGGTGGAGAAACATGGAAACGAGGCCATAGTTGGCGGAGAGTACGAGAAATTGATGACTCTTCTTAACGTTTCCCGAGCTAGCGAGCTTAAAAAATCCATTGGATTTGAATGGTTTGATTTTCATGCTATTTGCAAAGGCATGAAGTTTGAAAATGTCAGCCTGCTCATGGAAATACTGGGCAAGAAGCTTGACTCGTTCTCGAACACTGTAGAAGTCGATGGGAAACTTGTATCGAAACAGAATGGCGTTTTAAGGACCAACTGTATGGATTGTCTGGATCGAACAAATGTTGTTCAAAGTGCGGTAGCAAAGCGAGCCCTTGAAATACAGTTAAAGAATGAGGGACTAGATATCACTCTACAAGTCGATCAAACTCAGCAATGGTTTAACACTTTGTGGGCCGACAATGGTGACGCCATTTCTAAGCAATATGCATCTACAGCAGCATTGAAGGGAGACTTTACTCGTACCAGAAAGCGGGATTACAAGGGAGCTATCACAGATATGGGGCTTTCTATCTCCAGATTTTACAGCGGGTGCGTCAACCTTTTGAATTAAAAACTTCAGATACTAATTGATTTTTAGTATTGTGAATGACTACTTCAGTCAAGCCGCCATTGATTTCTTGCTAGGAAATGTGAGCTATCTTGTGTTCGAAGATTTCGAGGCGAATATGATGAGTGGTGATCCTGGCGTTTCGATGCAAAAAATGAGGCAGCAAGCTATCGACGTTTCTCAGAAACTCGTCGTTGCTGACGATCGTGAAGAATTTATTGGAGGATGGACATTTCTCACTCCGCAAGTACCAAATACTATCAAATCGAGCCCTTTTGAGGAATCCGTTCTCCTATTGACAGATGCGGCATTGTATATGTGCCACTTTGATTGGAATATCGAGAAAGTATCATCTTTCGTGAGAGTGGACTTAAACCAGGTGACCGGTATCAAATTTGGAACATACATCACGAGTACTTTGTCACAAGCGCAGGCAGATGAGAAAAGGAATGTGGGCTTTGTGATCACTTATAAAGCTGGTTCAAACGATATTATTCGTGTGAACACAAGATCTATGGCTACGGAATTTCCTTCTTCGAAACTTTCTCCTGAAGACAAAACATCCACATCTACTACCAACTCGGTCGTTGCCCCAATTGCCGCCGGGTTTGCAAACCTAATTTCAGGTCTACAGAATCAAAGTATAGCGGAACCTAAAGATGCTGTGAAGGTTCTCGCATTCAAGGCGCTGCCCTCCAGATCTGCAGTGTCAGATGAAGGAGTTAGTGAGGCTGAGCAAGTGAAGAGTGTCTGTGGAGAGATTAGAAGAATGGTTGAGATTGTAAGTATAAGAGAGGCTGGAGAGGAGAGAAAGGACATTGTAGAGGAAGGTACTATCATTAGTTTGGCCGAGGCCAAGAAAAGCACGGGACTATTCGATGTGTTGGGACATCAGGTGAAGAAACTGGTTTGGGCTTAATGAAAGTGTATCGATGCTCATGTAAGTAATGTTGAGAGCAACAGAGACATTTTTTCTAAAGATTTACGAATGGACTTATTAGCAATTGGCAGGGAGGTTAGCGATTGTCCAGAACGGGGCTGTGGAATAAAATTCCACATTGAAACTTCAATCCCGTCAATTTCAATAGAGGTGGATGTGTAGATAGACCCGAGTATGTGGTATTGGCCAGAAAAGTAATTTTAATGAGGACTCTGTACATAATGCAAACGAAGATACTAGATATCCATGAATTGAAACTTTTTTGAGAAAAGACTCGCTCTGATACAAACTCCAAGAAGCTTCACGTCTCATCAACAACATCTTTACCCACGATATCGAGATACCAAGACAGCTGTTCTATAGAAAATTGGGTCTACAGCAATGATTTCTCATGAGCTAATCAAAATTAGCATTAGTACCGGGCCCAGAGCCCCCGATGGGAAATGTTGAACCCCACTACGGGAGCTCCCACCACACATCAAAAATCAGAATATTCTTTCCATCCCTCTGACCACCCCTCGTCTCTCTTACTCTTCTGTTCATTCGAACTTCCAAATAAAGCAGCAATTGAGGAACTCTTAGATCTCAGTCGCAACAGTTTCTCTGGAAGACCATAATATCTGCTAGCACGCATTTCCATTGCTTCACAGGAATTATGGCACAAGCTGGGGATCGAAGTTTTGGTGATCACGACCCCACCATAGCTACACATGAGGGACAGCTTGATGGGAAAAGTCTGAATGCAAATGAAGTTTATGCCGATGAATCTGGGAGGGCATATGATGACGAGGAAGTTAATATCGAGAGAATTGAGAAGGTTTATAGGTAAGGATAACCTATAACTTCCAAAACTATGACAAGTTTGTAGGTCATATATCCTGACATCATCTTGTAGGAAAATTGATCGCCGCATTATTCCAGGTGATTCACACAACACTCTTTTTGCAAACGGCCATTAATGAATATATAGCATTCTGGGTTTTGTATTTTCTCTGTTCGGCTATCAGATCTAATGTTGGTCTTGCTCAAACTATGAATGCTTCAGCGGGCCATGATCTCGCCCAAGTTTTGAACTTGACAGCCAAACAAACTTCCACGGCTCTAGCTTTATTCTATGTTGCCTATGTCGTCTTCGACTTACCTTCAAACCTGATCATGACAAAGCTGAGTCCAAGAGTTTGGATGAGTCGTATTGTTCTCGCGGTTGGTATTATTGGAGCTTGTTTTGCGGCTGTGAAGGCGGCTTGGAGTTTGATGTGAGTTTATTCCTTCTATCAAGTTTGATTTCGTTGCTAATACTTCTTAGGCTCCTTCGTTTCCTTCTTGGTGTAGTTACTGCGGGAATGTGGCCGGGAATGGCTTATTATCTTACGCTGTTTTATCCACCCTCAAGAACTGGAAAGCGTATTGGCATGTACTTTACTGCATCTCAGCTTTCTGCTGCTGTTGTAGGTCTTGTTTCCGCCGGTTTCCAGAAAATGGATGGGACCAGTGGACTTGTTGGTTTTCAATGGATGTTCCTGTTGTATGGACTTTGTGGTATTGTGCTTGGTATCTCACTTCTTTGGTGGTTGCCAGATCGTCCCCTTCCTCCTGGAGAAGAACGAGTCCCCACAGGTCTCGCAAGATGGCTTCCTTCTACTCCACCAGTATTGACTGGAGAAGATGCCGAGATTCATTATCAGGACCTGAGAAGAGTTTATCATCCAAGATCATGGGGCTGGAAAGATCTTGCTTACGTTTTGATTGACTGGCGTCTTTGGCCTCTTACTCTGATGTACTTCGGCGTTGTTGGCGTGGGTATTGGAACACAACTCTACGCTACCGTCATTATACAAGGAATCGACTCCTCCTTCTCGGGCATAACTCTTAGCTTGCTCACAGCACCCATTTGGATCGTAAGTAAAATGCACCAAGATTATGATATAGGGCTCGAAGCTGACAAACAATAGATGGATCTCATTGCAATTCTGATGGTCACTCCAATCTCTGACCGTTTCCACAAGTACCGAGCTTTCTTCTTCTCCGCCGCAGTACTCATTCAAATTGCCGGTCTACTTACCACCACCTTTGCCCCTGTCTCTCACCCCTGGGCACGCTACGGTGGTCTCCTTATGGTCGGATATGGACTTGGTCCCACAGTCCCTATCTGCATGACATGGACCAATGAGATCTTTCAACATCGCCACGGAGAAGTAGGCGTTGCCGCCGCATCAGCTCTTGTATCCGGTCTTGGCAATCTCGGAAGTATCACAACTACCTACGCACTCTATACCGGATGGCCCGAGGATGCCAAAGCAGGACCTCATCGCTACCGCAAGAGTAATCTCGTTATGATCGGTATTCTCTGTTTGAGTATTCTAAGCAGCGTCATTATGACTGTCCTTCTCAAGATCTTTGGCAACCCACGTAGCACCAAGATTCAAAGCAGCGGAAGCTCAGCCAGCGACGAATTTCAAGATGGTGCTGCCAAGCGTGAGCAGCAACAACGTGGATTTGCGAAGATGTGGGGGAGAAAATAGTTTCGCCCGCTCTGTTCTACTAGCATCTGGTATCCCTATTTTGGGATAGGAAGAGATCTTCAACAGTACAGGTTATGCTAGACTATTCTACCCCCGCATCGGTAGCTCAACCTTCCATCTCTACCACTCACACTTTACCTCGATCAACTCCGCCTCCACTATTCACACTCTCACACTACTACCCCTTTACACATCTCCCATCATTCTCCTTCCTCCCTACAAGGAGCATCTACTCTACCCGAATCTCCGATTTCCGATTCGATTTCCTTATCTGTTCCATCTTTAAACCACCTCATCAGATGTTTGTCTTTTTGTTTTTTTCCATCTCTTGTCTCTTGTTTCAGCGAATGATACCCCATTTCACAGCGTATGTTACGCTCATCATCTCGAATTTCGAACAATGGAAGTGCCGCTGCGCCACCATTGGGATAGGCGTATCGGGCTGGATTAACGGATGTACATACCGCGACAATGTTTTGCGCTATCGTGTGTTGTCGTCTTGTGGAAATTCCTGTGTTTTTTTGTTTTCTGTGTTTTTGTTCATGCATTTTGGCGGATGCGAATTTAGACGATATTAGAGGGGACGAGGGGATGTTTTATCTATCTAAATTTTGCAAAGAGAGAGAACGAAAAAGAAGGTTTGGAGAAGTTTATATTTTATATTCATCCTAGATCCAAGATGAAGACACGAAAGGATAGATAGTACAATACTATTAGAATGTATGTTATCCTGGAATAAATTCTCAATTGAATGCTTCTTTTGATCCATATCTACAATGAATGGTTTGTGAATTATTCCTCTTCATTTCACTTTACTTCATTTGACCTTACCGAAGCGGACTGGATAGCATCATGACCAAGTCGTTCTATCCAGACTTGAGTTACTGCCCCACTGTCCAACATTATCAAGTGCAGCTAGAGAGATGTTCAATGTAAATATTGAGTACGCTCATCTCTCACATATACAGAGAAAACTTTGACAGTCGGAGAATGTACAACCAAGGCCACAGTAACCTGGGATATCTACGAAGAATTATTTTCATGTTATTGGATTGTCACGGTATCATGTTGTTGAAAGTATTAACCATACTATGCATACGTATACGCATACGCCTGCATAATCACCCATCCAAGTATAATGCATCCGCCGCACCACCGATATCCTTCCCAAAAGTTACCTAGCAAAAGGGAGTAAAACTATAGGTACAACGCCAGCCAACCCAGTACGCTCTCACCGAACCGAACCGTAGCCGAACGCCATTCCGAATAGTTCATCACCGTCATCCATCCCATGTTCCTACAGATAGCCGACCAAAAATCCACAAGTACAGACAAGAAGCAGAAGAAAGCAAAACATACAGATGTGGTATTTAAATCACAAAAACAAAGAAAAAGAGTGAAAAGAAAAGAAAAGAAATCAAAAGCCGTTGCCATCGACTTAACCAATACGCCGGCCAATCTGCTTGCTAAACAAAAAATGCAAAGAGGTGTGAAAGGAAGAGTTGTTCAACAATCAATATCCATCGAAGCAGCCATATCTTCACTAACGCCACGTATAGGTGCTTTGTAATTCTGATCATCGAATTCATCATCAGCTTCATCATCATAGCCGTCGTAGTATTCCTCTTCAGGGTCTACTTGGTCGTCTTCATCCCACATGTTGACATCAGTATCATCGTCGCCATTTTGATCAATCATAAGATTATCTGCACGATCACCTAGCCAATATCTGGCGCGTTTATTTGCACCGGCGTCGTTGTACTCGGCTTCTCGGCCTGCAATGCCCTGACCTTGACTTGGACTATGGCTCATGACTGGAACAGCTCGAACGTAGAAATACGCGACTCTCTTCTTCTCTTTATTGAAGAAGAAGTAGTTGAGACTCCAAATAGATCCCAATTCACCGTCAAACGGTTCATCAGGAGGGGCCCAAGAATAAACTGTACAGTCCTTGAGAGTCATCTCCTTATCAATCAAAGCCCACATCTGTGGACACCAGGCTTGACTTGTAGCACCAGCAGATGAGGTTGTCTTATATGATGTCTGCGATGGCACATGAAGCGTCATACCCGAACTCGGTCTAAGATTATAAAGTGTCGAATCAATGGTATTGATAACAGTCTTCAAACTTCGTTCTTTGTGGAAATCGGCAGGTCTGAGATTGTGCGAGAAGTCATAGTCGGGATGACTTGCATTAAGTGTTGCAATGAGATACGCGAAAGTTCGACGACTCGATACCTGGCTCAAGGGTCCAAAAGGACTTGAACGTGAGAGATTTACGCCAGCTTCGGTGGGATCAAGAGGAGGCGACACAGAAGCCGATAGTTTGAGTAGAGATTCATATTGAGATTCTAATGAGTTCTCAATATTTTTGTAAAGTTTCTTGTCGGAGCCAGCAGCTTTGGTTGTATAGAGATCACAACCACCAATGACGTGGCAATCAGGTGTGTTGAAATTCAACGCACTTGTGATATTGTCGAAGTCGCGCAAAGGAAGGAACTTCATCTTGGCTGAGATGAGAGTTGAAATTGATTTAGATAAGTTCTTATCGTGGATAGTGGTGAAGGATAATTGAAGAAAGGCGGAATGACGACTCGCCGTGCTTTGAAGAAAGTGAGAAGTATGTGGCTACGGAGCCCGAGTATTCTGTGGAGATAAACAACCTTTCGGATGATTCTTCAGACTCGTTGAACTGAAAACCAGGTACTTAAAACCTCATATAATTATTTCTGGTGACGGTGTATTGTGTAGTATGAATGTGTTGTTAATGGTGTTGTTGAGAGTAGTGTTTAGGGGTGAAGTATGGACCAAACGTGTCGCTCTTTGTTCCGTTATCGGTGTGTTTGTAGGACCTGCGTGAACTAAGAAAGCAAGATTGATACTTCCTGCGCTGGCTGCGGAGGTAATATCAAGATGTTCTTTAGCTAGACTTTATGTCTAGCAGGTAATGGACATTTTAAATTTGTTAATGTAAGTAGTGTTGAGATGCGTAGTAATGGGATAGACGGTGTGTGGTGTGGTTGTTGATACCGAAGAAGATTCGGGGGGGAAGGGGTGAGCCGGATGATGTGTGTGGAGACACAAGTTGATAACCTTGATTGTGACCAGAACGATTGATAAGCTAGTCTCATTATGTATTAGCGTGATGAATAAACGATGTCGCACAAAGTGGATCATGAAGTTTGATCTGGTCTGGGATTCTGGGGAGATCAATATCTTACCTCTGTACTTTTATTACCTAACAACCAATAAATGATTCTCGTGCGTGAAGAATAGATTCATATCAATTCCGGAAGCTTGTTACACATTCAGAGGTTGAAAAGTATCGTGAATCATGTTCGGGTGACGGTCAATTTGAGGGTCATCTTCTCAAATCTGCATTGAAGAATCAAGCACGTTTGCAGCTTTCACTTCGTAAAGGGTTTTACCTGATGACATATAAATATCACGTAATCAAGAATTGCCTCTCAGGCAACTTGGTCACATGTTGAGCATTCTTCAAGAATCTCGACTCTCTACACGTTAGCAACAAACAGCATGGTCAATCTGTGAGACATGAATGGCTACATGAGTAGTATCATGGTGAGCATGGATGACGACCTGGCTTACGAGCCAAGTAGTAGTGCACCTCAAGTGCAGTAGACAAGCTCGAGACAAGTCGAGAGGAAAAAGCGGAATAATGCCAAGCAATAGTCACTACTATTAACATTCAGAGGGGTCAAAACTAAGAAATAATCCAATAACTCAGTGCATTCAATTCCACACCCAACTTACGCAAACGCCATTTCGTAGTTCATACCTAACCTACGATTCCTCCTGGGTATCTTACCATTCATTAAACACCCTAACAAGAAAACCAGTACCATTCACATGAATTCCCAACTCCGAGTCGGCAGTTGTAAAAGGGGTGTTAAGCAAGACCAATCTCCCTAAGTCCGCTTATCATCTCTTCTTGGGCCTAGAGAGAGGAACCATCACCTAGTTAGCAAACAAACCCATCACTAGAAATCATGCACAACGCTTGAAATTGCTGGAAAGTGGTATATGATATTTTCGCGCCAGACTCCATCCACCCATATATTTCTGTAATACATGTGTAAAAGCACCGATTCACATAAGCTTGGTAATCTCTTCGTCGACCTGGAATTGCGGAATTTCAATCAGCATGAAAGAAATTCGAGTTTGAATAATGTTGTTCCCCAAAAGGTTGTAGAATGAAAGAATGCCCAGAATAATCACTACGACCCAAATTGATGTTCACCACTCACCTCCGTATCTTCAATTGAGTCTTGCGCTGATATCACCCTAAGCACGTTCTTCTTACTACTCTCCTGCATTTCGCCCGCTAGCAATAACTCATCCAATATGAAGTAGGCTTTTTGAAAGTTAAAAATAATGTCCTGCCTCCAGATTAGTATACATGCCACGTTCCATCTTGAGACGCAAGATTTACCAGCTCGCAAACATTTCCGTAGTATTTATCCATCTGCTCAACATAGCGGTGAACAATTTCCAGAGTGATAAGTTCGTTATCTGTCGAAGCACAACCTGCGATGAAGAAGAGAGAAGCGTATCGTCGATAAACTATCTTCGAATCTGCCATTGATGTGATCAGCATGGAGCTCAAGATATGGTTTTGTAGAACCAATCTGACCTTTGTACTCTAAGAAATTGCACATTCTCGTTCTACGTGCCAGCACAAGTTGAGAGACATCTTTGATGATCTTCGCCTTCTCTTTTGGTGATAATGTTGTAAACCACTTTGCGAGTCTCTGTGGACAGTTAGAGTATGTTTCGAGCTGCTTCTCATCCAGAGAAAGGAGAAGTACATACGACTTTACCCTGCCGCGATAACAAGATGAGATAGCTGCATGATATTAGCTTCATTCAATTATCTGCATATCATCTTTTCAAATGTTTACTTACTGAATGGCCATGATTATGGTTGTTTTTCGAGAAGATTGATATCTCAGCCTTGAGGGTGTCGTGTCTGGGCAAAAGGAGGAGCCTTGTTAATTGTTTGCAGGGGTGTGAGTAAAGTTCGGGGAATCTCCGCGCTTGCAACAAAAGCTTACAAAGAATGATGGAGGGGCAGATAAGTAAACGATTAGTGAGCGAGTACCGACAAACACTTGTGACAGTATTGATAGAATAATATAATTTTCCTTTTTATCCTTTATTATCTTGTACATCTCTCTTCGGTCCTATTCACTCTTTTCCCTAAACCTTTAGATTTCTTTTCCCTATATTATGATATATCTTATTCCGTGCAATTAGAATTGTATTATATCTGTGTTCTTCTCAGTCAATCCAAAGGAATTCTCATCCCACTTTCCCGTCAAATTCGATATAATCATGACTAGATTAATACTTTCCACGTCGTACGTTTTTCTCGACCCATCTCTCAAAAAAGCAATTGACTGACTGAGTATTTAGAAACATCATGGTCGGAGGTCCTTCCATCATTAGAAAACCCGGCGCGGACCGGTCAAATCTTGAACTTACAAATTCCCTACGGAGCAATTTTCTAGCTGCGCAGCAAGACTATTCACCCTCACCTTCATATGCAAATGGAGTCAATGGACACGATGAATCCGATGACGAGAATAGATCACCGAGCCGACCTCCAGTTTCCGTTTGGACAACTAGACAAGACAATGACTTTTATATCCCCACCATAGACTGGTCTCTATCCGGGCTTGCAGAAGAGCCCGAGAATTATGAAATTACTGTTAAGCTATTCTATATGGCCAATACAGATGTGAAGTCAAGGTCAAAATATACAAAAGATGCTCTAAATCTGGTGATGAAAGAATTAGGTGTCGATTCAATTGATCTCCTAATCGTTTCATTTCCTGGAATGTCCTTTGACGGCGACTGCGAATGGGAAGCAGACAAGAAGAACTCGGAACAAGGAAATGAAGCCGAAGAACTTGGAACCTGGCCTATATTGGAAGAACTATATGAGCAAGGAATTGTAAAGAAATTAGGGTTGGCCGAATTTGGCACAGCGAAACTTGCTAAGTTTCTAGAGAACGTCAGAGTACGACCGCAAGTCGATCAGATAAATGTGAAAGATTGTTGCAGAGTTCCACAGCCTTTGCTCAAGATCGCCAAACAAGAGAACATCGAACTTTATACTCACAATGATTGCACCGACATTTTGCCAAGTGGAACATTGCGGGAGCTTTTGGGACAAGGAGTTAGAGGCGCTGGTGTACTGTCAGAATCTAAGAGGGGAATTGATGGTATGAAGGGTGACTTGAAGCCGGAATGGGTGGTCAAATATACCGCAATTGTCCGGGATCGTGGCGTGATAGAAAATAAGGGATATTTCGCTTCGGCAGAATTAAGAGAGTGAACATTAAAGCACAATTAGGGGTTTGAATTTTGGCGCAATGGCGAATTGCGGTTTTCTGCTTGAATAGCGTGTTGAAAATAACGGGAACGACTTGAAGTAACAAGATTACCTGGTCGGCAAATTGTAGTGTTTGGAGAGCTGGTGGATGACGAAGACAAGTACATGGATATATAGAAATCCTAATACAAACATTGGACATATTATAGAATCAAAAGTAGATTGTAAATTCTCAACCTAACATGCTCCTTTTTCTCCCTCTCATTCTCACATCTTCTAACTTCTTCAAAACCACTTGTGCTCCCTTGTAACTTGTTCCGTACGCATTCAAAACCTCTCTGAACAATCCCTCCGCCCGTGGATGTGTACTTCCAAATGCTCTCTCTAACACATATAAGTCGACAGCTCGATCCTCCTCTGCTGTAGTCTGGCTCGCCAGCCCAAAATCAATTATAACAATCTCCCCTTCCAATTCCTTCCCGTTGTTTATCTCCTCCCCTTCAACTGGTATTGGTCGCAACATCAAATTACTCGTCGTCAAATCTCCATGTACAACCCCAACTCCATGCATCCTTCCCACCGCCCGTCCAATCCTCCTCATAAGGTCCACCGCATCTTCACTTCCCTCTTCCTCCCCAGTAACCTCCTTATTCCCTTCCTTCTGCTTCCTCCGTTCTAGCCACTCATTCAATCTAATCCTGACCACCTCCCCCGCAATCCACTCGGCCATTATACATCCCCTTCCCTCATCCACCGCATACACAGCTGGCACCACAACGCCCTCCCTCCTACACTTGACCAGCACTCTCGCTTCTGCCAATATCCTGGCTTTCGTCAAGCGCTGATCAAGAATCGGATGGCGATACGGTTTCGACGGGCGCCATTTGAGTGCGCAGGGTAGAGACGGCAGTAAGTATGTGGATTTGTAGAGGAGAGCTTCGGCACCTTGAGTGATGAGCGAGGGTGGGGTGGAAGAGGGGTATGTGAAGAGATGGGGGAGAGACGGAGGCGGGGAGATTTCTGGTTTGCCGGTTTCCATGGTTGGCGACGGTATCGTTTGTCTTTTTATAATATTGAACTGGACTGGATTGAAGTGATGTGAAGTGATGTGAGGTAATCTGTGCCGATCTTGAAACTTTCCTATCAAAGTCGCAGAAGAATTGTCGTTGTGTATTAGTGGATTTGACTCAGAGATGTGGATTTTTCTCTACTGCAGGTCATGGTGCTTTACATGAATTTACTGTATGTACCTACCCCACGCGTGGTGAATTAATGGTTCAATTGGCCAACAATGGGACGAAAGGTTGGAAAAACTCTCCACTTCTTGATTGTGTTGCATTGTCACATTTTCCTTTTTCTTATTGCATATCAATCATCAATCGGAATAGTATCACAAAATATCATACAGACAGAGCCCTAATTGTCCGATATCCCGATCTATTACACACACCTTGGACCTTGGACCTTAGACCTTACACTTTACCTAGGTAGTTCCTCCCAGTTCCCAACAGAACGAGAACTTACTTACTCACTCACTCACTCACTCACTCACTCACTCACTCACTCACTCACTCACTCACTCACTTACATCGGCTCACACCACCACGCAAGGATCCTTCCCTAGGTTCTCTCCGTTAACTTGCAAAAATTCAAAGGCCGCATGTGATGATTCTGCAAGTACAAGGGTTCATTTTCCCACCATCTATTGGTTTTTGGATCGTTTGGATCTATCGGTTTCCATACATGTGCGGAAGTGAGTAGTAAGTGGTACGGAGGGGAAAATACTACCTAGGTAAGGTACGCAGGACCAAGTATTCCTCTTTTCTTTTTGCCTCTCTTGATTATCCTAGATATCCGGCTAAGGGAGGTTACTTCATGATTCACCCATCTCACATCTATTCATCACATCTTTGTTACCTTAACATCCTTCTTCTTCATCTCAACCTCTCTATCAATCTAGATCGAATGCGACAATACTTATCTCAAAATTTGAATATGTGCACAACTCACTCTACCACCTTATTACCATCATCATCATCATCTTCATCATCTTCAGCCACCCCAGCAAAATGTCCCTCAATCCATTGATCCAATCCCTCCCACCAATGTCCCCCCTCCAATCTAGTCTGCCCACTTCCCTTCTCCTCACCTGTGCCGCGACGGCCGTTTCCCTTCCTCTTCTTGTCCAAACCCTCCTCACCCACCTCTCAGCCTACAATACCGCACCTCAAGACCTAACCACCTATCTCTCTGTGCTTGAATCCAGTGTTCAAGAAAACGCCTCTTACGACCATGATATCAGCAGAATCTCCAAACTCGAAGATAAACTTCGCTTGGCGGGCATGGTACGCGAAATCCAAAGATGCGGCGATGATTTGAGAGAACTTTTGAATAATATGGTTAGTAAAGAAGATCACAAGAGGTTGAAACTCGGATCTCGGATATTATGGGGAACGACCCGTCGGGATCTCGAAGAGCGAGTGCGCAAATTGGATTTACTGCGCATGCGTTTCCTCGTCGTGTATCTGGGAATGGTGGCTGCGAAAACGGAAGTCGTATTGAAAGAGAAAGAAAAGGAAAAAGAGAGAGAAAAGGAAGATGCGGATAAAATCTTCGGCTCTCCTATTCGGAGTAGGACGCTTCCGAGTAATTTGAGCGAGAATCTCAAACGTACACCGCCGCTCAGGAGGATTACGAGTAATGCCATAGGACATAATGAGGGTACGGGAAGTCCACAGAGGAGTGGGTGGTTAGGAGTTGTGAGTGAGTTACAAAGCAGTCCATTGATGCATAAGAGGAGGGCATCAGTGGAACAGAGTTCTTCGATCGGAAGTCCGAGAAGTGAAAAGTTTGCTCATTTTCCTTAAGGGGATTGACTCGGGTTCTCAGGAATCACTGAATCAGTTATCTCAAAAGAGAATCACTGGATGTTCCACTTGGGATTGACTATTGATTGGGAAGACGGAGGAAGCCAGAGGCTTTGAGTATCGTTGCACATACATGATACATTACGAATCTAAGTCGCTGCACCAATGCCCTTGTGAGGGGCAGTATGATTCGGGAGACGACTTTGGACAATGCTTTTAGGACGAAATTTTACGAAATATACGGTAGATACAGTACTACGACGCCACGAAAATGACACGAAATGAAAATGAAACGACAAACAGACGCAATCAGAAACAGAAAACAGAGAACACAACACGAATTCACTTTTTTTATGGATATAATGAAAGCATGCATCATCATGAACTTGGAGCAGCATTTAACGAAATCTACGAATGTCGGGGAGAGAAATTGAAAGGAGAGAAGGTGCGGTAGAGAGGGGGAATGTGGCTTGATGATGGAAGAGAACGGTCTGGAAGGCGAGAAATTGGGATGGGATGGGATGGAATAGGATGGGAGGGTGCGGACAGAATACTGTTGTTCTTCAGGATATATCCCTTTTTATGGATGGTCGGCGCATTTCATTTTTGTTTTGTTTTGTTTCGTTTTGGAGACATTATGATGTGATATGAAAGGGTAGTTGATTTTGGATATTAGATTTGAGGTCTTTAATATTGGATATCGAGATTGGATGGAGGATAGAAGAGAGGAGAATGCTAGGACTACTCAGGAGCTCTCTAGCTAACGTGGAATCGAAATGGAATTTTGATGGAGGCAGCTTACCTAGGTAGTAGTATTAAATATGGAAATCAGAGATTACAACTTGTCACAAGATAAAAGATAAGATGAGATGAGATGAGATATGTTAATCTTAGAGTCAGCATACAACTAACAAGCAAGTAGGTAAATACATCTCGATACCCTTATACTTACTTACTTTTCAAATTGAAACAAAGCTCTCTCGTCTTATTTCCGTATTACTTAAGATTATTAGTCGAGCATGCGTTGAATTGAATATTTATCTACATATATCTATCTATGTAGGTATATCATCTCACTGCACAGAACGAACACTATCTGAATACCTACCTACGTAGGTAAAAATGTATATATACATATATAAATCCTAGAAATAAGACCCTTTCTTGCCTCGCATCACCTACCTACAATATGTTTCTTAAAGATAATCTACCTAGATATATATTTAGGTATGTAGTGATATCACATACGAATTTGGGTTTTCCCTATTTTCTCTATTGATTATATATCCATGGATACCTATATGGTTTATCAGATTGGATTGGATTGGATTAGATGGGATGGGATTATATTGGGTATACTATGATTATATTACAATATCTACGATATGTAATGTATTGTATGTACTATATTAGGTATATATCCAATACCTCCTACCTATATTTTCCGCAAGAACCAACCGACCCACTCAACAGCATCAATCGATCTTGTCAATCAATATTCAACGTTCAATTAACATTCAACGATCAGATGAGATATAGAGACAATGCAGTACAACACACGAAATCCAATATAAGATTCAAGAAATAGAAACCCACACATTCCTCATCTCGCATTCATCACCTACACACACACAGTGCGAAGAAGGCAAACATTCATTTTATTTCGTAAGCCGGCATACCATACCATATCGACTTCTACTGATGCAATCATTCGCAAGTGTTCGCTAATACAACCTCCTATCTGCGATATTTCCATTTTCGATTCCCATTCATCGCTTCATTCCAAGGCCCATTCATTCATTCGCCTCAAACACTCAGTTTATAAGTAAATAAGTAAAACCTTTTTTAAATCTCAAAAATCTCTCCCACGCCCTCACCACCCGCACTCCTATTCTCCACTAGATCCAATCGCCAACCTTCCCAATTCCTCAACGCCCGCTTAACCTCCTTAACCCTCTCAATCCTCTTCATCGCCTCCTCCTGCTGTGCCTTCCTGAAAGCTTCCTCGTCGAATTCAAGGAATTCATCATCATCCAACAATTTATCATCCTCATCCGCCCCTGCATGCCCATGTCCTACCGGTGCCGTACCTCCCGTAATAGCATTAAAACCACTCGTCAAATAATCACCGATCCCCATTCCTTGCGGACCTCCACTCTTTCTCGCATGAGGACTTCCACTTCCACCTAAATCCACATCTGTAAATCTTGCGCCAGGACTCGTAAGTCCATCGTCTCCTTCACCCTGTAATTCGATTCTTCGATCTCTCCATACGCCTCTTCTCAATTCATGAACTTCCGCCTCTAAATCCCTGACTTTCTTTTCCAAGCGCTGTCTCTCTTCGTTTTCCAATTCATCAACCCCCTCATCATCGATGCCTTGCGCATCTCGTTTCTTCAATCTTTCCCTTTCTTCCTTGAGACGTGAATTTTCATTCTCGACAGTAGCGAATCGAGCTCGGAGGTCTGACGCTTCTTTTTCTACTCTCTCATGTTCCTTCTTCTGAGCTTGTGATCGGGCATCATGCTCTTTGTGAAGCGTCGTGAGCGTAGATACTTTCTTCTCAAGTGCCTCGACCTTCTTCTGAAGTTCATCACTGTGTGCCTTGGCCTCCTCCGTTTCTCTCTCCAATGTGCGTAATTTAGTCTCTGCAGATATACGTTCGCTACCTTCCTTGACAGCTTTCTCAGTCGTTCGTTCAAGATTCTTCTTCAGATCTCCCAATTCCCGTTGCGCATTTGCTGCCGACTTTTCACTCCTTGCCAATTTTCCTTCCAGAGCGGTGATTTGTTCTTTTTCCGCAGATGATCCAGATGCGATACGATCAAGCTGCGCTCTAAGATTTGAAATCTCAATTTCCATTGATTCGATCGTCGAGGATTTGGAACGAAGCTCGGCTTCCAATTCCGATGGTGCTGGCACCGATGTTGAAGGCGAAGATACATGTTTGCGGGTGGAAGAAACCTGAAGCTGTGTGTTTTGTCGTTGGAGGGCTGCGATCTCAGATTTCTGCAATATTCAATTAGCCCAAATTGAATTGTGCGCTATGGTCCAGAGCTTACCAATTTCTCAACTTCCTCTGAAGTCTCATTTTCAGTACCCTTTCCTCCTTTGGCAGATTCTCCCTCTGCCTCTCTCAAATCCTCCAATTCTTCCTCTGCCTTCTTCCACCTCTTCTCTGCATCTACCGCCTCTTTACTCAATTTTTTATTCTCTTTCTCCAAATCCTCGATTCTTAAAGCTTGCTTCCTATAAATATCCGGCGCCGTATCACCACTGGGACTAAAAGCAATTTCCGGTGAGAGAGGTCCCGACGCTTGTCTAAAGGACGATGACCTCATCTTAGATTGTACTGATAAGGAGGGCGATCTTCCATGTCTCGAGGCTGAATTGAGTTCCGCTACCTTCTCTTCCTCACCCTTACTCTTCGAAACTTCTGCCGGATTTTCCCCTTTCTTTTCATCCTCGACTGTTATCTCTTCATGAGCGACTGACGTTTCGGCGTGGGCCTCGAGTGGTATTTCAGTCGAAGCTTCGGATGGTACTGCAGCAGTTGTCTCGTGGGTCTCTTCGCTCTTCGTTTCTTCACTCTTCGCCTCCTCACTCTTCGAAGCTTCAGCTACTGCGCCCGCCTTCTCTTCTTTCTTCCCCCCTGCCTTCTTCGCCTTTTTCTTTTTCATTTCCTCAACCTAAATGCCACTCATCAGTAAGTAATCATGCTCACCATCTCCCCCGATCATTCCCCCAAACTCCCAACGCTGCAACAACCCACTCCTTCATCCCCCATACAAAGTAGAACAACATACCCTCTTCTTAGCCGCAGCCAGCTTTTCAGCCTTGGCCTTTTCCTCCGCGTCCGCCATGTTCAATTATTTCCGTATCGTATTGAATTCCTCGTTATCCAATGATGAAGATGCAGTTTCCGAATATCTTCACTCGTTGATCAAGTGCGCAGCGTCAACAATCGTCAATGTTTAATGCTTAGTATTGAAAATCAAAGGTGTTCAAAGTGAATGGAATGAATGTAGATATGTTCAGACCAGCTTGCAATATTGTCCCTCCGTAACCTTCACATGCCATGGATCGCGCTAAGTTTAGCTCCCGCTTTACCGACAAGGATACGCAAATGAACCACTGAATATGAACCGATACCTAGGTAGGTAGATAGCGTATGCCCAGGTCGCCCTAGGCCTTGTTTCCAAGCTGTTTCCTTTATCAGTTGATCATCAATTTCCCATCTTATTATCATCTCATTCACCTTTTTCTTGCCATCTCCATCTCATTTGCCCTGTTTCCTGGTTATCATCATTCGATTGTTTTGGTAGATTCGGATTCTCTTCTCCTATTTCCATTTGTATGGCTTTACAATTCTTATAATACAATTAATACAATTGACGTTACACAGCCATTTATCCAAATAACTATCTATCTATCCTATCATCCATCCATCACAATATCTTTGGGTACAACCAACATTCGCTCACAACCAACGATGACTTCATCCTCTTCTCCCTCCCCCAATCCAAATCACAATCCCAATCTTTCCCTCCATTTGACAGATTTATCACTTACCCCCCTCATTTCAACTTCCTCCTCTTCCCACCCCTCCCACTCCAACTCCCACGCCAAACCACCTCAATTTCAATCCCTCACAACTTTAACATCCACCGCTCTCTCTGCATACAATGCCTCGCTACATCTCAACCTCGGATCTCCGCAACGAATAATTGTTGAATCCGCTTCATCGGGTCCCATCCTTCTCCATTCCTTTATTTCTTCTACATCTTCTACCCCCCATTCCACCTCCAGTACCCGCCATCGCAGCCGATCTACACATACCAATGCACACGACACTCGAATGAATGGATCAGAAAACCTGAATGGGGTGTCGAACAATCGAAGTTTAGAAATTCTGTCTGCAGCCCGAGAGGAAATGCGACCGTTAAGTGGCACGACTGAGGGAAGCCATTCTGAGCAAGAGCGCCATGATGTAAGGGATGAGGGGGCCCAGGCTCCATTATTAGTGGGAACGATTGTAGCGAGAACAGCGGAGCATGTAAGGGAGGCGAGGAAAGCGGCACATAGAATTGAGATTGTCGCGCATGGGTTTCAACGAGAGCTCACGAAAGATACTAAAGTGAAGACGATGGGCGAGGATGAGAGCATGGCTGGAGAGGGTTGAGTCATTTGGAGAAGTGAAGTAAATGCCTTGGACGGATACGAGGATTATTGAACATACACTAGCAAGGGAAGGCTGCTTTCACAATGCATATCGAGGAAGACAAAACCGTTTGGCTGGAGGTCAACATTCTTATAAAAGCAAATTGGGAGTTGGTTAGATATCATGTAGATGCGAAAAGAGGGGTATCTTAGGAGACTGTCATGAAGAGAAGGAGCTTGGACCACAAGTAGCTCTGGAAAAGCCCAAAGCAACACAGATGCACATTGTAAACATTAATGGTTCGTTCATAAATCATTTGCTTATTTTCATAGTCTATTTGGCGAACTACACCCAGGACTTGCATTATTCATAAAATGCCCCAAAACCAATCGCGAAATTATTTCCAGAAATTTAGATAAGTTGCTTGAAAGCTCTGTTGAGAGGAGAGCGGATGTTTGGAACGTCCTTCCAGAAATCAACAGTGGCGACGGCGCGCTTGGAGATACCTTCTGGGGTGAATTCGAACTTCTAAAATGGGGGTTAGCACAATTCATTGGTTCCAAATCTACATGAAGAATAGAACATACCTTGTAAACATCCTTGTAAGCACCGGAGGCACCAAATCTGTTGAGACCAAATTGCTCGTGGGTATAACGTTCCCAGCCCATAGTTGACATAACTTCAACGGACAAAGATGGGATACCGTCTGGCAAGACACTGAGTCTGTATTCTTGGGGTTGAGCATCGAAAACCTCGAAACAAGGGATTGAGACGACACGTGCGGTGAGGTTGTGCTTCTCCTTGAGGTACTTGACAGCATCAACACAGATACCGACCTCGGAACCGGTGGAAACGAGGGTGATATCAGCCTTCTCAGCGTTGTGCACAACGTAACCACCCTTGATAGCGTTACCAATGGTAGAGTTCTCGAGTTGAGGAAGGTTTTGACGGGAAAGTGCGATGATGGAAGGAGTGGTCTTAGAGGTCAAGGCAATGTAATAAGCTGCGCTGGTCTCGTTTCCATCGGCTGGGCGCCAAACCATGCAGTTAGGCAGAGCACGGAAATGAGCCAAAGTCTCAATAGGTTGATGGGTTGGTCCATCCTCACCAAGACCAATGGAGTCGTGGGTAGCAACCCAGATAACACGTTGTTGGGACAAAGCAGAGAGACGGATTGCACCAGCGGCGTATGAAACGAAGTTAAGGAAAGTTCCTCCGTATGGGATGACAGTTCCGTATGCAGCCAAACCGTTCATGACAGCACCCATGGCGTGCTCACGTACACCATATCTGATGTATCGTCCGGACCAGTCACCAAGACCGGTAGCAGGTGGTTGGAAATCAACGGCCTCCTTCCATCTGGTCAAGTTGGAGCCAGTCAAATCGGCGGAACCACCAACAAGTTCTGGGATAGCTTCGTGAATCTTTTGGAGGACGATCTCGGACAACTTTCTTGAAGCGACTGCATCATCTGATGGGGAGTATGTTGGGAGGTTCTTCTCCCATCCTTCTGGGAGCTCTCCAGTCAAGCGGCGCTTGAGATCGGCAGCCTCCGAGGAGTACTTTTCGGTGTACTTCTCGAGCAATTGGTTCCATTCTTGCTCCAAGGCGGCACCGTGGGATGCACGCTTGTTGCAGATATCGTAAACTTCTTGTGGAACAACGAAAGATTGTTCGGGGTCGAAACCGAATTTCTCCTTAAGTTGCTTAATATCATCAGCCTTAAGAGGGGATCCGTGGACACCGTGGGTGCCTTGTTGCTTGGAACCGAAACCAATGATGGTTCTGAGCTTGATCATGGAAGGCTTGTCCTTAACGGCTTGGCACTTCTTGATAGCAGCCTCCATGGCTTCCAAATCGTTGTCACCGTCGGTGACAGTCTCGACGTGCCATCCATATGACTCAAATCTCTTGACGACATCTTCAGTGAAGGCAACATTGGTGTCACCATCAATGGAAATGTGGTTGTCATCGTAGATAGCAATGAGGTTGCCTAATTGCAAGTGACCAGCCATTGAAGCGGCTTCACTGGCAATACCCTCCATCAAACATCCGTCACCGAGGAAACAGTATGTGTAGTTGTTGATAAGCTCGAATCCGGGCTTGTTGAACTCACCAGCTGCGTGGTGTTGTGCGATGGCAAGACCAACAGCGTTGGCAATACCTTGACCGAGAGGGCCAGTGGTGACCTCAACACCATCGGTATCGGCGGATTCTGGGTGACCTGGAGTGCGACTATCTATCGACTGGAGAGGAAGCAAATTAGCTAAAAGTCAGGAATTTCAGATCATCAGACTACTCACTCTGAAAGCTTTGATGTCATCCATGGACAACTTGTAACCGTAAAGGTGGAGAAGAGCATATTGGAGCATGCATGCATGTCCGTTACTGTAATTTTCGGACAATTAGCTTTTGAATCATAAATTTTGGTACTAGATTTCTTTGAGAGTAACAGAAATGTGAGAGCCAAGGCGTGCTGTAACTAATATTCCCAAGTAATATGATAGTTGTAGACCTCCAAATAAAACTTTGCGTTCTCGAATGCAATGCAGAAGGATACATCTTGTGTCAAAGGACATTGATGCGCAAAGGCTCAATTATAGTAATAAATGGAAATGACTCACGAAAGAACAAATCTATCGCGGTTAACCCAGCTTGAGTTTTTTGGGTTGAAGTTCATGATCTTGTTGAAAAGAACGTGGGCAACTGGTGCCATTCCCCTAATATCTCATCAGCAAACGTATCTTTTTTGTGCCAACTTTGTAAAACTCACATAGGGGCTCCGGGATGACCGGAGTTGGATTTGAATGTAGCATCGGCCTTGAAGAGAAGATATCAGTACATGTTTTGAAGGTGTTGACGTTGATGTGTTCTTTTGAAAGAAGCTTTGAATTTCCGATCGCGGGGCAAATTCCCAGGGAAAGGGAAAGGGAAAGGTAGCGCCAACTTACAGCAAGAACACGAATAGTGTTGATAGCAAGCTTGTCAACGTCTGTGAAACCCATGATTGCTATTCTATGAAAATGAAAAATAACTTTTGGGTGTAATGAGGATTGTAGAGATCTTTGACAAAAAGGTTGTTGAGAAAGAAGAGATGAGAGAGGGAGAGAGTTGGAAAGAAGTGTAGAAGTGTAAAGTAAAAAGGAGGGGCGGACCCAAACGTTATTGAATGTATTTGGCTGGCTCTGTTTTTCTATGGTGGGGTGGAATTGGGAATTTGCGTCACAGAAACAGAATGCTCGGTGAAGGGGTCCACTTTATTGTGGTTTTGCGTTGAATGGATGTCAATACATGTGTGTTATTCAGCAAAAGCAAAAGAATATCCCAGATGGGAGTAATGAGTGTCGACGGAGAAATTATTGACTTTTTCTATGGAGTACATAGAACGATATCTACCAAGGTACTTACTTGGCTTGGGTCGGTAGGTGCTAGGTATGCTCTTCATTTCGTTCATTCATGAAGAGTTTGTCATGTTTGTTGGCTGGATGTATAGGTAGGTAAACTTGAGAGGATTGTATTGACACCAGTTGCACGTCGAAATATATGAAATGGTAATGGGAGTGGTAATGGGAGTGGCAATGGAATGAGAATAGCAAGAACATGAGAATGACCAAAGAACGGCGACGCAATGGGAATAGCAACAGAATGGCAATAGGATTCGGACCCATCTAGCTACGGAAAATGGTCCCTCCCATCTTTCTCTTTCTCTTTCTCTTTCTCTTTCTCTTTCTCTTTCTCTCTCTTTCTCTTTCTCTTTCTCTTTCTCTTTCTCTTTCTCTTCTCTTTCTCTTTCTCTTTCTCTTTCTCTTTCTCCCTCATCCCTCAAACTCTGACACACACATATCAATTGGCTCCGAATGGCTATCACCAGAGATCCATCATCAACAAACTTACTTCCACGGCTATAAAAGTCTAATTTGGCCGGCTCTTTCGACCAGGCCAGGTAAGCTCCCGATGCTTTTAGTCTAGAAGTTATTCTTGCATGAACGATTATATATCAATACATGGTCCCGAGATATTCTTAGCTACACCAGCAAGTGACTTGCAAAATCTCTGGAGACTTTAAGATGAAAATATCATGATACTTACGTTTAACCATCTCCCTTCATCAGTTTTAAGAAGGCATGATTCGGAGGGCCAAGACATCAAGCATTATTTGGTTTGACCCGTTCCTGGATCCGTTTGCTAGGAACATTACTCCGGAAAGATACCAACCTACAAAACGTTACACCAACACTTACTATCACTTACTTTCTACTTAGTATCAACACTCGGGACATATAAGCCAACATTTAGAAGTGTTGTGTTTTGTTGCACGTTGCTACCCCGAGTTGCAGAAGGTCCATAGTCTAGTGTATACATCAACCCACTTCTGAACCTTTCACTCTTTTGATTGATTGATATATATAAGGTTCTCTCAGAGAATCTAATCGACCGTTTTCTAAATCGCGCATAATAACTATCATTAAAATATTATACACATGTTAACTTTATAACTACTAAAGCTATAAGTAATCCAATACATAATTTCGATTTGACAGATCGAAACAATTCAAATTTACCTTTTGATTTATTCTCTAGCCCTCCTATAACCCCAAATAATAATAATATCGATTTGATAATTTTATTACTACTAATACCAATTTTCAATATCTCTTAATCTTTATTTCGATTTTCTATAAATAATATTAAAGAATGTATTGGATATAAATTACATAATAATTAAAATATGAAATATCTTGATTAAAATATTTATAATTATAGAAGTCGCTAAATTATTATATCTTTCATTCATTATGAATATTATAGATATACTATATTACAAATATAGTTTTTATAGTTAACTAAAACATATATATTACATAAACAACTCAAACTTTTTTAATTATATTTGTACTAACAAAATTTGGAATTTCAAAATAAAAGAACTTATATTAAATAGACAATTAATCAAAGTATTATTTTATACTATTTATAATTCATTATTATAAAATTAAATAATTAATTATTACAATAAACTATTAAAAAAGGATTAATATTTACATTAATCAAATATGATTTAGAAAATAATCGTTTAAATCCTCCTGGTGAAGCTATTAAAAATCATGTGATCGAACGCTTCGAGGGTCAATGCACACGCTAGACTAGAAGGTCCAGTGGAATGTTGATTGGTCTTTTAATGCCTTCTGACCTAGCCAATCCGAGGTTAATCAGTCATTCTTCTTATCGATAATGGTCTATCAAGCCTCGACTTCTCAGAACATCAAGACTGTACCCATTATTCTAAGTCACCTAGGATGAGGGTTGAACACGAGTGTCTGCAATCACAAGCTGTATGATTGTCGAACTGGCGTGTGAATATTGAAAATAGCTTGGATGTTCGAAATATCCGGTTTATCGAATCTAGATTGTGATATTCGATCTTGATGTTTCGTTTCTTCCCCTCCACCACCAGCAAGTCTATCTTCACGAGCATTGGGATTTCCAAGAACCATTGAACCCTGAATTTTGAGAAGATATGAGATCTCCAATCAAGTGGACGAATTGGGCCTACGAGATTGATCACCTGGCATCATTTGAACCTCGCGGAGTTATCAATTTCCTGCATGTCTCCAGCAAGCATATGCTGTGACATCTCTGCAGCCTACGGCTCAGATATCCGATTGGGAAGATCGTACAAGACAAACGAATCACGGTACAGCAAGTAGTAATACCCACGACTCTCCTCATTCATGTCAAAGTATCCATCAATACTTCATCTTTGGAACCATAGGCCACATGTATGGAGTAAATGAAAATAGTCATAGCACAGCATCATGATATGAATGTCCTCGAGGCTTGAGATAGCATCCTGCAAACAAATGTGCTACGGTATCTCATCTGATTGATCTCCAAAACCATGGCTTGCTTACTGTATCCCTTGGAAAATTCAAGATTCGTATGATAATGCTATCAACGGCATTGCGTTTGCAGTTCTTGCACCACCAAGCAAAGCACGTTGTTTCATCTCCACCACCATCTTAAGTCCTGTCGAAGGTTCGGAGGTTCGCAATCAAAAAGTTTCGCTGGGATCAAGGTTTATCGCTTAGGACTCAGACATCATGCAAACGCGAGAGATTATTATCATTGGGTATATAAAGTACATACAGGTGAAGCATATGATAGATGCGGATAGTAACATAAACTCCTCATGGCAGAGTGTGCCTCCAAACCGACCGAGAGCCAGTCTTATCCGTCTTTTACAATCCAACAACCATGCTCCTAGTCGCCAACGCCGGAAATCACACCCGAATGAAACAATCACAACCTATTCCTTGGATTGCGGCCCACTCTCCTCCTGATCAAAGCAAAATGCAGAGACGTCGAAAAGTAACGGATCCATACTTTCCACCTTGGATTCATCCCAGCCCCTGAGATTGGATTGCTCAAAATCTTTCGGTAAGCACGATACCGAACGTTCGGGATCGGTCTTCCCTTTACGCATTCGATCCAACTCCGACTTGACGCCCGAATACTCCACTTGCAGTGACTCATATGACCGCGAAAGTTCACTGTGACGACCTTCAAGCTCCTCCAATCGTTGCTCGAGTTCACGCATGTGTTTCTCTTTCCTATCCCTGAAAGCTCGTTGAGAAGCTCGGTTTTGGGCTCGGCGACGCTGTGTGGAATCAGTATCATGTTCTTTCGGTAGATAGGTCAACCACTTACCGAATGCACGTGTGAAGCAACCACTTTGTCGTTTCCACCCTTTCTCCTTCGGCGATCATGATCCTCGTAAATGCCTTCGATATCTAACTCCACTGGTATCAATCCCACCGGTACACCGTTTGGTTGATACTGTATGGGAAATGATGGATATGCCATATATGTGTTTCCTCCGTATACGTGGTCGTTTCCATATACATGATCAAAAGTCTGTGAAAGCATGAGGGTCTGAAAAGAAGTGATGGGTAGAGTTTGAACATACATTGCTGTTAAGTGGTGAGCTTGCTGAAGACTCGCTCGAGGTGTCATATAAATTCATGTCTCCGTGCATTAGATATTGATCGGTAGAACCGTCATGATGAAGAAAGTGGCCGCTTGCCATGTCGAAATATGTCGTATTATTGAGAAGTGAGATAGTGATACTGTGAGGGAGCACTTGATCTTTATGAGATGGAAAGGGGTTGAAGTCTGACTTGTATATTGCGAGGCTATGATGATCAAATGATATCTGTCAAGTATAATCGGAGGGGGTCTCAGTAACTTTAAATCTTACATCTTCTCTCTTCAGGATTTAGTTCGGGCAAAGATATTCCACGCCCATTCCGAGTGGGGACCGAATATTGCAAAATGAACAAGCCCTATCACTGTCGCGGAATCAAACAATTCCAACTCGCATACCGCTGTTAAACATAGACAATACCGCTTGAGGCAAGTGACCTAACCAATGATAGACAGCAAAAGACTCAAAGGAAGCGGTAACCACTTTTCGCCGGGACATGGGATGGGTACAATACTTTGCATGCAAATTACTAGGGATACATGACCTCTGCAATTAATCTCTGTCCACGATCCTGACCTCCACAACTCGCTTCCACCAGTCACCGATTGCAAATCCTTCTTGTATTTCATGTGGTAGGGTAGGGGTTCACAGCAAGGTGGCACTGCGCATTAAGGTTACGGACAAGCATGGCCTTGTGGGGGTCTTTCCATCCACTCACAACGCTTCTGGGACAGCGCTTCTTCATTACCTAAACTTCCTCACCAAAATTGGGAGTGCTTACTTTATGAGCAGTCAGTGTGCCCCCGGTCGCTCGTCTTGCTGACATTACAATCTCATCGCTCGGTAAAGATCGCTAGCTCGCGTTAGCGCGTACATCCTGGATTCCTCGTTCTGCTTTATTGCTGTTTTCATCCTCGTGTCCCTCGTACTTTCCATGCAGGCTGACTGCCAAGAACCGTTCCTCGGACTTACGCTGGTGTGTGTATATTATTGGATTTTCTTTTCTTCTTCTTCTTTGGAGGTAGAGAAGACGAGTTTGGCCCGGTGTCGTGGTGGCTGCGGAGTGATGAAATAAATGGGTAGATTAACCTTATCCAAGCGAGTTGTAGATACGGTAGATCCATGTTATGTTTGCCCGTTATTTTGGCAATGCAGATAGATAACAGTACCTAAGTAACATAGGAACGTTACTCTCCCATGCATTCGAATATTCCAGACATGTTGGTCGCATCGTGACATAGTATTCTATTCGTAACATCACTAGTCCATAGTAGTCTCCATACTCCAACCTGCCATATCAAGAGCGTCTCTAACTCTACCACAACACAACACAACGACCCCAACCCACAGTCACCCCATAAGAACAAACCCATCTCGATATCTCCCCAAACCAACCCTCCAAAAATTGCGGCTTACAATAGAGTTCCACGACGCTCGCGCCGCCATTACCAAACACAGCCTAGCCCTAACATTAAAATAACGTCTGTAGGATTCTTACCAGCTCGCTAGTACACGAGACCCCTGCGCAGTGCGCGCGCCCAAGCAAGAGAAGAAGAAGAACCCCCACTCTGCAGATCTCACCATCTCATCCCATCCCATCCCATCCCATCCCATCCCATCTCATCTCCAGCTCGGGAAAATTCCCAACTCCCTTTATAGTTACCGTAGGATTTTTTTCACCAGCTTCAAACGTCAGCATCTAAATAATTTCGCAAGACATCCATTTTTTATTTTTTGTTGCTTGTTACTTGTGGCCACTGCAGCGGGAAGGATTTAGAATCTACAAATGTACGATCCGATTCTTTTCCCTATCGGAATTAGCGCCGTGGTGGTTGAACAATCGAAGTCCTTGAATATTTGCCTCATTCGCTTGATTCTAGAAAATCCTAAAAGACGTCGTAGATAGCATCATTCATGATATATTCTCATATATTTCATACACTCAGAGATACAAGTAGAGAGTGTATGGGATTTAAGCTTATCTGCTCATAGAACCTTCATTTTCTCGGGATAATTCGATGACGAGATGGCGGAATTCTTGCTTTGAGCTATTCGGTGGATGTTTCGAGGTGTGTGTTACTGAAATGAGGCTGAGATATCTAGAGTTTAATGTTGCACTGAGGGTTTGGGAATGCATGCATAAGATGGGTTGAATACCGAGGATATCGAATGGGTACCTTGGGGAAGTTGGAATGCCATTATGGGAAATCGTAATTATTCTGTCACGATCGAAAGGATCCCCTACTTTTGGTGTTCGTATCGATATCTACACCCTCACCCTACGCCCATTTCCATCTCTATCCCCGTTACGTTTCACAACGACACATATCATTGAATTTGCATCCTCGGATCTTCACACCACATGCCAAGTCCCCATTCATGAGCTCATCCATCGAGAGCGCCCAAAAGATTATCCCAATCCCATTCCTTCCCATCAGTCTCGAATCCCCATCCCAGGGGGAAGAAAACGTGGAAATCCTGCGCCCCCAATGTTTGTCCCACATTAAACTTCTGACTGTGTCACATAATGCTCCTCGTAAAGTCTCTAGCACATCGAGAGAGAAAATCCTGATCTCCTAGTCTCCATATGGCATATTTTCGATTTCTCTCTGTTGGAGAAGAGCTGAGCTATGGGGCTCGCAGACTCAGCAGACCAGGAACTTTTCACCTCATCACATCTTATTCCCGAACTCTTCCCAATCCAGTAGTTTGGAATACAAAGATACTCGTATAGCAAAGATATAATATATTACCCGGAAACATTCAACCATACCCAGGCCCTTAACGCTAGCACCGGTACATACACATCATGCTGGCAGTGAAGTATTAGCGTCAAGGGTCCAATCCGTACGTATCCACTAGGAAACCAAACGTGCAGAAACCTTCGCGTGCACAAACCGAAAATGGTAATCTTACCATTGGCTCGAGTACTGGGTAGAGTAGGTATCTGGAAATAGGGTGACACGATACTATCCATGTATGTAACCCTAGCGATGGTTGACATGGCATGAGGAAAAAGCTTTTTCTTTCCAAATGTTGTGTGCATCCTAAGGTGGTGTCCGTTTGGGGAAAAAAAGGGGAGAAGGCGGGGTATACGTATTTGCAATTCCGCCCGCTGATTCGAGCTAATTCCCTCGTTAGATTTCAGTAGCGTGATGTATTTAATGCATCTCTCATAGAATTGGGAAAGGAGAAGCCAAGAAAAGTATTTTTATTGAAGCACTAGAACTGGTTTTCATAATGATTATTTCCGTATCACGAACTCTCCCCATGATTTTCCTCTTGGGTATCTTGGCACATATCTAACAATGATACCTGTACCATCAGTCCATCCAAAAATAAGAATCCGAGAAACTTCTGTATACATACTAGTTCCAAGCCCTTCTGCAGATGAAGATGCAGCAGGATAACGATCTCTTATCATCTTCCTTGTCCCACCAGTGACACGACACATTTGCCATTCTCGTCCCGCTTACATACACGAATCTTACATGTGTCAAAATAAGTATCAAGACTGGTCGAATATGCACCGCCATGTACCTTGCCCAAACGAGAAGTCCGCTCAAGCCCCATAGTAGAGATGGACTTCCATTTGTGAAGCGGAGATGCTCAGATGACATATACATGGGCTTACTTATACATGACATGGACATTTGGAAGAAGAGGGGTAAGGGAGGTGTGTAGTTGTAGGTATATTGCATGGGAGTTTTATATACTCGAGTAACAAGCATTCTAATTATTAACCTTATTTGTTTTAGATGTGATCACCATAATTTCTCTCTGCTTACTTTGTATTATTGGTTCTCCAAAGACTGGCAGGCAGCCTCGTCTTTTACTGATGTTTGCAAACAGCCTTCACGGGAAAAAGCGTATCTGGGACTGCTTACGATTTCAATCTTAATATGAAGGCAGTACTTTTGAAGTCAGCAAAACTTCCACTCAAAAACTTAAAAACATTGTTTAACGAACCGAGGAATCCACGCTGGCGAGGCTGGTTACTTTAGACATTTGAGATCGGTTACAATGTCTCTTTATTCCATCTACTGGATCATTCTTTCGAACCGTCATGTTTATGTCCAACAAAGAGTGCTTCGATCATGGAATCTATTGATACTGCCCGTGAGCTCTTTCTAAAGAATCACCTTCAAGTTTGTACACTGATAAAGATTAGGGAAAGAGGATAACTTTTCCGGGAACCAGTGGAACTCATTCTCATTGCAAGAGGGTGCGCTTTCGCTCTCGCACTCAGACGTTTCTAGCATCTGTAAATTGGCCCGGACTTCTGGAATACGCAGCAACGAAGTGAAACTCAGACACCCGACCACCAATTGCATTTTACTTCCGGACATTGATCTCGGCTACAACCATATGGTGCGCATTATCGAATTTACTGACAAAGTTCGATGGGTAGCGCGCGTTTAAATGCCTCGTCTAGGAAAATCGACTTACGATGAGGCCGCAGTCAAAAGACAAACGAGTTGTGAGCTCAATGCAATATCCTTTGTGCGACAACAGTCAAGCATAATAACTCCTGAAGTCCATGCTTTCAAGATGAGTAACGATAGCATTGTGAGAGTACCGTTCATCTTGATGGACTGTTTAGAGGGTAATGTTGGGATGGATGTGGGTATGGAGATACTGCGAGAGTATATGCAAACTTGTTTGCACGGAATGGCAAAAATACACGTAAATGATGGTATTAAGTTTTGGATAATCCATTGACATATATCCTTCTAGGTTGAAGTATCCGCAGTGCAGTTACCCAAGATTAGAACAATCATCTCCATCAATGAGGACGGCACGTATGGGTAAGGCCCCATCCCAGGAATAGGTGGTCCATTTGATACGGCAACCGCATTCTATACAGCTTGGGCATCCAGTGTTGAATTTCGCATGTCAGAAGATAGATTGCGAGCAGCATCCGGTCCATATGCTGCTGAAATCATCCCCAGAGTAGTATTGTTTCCAGCAGCCGTCAGCAAAATAGCCAGCAAACTTTCCGTCCGTGATAACGGCCCCTTTCCCCTTTGTCACGGTGATTTTGGTCGCAAAAACATTATTGTTGACGCCAAATACAGGATTGTTGGCTGAATTGATTGGGAAATGGCTTTTGCTGGACCTTGGGAGATATTTGGAGACTTCCCTTTAACTCTCTCGGGGACCCGCCTGCTATGAACGCACCTTTTAACTATGATGGAAATGGGTTACACATAATTCCTGTATTGATTCAAAAATTTCACCGACCAGGCTGAATATATTGTCGCTGTAAAGCAGGTAGAGAGTCAAAGTAATCATGACCATAAATATTCTCTTTCAGAAGCCCTGAGCGATACACAAAGGCAACAAATAGCTACTGCTTTAAGGCTCTATAGTGATGGAAAGGTTGCGTTTTACGCTAAGTTGATAGATAAATTTGCTTGATAGACTTCGATATCTTGAGCGCGAACTGGAGAGCAATTCGAGCGCAAGATATAATTAGATATCAAAAGTAAAGTATTTCTCACTCTATAGATGACTTTTCCCGAGAGCCTCACCAAACTAAAGCATCTTTAATCAACTTTAACTTGTAAAAAAGAATGAAGAGGAAAAAGTGACGGTGATGCGGCTTGGTATATGATGAGCATGTTCTGTGTACTGGAATATTCTGTAGGATGTGACCTTGACAACGATATGGAGAGGTTCTTTTTTTTTTGGTTTTGTTCTGTTCTGTTTTGTTTCCTGCTTTTCTGTTTTCTGGAAAGTACTAGGTAACCAGGATATCTGCATAGCAGTGCAGTAAAGTGGCTTGAGAACTACGAGGTACATGTGCATAAAAATTCTCGCAAATTACATATCTAGATGTACGGCAAAGAAGTTTGTGGAGGGGAACAATCAAACTCGCCATTACCTACGTCAAGGTAACGCTCTCTTTACCCCTCCTTCCATTCGCGTACGTCGGTCTGGAGGGAATTGGACACCAACCAAGAAATCGTATTGCTCCAGAGGAAAATCTTTGAGATTTGTGGCGAGAGTCTGGTAGAATGCGAGAGGGGTTTTGACGTGTATGGCGTGATCTGTCATGCTCCTATGGTGTGTTGATATAATACGAGGCGTAGTCTTGTACATCGGGAAAACACGAGTACCTTTGATAGGTGTCTGGACTTCTGAACATCTGCATTGCATGTACGTGCTAAATATGAGATATCTCACGGTATCAAATATGTACTCAACGCATCAGAAGCTTCAATGTCATAGGCCCGGCAAAACACAATTTCAATATCACCTCTAACATAGAATGGAGTGGATCGAGTAAATCTTATGACAATCCCAAATAATGTATTCTCAATAACCGTACCACAAACCTTGAGGCTTATTATTGTAAACCACTTCATTGCATGTGCACATGGAGTTTCTGCCTGTCTACTTTAATTTACAACTCTAAACCGCACATAAAGCCCGGTATGAATTGACACGTTGCAATGCATAGAACAAGCTCAGTCAACTACCACCTATTGACCAGTAACACAACGCCAATCTAATCTAATCTGCACAGGTGCAGGAAGATGCATGAAGAAACACAGAATTTGCAAGTTTTACGAACCACGGACACGATTGATATGTGATGAAGTGTGGTATAAGTGGTTTCGGAGTGTGGTGGGGAGATCGACTCTAAGGAGGGGAAGAGAAAAGCTTGAATATATGGTAAGTAGGTGAGAGGGGAATATAGAGGGGAGGGAAAAAGTGAATCGTTGAAGAGATAGTGATGGGTAACAGTGAAATGAATAGTAATCATTCAACAATTGAGTGTTCTTGGAGCGTTGGCAGTGAGTAAAATATCGAGTGAGATGATGGTAAGGAAAAAGGTATCATCATTGGAGCGGGGATATGCATTCGAATTCGAAAGGGAAAGAGTTTTAGTCGAAGAGAAAGAAGACGGGAAGACCACGCATGCTTCTTGTGCGATTCAAGTCGGGGGAGCCGATATCAGATCCGAGCTCAAATAATGCATCGTCGTTGAGCCGCTGTAAACCTGCTGATCTTTCTCTGACTTTCGCCAACTTTGCTGCATATAGATGTTCTTGCATATTCTGTGTTCCAAATGGCGTAGCGGCCTCTGTTTGATACTCACAATAGGATTGGATACCATGGATATTTGAAAGTCTATCATTTTGCATCGGGTAAAGAATCATGACCAGATACACGAATCTCGGAATCTTAAAATACAGTTGTGGATATATGTCGGTATTTAAATTCTCCAACCAACAGACGAGTTTAATGAGCCACATCATCCGGGCCGCTTAGCTTATTTTTTTCCCCAACTGTGAGGCGTGTTAGTAAAGAAGAGAGAAGCAATGGATTCATTGGAAGCCAAGCGAGAGGGTGTACGTATGAAAGGTGCATGAGAAGACTTACCATCAAGAGCTACCAGAAATCTGCTAACGCAATTGTATGCTGCAACCTATATTTCAGTATTAGCTTTCACTCTCAGCTTCAAGATGCATCTTATCTCCCTCTAATCTCCACTCCACTCCTTTTCACACTACTGGCAAGTGTCTCCTCAAGATTCTCTAATATCTCCAAAGGAAAATCCAACATACCGTAGCCGTTAACTCGACGATTTCCTTCTGATCAAACCACTTTTTCAATTCGTCAAAGACCTCATCCGGCACCCTAACATTTCTAGTCATCTCATCCGTATACTTAATCACAGCCCACTGTTTCGCGCTCAGTCCCTCTGCATCTCCATTCGCATCACCACTTCCCTCCCTCTCACACTTTTCCCTCTGAAGCGTCTCCATGCCCTCATCACTAACTCCTCCTTTCTTCGCTAATGGCGCATGATGTCCCCACTCATACCAAGCCGTGTTACAGATAGCAACTCTACAAATCGCTATCTCCCTGATATCATCAGCCAGGCTCGTTTGTGTCCTGACTGCTCCAAGAAATGAGTTCCAGCCATCTGCTACAGGGAGACTGTGTAGTAAGGTCAAGTCCAGTGCTTGAAGAGGTCGTGGTGCGCGACGCGCTTCAACACGTTCGATTATTGCACGGTCAGAGGGAGAGGAGAAGGTTGGGGAAGAGGGATCAGCATATGGAAGACGCATTTTGGTGTATGTGGTTTGGTGAATGAAGTGGAGTTGTGTTTGTGTCGGAAGTCGATGGTATCGAAAAGTTGTTTGCTTGACAGTTTGAGAGAAAGAGACGAGAGAAATGGGATATCTGCTACGAAACTTCATATTATTGTATCAAAACCTGGAGAGGATTTAACACAACTACCTGTGGCTATCGACGTGTACATATATATAACTTGCACCCACATCACACTACCCCATAGATGTGGGGTTGAGTCGGCCGATATAGGAGAATACTTTCCCGGCAGTTTGAAAAGGCAAATGCAAACGGTATCTTCAAATCTGAAAATGATATACGTTCACGCCGACAACGTTACTATAGACAATTTATTTAGCTAGGATGAGAGTGCCAATTCCATGCCATCGGTAGGCGTCTTGCAGTTTTATAGATCCGCCATCATGTGTATAGGTAATCCCGAGCTATTCGGGAGGGAAGCGGGAAGGTGCAGCACAGATAAGCCGACCTGTACATTTTGGTACCTTCATTTTTCTTTACCTTACCCAAAAATAACTCACACTCTTGGTATCTAAATAATGATCTTCAAAGGATCTTCTCATGTTTGTGACATATGGGTCGGGTTTATAGTGATTACAAGCTACGAACTAGGTTGAGTTTTCGTAGCGCTTAGAGTGTTGGATCTCGCCCCCAAAATTCGGGTGTTTTATTAGAACGCAGAATCTTTAGAAATGTCAAAACTTTCAAAGACTCAACAGATTGCATACGTGAGATCCTCTGTATTGAAATGAAAACCCAATACCATATGATTGCTACCAACAATAGAAACTACTAGCATACACGGTCAATTTGACCCTCCTCCACCTCCATCTCTACTTCTAATGCACGTCGGAAACGCCGAAATTTGTAGAATAACAACAATACATATATTTTTAGCCATGAATTGTTCAATTCATAGCTTCCATCCCGAGTCCATCCCCAAAGGCCATCATTATAACCCATTCATATATTCACAATTTGTTGCAGAAGAGAGGTGTGCGTTCAGATTGTCTCGAGGCTCTCTCTGTATGAAGTGACGTTAATTGCATGTAACATCTAGAGAAGCCTTGGAGTTCATGAGAAGAGCAACAATCAATCCGTAAAGACCTATTATTCATGTCAGTCACTGTTCAACTCAATATAAGAACCTTCAATCTTACCTAAAACTTCAGCGAAAATCAAAATCAGAATCATTCCGACGAAAAGACGTGGTTGTTGTGCTGTTCCTCTCACACCTGCATCACCAACAATACCAATAGCGAAACCAGCAGCCAAACCAGCGAGACCGACACTGAGACCAGCACCAAGTTGAATGAAACCAGTATATAATGCGAGGTTTTGTTTAAGCCCATCGGAAATCAAGACTGAAACAACGAGACCGTAAATACCGATAATACCAGCCATAATAACGGGAACAATGTCTATATAACACATTAGTAGGACTCTCAAAGATCCGATGATGAACATGGCTCACTCTTGACGATCAAATCGGGTCGGAGAACACCCATTGCGCAAATACCAACACCAGACTTAGCAGTTCCGTAAGCAGCACCGAAACAGGTGAAGACGATGGCGGATGTGCATCCCATGGCGCCGAAGAATGGCTATACATTAATTAGCATGATGCGTTGATACAGATGATGATTTCAAGTTGTTGGATATCGAATCATCGGTTGGTTGGAAAGCACATCGGAGGTGGCATTCGAGGGTAACTAACCGCGTAGACGGGACTATCATTATTGCTGTCAGTACTTGAATCAAGGCATGGAAATAATCGCGATCATATATATCAGTGCCAACTTCAGAGATTCTTATCTCGAAAGCAAGGCAGGTAGGTAGTAGAAGCGGGAGGCGTCAAGGAGATAGTTTGTTGACATACCAGAGATCAGACATCTTGAAGGTATTAGAGAAGGTGGTGCTTAGATTATTAAAGGTATATGAAGTTCGAAGAAGCTTTTGAGGAATTGATTGAAGATTTGGGTTGATGAAAGTTGAGCTTGGAGAGTTGATGGATAGATGATGATCAGTGATTCAAGGTGGTTTGTACGAGTTGTTTGATGAGGCTTCTCTGGCAAGCTTAGCTTTTCGACCAATCAAGTTATGGATTAGCGCGCAACGTAAGCGAAGCCTTTTTGAGGCACCCGATAAAGATTAATCTTCAGAAAAAAATACCAGAAGATTTTCAACTTCATCACTACCATTTTTTGCAAGTCAACCCACAGGGCGAGCCAACGCAAGGAACCCTGAAAGAGTATTTCTAAAGAAATCCTTATCATCTCAGTACATCCTCCAACAAATTGTACGTATTCCTTTCTGTCCAATTGGATCGATCGCAAAGTCTTCAATTCGATGAGGTCAACTTCTAACATTTTTATCTACAGTAAATTCAATTCCAAACCAAAATCACAATGGCTGAAGAACAAAACGAATCCGCTGCTTGGCCCGTCGGTAAGAATTATACAGACACTCTACGACCTGCATTTTACTAATACGCTACTTTTCAGCCGATAGCACTCTCTCCCAAGAGATCCTCGATCTCGTTCAACAAGCTCAACATTACCGTCAATTGAAGAAGGGAGCCAACGAGACCACCAAGACCCTCAACCGTGGTATCAGCGAAATTGTTATCCTCGCCGCCGACACTGCCCCATTGGCTATCCTTCTCCACCTTCCTCTTCTCTGCGAAGACAAGAACACCCCTTACGTTTACGTGCCATCCAAGACTGCTTTGGGACGTGCATGCGGTGTTAGCAGAGCTGTTATCGCAGCAAGCATCACCACCAACGAGGCATCCGACTTGATGGGCCAAATCAGAAGCTTGAAGGATAAGGTCGAGAGACTCCAAATCTAAGCCCTGAATTGAATAGTACATTGACTGGCGCTACACCTTAACTGCGTGATGGCATCAGGCATTGTTCTAGGAAGAAAAGAATCTATGAGTTGAAGATGGGCAAGAATTCCAACTTGTTATATAATTACAGGTTATGAATACAAATCCCATGACTGGGAAACAGACTCAAAAATGTGATGACTTTTGAAATTATTGGTTCTTTTTCATTTCCACCATCGATTGTCAAATGAGGCATCGATGGATTCCTATAGCCCAATTCTCATTCTGACGCATTGTTTTAAGGCCCTGAATACTGTTTGGGACTTATCCTTGTAAATGAGAAGCCCAAAAGATTCGATCTGTCACAAATGTAGAGGAAATCAGCTCGAAGGGCCATGACCAAGACTGAGGACATCATAAGTCTAGAAGCCCATGCCAAGCCAGTTTCATCCATAAATGCGTAATATCTTTCCATTAGTCAATTCCAATGCAATATCTCATGCGAATGGAACTCCGAAATCTTTACTTGTAACATTGATGACTATTCTCTAAAAGCTTTCAGGCTGACACCTTGGAGTGCATATTTGGGCTGAACTGGTAGCTTTGGTAGAAGTTGAAAGTTTGAAATTGCGTGGCTATGTATAATCCTGATATCTGAGTCGTCTCAATCACTACGAGTATTCGATTGTGTGTTTAAGAAGTGGAGTTTGGTGAAGTATTTGCCGCCTAAATCAGTTTAGAAACTTTCAAGCATCTAGTCATTTGATTGAGGTTTGTGTTCTGACTCTGAGCAGATAGATAGCGCTTCCGTCTTGATAGGAGCTTGTTGGTTATTTTATATTGACTGCTCGTGGTTACGGTCACTTCTTCGTCAGCGGGTCAAGACTTGGTTATCCTTTAGATTGATGACATCTAGTCTCGCTATAGGAACTCTGAGTACTATGACAGTGATGGCTATGAGTTTGTGGTGCTCATGGTACACCATCTTTATACAGGAAATCGATATATCATATTTGGATCAAGTGCACTCAGGATACGACTGAAGACGGTCAAATTAATAGTAGAGATTCTATAATCATATCTCTAAACCTTCTATTGTATATAATCCTCTATCTGTGTTATGTAAAAAAATGCTTGACGCTCCCTCTCTAACCAAACCCCGAATGCTACACGATGATATAATACAAATACACAAGCCCTCTTTACAACTTACTCCTAAACCTCTCCGTCTCGTCACTCTTGACGATGTTATCGTTGTCCGCATACGGATCAACTGTCAGCCCGTTCAACGGATTCAACTGACTAGCTCTATAGAACATATCCTCGTAAACCTTTCCATCCTTTCTACCCAGCGATGAATCAAGTTGCCAGTCGGGGAATGCCCATGCATCAACAAGACGTAATGCATGTGGTCTAATCTCTCCCAATAACTTCATTACGCTCTTGGTTCTCGCCAACTGGATCTGTCGCACAGTAACAGCAGACGAGGAGTAGAATTCTGATGCCTCTTTCTCAAGAGTATTCAGAGCATAGAGACGGTAGAGTTTGTGGAGAACATCAATGGTCTCGGCATCAAGCTCGTGTCGGAGAGACTCGCTTTGAAGAGCGTCGTAGAAGTTTTTGACGACGAGGTATTGAGAGTGCGCAGTGCTGAGGCGCCAGAAGTCAACAAGGAGAGAGTTCCATGATCCCTTTTCGGCGTCACGATGTTTCAGGGCTTCAAAGGTTAAGAAGGATGTTCTCCATGCAAAAGCAGCAACGATGTCACTGTCTGAGCCGAGAACATCGTGAGCTGCACCCATATCTTGCTTTTGAAGGAAAGTTGTGAATATTTTAGTTGTGTCGTTGTTGGGAGCATTTCCTTTCAACACTGCGCGAGCAGATTTGAGAAGGTATCGAGCCACTTGCTGCGTGAGCATGTAGTTGTCACCTTCCCAAGTGGTGGTTGGAAGGTAATCAGCATACCAGCTTCCGATACCACTGAAGCTTGAGTATCCATGACCACCGCAGGCTCTACGGCAGACCTCGAGACCTTCTGCGGCTGTAGTACTTCCAAGAGCTTTGAGACCACACGATGTAGCATGTAGATCTGCCAATAAATCACTCCCCGAGTTGAGTTCCTCTGGACCTGCACCCCTGCTGCTATCAGAAGCATTTGTAGCACTTTGTTGCATTCGCTTCTGGTTATCTTGGTACAGCCCCATCATGGCCTTTCCTGTAAAGTGCAAAGCAAACGTGGCTGCAAGCAATGGCAATAATCGATATTGGACCATTGTGTAGTTAAGAACCTGGTTCTCCTCAGATGCACCAGCTTCAGCATCCCGATCTTGGAATTGCCGTCTGACAGAGGCATATCTTGTTGCAATGGTCACACCTCTAGCTAAAACACCACCCGATTGTAGGACGATGGTTGATCGGACCCAAGTCAAAGTACCGTAAATCAAAGATGGTGACGACGGCTTGACGTATTTGTTTGTTTCAGGGTCAACGCTAGAGAATTTGGCCAACATATTAATATGTGGAATCTTGACTTGGTTCAATAACAGGAACCCATTGTCCATTGTATTGTAGCCAAATTTAGGCCCAATATCACCTACGTAAACACCATCTAATGGCTCATGGGTTTTCATGTCTCTGATCTGGCATACGAAAGGATGTGGGCCGTATGGCTTTCCAGCAATAATAAGTTGTGCCATAACCACAGCATGATTTGCAGTCCTTCCTAAAGACCCGATCCACCATTTTGACGCAGTGAGATGTGGCGAGTGAAGAATGAATGTCTTGTCTTCGGGATTCCAGGTAGCAGTCGTCTCTAAGCCTCGCACATTCGATCCATGTCCCAATTCGGTTTGTGCATAGCATCCAATCGCCTTGTAGTTCTCGGCGGGTTCGAGGAATAACTTGTGTTGTTCAGGTGTGCCTTGGCCACGCAGGGTGGTGAGGTACATAGAAGCATGAAGCCCGTCTAAACTTGATGTTAGTATTCTTTTTGAAAGGCATTGAAGGTTTTGGGAGTTACATACAAGGAGTCGGCTCGCTAATGAGCTCATTTGCCACTTGATACTCCTCTTGATTCCAGTTATGCTTGACTTGTAGTTGACGAAGTCTCTTCGCCCTTGCGAGAGAAGTCTTGAATCTATCTACTCGACCATCGAAATAGTTATTTGATTTGTCGAATATCTTGTCGGCTTGCAAGATCTTCAATATGCGTTCTTGACGCTCTAATACCTCTTTGGTGAATAAAAAGTTCGAGAGTTTTTCGACATGTATGTTAGACTTCTCCCTTTCCACCTTGATGAGCTCAGTGCCTTGCGGACCGGATGGCTTCAGATCTTTGACCCATTGCGGAGGTGACATTTTGAATGATTGATATAGAGAAAGATGGTTATGATGTTGGGAATCAAAAGTTATAAGGGATTCTTTTGTTCAATGAAATCGGCCCTCGGTCAACAATAGTTTCGAAGGCGTTTGGCACATGCGCCGGTATTGATGCATAGAGTTTGGAGCTTCTTGACAATGGGACCCGGATGCCGAGGTACAAATGCGGGCTTTTGATTGGTAAGAGTCTGTGGAGCGAATAGGGGGTAAAATGGGGTTCTCCATTTTGATCTCCATACTTTCAAAGACGAAGATATATGAACGTTAGATTATTTGGAAGGAAATCGGATTATTATATCTTCATCATAATTATGTAACTCCGTCCTCTGGGAGGTACTTAAGACATAGACGGCTAAAATATACCGTTACACTCGAACAGGGCTATTGTTGGAAATGCTATTATCCTATTCGTTACAATTTTCATCCTTGTCTGTCAGTACATCTTAAGATCAACCACACACATCTGGTTTAGAAGATCATCAGGATAGATCAAGAGTTTTATGAATATATGAAGCAAGCTGTTGGATGTTGGTGTCGACATCGCACTCTCCTAATATATTGGCACGCAATGGACGACATAAGCTGCGCACCAAGCTATAACAATATCTTATCTCTAAGTCTCCAAGCTATCTTCAACATTCCAATTCAGATTTGACATTCAAATAGCTGGACATTTATACCAACGACTGGATGCTTGGTGTCCCGTTTTGGTGTGTAGCTTATTCTCATCCACGTGGAGATTGATACCAGGAGACTTCTTAAGACGAGGTAAACCTTAAATAACCAAAGAGAAATAGCCACCGTCTCCTACCTGCTGCCTTGAAGCCGATAATACAAAATCTTTCAGATTCATAATTTGTTGTGATAGAGTCGCGGATGAGTTGGTGAGTTCCGCGAAATGTTTGCAGTAGCCGTCAAAACAGGTTGGAAAGTAATGCCATCGTTCCTTCTGTTTCAAAGGCATACCTTCCAGTTATTGTCACTTGCGTAGGGAGCTTTAGACATCTCATTATATCATTTCGAGATTTCCATACATCATGCTCGTCATTTCACCCTGAATTATATCCCCGTCTGTTCTCATATCCAAATGTCACCTCAATTTCTATTACACCGCTGGATTCAACCTATATTCGCTTTAATGCTCTTATTTCAAGTTATTCGTGTATATTTAAATTACCATCATCTCGATGCCAACACCTCCGCAGGAACCGCAGCAAGCACACCTGAATCTCAACCAGGATCCATCATCATTGGAGCCGGTAGAATCTCAGCTGACGTCTGATCCAAATGAACCAAGGCCTTGCACACGGAAGCTGGCCTCAAGGTATTGTATAGAGGCGTGCGTAGAGTCTCTAAGCTGGCGTGGATGGCTATGTTACCTTGCTTGTCTACTAGTTATCATTATGATAATTGGATTTGTCTGCAGCGCCCATGTATACTATCATGAGATGGGAGGGCAAGGTTGGCTCAAATTGAAGCGAAGAAGTCAAGAACAATTTGATCAAGTGCAGAGCTTTTCGGAAGTCTGTCTGCCATCAAGACAGTTGAAAAACCACAGTTCGATGTTCGCGTTGAGTCTAAGAATGCCAGCCACTGTACCTTGGTACACCTGCGGGGATCAGCAAAACAGCTGTGAAGCATACGCCCATCCAGTGAGTTTTTGTTCGAAGTAGGATTCCCTTTCTTTGCTGACCATGCCTTCTTTGCTACAGGAAATTTGCTGTCCTCGAGGCATGATCTGTCGACCTACAACTCACACGATGTCAGGTATATACTGTTGCAATCGAACGTTATCACATTCCAATTGTCGTCTTTTAAGAGCGCATGCAAGATGTAGGCCTAATTATTTTGAATGCCCAGGAGACATGGGAGGAGGTTGTTGTCCAAATTCGACAACTTGTTACAGAGATCAATGTATTCCGGTGTTTAAACAACCTTCCTCCGTTCGGCCGTCAGATGGACCAACAGTGACACCCTGGCCAGCTGCTCCAGTACCAAGAGAAGGGGAAATAGCGCAAGGATCACGTCTTATCATATCGACATTTTGGCGTGCTGGTTATCCCTTTTCGGCGTTTGGTTTCTTAGTCTTCATTGGTGCTGTGATGGGGATGCTCTAATAGTAGTTTGAATACATTGTCGGGCATAGGACTATTGATGACGCCAGTGGAATGCTAGTGTTTAACGATCAGTAGTTGGCGAATTAAAATGAAGAGATGCTACTGTTTCCGCGAATTGGATGAACGGCAGTTGATGTGTGGAATTAGTGACTGACAGAGCTACTCATAAAATGTGAGACATTGATTAATCATCTTTTGTAATTAATTAACCGACACTGAACTTTTCTCATACCTAACTTCAAGAGCCTGTTTTTTAACCGTTCGAGAAGAATAGACCACAACGATCTGTCTTCGAATCTCGTTGGATCGGATATTTCCTTGACATACCATGTACATAGCCACTTCCGGACCATTCGAAGCGATGAATCCATCCTAATCTGCATGGCTCGAGGCGTCGTGGGGCTTTCCTTTGTGCATTGATGCAACGATATTCCCTCATCTGTTTTTTCCCACTTAACCATCAAAAAAATATTAGACGAGGCACAAACAGCCCCAATCTGTCAATCAAGGAAATTATACACTGCCAAGGCGTATCAGAAATGTAAAAACAGCCGTCAACTGTCGAGCTGAAATGCTGGATAGCGCGTTTCTCCGATGGCAAAAAGAGTCTCAACTTCATTACCGCATCTCTACCTTCTCTTCAAGTATTTTGATCACCGTCACATTGACATCCTCTCAGCCTCTATTGGCTTTGGATGATCACCGTCGTGTAAAAATGAGGGTCTTGCGATATTAAGTTATGGCGATCACCTCGATGTCGATGCTGTGTTCGTTTATCTCAACATCTCAAGGTTGATCCCGATCTAGGTGGATATCAAGTGGCACAATTGTACAATTTGATATACTTCTGGCTTTCTGCTTCTCCATTGACGTGATCTTCTCGCCAATCACTGTTCAAAGTCTTTTCAATTCATGATTTTGTGGCAACCCGCCAAAATACTGATAGCCGATGACCTGAAGAGTGGAATGGATGAGTAAAAGAGCTAGATTTTTTTCACCGGAGTCTAGAAGTATTATGAGCTATTTGCTGGACACCATCATAACGGTGGCTATAGGGCGTTTATTACTACATGAATTGATAGGACTGCGACGAAGTCAGGGACAGAAAAGGATTCCTCTTTTGATTTTTGACTTTTCGGATTTACACATTCTTGAGACTAACAATTCATAGATCAATTTCCACGAGTCAACCGGGGTATGCTACAAATGTGCACGGCTTTCACCCCATATGCAGTGCGACTCGGCCGTGGGATTTTGTCGGGCTCGGACGTCATATGAATGGCAAAGAAGAGCCACACATCATCTTCTTCGATTGCTCTCTGTCGAGCCCTAGGATCTACTAGGTACTGTTCATCAAGAAGATTATCTAGATTCGGTTGAGCCAGGAGCCCTTGTCAATATTACCTTGTCACTCATTTAATACTCTACTCGCTTCATCCTGCGGAAAAGATTTTATAAGGGTCACACTAAGATGTATCCACCATAAAACTGGTATTGGTAACCTTTAGCTTTGGCGGTACGCTTTGTTGGGCCAAGACACCACACTATGAGAAACTAATCAAGCCTGATATTTACTTCTCGCCCCTCATAGGGGCAGTAAGCTTCGAAAGAAAACTCAGGTACCGTTAAACTAGAGCAATCGCCTTGACTATTTTGAGAAGCACTCGGATATTATGACTGGCTTCTTCTGCACTGAAGCTGGGGACAGTAGTTGCCAATATGCATATAATAAATAGCACCTCCACCTCCACATGGCAATATGCATTGTCTAACGTGGGTGCTATCTTTATTTCTTTTTACATTCACTTGGTCCGCGCCCCCTCATACTTATCTCAATTCAAGAGAATAAGTTGCTTTTATATCTCATCTCTTAGACCGCGAGCTATCTTACCTAAAGGGTAGACGCTTCTAGCCATGTCTGTACTATTTTACAAAAGACCAGATTATACCAACAAAACCAATGGTCCTTTAAATGCTACGGAATGTCAACGATATGCTGCAAGAGCGAAAAGTGAGTTAATCCTGTCTCATCCAGGTTGATTTGACTGACACTCACCAGATTCTGAACGTACAATTCCGCCCGGGCTACGGTTTGAAGACGTGCTCGAAAATCAATCTCTTCCAGTAAGTTTGAAGTCTCTCCATTGAAAAAGAAGTCTTTTACTGATATTCGTTTTAGCCATGTTCTCTGAGTGACTTCATGGACTTCCTTGTTTATATTGAGCACGATGCAGAGAATCTTCAATTCTACCTATGGTACAAAGACTATGTTCGTCGATTCGAGGCACTTCCAGATTATGAAAAGAAGCTGTCTCCAGAATGGGTACCGGAAACAACCGAGCCCTCTGCTTTTGCCAGGGACGCAGAGAAGAATGAAGGAAGGAAAAGAAACCCACCAATGGATATTCCGGACTTCAACGATATGGCCGACTTCGATGCAGATATTAAATCTAAGGATGGCCAGTCTCGTACCAATTTATCGAGGGCCGATAGTGCTCTGGGTAGCCCAACAGCTCCTTCAGTTTTATCAAGTAGTACTGGAGGACGCTCGGGAGAAAGATCGAGCCAACCAGGTCTCAAATGGCAACCTTGTATGTTCAGAATTTCTTGGACAAGAAAATTAGTACTAACTTCATTTAGTCACCATTCAACCTATGCGAGAAGAGGTGAATCGTATAATGAGACATTATCTTGCTTTCAATTCCGCTCGAGAACTTAACCTATCTCACAAAGACCGCGCTTTATGCCTACATGCCCTTCAACACACAACCCATCCGTCAGCTTTCCTACCAGCTGTGACCATAACTGAAGCAACACTTCGAGGCCAATCACATCCGAATTTTATTAGATGGTCTATATGCAACGGCAATAAACCTCGTGTCTTCTTCGTCCGTACCATGGGCGTCAGTAATACCATATTTGGGTTTGTGATGGCAATTCTTTTGACGTTATCGAGCGTTAGTCGGTGGTGGAGAATATTCGCGGGCGTGCAATGGTTTCTAGGAATGAGTACCTTAATAGCAGCCTACAAAGGTCTCTGCTTGATCATGCACCAATCGCACAATCGCAACCTACGGCCCTGGGAACAAATTCTACAACAAGAGGCCGCCGATGAGGAAAGTGGACGACATTCTTTTGAGAGTTCATCGGAACGACGCATCAAAATGACGACTCGCACAGGCGACGATCATGATAAGCAAAGCGATGGGTTCACAATCTCTGAAACTTCGACTATGTCGAGTTTTGGCCCGAAGAACGATGTGCAAGAATTTGAGGAAAAATGGAACAGTATGTACAAGAAGAAGAACTTAGTGAGGAAGGTGTTCGATAAGACTACTTGGACTCAAGATGAAAACTTGAGATTCTTACAAGACAAGATTGTGACTGGGGCTCTTGCTTGGAGTATGATTATCACGGTGCCGTTGACGGTTATATTTGTCGCTTTGCCAAAAGGAAAATTTTATTAGGTTTTGCGGAGATTAGTCTGAAAGGTACTAGGTACCCTTGCATATAGTTCAGGATCGGATGTTTTTGTATATGTTTGGATTGGTTAAAACTTTTCGGTACACTGAGATGATTTTCTTCTAGACTACATTGGAACCAGGCGGGAACTCTGACATTCCTAACCCCCAAGCGGGTTTTCTTGTAAATATATTTAAACGGTTCATTACTTAATCTTCTCAGAGGCAATATGATGGTTCTACAATGGAGACACGTGATTGTGATTGTGGTTTTGAGAAAATACAAATGATAATTTAGGTTTTTCCTAAGCACGGGGAATCCCCAGTGGAGATCTTAGCTCCCGGTGAGCGTTGCCTTGGCTTGTAGTATTTGGAAGGCTGTGGTCTGTGCTTTCCAAACCTTGGGGAAGAACTAAGAAGATTTGATTTTTCCTCTTACGTCCAACATCCGATTGGATATCTCTCTTAGTGAGATGCGGGTTTAGTAAACAAGCTTCTACAAGTGTTTTGAATCGCATGTTACCAAACGGTGAATTGGGATGGCTCGGTAGGTTATGTGGCAGTTACGCTCGTGATAATGTTCATGTGCTTGGCCACTTCCATCTACCATTTCGCTGCTAAGCAGCATTGGACTACCATTTTGCCAATGCAGAATCTCACTACATGATGCATTCAGCCAAGTACAGAGGCTCGGGGTTTCCTTTACATTTTCAATGTATGAATAGCAATTGATGTAACACTGCTCGGTTGCCGAATTGGGAGTCTGCGGCTCTCAAGTCATCTTGAATCAAGTGGTCCTATATGATTGACGAGGCGTTCTATTTGCAATTTCGATCCCTCCGTTTCTCAAATATTGGCTTCGGATTACAACAAGAAAGGCACAGTAGTACAATAGGCATTAGAAATGGCAACTCGTGTTTTATTGCCACCAATCAATCAAATTTCCCTCGCGAAATTCTACATCAAGAGCGCAGTCGGTATGAAATAGTTGTTTAGCCTGTAAGCATGCTTTTTTTATTATTGATATAACTTATTCTCCAAGTGATACTTGGGCGTTCGAATATTGAATGTATCTGCGCCAGTGGCTGAGAATTCTCGGGGGGTTGGAGGCCATGGAGGATGATAAGAAGGTATCTTCGTCTTACAGTTCTGTTATGATTTTTCGGGCTTGCCTTGAATGGCATTCAAAAATGAGTACTTCGACCGTGGTTCCAGCTGCATGTTACAGTGTTTGTAGTATGAAAATTGTTTGCCTGATAACCATGTGATGCTGATTCACTCATCTAGACAATGCATACGTTGACGCGATGAAAATTGGCAAGTCGCCAGCATTGTGCTCAGATTCAACATTCAACAACGAGTACAGTGCTTGCCAGGCGTGCGTTGCAACAGATAGCTCGGATCCAGCTGCGATGAACGAGAATTATTTGGGACCTCGATTTGAACAGTTCTTTGAATATCGTGCGTCACTGAATGCATCCTCGATAGCGTCGAGTGCGTTAGAGAGTACAACAGTGGCGACAACCTTGAGTGTCGCCTCCTCACTACTTTCCTCGCTCCCAAATTTCACGAGTACTTTTTTGAATTCTGCTTCCACTCTCTCGTGCTCACCATATGCGACCATCACAGCAACCAATACCCAAGGTATCTCATTATTTAACGGAAGCACAATTACCGTCACCTTTTCTAATGTAATAACACTATGGACGCAAACAAGTTCCAGTAAGATAATACTGATAGTTGGAAATGCGACCTACTGATTGTATTCCATTTAGCTTCATCCTCTTCCCCAACAAGCTTACAATCTGAATTGACACCTGGCCATGCGCAATTAAACGGTATAGTTGTGGGCTCCATTTTTGGCGGACTTTCGATTATTGCCTTTGGGATGATCTATTGGAAGTTTTGGAGGCACCGGCATTTGCGAAACTCAAGAGTCGGAGCTGGAATTGGTGATGAAACTGGCCCCGAGAAGGCGCAGTTACATTCAGATTGTATTCCTCCCAAACCCCTCGAAGAGATTGACGGGTCACCAAAAGGTCCAGTCGCAGAATTGCCAGCTATAGAAGCTGTTGTAGAGATGCCGGGAAGCGTCAAATACTTGTCCAGGGAGGTTGGGTGACTTCGAGTGATTCTGTAATAAATTTTGTTTTGGAGCCTATTGTGATACATAAGTTCATGGCGCATCAGTTTGCCCCAAGCCATTCAAAAGTGGATTCTGAATCACCGACGAGCTAGTTTCTATCGACGTCGGAATTATGGGCAATGAATCTAACTCGTGGTACTCCGTGGCCTCAAGCTCATACATCTCTTGCCATGGGTCTGTTAATTCAACCGATCGTTCCACGGTCATGAGTTCGGGGATATTTTCAATCGTGGTACGATGACTGGATAGAAGATTGAATGACATGGATTTCGCGGATTCGAAAACGAAAGCCGATCTCATACGGTTTTTGACGAATATTATGATGCAGGTAGCTAGCAGAATTCCAAATATTATGGAAGGTGCGACGAAGATAGACGAAAAGCCATGTTTCGAGCCAATGTTTTCTAAGACCGGTGTATATTTATTGCTGGGGCTGAAATCAAGACATGCAAGACTTCCTCCAGGAGTGTTGATGGATCCAAGCTCTGATGGTATGCGACTACAATTCCGAGTACCATTCTTCATCGCGCCATGAAGCGAAGGAGATAAAATCTTCAAGGAGGGCAATGGTATTCTGTTTAAATCAGTACAGTGACGGGTATGTAACATCCCACGGGTAATAATAAGGGACTGATTAAAACATACTTTGTGAAGGTGACGTTTATCACAGCGAGTCGTCCACGGATTTCCGCTAAACTCGTTAAATTGATATGCATCAAGTTTTTGCTACCAGACATCTCTAGATCTTTATCGACATGTGTTAAGGCTGGCATAGAAATATCCTGCAAGTTTCCATTTCCTGTGACTTTAAGTGATGAATTGCCGATAAGTGTGTTGTTTCCTTCATAAAAACTCTCGCTATGCTCCAATAACGCAACGCGTTGCAGAAGTGGCAGAGAAATTGTCCGCAAATTTTCGTTTCCAGTAATTTCGAGGTTCCCTTGGACATACTCAAGTTTTGGAGCAGAATATGATGAGAAGTTGTTAGCTGCCAAAATCAGGCTGTGACAAAATTCCAAGGCTGGCATATGTACCTCAGCAGCCCCGTATATCTCGCCATCAAAAAACGTTTGAGCAGAAGAGTAGACTTGCAATGAAGAGTTGGAAGGTGGAGCTTGGATGTGAAAATGGCTTGCATTGGATGAATCAATCAGCTTGAGGCCTAGGTTGTTGATTGCTCGGAGAAAATGAACAGCACCCATGTTTGGCAGAAAACCCGACGCAAATCGCGCATTTTTGATATTAGCTTTTTCCACCACAACTATTTCTGGAAAATCGACATTTAATGGAGAGGAGCAATTTCTGAGATTTAAAACATATATCGACTTCAGCCCAGGAAAGCTCCAGAAAGTCGGTATATCAACGTCATCAATCGTGAGATTCTGTGCTATATACCGAAGCGTCGAAGACGACACGCCTTGAAATTTGCGCCAATAGAGAGAGTTCATTTCAATCGATCCGAATACCTCAAGGCCTTCCAGCGAAATTTGTTGGGTTCCTTTAAACAGAGTCACAATCAACCGGCCAAGTATGTATTTGCATGCAGAGACTGCGGATGCTTTGGCTTGTTCTATGACTATGACTATTGACTGAGAACACACTCTGTCCAATCTGTTTGCTGTAAGACAATTCACGATTTCAGTCAGCCAGAACTATGTACTTCGCTCGTAACATACGTACGAAAGAAGTTCCACATGCTGTATCAGCTCGAAAAAAGACGAAATGCAATGAGAAATCAGTTGACGCGAAACAATAATATTAAAAGAATGGCCACAGTGTTACCATAACTAAGGAGTACAGCATGTTACTTGTACTGAAAGGTCAATCAATCTGGTACGGGCATTGCTGACAACATATTTCGTATTGGGGGCCAATGTTAGTTACTATTTTTGTTGCAGCCTTTTCAAGCATAAATTTCTCAGGGTATGTATGGGTTTGCATAACTCTTCTGTGGCTTGTTAGCATACTAGGGTTGCATGGAGATGGGCTTTGCTAACCGCTCGAGTATTCCTATGTCGTATGGTTGTTGGTTGGCTTAGTAGCCAGAACGCCAATTGGCGTTCTCATCAAGTCATAAAGGGTTTTACGGCATTTTGTATCTGAATGTTGAAACTTGAAAGCTTCTTTTTTGGTTAAGTCTGAGAATGCTATCCCAAAACATTCAGTTATGCGTTGATACACTTTTGAAGAAAACGATTTTTTGGGGGGGGGGGGGGGGGGCAGCACAAAAAGACCAACCGAAACAGACTCAGGTAATCAAATGGAGATCGGCCCCTCATGAAAGCTGCCTCTACGTAGCAAAGGCCATATCGCTCGTATTGACAAAACAAAAGGAGAACAAGAGATCGAAAAAATAGATTCACAGCGAAATTCCATGAGATTTATCGTCCTAGATGCAGTCTCGGACTGACGTCATTCATCAACTAACAACCATATGCTAGAAGCTAGACAGCGTCTGGTGTCTGGTGTCTGAGACTGGGTATTCATCGATGACTTTCGTCAGACTATTAACATAATTGAGATATTTGTGACATTATGAATGCCGAACGAGAAAGTAACTGTGCTCGGCGGGAAAAATTCGAGTAATTATTTTATTCAACTCGGATCTGATCGCGTTGTTATCAGAGGTACTACTACGCTTGAAAGCAGAAGAACTGGAAAGTTTTGCATTTATGCCAACTGATAGAATATCGAAGTGCCAGACTATGCTTTGAACGAACATTTGATCATGAAAGATGTGAAGCCGCCGATCACGAACGAAAGCCATTAGAACTTCATCTGGCAACATTATATGAGTCTGAAGCAGAAGACAAGAGATTCATAAGAGGTCTCTTTAATGGAAATGAACTGTACAAAATAGAAAACTACTATGTATGACACACAAGGTATGTCTTCGATGTAAAAGATTATATAAGATGAAGTCATCATATGAGACTACTCACATTATGATATATTTTTCGCCGTCACACAGCAGCCAACGAAGTATGTGTCACGTAGACGCTGTAGCACATAAACTGTGTGAAAAACATAAGTGAATTAGAGAGAATAAATGGAAGAAAGTGAAAAGGAGGCTCGGCCCACGCCACTGCCATCAGGACTAAAATTTCCAAACTGTTATTTCCCGCCAACCTTGTCCGTCAAACCCGCATACATCATCTGAGAATGTGACCAACAACGCCCTGCTTTGCAGCTTGCGCACCCGCATCTCATATCTTCCTTGTAACTTGTGAACTTGTGAACTTTTGCTACTGAAGAAGCGGCTTGAAAGTTCAACACTTGGTACTAGGATTGACAGATTGCTAAGCTACCACTGCAGTACTGTGAGCGAACATGCACAATACCCCTCGTATTGTGGAACTTAATTTTCTGAGCCGGATTTCGTTCCGGGAATTGAGTTTGAGTGGGCCTCTGTCTCTCCTCAAATACCCAATGACCTCTTCGCCGAGGCCAAGTATATAATCACGTGAACCACACGTGATTATTAGCAGCCAGCGGGATTGGCTAGGCAATTACGTACAACATGCAAATGCATCTTGTACGCACAAAATCAAACAGACAGAACGGACTCTGAGTGGATCAATCATTGCTGCGAGTAATACTTCATGATCCACTTGCAATTTATGTACCCGCCGACACTAGGGCTGATATGGAGTGTTGAAAGGGATGCATTACATCGTGACAGGATTAGTGTGCATGCATTTTGTTGGCTCGATGTCAAGATTGCTAAATAGAGAACGAAGGGCAGATTAACAAAAGCAAGCAAGCGGAGAAATAGATGATCGTAAATGCCTGTTCAAATGGGGCTTTTACATGGTAGTTCTGCCATGGGTGACGGAGGGTTGGAGGGGGACAAAACGATTGATTGGAACGATCGTCTGTGCAACGGCTGCAGATAGCACGGACGGTAAAATAGCTGGATATAAGCAGAAAGGGTGTGAGAGGCACATAAGTAGCAACGGTAGGTGTGATAGAGCAAGGGTAATGTGCCGCCTTTGGAGAGAGAAAATAATCGGACGGCGGTCGAGTCATCGATGACTTGTGACCTACGGTGCTCAAATGTTAATATTGACCGAAAGAAGTGGAGAATATTTGCTAGTGAAGTCGTTGAAAATCTTGAATTTGCAGCCATACTTCGTATGAAGCCGAATTGGGGGTTCGAATGCGAGACGTCTTGAGCATGAATGTGCTCAAGTGGGCATCGACTAATATGCAACAAGGCTGGCAGTCGGATATCTCAAAGACGCAGTCTATCCACAAGCAAATTTTGCAGAACTTGGACCTGCCCACATGCCTTCCTACCTTTCACGACGTTGTAGCTAACTTGTACTTGCTTCATCATTCCTTCACCGATTCTTTATTTTGAAAGCAATAGTTTGATGATTGATCAGAGTTCTTCTGCGACTAATAATTCTTCCATTGTACTTGTGCGACCCCTAGATATCGTACTGCTTTGCTGACTGCATCGAAGAATCATTTACTGAAGTAATGCTTGTGATGGCTGAGTGCGAATGACAACCTGATGACTACCTTTTCATCCGATATAGGAAAGAGATACGCAACTCGATATTATCCGTGTCAACGCCTGCAGAACCATTCGACGCACTTGACTTACCTAGTTCATTTAAACATCAATGCCAGTCTCTAGCTCGACTCTACTTTCCCTTCAACGACGTCGAGTCGTCAGGTATTTCTTGTTATGATCATGATGAGCTCTACTTATTCGGTTCCCTTGCAATTGATCCACTCTCCGGCAAATTTTTGATAATGTACAGTAGAGTAGATCATAAGAAACATATCCACTATCCATTATCGATAAAAGTATCCATCCATCACAAGCATCACTTTTCAAGGATCAAAAAAAGGTTGTGATGGGGATTTCGTTATGATAGGGTGGATGTTTGCGTTTGTTCTCCCACCAGTACGACCCCAAATTAAGCGAAGAAATTTTGTTGGTCTTTCTCGACGTCTAAATGGTCACAAATGGCAAGGATTTAGTCGCCAGAATACTATATTCGCACTAGCTGCCGTCCATCCAACATGTTCACCTTGCTTACGCGCCCAATGACTGCAGCTCACCTTGATCATCGAATCACCATATTTTTCCTTGAGTTTTGTCAATTGGGTCGTATAATTCGTGGAGTCCGAATGTACGGTAATCTAACCGGACTGCATGCATATACGCCGAGTAACGAACGAACTAACTGACTTCCCCTCATCAATGGCTGCAGTCTTCCCCTTGTCCAATATTGCACTTGGCCCTGCACTATTGCATGCGGACGGGATTTGCGGGATTCTAGGATTATACCAATTCTGCGCCTTACCATGAGTAGTTCTATGGTGGGCCTATCCAATGATCGATCCCAATGGCTATGATGGATGTCTCTCTGCGACCATAAAGGGACGCTGTGCCCCCTCTCAGAATATCTTCTTCTTCTCCTCAGCAAGCAGTCAATTCATTCTCAAGAGCTAGTCTCCTTCATTTTCCGCCCTTTTTTTGTTTTTCTTCATCTTTTTGTTTTTTCCCCCGTTCCCAAAGAGCTGTGCTCTGTAATATCATACCAAAATCTTTACATTCTAATCATTCTATCAAGTTGCCGGCCAACTTTTTATTAATTTTTTATTCACAAATCCATACAATCCGAAATTAACCACCAAAGACTAGTCTCTTCTTGCTCGAATTAGTCAATTTCAGTACATTGAATTTTCATCTTAGTATTTCGCATCAAAATCGATCAAAATGGCAGCTATTCAATTATCATTCTCTCTCCGTGTTTCTTCCAGTGTTAAGACCGTTCATTTGCTTGGTAGCTGGGATAACTATGCTGGTCAACTTCCGCTCGCTAAAGACAAGACTTCTTCAAAATCAGGTAGCTGGAAAGGTACTTTCAGATTTCAAGGCACCACTCTTCAACCAGGTCAAAGATATTGGTATTACTACATCATCGATGGATACCACGTCTCACACGACCCTGCCGTCTCATCAACTACCGAACCAACTACCGGTCGCGTCTTGAACATCCTCGATGTCCCTGTCGAGAAGTCCTCAAGCCGATCATCCAAGTCCAGTTCATCAAGCTCCAAGCATTCTTCCAGCTCATCATCTAAGCACTCTTCCAGTTCCAAATCATCACACTCTTCTCATTCATCTTCCCGCAGAGAATCCCGCCGCGACTCACATCTCAGTGTTGACATTCCCAAAGGTCGACCCCTCTCCATCTCTCAAATCAAATCACCTAAACCCATGTCTCCACACGCCACCAAGCACATCCTCGAAGCTGATTACGCTGCTGGTCCAACTGTCGATGAATTGACCGCACGCTTTGGTGCTACTACCATGGATGAGTACGATTATGATTACGATCTTCCAGGCTCACCATCTTCATCTGTTGGCTCCACCATCTCTGACACCAGTGGCACAAGCTCGCCATCTTCAGCTTCGAGCATGAGCGATTATTCATCAGGTTCTAATACATCATCCTGCACCTGTGAGAGATATGGAATTACGAGAAAGGGGGATAGAATCAAGTTGGATTGTGGGGGTTCCCGATGCGGATCCAGCGATTCAGAGTCCTGTAGCTCAGAGGATGAGGCTGATTACTCACGATCATCCCGCAGAAATGGAATCGTTGTCCGTCGATGAATGAACACCTAATGATCCTGGACTGGAAACCCAACACAACACACAGACGCAAACACATGTCACAAAGAGAGATGTGCCATTTTCGCGCCTTGCTCAAACACTCACCTCATTGCAAGTTTTCGCATCCAATTAAATCAAAAATCACGAAAAATATGCATGCATACATCACGTCAAGTCTGGTACTTGTCATGATGTATGTCCCACAGGAAACCGAATCCGCGGCGCAAAATGAAAGCAGCGAATCATTCGCGAATTTCATGTACACTCAACAAACGACAAGTTTTCATGGAACTATTACTGTACTTCTTCAATTTTTGGGGAAAGAAAGGAAAGTTACCACATGAAGAGGAGGAAAAGGGGATGATAAATTGCCAAAGGGGTGGGGGAGGGGGAAGGGAGCAGGATAACGATAGAGACACATACTCTCATGATTGAATGAGATATGACACGTCTTTTATTGGTAATGAAACATGATGGTCATGATTCATGATGATGAGAAATATTGGCACGACAGATTGGATAATGATTACGTGTCAAATCATGATAACGAGATGATAGATGGATGGGATAGAGGACAATTGAATCTGTTCCACACCATACCTTTTTGATGCCTTTGATTTGTGTGATGTGATATGATTGCAAGCTATTTTAATCTGTTGGTCGCCGGCCTTTGGCCTTTTAAGTGTTTCATGGCTCAGTAATCCGCGGCAATTTCTAATTGATGGCGCATTGCCAATTGCCCAATAGAAGTCTCATGCAAAGGCAAATTTAGTACTGATTATACTCTCATCAATGCATAATTTCATGGGTAGTTTTATGACTTGATTAGACCCCAGGCCTCACCCCTTTTTCGTCATCTACCACCAGCCCTCGACCTCCTATGAAACTTCTTCAACCCCGGATTTATCCAGTAATAGCCTTTCTTTTTAAAAATAAAAGGATAAGGAATTCCACGTCCTGAATAACCGAACTATAGGTTGAATCATTCGCTAGCCAGAGCTGTTTCATGTGCGGATGTTGATGTAGCGGTAGATATTCCATGGATTCATTTGTATTCGAATAATCTCATTACTCTATTCATTATGAGCCCTTATTTCTCGTCTTGAGTAGACATATCTACACATGTATCTAAGGCTTCGAGTTGCCTTTGTTTCATGAATCAATATCTCTCCACCACCATCCTCTAAGATGTCTTAAGTCAGAACAATTTTGTCTTTGTCCAAACATTCATTTGGTGCCTCTCGTCTTTATGTCTCACCCACAAGCTAGTTGATACTAGAAGTTATAACCAAAGTAGACCTTGAATATGGAAGAAGTGATATCCATTGAATTTGTCTTGTAATCAACAGTCGTTGATCATAACTAGCGACAGAAATAGTCAACTTTCCTTCCTATCAGTTTGGGAAACTGATCTTTGACACCTACCAGGTGTCAATACCGATAGCCCATCAAAAGACCCCTTGTTTATCAATAGCTCTTAGAAATTATTTCTTCATCAAGCATTGCCAGCTTCATTCACTGCCTCTATTTTCTTTCCTAAGATCCCCTTAGTAGCTCAAGTTAATCAAGTCATCCACAAGCGTAGGTAGTTTCAATACCTATTTAGATTCACTTCATATTATTAGATCTTCAACATAATTCCATTACCAAGTCAACTCAGACCTTCAGCCCATTCATGCTATTGATTCCTGTCTCAACCAACTACTCATAGAATATCAAATAGCACATCGGATCGTTTTTCATGTGCTACAATATTTAAACTCTGCCTACAAAGATCTCGTAGTTCTCAGTTCCAATGTGAAATCATGGCCTTGCAAACTAAATGCTTCTAAACCAAAACCTATCACAGTGCCACTGAGAAGTAAATTGATCAAATAGCCAGATAGCGAGCCAATGTTCAACTCTAGAGTTCCATCCAAACTACACAGGAATGCTGTCAACAGCTGATCAAAAAACAAGTAATCATGATTGGTGGTACTAAATTCCATCCGGAGATGAAAAATGATGATATACTTATCTCCTTCAACGACACCAATGTTACTAACTTCAGTACGACAATTTGTCTCATCAATAACCAGACACCAGCCGGATCATGACTTTGCTGACTCATTAATGTTCTAAATTCTCAGTTGGGAGGCTTAAGCTAATAACTGACACCAGCAGTCAGCACCGAATGCTGACTGATTGATCTTTTTGAAAGAAACTTTGGCTATGAGTAAAAGCTGTCGCCGCCGAGGAAGCAAAGAACAAGTATAAGACGACAACATCATGTGTGCGCCGAGAACTGTCCAGCCAGCCAATGTGAAGTCTTTGGACGATATATGAACTGATGCTGTATAAAATGCGACGTTTGCAAAATTTGTGATCAATTGCCAAGAAAGAAACTCTGCAAACTAAACTCAGCTCCATTATAGGTAATATCCAAGTTGGGGTGAGACAGGTACGAGAATGATCTCGTGTCACTGATTCTTTGAGCGCGACAAACGAAGCTCTTCCCAGCCGTGTATTGATATCTAATCCCTCATCTATGTCTCGATCAAAACTACTGATCTTAAAACCTATTTTCTCTACAGCTCAAACAATTCAAAATACTTCTTTCCAACAAGCAGCAGCCTAGACTATCAAGATGGACTCCGATAGTAGAAAAAGTTGATTCCTCCAAACAATCCAAAGACGCCTCGATGGCTCCTTGATCTTCATGACTGGAAGCTCGAGAGATACATTGATATTTCCCGTGCCATGGAAGTGGAAGGTTATGGTATAGTTTCCCATACCTGGGGTTATATTGCAGACCTCCAAAAACCGCAGCCAGAGGATAAACTGCCACGCGATCTTCTTTTGGGACGTACCAACTACTTCTGGATTTGGTCTTGATCGAGCGAGGTTATGTCCAAAATTGGCCCTCGTTATGTTTGGTGAGATTAGATGTGTGTTCCTCAGGAGACTTTGAAAGGTCGCCGAACTATCACTGATAGCCTGGGAATTGCAGGGCACGAAGAAATCAGGAAGCAATTGTGTGTTCGCTTATTGCCAGTGTTACCGAAGTATAACTAATCAATTTACGAGGAATATATAACGCAATGCTAAGAAGAGCATCGTGTGGCTTCATTCGACGGATTAGAGTCTGCAAAGCCCATCGAAAACGCTACTTCTAGCTTGATCAAAAGACAATGGAACGCTGACAACCGAACCCAAAGCATATTTTGATAAAATTGTGCAATTGCCCACTGAATTCCGGAAATTGAAACGATGGTTAGTTTGGGGTTGGAAGCTCCAAGTGGGCGTTCTACCCCCTGGAACTATCCTAATCGATGACTCTAGCAATGCTCTTGAACATGATACATTCATGCACAATGGAGGACAAGCTTCGGTAATCGACTTGACGGCCAGGGTTACTAAACCCGCTGTCGGAGTACCCCAATCCTTCTTGCTACAAGCCAATGGGAAAGAGCCTCAAAGCCAGGTCAGTATACTGATTGATGAGTCGGTTCACATGGCAAATGAATTTCGACAAATCCTTCGAGCTCTGGTCACCTTTGGCTTCATCGCGTACGGTAAAGCTTCTCTGCTATTTATACTCAGTGGCAAGCAGAGCCGCAAATTCGGCATGGAGCAGGATTCTTGCTGGGCGTTGATCAGAGCAATGAAGCTTGAGGATGTTACTGTCGACTACAAACTTCCCATGGATGAAATTAAGGTAATATTTCTCACAGCGAATATCAATGGTCAATGCTTTTGGTGCCTCAGCCTTTGTTTTCTGTGAAAAAAGGGCAGTCGGCAAGCGGTTTGAAATGGATCAATATTGTGGATGGGCTCTTGATTTCAGTTGGAATGTTTGTAGATTCACAAATAGGCTTAGCATCTCAGAGTATGCTACCACGCATTTCGCTTGATAACGCAATCAAGGTGACTGTTCAGCCACCTTAAACCAGCCAAACTTTCACTTTGTGGAAGAATTTGGGTATCAAATGGTATCTACATTACGTCCAGCCAGAAGCAGGAGTTGAGATTCGTTCCCCAGCATCAAAGACAAACCCCACACCGCGTACTCACGCGGTCTTTGTGAAGCTAGAGGATCTCGGCAAGAACGACTAGGCTACCACTACATCTAACGGTATGAGATGTATTGCTATTATGGGGTTTGGGACACCACAGATCAAAGAGTCTGCTGGCGTAGTTGGTGGAATTGTGGATCTCTGCTTTGGTAGGGGAAAGCAAAGTGGAGGATTCAACTTTGAAGCTCCACTTGTCGGCGCCGTGAACAAAATCCACCAGGGGGTAGATAGACATGCACGGTTTAAGACAAAGTTGGGCATTGAGATTTCATTGAGAAGGCTTTGTTGATTGGAATGTGTTTTTTGGTGAATTATGTTGAATTTGTATTGCTATTTTTCGAAATTTTGAGTGAAAGAATATGCTTGCGGCCTATAAGATCAAGGATATGGGTAATGTATCGCCTCGTGATATCTGCATTCATTTCAATGAACATTTTAGTTGGGATATGAAGGCAATTCTGCAGGCGAATATCAAGAACATCAATCCCCGGATCCTGCAGCAATCTTGAATATCCAAGCCATCCCTTGTTCGGCGAGGATATTGATATTACTACCTAATGAAGATGTGGCAAAGAATAACGGGACAAACATCTATCATTGGTTATTCGCATTTCTGTGTGGGGAGAGGAACAATGCCATTCGACGAGACGGTGTTTGATGCAATGCTGGCCAGACTATAATGGAAGAATTTTTCAAGTGCTTCTCCCGAGTTCCAGCGATGGATGATGTAATAACATCCGTTTTACCAACCTCACCCTGGGCGATATTCACACTCACAATCAGAGGCCTTAGATCTGGCTCGGCGAAAATGACATATTTCCTGAGCCAGCACTTGGATTTCTTTCCACCATGGGGAACAACACCAAGGATCAAGACTTGACTACGTTTCGAAGAAAAGCACGCGTGGATAAGAATGCTCTTGCGAGAGAGCTAGACTTGTCAAATCGATATTCATGAAAGTAGTAACTCAATACTGCGTGGGACGAAGCAGAAAGTCCAAATCCCGAGGGTTGCACATGTGTGGGAGTGGGAGATCCCAGTTTCAAGTTTGGTGATTCAATTGTGGCTATAGCGTGATCACCGGTGCCTTTTGTGGTGAGACAGAGTATGGATGGGTTGTAGAGCCCTGTAGGGAGGTGTTTATAGATGGGATTATGTGTGAAGAGGCGATAGAGGAAGACGAAGAATGGGGAGAGATCATCTTGGAATAGTATAGAATGGCTTGCATCGATGAATCAGAACTGTAGGATTTCCAGTTTGAGCGGCTGAAGTACTGACCTAGCTCCAGTGAGTTAAATTTTCGAATATAGGCCCCAGTAAACCTACTCGGGTATGTGCATCCAGAAGTTGCAAGCAAAACGCGAAGCAAAGAGGAGAAGTCGAGACACCTTGAACGAGGATCATGAATTTTGTGACAAGTCAGAGGTGAAGTGATACTTCTCACCAAATTTAATTCCTCTGGTTTGGATTTTGGTTTTCTGGAGTTGCGATGCTACTATGCAAGGGGAGTTCGTTTATTCCATTCCCCTACTACCCCGCGATCTCCTGAAACTGAACTTTGTTGGCAATTATAATGTTCTTCGGTGTTCTCAAATCTCCGCATTATAGTTTCAACCCCTACATTTCCTTTCACCCATCTTATATTTCCAGTACATCTCTACTCCTCCGTTCATACCAGTACACCATCTCCCTCCCCCCAGCACCTCCTAAATACCCTGTCTCTGTGCCTCTCAAGATTTCTCCACCTGCCCACTCCCTCTGCCAACCTCTTATCACCCTTCCCCCACCCCAACCCCTCATCACCCAATAGCCACGTATAAGCGAAAACGCTCGCATCAAAGAGGCCCGGCGCATCCCCGGAAAACCATTTCTCCTCCCCAAGTAACAAACTGAGTGCTTCCCAGGCTCTGTCCGCCTCCCTATAAATCATTTCCTGGTCAATAATCTCCGCGCTCTTGCGCAACTCAGATTCGGCTGCGGAGCGCAGTTGGTGGGCCGTATAGAGGCGAACTGGGAGAGAGGAGGATGCCGGGTCTATGTAGAGGGGAGCGGCTATCGCGCGGAAGTTCGAGGGGGTTAGATAAAGAGAATGTAGCTTGGGAAGGTTAGCTGGGTCGTCAAGTCTAATATTGGGCAAGCAAAGAGACGTACCCAAGCATTTCTAATGTTATAATCGATTAGAGCTTGATAAGCTTCCAATTTCCTACTCTTTGGTTCGGGGACTTTCTTTCCTTGTTCCTTTGCATATTTCACCAGTCCATTACTCGGTATTGGAAGGTAGCCATCTTGTGAAGAATTCGATTTGATGCCTGGTAAGAGGAAAGGTAGGACACCAGTAGGTGAAGCATGATTATTTGAAGAGACAATATTATGATTAACTCCTGCGAGATTTAAAAAAGTCTGCCCATACCGTCAGCCTCGTAGTCTTGCATTTGATATTGCTTGCTTCAATTTCTACATAGGTAGACATACCTGCCATTTCAAACATCCCGGATTAAAACTTGGTCTGCCTCCATTCTCTTCCTCGCCCTCTCTACAGAAGATATATAAACTGGGCAATCTAGCATCTCTATCATTCCTTCTACCCTTTGCCCCAGGACTCCTTTGTGGTAATTCGTTTGCTGGATATGTAACAACAGGAACTCTATCAAACAATTTCTTAACCGGTCTAGGTATACTGAATAAATCCTTCACGGCATTTGTCTGTCGAGTGAAGTTGGATTGATTGTATGTGGTATCTTTCTGGGCAGTCGAGGCATCCTTTCTCTCATTCTGCTTCGGCCTCGCAGACGAGGTTGTCTCATTTGAAGGAGGCATGGCTTCCCTTCCCTTGCCAATCTCGAATGGTTTAGATAGAGTCGACCAGGGTAATATCGAATCAGAACAATAATGATCGAGTTAAGTTAAATCCGTAACAAATCCGTGACTATGACTAGGTACCTTGGTAGTTTCGGCGCGTCTTCCGATAGTTTCCTTTTCTCTGATGGGATGGGACACAAATGGGACACAATTAATTTCATTTGCTTAATTTTTTTCAAATTTTTTCTGGATAGCCGCGACATGGCAAATTTCAATGCGAAAGAAAAGGGCCGAGGAACGGCAAGAACGGAGGATAGGATAAGACAAGGCACCTTTGCATTTCGAATTAGATTCAAAGGTCCATAGGTCCATACAAGTTACAAGTTACAAGTTACAACTCTTCCTAGTCCTGGTGAGTATGAGCTGTTAGTAGTAACTTAGTACCAGGTACGATACGATACGTATATTTACCGGAATGTACACCTAAATGCCGAAGTATCTCCCGTTTTTAATTGAAGGAAAAAATGGATTTATCCGTAAAATGTACGAAGTAGGAATACAATTCTAGGTTCTAGGTACCTAATGAGTGGAGTGAGGGATTGAGCGATCGAGAAATCAATATTGGAAAGATATGATCTCGTGAAGAATGTCGAGAATTATCGAGTATGAAAGCTACACAGTAAGTACTTGGTGTGGTCCAGTCCCATGTTACCACCGAAATAGCAACCTCCACATATGTATATATATATATATATATATAAAATGCATCTCTGGCGTGAGAATGATGGAATGATATTGGATGAGATGAACTGCCTTGGAATCTTTTTAAAGATCTTGGATGCATGAACCTACAAGGGATGAAAAAGAACCTCCGAATCATAAGAAATGGGTCTTTGGCTCAGGTACGATGCGTACAGAATGCATGTAAGATTGTTTCTGACATGCAGGATAAAAGTGCTAGTATGTCAGTGTGAAGGAAATATATCGTCACATCCAACAAGGTCATTTCCATCATAAGCGCAAGTGAGACAGATAGGAAAGAAAGATGAAAATATGTATAGTTATATAAAAGGGGGCAACAATTTGATAGCCGAATCTTTCTCGAAAAATCGTCATGCTCATACTCTCACACTTTCATCCTCTCATACATATACATACTTGCTACCTACATACTTACCACATACATTTAACCTCTTATCCGACCTCGCAACATGGAAATCGTTGTACCTCGGATGAAAAGAAAAGAAACGTATGATCCGTTTCGGTTCCACAGCGATAAGGCTCTTAGTGACTCCCACTCACGGCAGGATGAAATATTAACCCGAGAGAAAATGCTTACGAAGTGGCTAACTCTCGACTAACTCGATAGTGATATGGGGAAATACTATAAGCGGATTAGCTCTTCGATAAATTGGTACGAGTACCTTGCAATTGCGGAGAAAACAAAGCGGTCTCTTCTCTTTGCCCATGTCATAAATTGAGTTAGCAACATATGTACCAAGGAGTAGCCGATAACAAATACTTTGGTAAAAATCAAATGAAAAACGGTTGTGGGATATTTCGAGACAACAACCAATTAGATTTGAATTTACCTTCATAGAGAGGAGATACTTATGAGACAATAATCGATAACCCTGAAGTAACCCCATTCAAAATCGTAACTCGGATGATGATGCTCCTTCGCTGTCTGTCTAATTGTCAAAAATGTGTTTACCGAAAGGAATCCCTTCTGAATCATTGAGACCCTTGAGAATATCATATCATATTCAACCCACTTCCAAACCTTGCTTGCCTTGTTGAACCCTTTCAATCCGAAATTGTGAATAAAGAAAGGAATTTCGTTACTTGATCATCTTGAATCAAATATTCAACAATTCCTTCTTGTCCTCAAAGGAAGTCACTTGAAACAAAGGACCTGGCTCAAATCATCATCACCCATATCTCGACCGACCTCTTTCAATCCCACATCTTCTCCAACAACGAGAAATCTACCGAGTACTTAAGAAGCACTCCGTGCCCGCTTCACGTTACGATTACCATCCCACCTCAAATCCAAGTTACCTTCCTACCAATCTTCTACTCACCCAGCCATTTCACCCCTCACCTCCATCCCTTTAGTTCAAATTGACATCTTTGTTTCTGAATATACTCTCACACTATCTCTTTCGAAATTGACACTTGACGCATCCTCTCGCCCATCGTCATATCGTAGGCCACCAATCCGGTATCAATCTACGTACTTCGAGTCAAGCTTTCTTCGGAATCTCTTGTCCAAGTCCCAAAACAAGACCGATCGTCATATACGATCCAAACCATCTTCGATTCCCACAATAAGTCCGGGGTTTGAGTTTAAGATTACCCAGTCGAAATTCCGCAGGAGAACCACTTGAAGAATTTTGAGTCTTAGTTCGACCGAGGTATACACATTTTGGGAGTTACAAAAAATACAAGAGCAAAGAGCGAGAAAAACGAGCGTGGATTCATACGTTACGTCGTTCAGATCATACAGATACTTGAATACCGATTTATACATATATACATATTTCTCCTACCGAAAAATAAGAGAAAGTTCCTCATATTAAAAAATCTGCCCTTCTAACCCCGCTCTTCGTTCCAAGCACAACAAAGAAAAATACACTTTTCTATCTACCTGCAACCAACCTTATTTCCCTAAAGAACGCAAAAATGAACGCCCCTCTCACATCACCAACCCGCACCACCTCCTCAGCAACTTACTTCCAATCCTTCCCAACGGGCCCCTCGAAATCCTCCACCTCCTCCTCTTCCTCCAGCGGCCCAACATCCGCACCTCAACCCCCCGCACCCCAAGCGCCCCAGCGCTCCTCAAGTCAAGACGAAACCTCCCCGTTTCTCAAAGATTTCAACCTCGTCGCCGAAGCAGCCAAGAGGGCACAAATGGCATGTCTGATGCGAGATATGGAGGGCTGCGGATTGTAGATTTTGGGAACACGGAGAATGCTGGTGTCGATGCGCGTGCGAAGATGTCGATGTGCAATGGGTAGCACACCTACCCATTGATGCGAATCTGCACCAATCAATCGTCCAAAAATGGAGTGTTGAATAACTCGCACTGCGAACACAAGATGAAACAGGAGAGAAAGAGAAGAAGAGAAGCGATGGGTAAACAGAAATCTATCATCTAGATACTGTTCCCAGTGCACAAACCACACATCTCGCTTCCCTTCACTAAACCCCTTCATCGACATTTACACACAATTTCGAAACCTCAGCACACACCACATCACTTACTCCCCATCCACTCCACCAACCAACCAACCAACCACCACTCCTCAAAATAACGAAACCACGAGTTCAAGAAAGGCGGCGACGGCGGCGGCGTTTTGGCATCTGGCATCTAGGATATAGCATTGAGCATATCAGGACCACACATGGTGTTTCTTGGCGTTTCCTTTCCTTTTTCCTTCCAATTTTCATTATCATTATTATAGCATTGATTGATTACTTAATTCAATCCAATCCAATCCAATTATTTTCCAAAATTTTCCACCACGAAATTAATAACCATCTGGCTGGTTACCTACCTTTCCTATTTATTGTTATTAGACAAGAGGAGAGGAAACGAGAGACGACGAGGGGGAAGAGAGATGTGGTTTTTGAGAAATCAAATGGGAGTTCGGGATCACATACTTATATACTATCATCCCAGATCATAATACCAGAATATTTTACACGCAAAAACTGCTTCTTGGTTTGAGATAGCTATCTAGTATTCACTTTTGAGATTATGTGTACATCAATCCGTCCCCTATCCTCCCTACAAGCAAGTCCTTACCTCCTCTCCTGATCACACATCACCAACATATCAAGTAACATAATATTATCCCCCTTAGAGATCATACCGTGAATCAAAGCCCTCACCCCAGCAAGGATATTATAAGAAAATCGTATTCACAGTAGCCACACAGTCATGTATTCGAACAGGTATATCCTCGCTCTGCAGCTAGGTATGACTTTATTAAATATAGTATATCATTCCATATTGCTAATCATTAATCATTCATATAACCACTCCGACCTTCATTGCTCACTCCGATCCTCAATCTCCAATCCTTTCCCTTATCCCAAACCCATCCGAGAATACTCTGCTCGCATCCTTTCCCGAAAACTTTAGGCATTTTGTACAAGCATTTCCCCATTAACCCTAACTATGATTTCTACTTGCGCCATCATTCCTCCTAGGTCTCGTATAATTATCAATATTAACAAAAGCCCCCGTTCCGCCCGATTCTCTAAGGTCTTCTAACAGTACCGTGGTTTGTTGGTAAACACGTTCAAGAGCCGCTGAGGACGATTTGCCAAGGGAGACTTTTGTCTGTGTTAGCAATTAAGCACACAAACAAGAAAGTGAGCACTAGCGATTCTTCAACCTAGAATGCAAGTGAGAGAGGCGACTTACGAAGAATAGCAGAGTTCAATTCCTCTGCTACAGCAACCCTTCCACTCGGATCCAAGAGATGGGAGACGGTTTTCTCATTGATAGGGTCTTTGTATGCAATCAACGAGAAAGCATCTTCCAAAGCTTTGCTGACCTCTCTTCTTGGATCGTCCTTGAATTCTGCTTGAAGAACCTGTCCATATGATAATGTATCTGCTAGCAAATTCTGATAATCGGTTTCAAAAGTATCACCGCCGTCCGTTTCCATTCTATCCCAGTTGTTGGCCTGGGGTTGATGATCATCCAGTTCCATATCATGATTTATAATATCATCATACCAATCCCCTTTATGCGTCGAATTCTTCTTCGATATGTTGGTAGTATTGGAATTATGCATTTCTGCCATCTGTCGAACCATTTCAATGAACTTGCGACATCTTAATCGAAAGTAAACATGTTCGTTGTCTTTCAGAACTTGAGGATAATATGCGTTAGTGAATTTGAGGGCCTGTTCAACATCCCCTTCTAATATTGCTGTGCGTATGCCTGTATAGAATTAGTATTGAAATCTGGCATTGGTCGGGAATACTCACGTTGCCTATTGCTAGCATCTTGATCATCTTTGATATCGAATCCTGGTATGGTAACATTAGGATCCATGTTCAAAGCCTTCTTTTCAGAGTGAACTTCATTCGCAAATTCTCTTGCCGTTTCGACATAGCCATCGTGTGTTAGAAATTGTAGAACCTATCCGGAATCAGTCATTAGATGGTGGAACGTCTTGAGAGTAAGTCATACCAAAGATTGGATCAATTCCGTTTCATTCAATGGTGGTTGAAGTTTTGTAGTACTAAGACAAAGTTTAGGATCCCAACAAGCTACAGGGTCGAAATGAAGTACCTGGTGGAAGCGATCTCATTCTTAATCCGACGTTCTTCGTGCTGTGAAAGTGTTAGTTCACGATTCCACTGTGAATTGTCTTTTTAATTTTTTTGGTGCGCGAGTGGTCCGAAATAAACGATGCATAGCAGACAAGGGTTCTTATGATGCTCGGAGCTCAAGATGCGAAGACATTATAGAAATATTTTCACTTACCAAAATCATTTCATCTATGTTGTAGACGAATGGACTTTGCCCGAAATTTATTCTAATATGCTCGCCGGGTTTCTTCATACCTACAGATGGAAAAAGCTCGCCCCTTCCAGTTACATCTCGGAATGCGATACCTTGAATAATGATATTAACAGGCGCTTCAAAAAATAAGAACAGTGACAATGGAATAGAATCGAGTTGTAGCATGAGGAAAAGTTTTACCAATACTGACCTAAATGATCTCCATTCTTTGTGAAGAAGGCAACACCAGTTGAAAAGTTGACTCCGCAACCTATTACATCTTCTGTGGAAAATGATGGGCCGTAAGCTTTTCCAACACTTGCACCAGCATACCCATGGCCATCGTCACCATGATATGCCCAAGAATCAGGTTCCCATCCCGGTAATCTTGATAAGGGTATTTTTTTGGTAGAAAATCCAATACCAATAGAGCTACTAAGGTGAGCGTTAGCGAGGCTCCAACTATGCAAATCAATTGGAAATCATACTCTTCTCGCTTCCGCGACAAAATTGTTACCTCGAAGTAATAAATTCCACACTGGGGAGGCATGGGGTGATCGGATCTGATGGCAGATGCCTCATTATCTCGATCGTTCATGGATTTCGGGCCCGTCAATTTCACTTCAAAGCCGTCACTTGTGACTTCCAATGCTCCAAATTTGTCTGTTGTGCTCCATTTACTTGGCAATGGGGATAAGGTTTCATCTTCGATGAGGGGAGTTTTTTCGACGAGGTCATAAGGTCTACCTCGATGCGAAGGGACCATCTTTGCATGTAGATTAACACTGCTAGCACTAGTTGATAGAGAATTTGGTTGTGATGACGGGGCTGACCCATCTCTATGCGCCAGGACCTTTGCCTTGTGCGCTTCCTCTAACTTTTGCACATATTTCGATCCCCTCAGATACGAGGGCACAAAGAAATGGTCCGCATTCCCACCAAATCCACCGTACCCATGCCCGTTCGGGAGTGAGGAAAACTCATTTGCGAGTGAACCAAAAGCGCTTGAGAAACTTGGCAGTTGTCCTCCTCTACCCCATGATCCTGATCGTCCTTGATTGACCCCGCCATTACTATTTTCCTCATCAAACCCAGCGAATGCCCCATATCCGTATCGCCCATTATAATTTGGATCGTAGTAAATGGAATCATGTTGTTGATTCAACATGTGTGTGTTCGAATTTAGGAGATTCGCGAAATGGCCGGGTCTTGAAGGTTGTCCATATTGTTGAGAGTTCCCGGCAGCTATACCAGATACAACAGAGGCATATGAGGATCTTCGAGGCATGAAACCGGGAGCTCCAGTAGGCATGCCGGAGTCTGGAACCCCCGGTGAGCCCGAAGGATATGAGTTTGTCATTTCGAAAGTATGTAGACAGTAGTTAGATTGAGAGAAAAGATTCGTTGTCGCTGTGAGTGTTTAGAAGTCGAGAGCGTTGTTGGTGTATGGAGGTTGTTTTGTGTTGTTCTGTTCCTTGAGCTTGAGGTTGCAAGGCGCAGAAGCTGTGTTTATTACCTATCTGCAGCTCTCAATTCAGCAGTGAATGACGGATTGGATCAAGGTGGAGACGAAATGTGATGTACCAGTAGTAGTTGGATTGTTTCATGACTAGCGAAATCTCATTAAGTATTTAATGTGGTTGAGTTCACGATTCACATCAGAATCATAGTTCTGAATGTTCAATTTCTTATGAAGCTTCAGTTTGTAGTTTGTACGAATGATAAGTTGTTATCGAATCTTTAATACATCAATGTACGGTAGCTGGGTAGGCTGGTAGGTAGGTTCCTCGAATGTTGCCATTTGTGGATTTCATCATACGTGAGCTAATCCCGTTATGGTTCGATCCCCGATGACCGGGGGTGTGATGGATTTCATCATGAGGAGAAACATTTATTACGATTCACGAACTTCACTGATTTCTATCATTTGTTGCTTATGAACTAATTCACCAGAATTCGAGAAACATTTATTATGATGGGACACTATGAGCGGTGTGATAACCAGGTAGGTAGGCAGGTAGGTAATTAATTAATTAATAGAGCTAGGTACCTACATACATACACAAGCTGAACGATATCCTCTCAAGTGTTCAATATACTTTTTGAAATCCCTACTTAATACAATGATAGAAATCATCCCGAAGACACAAGACCACAATGTATTGAGATTCAAACCCCGTTTGAATGAGCATAGTTCCCAGCCATGTCATTCATATCGTTTTACTTAGCATGTACATGCATTACCCAATCGAGGTCGAATCTTTAAGAAGAACACATCAGACCGATCAGACGAAAATCAATGAACGCTCATCTGAACTTAAATAATCACATTATCAATTATTTCAATTTGTATACAAGCTCAAACAAACAGACCTCTATCATGTAAATATTCAAGAATCACATGGATATCTGGGTCCCTTATAAGAAATAAGACTCGCCGTGAACCGATGACATAAATGGACAGCCAGTCGAAGCTACCTTTGTAACAGTACAAGCTACTGACGAATTCACTCATCCGTCTGCGAATAGCTTGCCATCATGGTTGGAACTCTGCACGGGAGATCATGGTAAGGAAACACGTGGATTGACCCTTGTATGCCCGGTCAGGCTGTGAAAGCAAGAAAGTAGTCATAATTTAGAATTGTTTAAGCAATAATGCGTGAACCCAAAAGGCCGCGATATGCTATATTAACACTCTCCTGCTTGGAGGAAACGCCAGAAACACCATTGCTCTGGCGGAATTTATTTCCACTCCATCCCATTCCATCCACAACGCCCCAAATATTTTCCCAAAGCCCAGTAAATTGAAACCAAAGAAAATTTTATACATGTCTTGCGTTGGTGACAAAGCAGGGTCGTTTTGTAATCCGGTTCCTTGAAAAGATTGCCCATTAATGAGAAAGAAGAGGTTGACCGGGTAAGATCCGGGTTCTAATACACGGTATAAAAGATTAAGATAGATGGAAAGTATTAGGCGGAAGCAGTGATCACCGCAGGAGACTGAGTTTGGTCTTGAGCGGATGTAGGTGCAACGGCAGGTGCAGAAGTGGAGGTAGATGTAGAGGTTGGAGCTGGAGCTGGAGCTGGAGCTATAGCTGGGGGAGAGCTGACGAGGTTGGTAGCATCAACATCCATCGCACTCGTGCTCTTCTCACTTTCAACCTGGCTGTTTTCCTTGTTCTCCTTGCTACTATCACCAGTTGACGAACCTTCAGTACTGGGATTAATTGACGTCTTAGGAGGGGCTCTCCATCTAGGAATTTCGATAGGGATACCCGTAAAGGTTTTGATGATGAAGGAGCGCTTCTCCCATTTGCGACAAGGTTTACCAGAACGATCGAGGGCACGTAAGCCAGCATTGATTGCGCCTTGGTTGGCTTTAGGCCCAAGCCGATGGGAACTGTTTCCATTGGACGCCCTTGGAGTACTTCCGTTAGGAGCAAGTGTGCCATCATCCCTAAGATAGAGTTAGCACATGTAAAGGAAGATAACTGCGGAGCCCGGCGTTCTCTAGAGCATTGATCCACCCGGCAAGAGATACAGCATTGAAGCTCGACGACAGTGAAAGGGTGCAATATACTTACAATCTTGCCTTCTTCTTTGGACCTGGCTTGCCTCTAGCCCTAGGGGTTGTGTCTGATCCCAAGGCGGCAGTAGAACTTCTCTTGACGCCAGCCTTCTTCTTAATTGCTTCCGTCGGAGGGGGCATCGATGATGAAACTGGTGTATCCGTACCGTTTGGTACGGGCGTATTTGGATCCGACTCGGCCTGAGCATCGCCATTTTGACTCTTTGCGACAGGCGTAGTAGTTGGAATTGTTGATGTGGAATCCTTTGATGGAGAGTCTTCTTTGATCAAAGATTGGCCAACACCCCTTAACTTTGCAGGAGATAATTTGAGAGTAATGATCATAGAACTCTTCTCTCTCAGGCCCGACGACTTTCGTCGTGGAGCAGAGGTAGTCGGCGTAGGTTTGCTTGCTGAAGCCATGATGGAGAAGTCGTGGAAGTTGTCAGAGGTGAATGATTGAAGACTGGGAATTGACGGTCGCAATAATTAGGGTGGTGAGGTGTTGGATGTGTCAAGGAAGGACGTATTGAAGCCTCGAATCAATAGTACAGTATGGATATGGGTGATGGGTTATGATTTGGGAGGTCAAATGTTGATGATATTCAACATACTTCGAAAATAATTTAAGGTGTTGAGTGTGAATAATTTCTTTTTGGTTGAATTGAAAAACGAAGTAATAATAAGTTGGAAGGAAAGGTTATGGGGGTATGGAAAATCATGATTAAAATTTAAGAGCAAATGGACTTGTCTCGTTTTTTTTTCCCCTCTACTATACGCGTTGAGTGAAGGCAGGCTGAGAATGTTGGTGCTCTTTCACCCAGATTATTATTAGTTCAAGTTGAAGATACTACGCGAAGTCGGGGTTTGTGGCTTCCTTTGTTTTTTTGGCTGCTAACTTATTATTACTCGTTGATATGATGGATTTCCTTTACATTTTGTATTTTTGTATGTAGTTATTTCTTTTCTTTATCACTTATCAAGAATTATACATATAGTTATATATTTCTTTTGAAATCTGATATTTTATACGGTATTCATTCATTTTCTATTTCCAGCTTCAATGAATGAATGAATGAATCGATCCATCCACGAATACCTGGGTAGATGCCGTAAGTAGTATGTATTAATTCATCGTTATCATCCATTTCCAGTTTCAGTAAGGTACTACGAGGTAGGTAAGCCTTTTCTTTTTCAATCTCCTTATTATTCCTTCCTTCCGTAATCCCTGGCCTGACCATCGAACATTGGATGCTTGGAAAGCAGGAGAGGTAACGCCGAGATGGACATCATGATCAAACTTTTTACCACCGGTACTTGGGTCTTCATAAACCCCATCTCCATCCACGTAAGTATGAGGGAGGTAGTAGGTATATATATATGTGTGTATATCTACATATATTGAGCCGGTCGCTTTTCCACTCATTCCACTCTCTCTCATCGCATCCCTCAATCAACGGAATCTCACGTCATGAGCAAGACATTGCTGGAAGGTAGAGACGACAAGAGTCTAAAAGAAGGGGCCGCCAATCTAATGGAAGTAAGAACAGAGTGAGTGATAAACTGGTTTTATTACTATTCATTACTATATATATATCTTGACTTTTAACTTTTGTCTTCGTCTTCGTCTTCGTCTTCGTTACAAATTTCCCTTTGCTCCGGATAGTCAAGTATTTCCACCATGTGTCCGCCCTCTCCCCTCTCTTTACTCTACCCTAAGGACATCTCGGTCATTCTTTCCGACATTGTTTACCAAATTTGTAACCCCCAAGAAGTATCAAGAAAGAATTTTATCCACCACATAAGGATGAATACCAGGTATCTGCACAGACAGAGTGGCGCCAAAGATCAAAACCAACTCATTCTTTTTCACCAACAATAGACGAGGCTTGCAACATTATACAATCCCCGGAAACAGCAATTTGATGTGCGTACCATCACACCCATTTATCTTGAGCTATTGGGTGAAGAGATTGCGAGGGTGACCCCTTTCTTCTTTTTCTTCCTCCTCCTCCTCTTCTTCTTTTAGACACTGGATATTGAACAGGTGGCTGATCATTTAGTTTTTTATCGGATCATGAGCATCATGATCCGATGCATCCCTCTCTATCCGTCACATTGAAATTCAAGATTCAGGTGATGATTTGGGCTTCGAAATATAAGCATTGCCACGCACACCTGAAACCATGAATTATTCAAAGCAGAGAATTTGGGAATTTAACCAAGAAAGGTATGATAGCATTAACTAGCAGGAAAGCAATGACAAACAAAGGATAGCACAGCACTGCTTAATCCTTTGATCAATCCTTTTGTAGATGTTCCGCTGAAAAATCGTTGCGTTGGTGATCTGGAGATTTAGATATGTCAGATAGTTTTGACATTAATAAATCATCGGTCTGTTATACTTTTATTCTAATATTTATCGCTTTGGATGAATAGGTTGGAAGTCGAAATGTCTACAATCCATGATCTCACAGAGATACACATCAATCAATCAATCAATCAATCAATCAGGCCAACTCATGTTGGACAGCATTTATAGGCAAATTCTACTTGTCGCATACAGCATTATTTGCATTTATCATTGATGGTTACCCAGCATGCCCCATCATTTGATGTCTGTCTAAGTCACAGTGTTGGAACAATTTGACCAATAATGTGTAATGAAGCAAACATGGACGATTTCTCATGGGCGTTGCTTGAATGTCTTATTTGGCTTCAGATGGTATGTCGGTCAAAAACTCTAGTCTCATGAGGTTCGCTGGAATACACATCAATCATCTTCAAGATCCAAAATCTTCGTTCATGTCACATAATCGATACCGTAACTCAAGACATCACAGTATTAACATCGTTGGAGGCGTCTTCGAAGTACTGAATACTAAAAACGGCAATTAGACACCGATTCTATGAGGAGATTTTGGTTGAGAGGTTGAAAGAAATGTTGTCCTGCGGACAGCAATGTGAGTGGAAGAGGTGGTTCCTTTGTTCCTTCGAGATTGTTGCTTCATTGCGTACTGTCTTTCTATGGTTCTCTGTTCAACACTTTCATCGGAACGATTCAGAGATATAAAATCACTATGCCATTCGGTACTGGGTGGATAAACTTCTCGAGTCTTTCTAACCAAACTTTGTGATGTCTTGGCCGATTTAGATACTTGGGTATGTAAAGAGAGATCAGGTAAAAAGATGACGAAAATATAAAATATTTGGTGTTCAGTATCGTCTGTAGATATCACTGATATTGCAAGTAAATGACTAGCATTTCTAGTACTTATTAGTGATGATGTTCATTGAGTGGGATTAATGCCCAGGCTGATGATAAAGTTAATACCTGATGATGTTCCAATACCTACTAGGTACCGGCTTAAAGAATACCTCATGCTGATTGGACAAACTTGAAGGGAATCACATGTATTTCGCTCAGCCACAAAGCGGAGAAAATGTGCCACAATTGCAAGTGGGGTTACGACAGCTTCCAGAATCTGATTAGGCAAGAAACCATTTATCTATCTATCATCCCTAATTAGCACCATTCCTAAGATCTTGAACACATTTCTATAATTCATATACGCACGCTACACCTGAACTTCTTCTTCTCAATAGCCATTTGACAAAGGTGACTTCGGTACACTACAAAATGTCTACACCAACAAAAAAAACAGAGAGCCCTGTAAGCTAATACATGATACATTCCTTGATTCCACAACTTTATGCGTTATTCCGACATAGATTATGAAATAATTAATTCCTAACTCACTTCCTTTTTTCAGAGTAGAAGCCCTCCTCCAGAATCTCCAACCACTGTAGCGCCATTCGATATGGACGACGATGATGCACAAGAAGGTACTACTGGCGGAGATGTACCAGCATCGAACAATAAGAGCGCAGATGAGCTACCCCCGCAAAAGCCTCCGCGCCCCTTAAGCCCACAACAACAAGCAGAGCATACTCTGAAAGAAGCTTTCCCAAGCATTGATGCAGCAGTAGTCAAGGCGGTTTTAATTGCTAGTGGAGGTCGTGTTGAGCCTGCTTTCAATGCTCTTCTGGGTAGGCTTGTATTCCTGTCGCATTATATCACATTCCTAATACTCGATATCCATAGGCATGTCAGATCCAGATGCTGCGATTGAAGTTCCCCCTCCACAGCCCCCTCGTCCCCAGGCGCAACGAGTCGGCTCTACTCCAAAATCACAACTTGAATCAGATGAACAATACGCACGTCAACTTGCAGAACATTACGAAGGATCATCATCATCGTATGGCCCACATGGAGCTCGAGGCGGTTCCAGGGGTGCATTTCCTCAAGGTCGCAAACAGACTGGATTGAAACCAAATGAAATGTACGGCGAGGAGGATGAACATAGCTTTTTCGATGATGATCTCCCAGTTATCAAAGAGAATCTTAGAAAGGGGTTTCTTGAGACACAGAGTACAGTCAATGGTTGGATTACCAATTTGAAGAAGAAGCTTGATGGAGATGACACAGAAGAGAGACCTTCCAATCAGGGCTACAATCCCAGTCAACACACACAGTATCGCTCCCAGAGAAGCGGGGAAGGCAGACAGAGTGGGGATTATAATCGATATGATGCAGATCCTCAGGTTCTCGGTGACGATTTCGCTGGAATTCAGCTCAATGAGGATGGCAGTAGACACGAAGGTAATGCTTCTCGCGCAAGCCAACCTTCAAATGCTTACCATCAACCCTCTCCTGCAGCCCGCCGATCTACACGTCCACTTGCAAATCCCGATCTTTTCAAACCTACCCCTAGTGCTCCAAAAGCTGAAGGTCGGAAGGTATCATTTCAAACTGCTACGGTGGAGGATGATCTGTACCGCACGTCACCCAAACTCGGCGGAAAAGAAAATGCTCCATCAGCCAAACAGAGCAAATGGCAACCACTGAATGCAATGGAGCCCAGCCCCATCGGCGACGCTGATAACGACCATGACCCATTCAGCCTTGGAGATAGCGAGGACGAAAAGGAGTCTAAAGATCGAGTTGGTGGCAAAGAAGTCCGTATGGATGATGCGGAGAGACTCAAGAAAGCAGCAGCTGAAGCGATGTCCGAAAATATTGTTGAGCCTGCAAAGAAGCCTGAACCAGCCGAAACATCAGGTACGAAGGATAAATTGGCAGCGGAGCTGGCTAGCAAGCCTTGATTGTTGAAGAATCAATTATCCTAATCTCAAAACTTTTTCAGAGGGAGGTTGGATAATCTTGTTAGTACTTTCCATGATATCCAAATTGATTTTATTGCAAACTTGAAATAGCATCTATCATGTCTCTCACCGAAGTCAATGTACGCGAGATTATGCCGCTCGAGTATTGCATTGAGGTCTGACTTTATAAACTCCCGCTACTTGTACCTCGATGCTGAAGAGTAGTTTACAACGGCCATTGTCACTTGGTTAAGGGACATGGCAACATCATCCAGACAGGCCAATTCAATAATAATAATTACAAATTTTGACACCAAACGTTTCTACATTATTACCTAAAAATTGCCCACCCGCTATGTTTATACGAGATTTAATGATGCCGATGGTCGACATATCCCAGTGACATTCTACTTAGATAATAATGACTTGTTAACTTGTCTCATCTTGCAATTCAACATTTGAGAGTCGAGTCTCGACGTCCCCTCACCCCACCCCACCTTTCAACAACGGCTCAGCATTCTTGAGCCTTGCGTTTTAGCACGTGGGGTAATGATTTGCTAGGAATAGCTCATGAATGGCTGTGAAAGGTAGAGAGTACGAACGTTGCATGAAATGAAAACCTATCGATCGGTACCTGCCGATACTTTCCTGTAGCTACCCCGTTCTCTGGAGTCTCAGCGAGTAAAGTAAGCAGAGACGCAGACGATGATAAGCAGCGACAACAAGTCAATCAGCGAATCAACTTGGCTTGGTTAGAAAGTGCCAACTATTTTCCGATCAAAGCCTTTATAAATTGAAACCGTGCTAGATCATTGATAGTTAAGACAAAGTAACATGATCGACATCCAATTCCAAGATCATAGAACTGTCAACACTAATAACCATCTAGGTCCTCAGCTACTACCATCTGCCATCTTCCATCTACCAGGTGAAAAACAAAAAGCATCCTTAGACATTTACTGTGGGTGTTGGTTACTATTGCCCCTCACTAGTCCTCTTTTGGCCAAACCCTTCTCTGTTCGAGAGCTCTCAAGGGAAATCCGAGAAAAAAATAAAGTTGATCATTAAATACTGGACATCCCCAACCTGCATCAATTTTCGATTCGATATACAAAGTACTCATTGAATCTCGAGGATTGTTTTCATGATATTAACTTTGCAGACTCACATCACATCACAGCACTTGAAGACTTTCTTGCACGACTTAACTTTGTTTCTTCACCACCCACTAGGATCTTTCCCCCCTCTGATCCGGCCAACTTCTACTATCATATCAGGGTAGCAAGCAATACTACGGTACGGCGATCACCACAGCTCTCTTGCAGGCCCACGTGTGTCACACAAAAAACGTTTGGTTTTGATCATCTCCACATCTACTACCTTACAAACACCACACATACTCAACGTCATTTCTTGTTGGCTTATGAATGTAGCATTTCGCATGAGATATAGTCATGATTTGCATGTGATCTGATCGACCTCCCGCAACCTACAAGCCTTCATCTGGAAAGACCTTACTTCTTCTACCAGTCAGTTCTGTTTTCGTTGCTTTGGGACTTTAAGACTGCAAGCAGTCTATCATGTACGTCTCACCCCAGATTCAAGCCGTTTCGCCTTCTCTTGAAGACATAACCACTAAACTCTCCCTGCATAGGAAGTTTGGGAAGCAAATCCAAAAGAGGCAGCTCGAAGTGCCCGAGTATGCAGCTAGTTTCGTCAACTATAAAGCTTTGAAGAAGGTTCGTCTCAAAAATTTCTTAATCTGGAGCGCAACAAGTAATAAGCTCTAAGATTCTGGCACTTGCGATAGTTTGATGAGAGAGTTCTTACCATTGACTAACACCACGATAGCTCATCAAGAAACTTTCTGCTACTCCCATAATTCTTGCGCAAAATGAACTCCACCGTTCGGCACCGGTCCTTGATTCCCAGGCCGCGCTGCAAGCAAATAAGGCTACTTTCTTCTTTCAACTGGTACGTTGACCTCCTTTCTGCAGACACAAGTTGTGCTGATTATTCAACAGGAGCGAGAACTAGAGAAAGTCAATGCCTTCTACCTCCAGAAGGAAGCTGAGGTATGTCATTCATCGAACATGGGTCAAAACGCCATTTGCTTATTGAGAACAGCTTAAAATCCGGCTGAAGACTTTACTGGACAAGAAGAAGGTTCTTCAATCCCGCAGTCAAAATACTTCAAGAAGATCTGCCAAATTTACCACTTTGGAAGAAGGTTTCCAACAATTTGGTAATGATTTGAATAAGCTTCAACAATTCGTCGAGATCAATGGCATGGCATTTTCTAAAATCTTGAAAAAATGGGACAAAACTTCCAAATCGAAGACGAAGGAGCTCTATCTTTCGAGAGCTGTTGAAGTACAACCGTTTTTCGATGCTACTGCTATCAGCGAACTGTCTGACCAGGCCACTACAAGCTTACAAGAACTTGGAGCTTGGTCCGAAGGCGATAATGTTAACTTTGAAAGGAGTCAAGAACATATTGTTAGCAGTCAACATTTATTGGGGACTGACGAAGGCGATGCCGATACCTTATTATTGGAAGCTGTCATTTCCGGAAATCTTGATTCTTTGAAAGATCTCCTTCAACGTATGAATTCCGCAGCAGGCCCTAACGGTACTAGGGATCTGGCACTGATGGAAAGAATTACTCGAACATTCCTTGCAGCGATTAATGAAGGCCCCCAGCAATCATTACAATTGCTTTTGGATACTGGCTTGGTCGATGTACAGTCTGAAGATGATATAAATGAGCGCAATTGCCTCCATCAAGCTACGATTTACGGAAACTGTTTTGTGTTGACCGTTGGACTTTCTCAGGGAGTGACTATTAGCCGAACTGACGTATATGGGCGAGTACCATTGCATTATGCATGTATGCATGGTCGACTTGATATGATGGAGCAGCTGCTGAATGGTATGTCGGTCCATGAAATGCTGCCTCATTTTCAAATACTGATGACCTTACTACTACAGCGGATCATTCTACCATTGATCTAATAGATCATGACAATTTCACGCCTCTTATACATGCAATCATCCATGGCCATATTGAATGTGCCCAGAGGCTGCTTGCACGATCTGCCAGAATTGACCCGGTATCTGAGGCAGATCATGTGCCTTTGAACCTGGCTTGCGAAAATAGCTCCATCGCAATCGTCGAACTTCTGCTTAAGCACGGCGCCAAAATTCTTCCAGATGCTGAAGGTCTATATCCCCAGCATCTTGTTGCACGATCTGGTCAGACACCGCAATTACTTCTTTTATTGAAGAGCTATGGTGCGGATCTCAACCAAATCGACAAACTTTACTCATGGACACCACTCTTTCACGCAGCTAGTGAAGGGAATGTACCATGTATGCAAACATTACTGGATGTTGGAGTCGAGACTCATGTTCGTGACGAAAAAGATCTTTCCGCCATGTATTATGCGGCATGGGAAGGGTATCTCGAATGTATGAGGCTCTTGTCCTTGATTCCGCAGCCACCTACTGGTGGGAAGGCCATCGCAGTACCAATCATTGGATCTACAATGGGAAGCAGTGCTCCTATGCCAATGAGCATTGATGCTGATGGTATCCCTGACTTGGAATTGCCACCTCCTATTATTCCATTACGACGATATGGTCATAATTTCCTCGACACGAAAACCTTCATACAAATTAGCTTTGCGGAAGAGAATGGAGAGCAACCGATGATCTTTTTCCATGGCAGCAAATATCCTGCAGCACGTCTCACTATTTCCTCCAAACTTTCAGACTTGATACCCAAAAACATTTTACTCCCCTTCCAGGAAGATACCCGACTTGTTTCATTTCAAATTGATAATTTAGATTCTTTCGCCATCGATTTCGATGTTTTCCCCACATACGGTGCTAAAGTCATTGCAAAGACAGTCGCATTACCTAGCACATTCCGAGCATTAGAAAGCAGTTCCGGCCGTTGTTGCTTGCCACTATTCGATCCACGCCTAAGGGCCATTGGTCAGATTACTTTCAATTTCCAAGTAATTAAACCATTCCAAGGAAAGCCACTGGAAATCACCGATTTCGAAACGTACTGGAAAGCTACGAGCCAATTCGATTCTAGGCCAAGTGCTTTCATCACCGGATCTAGTTTATCTGGAGATTATATACAACTTTTCGTTCAGCATACTTGTGATGGGGTCCCAGTTCTTTGGCCACGCTGGAACATTACCTATAATGATATCGAATTTCCAGTCTGTCGCCTGACCTATGCGCAATTTTTAAGTGCAGGATCAGCCCAAAGAAAATCAACTAGGGGTTTATCTGCTTTACCTGGAATGCCTTTAGCTAACATTACCGAAATCCATGATATACTTGCAGCATCGACTGTATCACTGGAAGATGCGCTTTCTCTACTCCCAAAAGGTATGCATGTTGACCTACAAATCTTATATCCAACCATGGAAGAAGAGAAAGTCATGCAGCTTAGCCCGACGGTAAACATCAATGCATTTGGTGACGCCATTCTCAGAGTGGTTTTTGACCACGCAAGAACTCTCCGAGAACAATCCCCAGATGCAATGAGATCGATTGTTTTTAGCTCATACAACCATACTGTCTGCACGACTCTGAATTGGAAACAACCTAATTACCCGGTATTCTTATGCAATGATCTGGGCCGTGAGAGGGAACCAGGTCAACAACTAGGAGTAGAAATTAGTGGAAGGAGAACTACTTCTATCAAGGAATCGGTTAGGGTTGCAAAGAACAATAATTTCATGGGCTTGATTTGCTGTTCCAGACTTTTGGTATGTTTTTTCTCTTTGAGAAATCCGCCTCACCTACAAAATCCCATCTCGTGTTTCTTTGCTTTTACTTGCACGATGAATGATTAATTAACACAAAATTAGGATATGGTACCAGCATTGATCGAAGCCATAAAATCACAAGGACTTGTTTTGGTGATTGATAAATCCGCAGAACCGGTCGATGAGAAGAAATTATTCAGTGATCCGTTCCCACGTTTGCCAGATGGGGTTGATGGGGTCCTGAAAGCAAACGGCGTGTTAAGATTTAATGAAAGCATTGATATGTAGGTGGCTGGGTAACGTAGCTTAGGTGATGGGATTACTGGAGATCATGAGCGGGAGTGAGTTAGCTTTGATGGGAAGAATTGAATTGCAAAAATCGAAAGAAGGAAAAAAACTAGAATGTTGAGTCCTAGTACTTCGTGGCAGCACTCGATCTCGTAAATGCTTGTAGATATATAGAAGAATAGCTATGGCTACGCATTCTAGGTACACGCGATGTCTGTAGATAATCATTCTCTCATTCTTTCATAATCCACAAAACCAACTGTGTTCATTATCTTTCCCTCATTCATCTTCTCATCCGGACTTTTCTTCTCGCCTAAATAGCCCCTGCTAACCCTCCATTCATCTAGACCCAATCTGTACTGTCCCATTCACGCCCTCTTCCCTCCCAAAATTTCTCTCACTATAACACTTTCAGCCGAGAATCCTCTAAGAAAGACACCAGAATCCGTATGCTGAGCAAATTACTCGCTGTTCGCTTCCAAGAACAAGGGGTTACCCGAACTTCTCCTTTCCTTCTCGCTAGCAGCTCAGCTCTGTGAGTGAAATGCAGTGGTGTTTTATTCGCAGCGTTCTTCAGATATGCAATATTGCATGCAAAATGGGTACGTATGTTGTTCAAGAGATAGATATATGTGACATGAAGTTTTGCGATGCGGAAATGTGGTATAGGATGTTTGTAGCTTCATCTTGCGCTTCTCTTTGATCCACTGGAGTTTTGGCCTTGAGCTTGTAATTCATATGTTCGTGAGCTCGCCATTTTGTAGAAGGAATGAGATGATGTTATTGGGTGGAATGAATTGATACAAAATAGGAGGTATTCAATTCTTGATACTGGAATCGATAATCTTTTGAGTATTCGCTTGGTCTTTTGAAGGGATTGTCGCTGTAAAGCTTGACATCTCAAGCCAAATTCAAGGAGGCAAAGAAGAACAACAGTGTCAAAATTTGAAGAGATAAAAGTATAGAATATAAGTATTGAGAACAATATCGGAGGTATGTAACACTCTTCAAGCTCCCTTGTATCCATATCTCAAACTCCCCAGCTCTTCTTCGGGGTTTACACTCCCCATTACGGTTTTCGCTAAGAGTACCACGGCGTAAATCCCCAGGGGTAACCATTCGAACCCAGTCCACCATATATTGGTTTCTGCTTCGGACATTCTGGATCTGGATTGGTGTTTGGACTTGATAATCGTTCCAAGAATTCCTAGTATAAGACTGAGGACGAGATTGAGGATCGGAAGGTAGGTTTGGAGTGGCCCATCGTCTACGCTATTTGCTCCCAGCACTCCTATCTTTGATCGAGGGAAATTTTCAGATGGCTGGTTGATTTTATCGAGGAAAGAGATCGATGTTTTCTCCGGAGGTAAAGAGTAAATGAGGAAAGCGGTAGATAGGAGCGAGGTGATGGAGAGGATGCTGAGGAGAGAGGTAATTGGAGAAAAGAGGGTGAGGAGGTAGGGGATAATGCTTATTAGAGGGAGACAGAGAAGGAAGCGCGTGTAGATATTATTGTATTTTGTATGAAGGGTCGCAAGATGTTGAATTAGGTTGTCTTGTTCTAGAGGGTGAAATGATTAGTTTTAATATTTTAAAAGACGAATCGCGGGGTCAAGCATACCTTCTTCATCAAGAGCTTCGGGTAACGAGTCATCGGAGTCGTTATCTGTGGGATATCGAAATGTCTTGCGTAGACGCGAAGTAGTTTGCTCCATCTTTTGCAACAGGTTCAAATGCAAATTTGTTGTAGAAGATCTTGATCAGTATCAAATAAACTGTCGGGATAAAAGATGAAGCTGGAACGGGAGCCTTGCACATGCATAGCTCTCAGCCTCGCATTTGAGCCACACTAAACTTTTTAGCGGGTCAGTTCGAATCGCACGATTAATTCAAAGCTCCAGCTCCCCTCCTTTGCGAACAATTGTGATTAATGTCAATGCCATACATCATACATCATACATCATACACAAAATGTTACCACGACTACTACGAAGCTCGAGAGTTCTACCTAGGTTGAGAGTAAGCAACATAAACAATGCGAGAAATCTTGTCCAAAGGAGAACGTTAGTTGCAGCGCCAAAAGTTGGAGATGGCCCATTGATGGAGAGGAGAGGGGATCGAGAACTACCTGGTACTTTTACATGAACAGAGTAACAACTATGAAGAATACTGACAAAAAATATCAGACATTCCTGAGAATGGCATGAAATGGGTCCGATCTATCCCCATATTCCTCGTTGTCCTAATCTCCAGTACCCTCGCCATTTTCAACTACCAAAAGTCCTCATCCTCCGTCGTATCATCCACTCTTTACGCCCTCCGCACATCACCCAAAGCGCGTGAGTTCCTCGGCGACGAGATTTATTTTGCGCATAAGATGCCGTGGATCTGGGGAGAAATGAATCAATTGCATGGCAGGATTGATATTCAGTTTGAGGTCAAGGGAACGAAGAGAAGTGGAACAATGAAGTTTACAAGTCATAGAGCCACACGACAGGGCATGTTTGAGACGACGGAGTGGAGTTTGGAGGGCGGGGAGGGGGAGAAAAAGGTTAAGATTGATCTCTTGGATGGGGCGGATCCGTTTAAGGGAATCGAAAATGTGGAGGAGAGGTCAGCGGAACCAGGCAGAGGAAGTTATGCGCCTACTTTGTCAGGATAGAGGTTGGCTTGTGGTCGAGTGAAATTGAGAGATGAAGGGAGTTTTGAGAGAGTATAGGGATCTCGTAAATTGAGGGGAGAGAACCTTGGTTGGCTTTAGTCATTATGAAGATGGCGATGTCAGACTATTAGTTATGTGCCGAGCGCATGTATAAGCATATTCGTATGCATCAAGACGATGAGGATAGACTTAACAGTTGCAAGAAAAAGGGCATTGGGTTGGCGTTATAGGTTCAGGTCTGAAACGCCTGTATATGCCATGTATTCATACAAACATTACAATGTAAAACCATTCAACTCATGCTGCAGTAGCAGCTGTTTTCGCTGGCTCCTTAACTTCTTCCAACAAAGCGGGTATCGATGCTACCTTTGGCCATGGTTTCTTAATGGCATCTTGAATCTTCACCACACATCCATCTGGGCCCGCAATACATCCATTCAAGAGGACCAAACCTTTCTCAGCATCCACCTTCAATACCTTCACGTTCTGAATCGTAACCTGATGGTTTCCCATTCGCCCCGCCATCCTTTTTCCTGGATGGACTCTTGAACCACTTCCCTGACTTGCACCTGCACTACCCATCGTCCTGTGATTCTTAGAGTTACCGTGACTAGCCGGTTGACCACTCCATCCCCATTTCTTCATTCCTCCTGCAAATCCCATTCCCCTACTATTCGCCCTCGCATCCACAAACTGTCCCTCTATGAACCATTCTGCTCCAATGCTCCTACCAACATCTAGTAATCCACTCTCATTCTTCACACGAAACTCGGCCATATGCCTCTTAGGCGCAACCTGACTCTTTTCATAATGTCCCAATTCGGGCCTCGTAACATTGCTAGGGTGTTTCCAGCCAGCACCAACTTGTACCGCATAATAGCCGTTCTTCTCTCGGGTTTTGTGAGCAACGACTTGCACGCGATCGAGTTGCACGACGGTGCAGGGTGTGCGAACGCCGGTTTCAGGGTCGTAGAGGGCGGTCATGCCTTTTTTGATACCGAGGGCACCCGTGCGTAACGGGAGAGTAAAGTCTTTGCGGGCGAGAGCAGCGGTTGAGGAGGCGGAGAGGATGGGCAGTCCAGCAGTTTGCTGGTTAAAGCGTTCGGGGTGGGAGCGAGGAGGGGCGGTTGTCCAGCCATATTTTACACCACGTTTAGTTATGAGAGGGAGGAGAGATTCGGGGAGGAGAAAAGAGGGCGGAATTTGCGCCCAGCTGGTGGGGAGTTTGGGTGCCATGTTGTTTGGATTGGGGTGGAAGCTTATTTAGAGATTTGGTTATGGATGGGGAGGGGAGAAAATCTTTATACGGAGACCGAAACGAGTCGGGAGTGCGGTCAATATCAGAATTCGAACACCGATAACTTCAACCTTGACATTAATTACCTAGTCTCTAGTTTAATATCACAACTTTATGGAAAGGTTTACAATATAACAAGATGGTGTATTATTATACCTCTAACACTGTTTCGCCATCGGCTTACATTTACGCTGGAAAAGATAAATTCGAAAGTAAGAAAATAATTTCCATTGACTGAAACTCAAAAACACATGTTAACGAAACCCACAGATGAAGACCTCATCAAGCATGGATTAGAAGAAGATGTATGGTTTCACGTAGACAAGTTGTCGAGTGCGCATATTTATCTTCGAATGAATGAGGGAGATTCATGGGAGTCTATTCCGGAGGAATTACTGATGGATTGTGCTCAACTGACCAAAGCAAATTCTATTGAAGGTAGGTGGTACTGAGAGTTTGAGAAGGGAAAGGAGAGTATTATGAGTACATGTGAGTTGATGAATTTGGATTAGGAAATAAGAAGGATAATATTACTATCATCTACACACCGTGGTCCAATTTAAAGAAAGATGGAAGTATGGCGGTAGGACAAGTTAGTTTCAAGAATCAGAAGACTGTGAGTATTTCATTCGGATCTTTATTGAATTCACATTTCAATGTATGATGTGATGTTGAGATTTGCGGTATTAGGTTAAGAGAATTTTGGTTCCAGCCAGGGAGAACCCAATTGTCAATCGGTTGAACAAGACCAAGGTTGAAAAGTTCCCAGATTTGGCAATGGAGAAGGAGGAAAAAATGAAGGCTGCGAGAAAGAAGGATCAAGCTGCTTTATTGGAACGGGTACGTAGTGTGCATTCTGACATTCAAATATACTAATTCCGGGGATAGAGAAAACAAGAAGCGAGACAGGCTCAGGAGTATAAGGATAAGAAGTGGCAAAAGGATCATGCATATGATGATCTATTTGTTCAAGATGATGATGAAGAGGCGAACAACCAAGATAGAGGTGAAGATTTCTTAGATGATTTCATGTAACTTGCTGTATTGAATATCATTGGGCTTCTGAAACGATATGATTGAAGAGATACTTTTGATCTCATAGAAACATAACTCATGAAACACGATGTTCGCATCTTCATTTGTCGAAAGCACTTTTTGTGACCCCATTCTCTGGCCCCTCATATCTGTGTCTGTGGAGAATTTTCCGGTCCCGTTGTCTTCAGCTAGACTCTTCTTCCAATTTCTAGTCTTACCATGTACCGAAGCTTCTACCAACACGCGCAATCTCACCCAGCCAGAACACTATTGTAACATTCTTCACTGACCAACATTACTACCCATCTGATTCAAACTTGTGCCCTTGATTTTGTGATCGGTTGGATTTGCCGCAGCCTCATAAATGATATTCGTAGGCGCCTTCCCTAATTGCATCCAATCGCCCTTGAAGCCCATATAACAAATACGACTTATGTCCTCCCCATGATTATCCTCCACAAACAGCGTCAGATTCTGTACTTTTCCGAACAAGGCCCTTTTGACCCCTATGTCCTGAATCTCAGATGTTTGACTTAGTTCGAATTCCTGCGTAGGCCGTAGCTCTGACGCGGTGCTGAAATCAATATCGTCGCGATTGATAAACACTTTAAGGGTCTTAGGAGCAGATTCAGAGTTTGACGTGCGGATAAGAATCGAGTGGAGTTTCACTTGGCCGGTGAACCTATTGTATTGGGATGCATATGTTAGCTACGATCGCAATGGAAGATTATTTGGAGGGGTAAAATGGCGGGGTAAACAAACGGGATATGTATCAACAGTTGTTCATCAGCATCGCTCTCGAGCTCTGGTTGCTCATGCATCCGTTCATCCCATGTTTTCTTCACAATGGATTTTCCAGAACCAGAAGTGGCTTCATTTAGTGTGGTTATGTCGTCAAATTTGATGTGCTGGTAGAGTGAGTATTGAAGTGCGGGGGTGATATCATCAGAATGATCGTGACCTTCGTGAGAATGCCCGCCGTGACCGTGGTCATGCTCATCATGACAGTGACTGGACATATTTATTACGTTTTTAATGTCTGCTGAGCTTTGAAAAATTAAGAGGATTTTGTGTCGGGTTCTGAGTTGGGCTGTGGAAAAGTTGTTTTCTCTGTTTACTCACTGGCGGCAAAATCATTGTAGGGAAATTCACCAATCACTGGGTCCATAGTTCCTAAAATTTATTGTTGATGGGTAGTGACATATAGTCGTTGAGGAGTTTAATATGGTTCTTCAGGTACTAAACTTCAGGTACTAAAACTAAATTGAAAGATCCATACTTAAGGGGTGTATACAAATACTTTAACATGAACTACTTTAATCATCACACAAGTAATACAAGATAGATCTTTTGAACCATTTCCAAATCTCACATTGCAGAATCCAACTATCCTTGTACTAAAATTCGAGCCTCGTAAGAGTCATTGAAAGAGTCCAAAAGCATACTCCAACTTGTAATCTAAAAACCTGCTGCCCTACGCTTCTTAGACTTTTTCTTTCCAGGAGTGACGGGGGCAGCCATGCGGCTACCGAAAGCTCCCTTACTCGGTTGAGTCATTGGTAAGTCATTAACAGGCTGTGAGCTGTAAGTGTTGTAGCCAGCTGGTTGACTGCCAAACGGTTGAGCCATAGCTTGAGATGAAGATGCGGCTGCATTCGCACGATCTCGACTCAAGAACCTTTCTGCTCTTCGTTTGCGCCGAGCGTTTTCTCGTCGACTACGGTAATCGTCGTCCCCACTCTCTTCCGCAAGCACGGCTCTCTGAACATCCTCCCAGGAGTATTTAGCTGGGTCTGCGCCTGGGACAGATGGCCATTGGGATAATAGTGAAGCTCTTGCCGCACCAAACTCTATCTTCGGCTCGATGCTAACAGCATACTGGCGAAGTCGCGAAATCGTAGGATCATGTACGACTGCAGGGACGGATATCACTGAAGGAGTAGGCGTGGGCAAGCTGAATTGGGGGTTCTCCATTGCTCGGGATTGAACCTGGGAACTGAAATATGGAGGTGAACTGGCCCTTGAGACTTCGTCAATATCCTTCAATATGTGCATTGAGGTTTCATTCTCAAAGCTTGGTGGAGGTCTCGGGTCGAATTGTTCATTTCGTAGCGAAATACCAACAGAGCTCAGCCATATTTCCATAGCGATTCTGCGTATTGATCTCGCTTTTTCCAAACGAACTGACCCTGGAGTCTTGCGAGGGAGGTTTGTTACCCAGACATTGATTAGTTGATCATATATTTGCAGTAGATTAGGACACGTATCATCGGATGTTTGATCTTCAGAGAAGGTCATTCCGGGACAAGATATCAATTTCGAAATGCGAAATTTAGAAGATGATTCCTCTTCACCCTCATCAAAGGTCTTCATGAAATCCAGAAACTCAGTCACAGTTTTGGCTGCCTCGTCGAGGTCACCTGAAGGAGATGCATTATTCGATAGCTCGAGACAAGTTTTCAATGGCATGCTATCCTTTTGCTTGCCACTTTGCATCTGAATCGAGATATCTCGGAATGCCGTTTCCATGTCAGTATTCGAATCACTGGACATTGGCTTGTTGAATATTCGTTGAAACACCGGTTGCATGTTGATTCTGAGAAGCAGATCTGTGGAGGCTTTATTAAATTTTGATGAAAACTGGCCATTTTGTGTTGTTAAGGAGCCTATCTGATCCACTAAAGCGTCTTCGTCTTCCTCATCAGGAACGATAAAGTCATCTGTAAGACGGCTAGCTGTCATGCGGGTAGCATTATCCGCAATTTTGTGCATCGGCGCAAGCAGGGTGGGCCTTGCAGTCCATTTCTTTTGAGAATCGAGAATCTCAGATGCCCATAGGGAAGATACCAGCTCAAGATTTGGCGTGAGCATCCACGCCTGGTGAAATTTCACTCCTGTTTCCATGAAGTCTAATCCCATTCCCTCAGTGAAGTCTCTGGGTATCAGATATGAGGCGGAACGTATAGAGATACTCTCGGCCTTGAGTGTCTTTTCCTCGCTTATCCCAGGGGATAGCCTGAATCCTCCCTCGAAAGTTCTTGGGCTTTTCCCATCCATAAAAAAAGTGTAGGAATTCAAACGTGAATTCTCGCTAGATGAAATAAATACTGTCAATTCCTTTCCATTTTTGTCCTTAGACATTGTCAATTTCATTGTCTCGTCGGTTGGAGTTCTGTAGTGGCGATGCGAGAGAATAACCTTGATTCCAGAATCCCTGTTCAGACCATCCTCGCCAGTTGGTATGACTTTTAGCCAGAAAATCCGAGTCGTAGTCAAAACAAACAAGTGTGAAAGATCAACAGTGCTGCGCTTGATGTCCAGTATCCAATCTTTCAGCAGTGAAGTGTTGAATGAATAAGATGGTAGCCGCGTTGGCTTTGATTTCGTATCAAAGATTGCAAGGTGTTTTCTGTTTGCGACTATCATAGTGCTCACGCTACCTGCCCAGAGGACTCGGTGCCAGTCGCCAACTTTTCCAGGTAATTTATATGTCGGAATAGCAGGATCTTCGCCAAAATCGTCGTAAACATGCCCCTTTTTGCCTGGCACGATTTGAAAAGCTGAGCGTTTCTTTTGTCGACCTTCAATATCCCAACTACTCCATTGACCAGCGCGATCTACAACTGCAAACTGTCGAGCGTACCACGGGTTAAAACTGACATCCACATGTTCCTCTGATCCAGACTGCTGGCACGTTAAAGTTGCGACAGGATTAGGATCTAGACAGGATGGAGGATATGTAGCAATGTGCCCAGTGGGGGCTATGAAAGGTTTGGGAATATTTCGAAGGACGGGTCTGAAGATTGTTGTCATGGCTGCCTGTCTAACAGCGAACCAGGTACTAAGCTCATTGCCATCGTCGACAGAAGCAATCTGTAAAATTGACCCCCCAGCACCAAACCAATGTCCCTGATCCGTATTGGTAGCACTCATGTAAGATAGTCGGACTCCATTTTGCGACTCCCATCCAAGTTTCTCTGGGCGAGGTTTGACTAGTTTCAGAATATGGCCGGCTTCACCACATGGTATTGCTACTATGAATGCGATTTTGGAACCGGAGGTATGATTGATATCCGCAGCACCTCCAATTGCCATCAATGTACTCGTCTTGAATTGATTCAGTGTCGCATTGGAGCTATCTTTGGACAAGGTTGTAGCAAGACTTCCCCCAGGAAATGTTTCGGGTCGCTTCTTTGCGAGCCATCTCTGTTGAGTTCGAGCAATCTTCGAGCCTATTTTACCGTTTCCTGGGATATCTCGAATCGAGGGAGGAATGCATTGTGTGGATGAAAGAAGTTGCTGAAATCGATGAACTGCGCAAACGAGTGAGTAAGTATTCAATTGAAACAAAGGACCAAACCTACCTCTGCTAACATCTTGCGAAAACGACCATTGCTCTTCATTAATATCGTAAGAGAATTCACCAAAATGACCATGTACCAGGTCGGTTGCCCTGTGGTCAGTCATTTGGTTTTCGCGGACTTCTATTTGCACAATAAACCCTTCCAATCATCGTATTTTCGCAAACTTATTGAGGAGTGATTATAAGAATCAAGAGTGAGATGTGAAATGAATGAAGGGGGTCAGATTTCTATCATAAAAGTGAAAAGCAAAAAAAGGCTGGTCAGGTAAAAATTAAATGATAAATTATTCATTTTTTTCGAGACCGCGATTATGTCGGATTGGCTCCACCGCAAATAGTGCCGGACCTTAAATATTTGGTTTCCTTGCCAACCCGCTTATCGGAAATCAACATTTCGTTCCCATTTCTAGTTTTACATTTTTGCATTCCTTATCACCACCATCACCCATACCTGTGAAATAGTACCTTGACACTCGATCAACCGCACGAAGTTTACCAGCGATCATCATATCACTTCTACTCCCGAATCAAAGTATTTTAATCATCACGATACAATGTCGACAATGTTCGAGCCTTCGCTGTCTACCAGCATGTCTAGCAGTATGATGCGACCACCTTTGTCTTCAGCAGATGCCCCATCAATGGCAGATACACTTCCGAGTATCAATTTTGGCTTTGATGAATTGCGCGACAGGATGGCAAAGTTTACAGTCAAATTTGATGCCTTTATAGAGCAAGGAAGAAAGCGTGTGTTGGAAGAAAGAAACCAATTCCGCATGAATGTAACTGAACTACTTGGTACGAACGAGAGTCATTTGCCCAATGCGCTGCGCATTCAACTAATCCATATTAGAGGATCAACGTATGAAGAAGAGGGATATTGAAGTCTTGACGTCGAAGAGCAGTACACATCAACAAACTCTCGCGAAAGAGGCCGCCGAAACCGCCGAAATGCAAGCAGCGATCGCATCACTGAGCGCTCAACGTGATGCCCAACTTGCAACACGTGAAGCATTGAAAGCCCAGATCGCCGAAACACAAAAGGCTATAAATGGACGACTTGCTGCGCAGAAATCCCATGCTCAATATATCGATAAACAAGCTCGATTCAACGTCCCAGAACTCGACTTCTGGATTTCGAATTTGGGACTCATGATTGAGGGAGCGGGGCAAAATGATCGGTTGAAGTTCATTTTCACGAATTTTGACGAGAATGATTATGATAGAGAGGCTTGGTTTGAGCTTGATACTTCGAAGAGGGACTATGATATTCCGTACTGCAAGCCAAAATTAGAAAAAGAGCAGATTGAAAGGGTGGTGGATAATTTGAACGAAACCCGTGATTTGCGTGTTTTGTTGAAGGGTATGAGAGAACTGTTTGTCGAAGCTGTAAAAAATTGAAGACAGAGAGTGTAGAGTTTAGGGAGGTATCACAAAAGGTTGATATTTGGGTGATCTAATGATAATGACTTTAATTCTTTTGAATGTTATTACTTTGTACTGTTTTCAACTTTGCTCGAATTACCTTCTTTCAGATGAGACTACTCCAGCAGTATTTGCGCCGTTTGATTTTAGAACATATATCCTCTCAGCATCTTGCACTAGATTTCCTCATAATTTAAGCTTTTACCCATAAATAAAAATAAGAAGTCTGATGCCGACATAAATCTGCGTAATACAAAAATAATTATGATTTCATCCAGCTCAGTTCCTTCACCACCGTACCCAAACCCAATTTTCCTTATCTCCAAATCCCCGCTATCCACCTCCGCCCAAATATAAACAACAAACGCGACACCACGAACACAACCATACAAACCCAAAATGGCAGACACATCCCAAAAGCCCGACAAAGCTACCAGTGCGGCACAGGCTCGTCAGGTTATCGATGTCTTTCATGAGATTTCCACACTACTTGTAGGTTCTTCTTTTGGTGCTTGTCGGTTTTTGTTGTGGAAGGGGGGGAAAGGGAGAGCAGAGAAATAGGATTGGAAGATAGTCACAAGATGGGAATGGAAGATATAAGGGAAACAGGAGGGAAAGAGAACAGTGGAGCTTATGCTAACGCGCGATAGAATGCAGAACTCGATCGCGGAACCTTGAGTATTTGTATAAGTCTCATTGAGAATGGGATTAACCCCGAGGCGCTTGCAGTGAGTCTTTCTCCTATTGGCGGATTCTGGAGCTTCTTTTTGCGTGAATTGAGGCTGGGAAGATGAGGAGAAGTGTATAAGGGGATGGGAGGAACACCAAAAGCAATATTTCGGGCGGAAAGGTTAAGAACGCTACAGTAAAACAGTACAGCAAACCACGAGAAGAAAAGCTAACCAATATCCACCCAAAAGACAGTAGTCCGAGAACTCAAAAAAGACGCAGACGAAGTACGAAGACAGATTGCCGAGGGGGGTGTTCTCAATGGCGAATGAATGTGCAGTTACTAGGAAGGGGTTTGGGACAAGGAGCTTATGCTATGGAATTTTAACGTGCTCTTCTTTTGTATACGTTTGAGATAGGGCGTTCTGCGAGGATATACCGAGGCGTTACTGGAGATGCGATGCATGGATCTGGGAGTTTAGTGTATGGGCGGAGAGGATTTCCATAGTGGTTTAGGCATGGCACTACTTGATTTCTTGCCTAAGATGGTTTGATAGCCAGACTTGTAGCCCGCGATCCTCAATGGCGAAAGCCAGACGAGAAGACGGTGAAAACTTCAGTAGACAGTGGTGATGCGATAAAGGCCCCGGTGTCTGTGTGCATGGTGAGACTAAAGCATTCTCAGGAGGCTGCAAGTTATTGAAGGTGGAGTGTAGTCTAGACATTAGAGGCAAATGGGCATCAAAACAAGCTTTGGATATCTCATATATGGCCCTCATTACACCATGAGCAATAGGAACGAGGATTATCGAAGAGCTGACTAAGGTAAACGATCGAGGAATCAATAATTACACAACTCCATATAACTACAAGGTATACATATATCAACCTTCATCCCTGCCTGCCCATGCCCAGAAGAATATCCAGTACGCCTTCCGACCCTTCCTCCAATGTCTTGTCATACAATGCTGTAGCGCTAGAATCAACGCCCAAAAATGCAAGTTCTTTTCATTACCAATCCATGCCAGTGTCAACGGTGTCCAAAAATGGCAAAAGGTTCCTCTTCACCGTCGTCGTCTTCTTCATCATCATTTCCAGATTCCGAGTCACTGGAATCATCTTCATATTCAATATCGTAATCGTCTTGTGCATCTGCGTTCTGTGTCGCTGGTAACAATCTACCGCTTCGCGGTTCGTCTCTTCCCCAGAAATCTAAATCATCTTCATCTCCGGAGCCATCACTTTCGCCGCCAGCCGCTGATTGGCTATTGAACAAGTGTATTCCTCGAGCAGGCGATACTGATCTTCCTAGCCGGGACGGTACGGGATATGGAGAAAATCGACCAGATTCCGCTTGTGATGAAGAGGAGGGTATATGAGAAGAATGCCTGCGGTTCCTGGGAGCACCGGGTATCAAATGAGTAGATGAAGACATTTGATGTTCCTGGCCTGTTTGCATATCGTTCTGTGTATCTCCTGCTCCTGTGGCCGAAGTCTCGACATCTGGGTCACTCAGGATTGACAATTGAGCTGTGTTATATGAATCACAAATGGCACATTTCAGTCCCAACCAGTGGTATTTCACCGCACTTTTAGCATAACAATCGTTGCACGAAACCATTGCCAAAGTGTTTTGAAATTGAGGCGGCATGGGTTGGTTGTCAATGGCTCGATCGAGATTCCGAAATTGTGTCTCCATCCCAACGACACTCTTGCTACATATCGGGCACTTGTACGAAGTTTGCATGTGCTCGATGTAACAAGCTGAGTGAATGCTGTGACCACATATCATGAATACAACGGGTTTTGGTGATGTAAACATGTAGTCTCCACAAATAGGACAATCGCAATCAGATACCCTTTCAATGCATTTGTGGTCATCCATAAGTGACATAGACATGCACACGCCGCAGGTCTGATAATATTGTGAGCAGAATGTAAATTGATTGATTGGCAAGGGTAGACTTTACCTTGCAATGAAAGAAATCTTTGCCCAGACCACGACCCTTTCTACATATTCCACAATCATTGCAATGATAGATGCTTTTATTGGAGTCATTGTCCCACAACTTACACACCCCACAATAATACCAAGCAGTCCTCTCTCCGCACTCAACACAAAATTCCCCAGCCCGTTGAGCACAACCACATATCATACATAGCATATTTTTAGTATCATGACGAATTAAGATGTGATCTTCGACCTCGTCATGACAAAGCCGGCATGTATACCATCGATCACACGTAGAGCATTGTAGCTTCACATTCCTCTTGTAGTGTTTGCATCCGAGCTTGGGCGTAGAATCTTCCGTATTCTCAGATTCTTCGCTTCCATCGTCAATCTCAGGAGGATCAAGGGGTGCATAAGTCTTCATTAAGTCACCCGGAGAGAGGTGGAAAGTGTGAATTTCAGTTGCTGGTGCTTGATCCAAAGTACCATTCATTTGCCAGATGAAAGAGCTCAATGAGTTCGGAGTCGCAGGTCTCTCCTGGCTGATCATTTTGTCTGCGGCCGTGGTTGGTACAAATTTCTTCGCACTGAATATTTCATGAGCTTCAGTGTAACTTTGAGTCAAAAGTTGATGCATCAATAATGCTTTTCGTTCTGTAGGAATGTCCATAGCTTGTATATATATGATGCGTTGTCGAAGAGGACCCATGCCATCATCCGCAGGAAGAGCAGTACTTCCTGCATCAAGTCCCATTGAAGCTGGAGTGGAATTTTGACTTGAGTCTTGAGATGAACCTTCGATAGAACTCATAGGGAAATTGGCGGCGTTGAGGGCGGCACTGCTAGACGATCCTTCTGTGATGTTGCCCTGAGTCAGGGATGCTACTCTGGAAGAAGCGGTACCAGACATATTGTTGTCAACTGGACTTATATTCGACTGTGAATGAGAGCTTGCCAACGCATCAGTATCGTCATGGTTGGCATCATGTCGAAGGCTCTCAATATCGCCCGACGAACTTCCTTCATGAGTTGAAATTTGATTCAGAGAACTCCCAGTTATGCCACCGTCGCCTACAAACTCTCCCGTATCCGGCAGATTCATAGTTGACTCCATTTCCGTCGCATCTTCTATGACGGTCTCGCCAACCTCATTATTGCTGCTTCCTGGGATGAGGTGCGGGTTTAATGTATCATTCGAGTCGTGGGCATGAACAGGCTCGGATCGTGAAAACCGTCTGGCCTGTCTCAGAACTGGATTAATCAAAAACTCGGAAACAAGAGAGGTCATTTAGTGACATTTGCTGCTCATATGAAGCTATTTTGTAATTTTGTTTATATCAACTTCGGAAAGTTAATAAGTTAATATTTAATGTCCAAATTTGGATAGAATCAGATTATCAGATTGTCTAGTCTAACTTTGGAGGCAAGGCCGATGACGCGCTACTCGGAACCATCCGAAACATGCCCCGTAACATTTTCACATGCGATCGGAGTTTCAGATGTACCGATATCAATTTATTTTATTGTGAATTGCGTCAAACAAAAGACAAAAGCCAAACCGCCTACGCGAAAATATCATTCAAACGATCATGTCACCTACACAGAAGGATTATATATACGCCTATCGAGGTCTCTACCGAGCTCTACTACATGCTGTACAATATGCAAAGCCAGCACGATACATGGGAAGAAACATGCTGAGGGACGAGTTTCGCAAGGGAAATCCGAAAACTTTTGATCAAGGACGAATCGACAATACTATAAACTTTTTGAACCTTGCGGCGAAAGAAACTGGTCTTGAGCACAAATTGGTCAAGAACCTATTAAGGGTAAAGTACGAGCGTGGGATTCAATGGAAAGCGTAAATATTCCTTCAATATATAGATACAGATATCGATATTGCAATTCTGATCCTCTCGTAGGCAACTCAGGGAAAGACATCCTATGCAGATACATCTGAGGAAAAACAGCATGACACATTACGACAAAACCATTGAGATGCTTAACGAAAGTATGGGACTATGTCTACGTTAAGGGCATCACAAGTAGCAGAGAGAAAAGCAATTTATCGACTTCATGACTTCACGCTTATCATCATCCTAAAGCAGTTTCTAGAACGTATCCCTTTGCGGAATACAGTACATTTAGCCAAAGTCTAAATCCCAATGCCGCTCAACAAGCAGAGGCTGGTGGATGGTTGCCATATATCTTGACAATCGATAGCCAAGAGCTATAAATGATATTGGGGGTGTCGACAGTATAATCAGCGCATGGCTCAGTTGATTAGATGGTAGACGAACGGTCATACCATGATTGCCTGATGTTACCGCTGGTTGGGGATTGTACTTGGAGACGAAGTCCGCAAGCTAGGTTTAAGGATTGTTGGCAAGAGCTTACTTACAGCCTCACAGACTTATCTTACAGAGTATGGCAATAATGTATAACGAATGATATTGATGAGATCATTTCAGATGACTATCATGAATAGCCTGATGGTATCCGAGGTTAAGTTCTCGATGCCGCCCTATTTCAGCCGATAGCTACCGAAGTGCTGCGTTCAACAATAACTATGACTCTAATAATATAATAAGTACTACCTAGCTATACAAGTGCTTCTCCATTCTCTTCTTCATTTGGAGAGTGGCTGGTGTATGTCCCCTGTCGTCAACGTCTCTGCACGCCCATGAACGCCCAGGTGGTGGATGTCGTCTCTTGTGTTTCCTTCCCCTTATCGAAAGGTAATGGTATCACTGCGGGGCTTATCCAAATCCAATGATTACAATCTAAACAAACTGCCCTTGCTGCAATGCATCATTACAGTTTACATTCTTGTTACCTTTTCCTTTGAGTTAAATGTAAATGATACGTCAAGTCAAGTGGGGGTTGATTCTTTGTTCGAAAGCAAACGACCATCGTGATAGATTTCCTTTTTTGATATAGTTAGTCACCTAGGTAGTATTGAGAAGTAAGTACTCGAATACCCAACTAGTCAAATACTCAAATACTCAAATACTTGGTATTTACTAGGTGATTTGCTTGAAAGGTCATCGACTCCGTAGATTGTATTTGTATTGTATTGTATTGTATTGTATTGTACGGAGAAGCTGCACAAAGTGGATCCCGCTCTTAGCGAATTCCTTCCCAAGAACATGAGATTGATAAACTGACACTGACTTCTCGAATGAAGAAATGATTTGCGTTAAATCCAAACCAACTTCCAAGCCTACGTAACTTGAACGAAAAGTACCTCAGTCCTTGAGTCTCTATTCCTCGCTATTCCTAAGCCAAATCTTTGTGACGCCTCTGGTTGGCTCTAATCCTCCTTTCGCACTACCCGTATCTCGATTCTCCATATATTATATATCTCTCAACCCCGCCTTCTCACAATACATACCTGATTCACTTTCCCCAGACTCTCCATCTTCTTTCGGCTGCCACATCTTGCAGGGCAATTCTTCCGCTCGATTTTATAATCGACAGAAGACTCATGGACGATCATTGGCATTCGCCCTTATCGCGATCGCGTTGAGGACTCTGGTCGATTGACCACTGTCTTCCAGCGCTCGCTACGAATAATACCTTCCATTATGCCTGTTAAGCCTGGTCAACATGATATGATCAACCAACAACAACTACTACTTCTTCATCAAGAAAGATCGAAGGCACAGAAAAAATGGCTGAAACAATATCGAACAGAAGTTGCTGCGTCTGTCAGCAGCATCTGTTCTACCTTCTGCGCAGTGAGTTTCTCCGTGCTATGTGTTCAATGCAACCGCTGATTGCTTGTAGTTTCCATTGGACTCTGTAAAAACGCGAATGCAGACATACAAATATAATAACTTTACGGATTGTGTCCGACGTACATATCAAACGGAAAAATTACGAGGATTCTTTCGTGGTGTTGCGGCACCTTTAGCTTCAGTAACTCTGGTCCGAACAATATCTTTCTCGGTCTATCAGCGTTCAAAGTATACATACTCAGCTTGGTTCAAGAGAAACTTTGACGTCGATCCATTGGTGCATATCAATACATTTGGAACATATCCTACCCTTTCAACTGTTGCTTGTTTTGGAGCTGCCGGCGCCACAGCTGGATCGTTTATAACGCTTGTAGCTTGTGAGTGGATCGACTAAGTTTATTACTGTTTCTTCACGTTTCTAACATTATTTAGGTCCCTTCGAGTTGACGAAGCTTAGTGCCCAAGTATCGGTATTGATGGCTACTAAACGGCAAACAAGCCTTTCTGATCCCGTTAGAAACTCTCCTATGCAGAATGCGACTGCAGCGAGCTATAAAGATAAGGGAACATTTAAAACCGCTATGAACATTGTCAAGAATCGTGGGGTGTCAGGCCTCTATTCTGGATTCAACCTTCACCTTCGTGAGACAATTCTCCAATCCAAGATTGCTTGCACAGACTAATCTCGTCTTATACAGTTCGGGATACACTAGGGACTGCTATCTACTTTATGACTTATGAAAGTTGTAAGCAACTCTTGACTACATATACAGGGTCAAAAGGCACAACGAGTCCATTTGCTGTCGTTGTCGCTGGCGGTTTCTGCGGCGTAGCGAGCTGGGCATTGATTGTGCGTCAAAGAACCATATTCTTGTAGTGTTAGCCAAGCAACTAACGATGGATAGTACCCAATTGACTCTGCTAAAAGCATTTATCAGCGAAATTGTCTGACTTGCTGCAAAGGCGAGACCGTTCAGAAGGCACCAAAAATTAGATTTTTCGACAAAAAAATGTACCGAGGCTTGGGTGTATCCATGGGCAGATCGTGCGTTGTAAATTCAATCTTTTTTTCGGTATTTGAATGTAAGTGAACTCCATAGACTCAACAACTACATCACTAACAAGTTGTAGTCATCAAGAAAAATGTAAATGCAATTCCAGAATGATGGAGTATCTGGAGATGGAGGTATAGTCTTTTGTAAATATCCTCTTTTTGTATGGCAATTTGGCGATGCACAAGCATTAAGGAAATGGAGTTTTCAGGGAGCATAATGGCTAAGGTCAAGTCTGCATGGAATAAGGAGAATTATCTGAACTTTGAGTTTGATATCAAGGCACTCGAAACGAGCAAGGTTTGCTAAATAAATGGATGGCAATAGTAGGAGATTGAATGAAGATTTTGCATTCGCTAAGTCTTAGATTGGTAGTTAATAATGAATACATGGAATTTGAATTGAAACTGTAGTTAGATGGAAATAAATATACATTCAAACCACTCACGGTTGCAGTTGATCTCTTTGGGTGGGTGTCGATCTTTGTGTAAAGAGTCGCCTGAATTCTCCATCATCTACATCAACGCCTCCGTCCTTCGTTCCCCTATTTCGCTTTCGCTTGTCGAATGCATGTGCTGTATGTATAGTAACGGGCATTGTGGAAGGGGCCGAAAGATGGACTAGTGAACCTGTTGATCTCCAGATTCGCATTTGTACCTCCGCGGTGTGCACTTATAAGTTTTAACGACTCTCAGTATTGGCAAGAAGATAGAGGGACTCAATGGAGAAAGCTTCAGGTGCTCGATGATTCGGATGGAATTTTCATTTCGTGTGTTATCCGAAGCACGTTAGTGGTATTTCCATCAAGTTGTCCCTCAGGATCATGATTTAGCTCTTTTGAAGCGGTCGGCTTTTGATGTTTTGGTAGGGCGATACATAGATACTTGGAGAGAGAGAGATACGAGATTTCTGGTCAGATGTGAAGGGGGAGCTGATATCAATAATCATCGTTTGCTCGCTGTCAATGCATTCTTGAAAGTCTGTGGCTGTTTTGTGGTTTGTCTCGTGGGCTGAATGTCTTGTTATTTGGTAGCTTCAGATGTTGAGCATTGGAAGGGATTACAGATAGTGGGAAGCTGGATATAGGAGAATCGGGTACGGAAAATTGAGTTTCGGATAAAGGTATGGATGGATACTTGAAAGACGACCGCGGATCTGGGCCGCTTTGTGCATTTCTTCTATTTCATGGATTGTTGGAAAGTACAGAAGTTAGTTTGTTGCTGAGTGAGGAAGTGTGTATATATTGGTGAGAATTGGGGGGATAGAGAATGGGATGAATATACGGAAGATGTGCTGTTGAGTATGTTGAGTTGAAAACTACACAACAGTAGCAAGAGTTTGCGCCGCATATTCCCATGGCAAGAACTGTATATGTCCAGGTACCAGAATTCCGTCCAATGCTGCATTATCTTGACCTATGAAAGGGCGATGAAATCGCGGACGAAGTATTTTCTACTACGAAAAATTGAACTCATGGCGGTTTTGCTCGTCTCGTATGGTTTCTCGCGAGCGATTGTATCTACGATAGATATTGCAAGTGAGTCTCAAGAAGAAAATCCAATTCTCAAAGTCTTTTATCAAATATTCTCCTGTACGATAGTGCCCTATCCTACGGAGTTGCCTTCATATTCTAAAGCAAAAGTAGGTATCTGTTCGCGGCTGATTGTTCATAAAACATGATTGCTGGAAGCTGAAGAACATTGGGTCAAAAGATCATGCCTTAATTTCTCAGTTGGAACTAGTTGTATTTGTCCCTTCGCGTGCATCGAAAACCTAGGATGGGAACGCGTAGTATTTGAGATGGATCAAAGCAACCCGATCTAGACCTGCCTTTCCACCAAGGCACGATCTGTACCGCTCACCTGAATCAACCATAGGAGGTACCGTTGAAACGGTAGGTCTTGTGATTGAAGCCGCCTTCGAATTTCTCAAGGATATCCCTCAAGCTACTGGACAGTTAATGATTAACATATCTCTACCTCGGCATTTCTGATCCTGCTCCTATTGCACTCTGGTGAGCAGCATTATGGGATTGCGTTCATGTTAACATGGATCTTTCAAATACGATGGAGAAACTCCGCAAGTGAAATGGTGATCTTGAGATCTTATAGGAAGGTCTTATTACTGAGCACTGGTTCCATGAAGCAAAGTTTGAAATGAGAGATCGTGGCAGAGAAAGATATTGAAACCAAAGTCATAGAAGAGGTTTGCGTCGCCGAATGTGATTTCACGCAATTTGATTTGAAGAGAGACCCCACCACAGGCTTATTCTTAGCTACAGATTTCTGCTTTTTGAGCCGTGGAGCCTCGCCAGATGTTGTTTGAATAAAGCCTGTTATCACAAGCACATAGCTTTGTCTTTCAGAGCAGCTGATGCTCCAGTTGCAGCCACTGACTCTGGTTTGCTGCTGCCTGATGCAGTAACAAGAGCAGATGACTGTCGCCCTACTTGTATTGTACCAGAACAATTCTCTCTTCCGAAACATAAACGATATTTTACACAAATAGAACATCACTCCGTGATTCTGCACACCCATTGTTGTCTAGATTCCAACAGTATTCTGAGAGATAATGCATAGCAAGCCTCAAATCCACACTCGTGAAGGAGCTGAACTTAGAATACACAAGTACTGTTTTGGGCACTTCCCATAGGTACCTAGGTATGCTTTAGCCAGCATATCTGCGACCCTACCCATTCAAGCTACATACGAACTCTTGTAGTTTCTTCTATGTTGAGCAAGAGCTTCAGCGAGATATAACATTACGACATGATTTGAAATACCTCTAATATGTCCGGTCTTCACTTTTAGTAATAAGTATTCAAGAAGAAGAACATTCTTTGCCGCCGTATGCTGACTGAAATGTCGTGTTGGACTATTAGCATTTCATATAAATACTCTGCCATGATAATATCAAGACAATTTCATCAATATACCTAGTATTCACATATAGACACATACAAATATACGGCCTCGACGTGGTTCATTCATACAGCAGAAGTGAATAATCGATGTAATTGTCATGTCAAATCAACCTCAATTGCCCCGCGGCAAGATTCTGCGGGACCTGCCACTCGCTTCACACGCGCGCTAGGATTACGATTACCTACTGTACGCTGCCCACCCCGAGGACCGTTTGCTCTTTCTCCAAAGTTTGCGACACATAAGATTTTCATTCTTCCATCTCAATCATTTTCATTGAAAACAACACGCAAACAACCTTTTCCGTTTTCTAACACCAGAACACTGGATGTATTGTTAGGACGTATCGTGATTCTCTATTTTCTTATCAGCCTAGCATAAGCTGCTGATTTCACTTTGAGAGAGTTGTTATCGTGCCTTTTTATCAGCGCTTCTGCGCACTAATCTCTTTCTTTTAATAGGTCATAAGATTCTTATGGTAAGTCGAGGATAGTACTCGATATGGTGGGTAAAAGAAGAAAAGCCCTCCTGGCAAAAGGAGTCCTCAAGAATCCGAAAGCGGAAGCTGCCCGAGAAGCTTCGAAGGCCAAAAAGGCTCAAAAGAGTCTATCGGCTCGAGCTGGTAAGGAAGACCGCCGTGCTAAAAAACTGGAACGTCGGAAGAAAGAGAAGAAATCATATACTGCACAAGATTGGGCAGAGCCTGCCCCAGATCATTTGATTGCCAAGTTAGATCTTCCCAAGCATAGTTCTAAGTATCAATCGTATTTCGAATTTGCGGAGAATACAGAAAAGAAGAAGAAGTTGGAGTTTCAGGTATTTAGTTATGCAATATGTTTTTACCATATTGACTTGCGTTCAGGTCACAAATGATCCCAATCCTCCACCAGGATTCACCTATGTCCCCATTGGAGATCCGACTTTGACGAATGCTTGCAAAGAATTATCGCGAGAACAAAATGCTATGATCTTTATTGTTTCGGTAAGATTGACCGACAGGCCTATTTGTGCTGAGTGCAAGACTACACCTACTGACTTCATATCTTTCTACAGCGCTCGAAAGAGGACAACTCGAAAATTTCCGAGCACGTATTTCGAACCGGATATCACTTTCGAGAAGTCATCGTGGACGAAGCCCGCAAAGCTGTCGGCGACACCGTTATTTCGAACACGACCCATGGATTAATTGAGCCAATACCAGAATCCCAAGACGAGATAAACAAACAAGCAGACGCTGCAATACGCGATCTTTTTCCAAGAATACCTAATACTGATCGACAGAGGATTATAGAGCATGCTTTTCAAAAAGGTATCAAATTTCATGGAGAACCTACGGTCGGCCTACAAGCCGACCTTCCCTTGGCACGTCGAGTTCAGCTCGCTGTTCTTGCTCACATTCGTCATACACACACTAGATATGACAAGCTACTCAAGGAAACCAGTTGGATAAATGCACGAAAGGTAGTTGAGCCTGTGTGTTTAGATGTCCTTGTCAAATGGCGAGGAGATGAGGAAACTGGGCGTGATCAAATGGATGAGATCTTACGAGAAGTTGTCATTATAACTGATTCCGACGATGAAGATGACGACTCTGATGAAGACGATGATTCAGATGAATCCTCGGAAGAGGGAGAGACATCCATCGGATCTGCTGCTCCGGCCCTTCATGATGGTTCACAGAGGCGGCAACCTTTGATGACTGAGCAAGATTCCTACGCGAATGTTGCTGGCCCCTCAGACTCTATTTCTTCTCATACACGATCTAGAGCAAGGCAAAATGAAGGATTGAGAAGACCCCAGCCTCGCTTCAAGCGATACCAAGCTGCATGGGATGAGGCCGTCAATCGAGGTCAGAATAACGCTCTTGAATCTAACGAGCGAAGTATGCAAGGATATGAGGCAAGTATGAGACCCACCCAACCTAATGATGCACCACATTACCAAGAGATACCTCGACGACAAGCACCTATCGCTGCACCACGTCCTCACGTGGAGCCGGAGTATATCTATCGTGACACAGAGCCTCGGCATAGTGTTCCGCCTGAACAACAAGTAGGTCCAGTTTGGAGGAGACAGGTAGAGAAAGCTTCGTGACTAATATTTACAGATTCGCTATTACTACCAACAGGAGCGGGCACCTTCAAGGACGTTGCTTCGCAGGAATGAGGTAACAGTTAGACCCCTGCATGACCGCCCAACTTTTCAACCTCCACATTTTGATACTGCCCCACAAGTGAGCAGAGAGCCAAGATCCCAAGGAGTTGTCAGAGTTTCCCCAACTAGGTCTGGATTCCAAGACTTGCTTGCTTTATCCATTGAAACCCAAAATGATAGTATGAATGTTTCACCTCATTTGGATCGAGGTACTGCTGTTCGCGACTTGGGCCACCATCAAGAATCTTATCCAAGACACGTGGTTGAAGGGAGTAGATTGACACCTAGGCCCCGAGAAGTCATTCTCATTGATGATGATGATGATAATGATGATAGCCCATATTCTAAACGCCGTCGTGTGATTGAAGATGATCATGGGCGATTCAGGCCTTATCCTTCCAGGGTGCAGAATACCCATACCGCCCCAAATTTCTCTTACGGGGACGCCAACAGGCGTTCCGTTGCATTGCCCAGATACACTGAAGGTTTGTCACAAAACTTGCCATTAGCATCTTCACGACCTATACTTTCAGAACGAGTGCCTATTTATGATGCGCCTGATTCCAGACCATATGAAATGCATTCAAGTCTATCCAGGCGAGAAGATGAGAGGCTCTTGTACCAGCAACCTGTATCTTACTCGAGACGAGAGATGCCTGCGCCACGTCCTTATTTGACCAATTCTGATGAGACATACAATCCTCAGCGAGTGGCTAATGATAGTGTGAAAGTCGCTAAGCGTGATCAATTTGTACGACGAGAACAAGTTGAACCTGGTCAGAGGTATTATCTTCAAAGACCAGCGTCGCCTGATATGCATGACCTAAGAAGAATTTCTCATCCTCAAACTGTGGATGGTCCTGCAGACCAAGCTTTCATTCAAAGTTTCTCTCAATCTGGACTTGAATCCCCCATTTCTCGGCCACAAGATGGTCCTGTTTCTTATCAGAGATTTGCTCCAAATGTTCATCGTCAAGGCGAGTCGCTAGATCAAGCAGCTAGGTCATTCACAGTCATGCGTCCTGTTCAATCAAGAACTCCAGTACGATATTTAGATAGAGTAGAGTGAGTGGGCTCGAGTAACCAAGAGTGACATAGGAATCGCTAACTTTTTTCCCCTTAGAAGATCTGGTGATAGATATGGTCCACCGGTATACTACGAGAGACGTGATCCGTATACTATTGAGCGACATATTCCGAATACCATGCGTGTTTCGGTGCCGCCAGACCCTCATCACCAGACAAATCCTCGGGCTATGCATCCTGGGCGTCAAGTTATTGTGTTGGATTAGTTTTGGAGTAGTTTTCGAGAGATGAGGTGCCTCGAAGGAGGGACAGTTGAGCTCTTGAGGCTCCTGTCTGAGGCTTCTACAGCTTGTTTCCGTAGTTAGGATTCATATGTATCTTGCATTGGGAGTAACTGGCGCACGATTCATTTATTCATCGGTAAACGATAGGTCTTGTATCTGGATGGGAGGCGTACATGGTGCCATTGTTTTGCGCCCCTGGCTGCGTGGGCTTACCTGCATGAGCGTGGAGCATGGAAATCGCATCAAGGGACCAAAATTATTTGCATTAAAACGGCGTCACAGAGTGGCAGATGGAAAGTGCATTTTTGAACTTGGTGGTAACGTCGAGTTATTTCAGGAAAGTCTGATTTAATAGGTTTCGGTACTCATGCCCTAAGGGATCAGTACAGTCTATAATATATACACAACCGCAATTGTATGACTTTCTTCTCAGTCAGTCCCCAATAATTACTGAATCCATATATGCATCTGATGATTTCAAAGAGTGTGAAAGTATGATTCGGGTATCCAACCAATGCTCGCATAAACTCCTTTAAATGCCCAACAATAAAATATAACTCCTATGCCAACATTGCAACCTGTTGTTCCTCTCGCTCACGTTGTCTTGCTTTCGCCCTGTCTTTACTCGAAAGTTCTGACCTCGGCACATCAGGCAAGGAATCTTTCAATGGTAATCCCGCTGTAGGAACCTCAGGTAGCGGAACACCTGTAACTTCTGCTTCCAAAGCAGCCAATTCATCTTCTACCTCATCTTCATCCTGGTTTGACATCATGCCTCCCAGCATATCGCTCACCTCCTAGAACTCAAGTCAGTAAAATAGCCACTTATAACATGAAATAGCGCTTGCCTGTTGATAAGCAATTGCATCCGCCGTCTCTCCCATCAACTTTTCCACGTGATCCAACCCTCCCATTTCCTTGTGTATCTGGTTCAGCACATTTGTACCTTGTTGTAAACCAAATACAACATCCTTTTGTACCAGCGCAAACTCCACACTACTAGTCAATTTCTCCAGTTGCTCGAGTTGCGCATCCGTCTTTGCCAGCAAAGATTCTTGATATTTTTTCCGTCGCAGTGCTAGGAGAGCTCGTTTTTTATCTCCTTTCGCCAACATTTCTTTTGCGATAGCGGTTTCGCGGTCAGTGAGTACAGCTATACGTCGTTGATATTGGTGAAGCTTGTCCCGCTGGTTCTTCATGTCCAGGATAGCTCTGGAGTCAAGGAGTCAGTGAATGCAGACTTGAAGAATAGCTGAGAAGCTCCTTACTTATCCTGGGCGGAAATCTTATGAGTACTGGGTGTATTCCCCATCGTTGATTTGTTGAAACCACTTGCTCGCAGTTAGAGGGATGCATTCCGTAGAGTCCTGCTCCAGGACTTGAATGTTTGGAAACGGCGTCATGGCGGTCGGCGCTGATAAGCGATAAGAATTATTCCGCGCGGGACTTACCGTTTTTGGGAGAGGTCAACATTTTTTTTATTTTCAAACATTGATGCGACTTGGGAGTTCGAATAACTTCGGGCACACTTTACTCGAGGTTGTCTGGAAGGTTCACTATGATTTCTAGAGGCGGAAGGCTAAGTTTGAGCCAAGGACTAGACAAGGAGGTATGGATTGCTCACGGCGCAAACATGAACTCGAATTGTAGCTTGTTTACTAAAAGTTTATGCAGATATATCAAATTGTAAGGAAATTGGCAGATGAACAGGCACAGAGCCAGAAAGGACCAAAGCGTCTCACAATCTCTATTGTCTATGATAGTATCAAAAATTCGAATTCAAGTCTAAAAAGAAGATCAAAAAAATTGCTGGAAGATTCAATTGATAGAGTGCTGTTGGTGTTGAAGGAAGAACAAGATGATAGTGATTCCGTAGATGGGGATTTTGAAGGATTGGAGGAGGCGGCACCACCGCTAAAAGTATATAAGTCGCAAGCTGTTGAAGTGATATACTGACTTGTCTATTAGGAACATAACATAATGAATAAAAGTATCACCAAAGGCTGGGGAAAACCAGCAACATTACCTACAATGAGCTCTCTGAGCGGTACGCCTTCTGCGAGTGGGGCTACTACACCTATGGCTCAACTTCAGACCAACCCTCTCGGCAATGGGGAGGTTGAATCACCGATGAAATCAGATCGACAAGCAAACGGGGAACCAAAATCCAAACGTCGGAAAGCAGAACGAGAAGTTAAAAAAGATGTGGATAGGGCACCGCCGACGGACATCTCGTTGGAGAATCTCGGAGGAGTGGATAATGTTATTGAGGAATTGAACGAGCTTGTAGCGATGCCAATGCTATATCCGGAAACATATATAAGGACGGGAATTCAACCACCTCGAGGAGTTCTACTCCATGGGCCACCCGGTTGTGGTAAAACGATGATCGCAAACGCCTTTGCTGCAGAAATAGGAGTATCATTCATTCCAATATCTGCACCATCTTTAGTGGCTGGTATGTCTGGAGAATCAGAAAAGAAAATTAGGGACGTTTTCGACGAGGCAAAACGTATGGCACCGTGTCTTGTTTTCATCGATGAGATTGATGTCATCATGGGCAAACGTGAAAGTGCTCAGAGGGAGATGGAAAAACGAATTGTTGCTCAAATGCTCACATCCATGGATGACATGGCTTTGGAGAAAACGGGTGGTAAACCTGTCATTATAATCGCTGCCACAAATCGACCTGACAGTCTTGACCCGGCTCTTCGAAGAGCGGGCCGTTTCAACAAGGAAATCAATTTGGGGGTTCCAAACGAAGCTGCTCGAGAGAAGATTCTTCGTGCTCTTACTCAAAAGCTCGTCTTGACTGATGACTTCAACTTTCATGCTTTGGCAAAGATGACCCCTGGATTTGTGGGTGCCGATTTAAATGATGTTGTGTCTGTTGCAGGTACAGAAGCAATGAAGCGTATGATGGAAGCTTTGAAACAAAGAACTGCCTCTACCATGGAACTTGATACTCCATTACGAAGTGCCACATCCATGGAGCTCGACACTCCGATACTGAAGGATAGCACCTCCGAAGCTCTTCTCGTTCTGAGGTCTCTCGTCGCAAATGCTGGAGGCTCAGCTCCCGACGGTGATTTTTCTATCAAATATACCGATTTTCTTGCAGCTATACCCAAAGTTCAACCATCGGCGAAACGAGAGGGATTTGCAACAATTCCAGATACAACTTGGGCTCATGTCGGTGCTTTGCACGAGGTACGAGAGCAACTCGAAATGGCCATTGTCGAACCAATCAAACGACCGGAATCTTTTGCTCGGGTTGGTATCACAGCTCCAACAGGAGTATTACTTTGGGGACCACCTGGATGTGGTAAAACCCTTCTTGCTAAGGCTGTCGCCAACGAATCTAAGGCCAATTTTATTTCCATTAAAGGTCCTGAACTTCTCAATAAATATGTTGGAGAATCTGAGAGGGCTGTTAGACAAGTCTTTGAGCGCGCTAGATCATCCATACCATGTATTCTCTTCTTTGATGAATTGGATGCATTGGTTCCCAAACGTGAAGACTCTTTGTCAGAAGCCAGCAGTAAAGTCGTCAACACCCTCCTCACTGAGCTTGATGGTCTAAGCAATAGAGCTGGTATTTACGTTGTAGGCGCCACTAATCGACCTGATATGATTGATCCTGCTATGCTCCGTCCAGGTCGTCTTGGAACATCAGTTTTCGTCGATCTTCCAACTCCTGATGAACGTGTGGAAATCCTTAAGGCTCTCTATAGAAAAGCACTGCCACTTGCCAGCGCACAAGAAATCGAGGCACTAGGCCCAGTAGCGAGAGATGAGAGGTGCAATGGCTACAGTGGAGCGGATTTGGGCAACTTACATCAAGCTGCTGCGGTGGCAGCGTTGAAGAGGGAGATGAGCATGGTAGCACAGGGACAGGCGACCATGGAAGATGAGTTGAAGATTGGAGCGGCGGACTGGGAGGTTGCGTTGGGTAAGATAAAGGCGAGTGTTAAAGATGCGGGGAAATACAGGAGGTTGAGGGATAGGGGAATGTAGAGCATAGATGCCCCATTCAATATCAAGTTAAGAATCACAAATCGTGTATTCTATTGTTCATAGGTCATTGGATATGTTTTTGCATATAATAACACTGTGAATTACATTAACTTGTAGCACTTTTTGATTTCTCTTTCTCATTCTAGTTTCATTAACGGAATCTAGAATGATCATCTCTCCGTGGCGAATTCAATCTGATATAAGCATTTGCTCCCGGTGAGCTCGCATCGTTTCAACAGCTTTCGCATGTGGCCTGTGCCAGCGCCCACCTTCTCACATTCGTCGCATCAACTGAGTTTCTAGAAACACTACAACATTGAAATCATTCTCATCATTTTACGACACGCTGCATTTTAACCCCTTATCTTACGCTTGTATTGTCTACTAATAATTCTAATTGCATAATATTCTACTTTCCCATTCAACTGTTTGAAATCCCATTGCTTCTTTCATATGCATAGAAATTCTATTCTTTCTGTTCTTTGACCTTACTCCACCACGAAACGAGCCCTTCCAATACCCAATACCGAGTACCAACTTCCCGCCTCCTTGATCCCCTACCATCTATTATTCAAAGACTGTCCAACCTCCAACTGAAAGTTGAGCTAGATTGTCAATCACTGCTTTCAAAATCTCACGAATAGGATCCTTATCAAATATGTCCACGCCCATCATAACCACTACCACCACGACCACTACTACTACCACTACCAGTCCCCCATCTCTTCCCGCAAACTTCACATTCGCTCCCTCGACTTTATATATTCTACTTGCGGATATAGGCCATGAATCGCTTTGTAAGTTCTATTAATTACCAGTGGTTTCGTAGCTTTTCGTCATCCAAATCGTTTTAGTAAACGAGCATTGTTCGGGAAACTTTGATTATAATTCCCCGTTTAACCTTATTTGTTACAAATATGAAATTGATGCACTCATTTCATTTATAACAAAAAAATTCAAAAATTTGCAATTTTATCAATTGATGTACAAAAATACTTACACATAAACACCACACTCTAGTCCACTGGGGCTACCTCCTCACCTCTGCTCCTCCTCCCGCTACGCGTACCCCTTTTCTCACTCCCGTGACCGGCACCATTTGTACGTATATCTTGCATCTTTCTTCCCCGCCCTCCTGTCCTTCTCCTCAGCTCACACAAACCCCAGTCCACATAAGCAACATGACCGGCCCCTGGCTCTACCAATCCCCTACATTCCCCCTCGCGCACCTTCTGAAATTCATCCCCTCCCTCCTCTTCATCCTCAAAATATGTTCCGTAGATACAATTCTACACCCCGCGCTCTCAGAACGTCTAGGGATATTAGGTCTCCAAGCACAGCTGAAAAGCATGGAATCCAAGATTTCCCAATCACAAGATTCGCATCCGGGGACGGAAGATGGCCAGAAAGAGGAAAATGAGAAGTACTCGCAAGAGGAGAAAGAAATGGTGTCCTCGGAATCAGAAATTTCATGTAGAACATGGATTAAATCTACCCTTTGTGTTTTGGATGAAGAAGGATATATTTCGTTTCCCGAAACCTCGCATCGGCTGAGCTCGAAGACGGTGGTGGATAGTATCGAAGCGGAGGCGGTGGCGGGAGCGGGTTGGAATAGGATGAGGGGGACGGTGGGCTGGGATCGGAGTGTATGGGTTGGGGAGTAGAGTGATGAGTGGGACGGATAGGATTCACAAGATGCATGAGATGAAGCCGGTCTCAATCACTTGTGAAATGATGGATAGTTTGGAGTGGAATAATATAGGATCTTTCGGCGAAGCATACCGCTGTCGTTCTTATCATACACGATAATAGGGGCTTGTACATTTTGTATGTCCAGGTTCTCACTCTCACAATCTCTTATAACTTTGGAATATCAAATAGTAATCCAAGTACAAATCAAGTTGAATTCACTTCCCACATTGTTTCATTCCATTCCAGGTCTATTTACAAAATACAGTGTGGCCAACATTTAAAGGCCAAACTTCTCCTATCAGCTAAAATTTTCAACTCCGTATTATCCATCCATCACTCCATATGTCCATCTAGTCCTGAAAAAATAATCTCCAAACCACCTCGAACTCATCCAATTCCTATCAAGTAAAACACATCCCAGTGAAGGTAGTAAAATCATTTTGCCCAAATATGTATTCAAAAGCTTGATCAAATTTAAAAAGCCTCCAACCTTCTTCCCTTCCTTCTTCCCCTTCCAAATTGAAACTAGAGCAATAGTCATGCTCAGTATGGTATCTAAAATCAAAAGTGAAGCAAGCGCAAACAAATTCCCCCAAATATGTATTGACATTGAATAGATAAGTTTATTTAATATGTAAAGAGTCTCGAATGAGACTCGAGCAAGAATCTTAGGTGTTTCACAAACTGAATACGAAGCAACCTCCTAAAGTGAGCAATATCGCATATGTTTTTCGCTATGATGTAAAGTGATGATGAGCGTTATGTCGTTAAAAAGTATTCAAAGTATCAAAACCCAGCGGTGCTCTTCTTTCGGCGACCGAAGAATCGACTTGCGAATGAACTCTCCTCCTTTGCGTGAACGAAAGGTTTAGGTTCTATTGATGGAGGTGGTTCCGAGTTTCGTAAAAAGTCTGCAAGATCGCTGGTTTGAGATCTGAACTTAACTGGAACAGGTTCGCGACTTTCATAAGGCTTGCGAACAACATTTGAGCCCGAGGTTGCTCGTGGAAGTTCGGGTTGCCGGTTATGATTTCCCTGGCTACTGCCAACGGCGGGGGGAGCATTGAATTGAGGGTTGATTGGCGCAAGAGGCGTGTGCTTTGTGGGTGCGGTGCGGGAGTTTGCAGAATGTGATGTTTTGGGTGGCTGAACTTGAGAAGTTGAGCCACTTCGGGTGAAACGTGAAGAGAAGCTGGCCTTCTTCTTAGGTGGCTTAGGAGGTTCGGCGAAAACAGACGTCATCTTGGGTGAAGGCGGTGGAGGTACATTGCGGAGAAAGTCGGCCAAAGACTCTTCTTTGATGGGTGCCGGCCTGGAAGAAGGCTCAAATTCGTCGTCATCTTCCTCATCGCTGATATCAATGGCGTATGGATCCCTAACTCTTCGTGTCTTTCGTTTCGGCATCATATCTTCATCATCATCAAAATTCATGCCACTTTGTGGGGGCATTGGCTTGTTGGCTCTGCTGGCACCATTCAGTAGTCCGGTTTGCGAAGATACGGAATGGTTTGTGGATGTGTAGGTAGAGGCCTGGCTATATCTAGAGTCAGGTAGAGATGCATCGATAGCTTTACCACCGGCAAAACTAGACATTTGGTCGGAATCCATGGTAGATCTGAATGGGGCGACAGTTCGTGGGATACGATGACCACCCACCTCATCCGGACCAGCTCTTACAAAGTCGATAAGATCTGTGATAGAATCTTTGCCTACAGTGGCATCGCGAGCCTGTAGTTTATTTGGTCTTCCAGCTCTACCCGCTGATGATGCTGAGCGCGTCGGAAGAGTAGCAACAGGACCCACACGGGGAATTGAGCCGCTGATGTTTCTCGGCGTTCCATTGGTTCCTTTGTGAAAAGTACTGCTGGCTATTGGCCGGGAAATCTCACTAGCGGCACTTGAATTTGAGCGTGAGTGAATCTCTTCCTTTTTGAAAGGAACAGCAGGACCTGTGGTTCGAATAAAATCAGAGAAATCACCAAGTGAATCTCGTTCTATTCTTGCATCTCTCGGTTGAACATTGGCACGAACACGACTACTGCCTGTCGAAGGGCGACTAGTGCCTTTCAAAGAAGTAGTATTTTTTGAAACATCACTTGGAGGATGTGAGTGCAACCCAGTATGCTTGCTCACTGATGTTGAATGCGTACGGTTTGTAGCAGGTCGAGGGACAGGGATGGCATTTAAACTCAATGGAGAATCCGGACTTTCAATAGCCCGCATATTCTGTGGTGTCAATGTGTATTGGATGGTCTCGCCTCCCCGAATCAATTCTTCAAATGATTTGGAATCACCTACACTGCTCATTGCAGAAACACCGCTTTCTTCCGATACCCTCCTTTGGTTGACACGATGAACAGAAGATGAGCTAGAGGTAGATGTATAGGATGGGCGATGCGCTTTTTGCGTCTCTGATATAGCCTTGCGCGATACTTCCTCGCCTCTGGAGCTTGTTGGTGACGTGCGGCGCACCGAGGATGAACGAGGGATGTGTTTGAAAGTTTCTGGAGAGTTGCCTTCTTTTAAAATAGGCAAAATCGTCGAATTGTCGTTTGCAGGATTGGCCATTGGACGAGAGACGGACCTTGGAGGTGGTTCAAATGAATTTTTTGCACCCTGATATGTCGTTTGACCGTTTTGCTCACTTTCTGGAAACTTTGAGTTTGAGAACCCGCTTGATGACCTGCTCTGGCTAGATTGTTGTCTGGTCGAGCCTTTGATGCTTTCTCTATAATTCTGTGGGGTAGGAGGAGCAGCGAGCACGAATGGTGTCGGTCGAGAAGCGGCTGGCTTAAAGGAAGGGTAGTTTTGAGAAGTAGGACTGGGATCCACGTCAACACCTTGCATCGCAGCCGCTAGCTCTGATGGCACCGCTGTCAAAGGAGATTCTTCACCGGCTACTTCCCTTTCATCTACCTCTGATATAGAATCAGTAGTTGTGTTGAGAGGCAGTGAGCTCAAATTAGAGCCGGTTCGACCCAATGGAGAACTATTCGAGCTTCTAAGGTGTGGGCTTGTACCTCGAGATGAAAGTTCCGAGACGATCGGTGAATTGATACTGTTAGGTCGAGACACCGGGATCACTCGGCCTGCAATGAAATCAGTTGCGTCAAACGAGCTTTTGCGTGATCTCGTTGTAGGACTCTTCGCTGTATTAACATCGATCAGGCGCAAGGAATGAATGCTTGGTGATCGGAGACTAGAGCGTGAAGAAAAATCTTTGTCATCGGGAGAGATACGACCACCGAAAGATATACGTGAAGAAGTCATGATTTGCGGCTCCTCCTCTACAAATTCATAGTCAGAATCTACATCCTTACTGGTGTCATCCAAATTCATAGGGCCATCTGTAGGCGTGTGCTTCGAGTCCATTACAGCGCTCTTTGTTTTATTTGAAAATTCCTCAATTTCTTCCCCTGTATCTTTCTCTGATTCTGCGGGTGTGATCGTGCCATTTAAGACCGGAGCTCCACTTTGCGTCGGGCTGACACAATCCTCCTGGTCCGAATTTGCTTCCTTGGAACCTCGGGAGAAAAGTGACGTGACAGTAGATGGGTTTGGAGGTGGCAATGAATTTGCACGTTTCCTCGATTTCAAAGGAGAGACGGCGAAAATTGGAGTTGGGGGTTGGGAAGAATTGGGTGTGGGAAGATTGTGCGATGCATTCGTGAAAACGACCATACTCTTCGGTCGTCGCGATAATGACAGCTCTTCCGTCTCTGATGTTGCAACATCATCTTCATCATCGCTTTGTGGGGCTAGTCCTGGTACTTCGATTTCCCTAACATCATCCACGGACATTGGTAAAGGAATAATAGCAGCTTGTTCGTACTCGGTCAGTGCGTTCAATGATTTCTCTTGTGGTTGCTTATCACCGCTGAGAGGTATGCTAGCCACTTGGGCTAGTGCCGGTACAGGTTGTGATGACCTGTCTACTGTTTCTGTCGAGAGGTGACCTATTGACACTGGACTTGTAGGCGAGCGGATGCGCTTTTTCCAACCTCTCCAAAGTCTTCCCAATTTCCGATCTGATGCGACCCGTTCCATATCAGCCTCCTCTACAACTACACGTTCTGCAATATCAGTTTGTCTGATTACGCCATCTCGCTCATCTTTCTCATACTTCATGCGAAGCCGTGAATACGCTGCTTGTCCTCCCACAATTAGGATTTGTTCGCCAATGAATTCCAGGATAGATGTCAAGAAGATAGCAACAGCTGGAGAAACGATTCCAGATTCATTCTCACGGCCCCCAAATTCCGAAGATCCATTGAGATGCTCTTGAGCTGTGTATCGATCCTCATCCTCTTCTTCCATATCTCCCAATGATGAATAAACCATACATCTCAATCTCGTGCGCTTCCACACCAGTTCAAGATCCCAATCTCGGCTGGATTGGCCTTCCCTCTCCGACGACAACAATTCATCATCTTCACTTCCACCCAAATATTCTCGAAGCTCGGCATCCGCTCCACTGACAGCATCACTTGCCAGCCTTGACTTTAAGACCTCGGCAACAGCCGGGCGTAATGACACCAATGAAGTTGATTTCGAAACCGAGAGAAAATTGAATACAAGTTGATCAAGAAATGTGTTGACAAGTTTCAGAGCAGCGGGTGATACCAATGCTGTTTCTCCAGAAGGCTCAATGCCATGTTGATCGAGCCAAGCATCCGCGCTGCTATCATGATCGTTTGTAACGATTTGTGAAGCTGCTGAATGCGCAATGAAGACTGGTTCTGGTGAAATTGAGAGAGGTGGAGAGAGTAGCCCTGTGGAAGTGCTAGCTGTTGAATGCTTATCGCTCGAAACGCTATGTGATCTAGCAAGTCGCGGACTTGGACTCTCCATTCGTGTAGATCGCTGTGCCAATTGTGAAGTAGACATAATTAATATTCGATTAGACTCGGTTGGTATCCTTGATCCTCCCCAATTGATCCTCCCAGTTGTTTATTTTATGACCAGCAAAAGTATTAGTGATTGGGAAAGTGGTCAGGATAGGGCGAGTCGAATGACTGTAATAAATTGATCAAGTCGAGTGGGACATTGAGACAGTGTGGTTAAATCTAAGCAAGCCCCCTGTATCGAGAGCTTTTCGACGTAAATCAGTATAAGCAAAGATATGTTAACAAGGCGAAAACATATGATGATATAGATATGTGGATATGTAGTGTAAGACTGTGGCAGTTGATTCAGAAGGGGCTCGTGTAGGCAGTCAATGCACAACAACTGACTCGGAGGTGAGGCAATTCATACACCTCGAATCACATACAGATTGAAAGTTGGAGAGATTGTAGCACCGGGGAATTGTCCAAGAGGAAGGAGTATAACATTTGAATTGAAGTGAACAAACTGGGAAAGAAAAATCAAGCATAGGTATCTAGACGCAACGTCCCAAATTGGATACCCACAAAACGAGAAGAGTGGTGGTGGTGAAATGGAACATAGTTTTTGTTTTGAGCGTACCTGAGTGATGAAGCAAGATCCAAAGAGAGAGGGATTCGAATGTTCCGAGAAAGGAAACTGCCAATGAGATGTTTTGGGGTCCAAAAAGCTCTGGAGTGTTAAGGGCAACGACAATGACAATGGATATTGATGGTTATATTAGTTATAAGAGATTAAAATGTAGTTGATGAAGTGTTTTTGTTTTTGTTTTTGTCAATGATAATCAAGGAGAAACCCTTCATCCCCAAGAGAGAAGGAAATATGAGTGGATGATTCTAAAAGACTCTAGGAAGAGAATTCTAGAGCAAGAGGATTCAAATTCAAAATCGAAATCGAAATCAAATTCAAATTCAAATTCAAATTCAAATTCAAAATAAGAATTAAGTTCAGTAAACCAGTTGGTTGCACTTTTTTTTTTCTTCCAGCGAGGAACCAGTGGGCAGGAGGAACTAGACAAGTCTAGGATCCGTGATTTACCCCTGTACTTAAAAGTACTACGGAGTATATAAACTAGACCCTGAGTGAGTGTTGCTGAGTATGATCAACTGGTGTGTGAAATGTCAAACATTCAGGGGTGCATGCTTTTTCATTTGAGGCGTGGACTCCTGGATATACGGGGGAGGAAGTGTGCTGCGTAAGGTGGAGAATAGGAGGAAGGAATGAACCATGCCACACTAAACAGAGTAGTCCATATATGATGGGATGATTTGTTATTAGAAAGACGAAAATGACAATTACCGAAGTATCGGGTTGTAACTTATATTTGGCAATGAGGGAAAGACTTGGTGGAGTAGGTGGAGTAAGTGGGCAGAGTGATATAAAAATGGTACTGTGAAATGGTAATAGTAATAAGAGAACTACAGCGTCGTCGATATTGCAGTCGTTGTTGTTACTCCAGTATATTCGTAATGCAATCCTCTACTACCGTTACTCTCCTTATCTAGGTACTTTTAACAAACGACGATCCGACGTCCGGATCCGGAATACTTTCGAAGCTATCTTGAGTATGTGTAAAGAATCTAGAGACACCTAGATATACATGCATACATAGATACCTACATAGATACATACATACACACATACACACACACACACACACACATATGCATACATACAGTTGATGTATGACTATGATTACTCTATGTGCATCAAAAGGCCCCCCCAGTCGTCAGAGCTGAAGCTGATAATTGATTAAAAGGATTCTGGGGAAGGCTTAGCACTGTTTTAGGCAATACAGAGCGGATAACGTACTAAGCACGCAAACGCCTCTCTACAAGGTAACAACCCCATGGCAAACTCTTTTTTAAGTAATCTAATAAAGTAACGTCTTTGGTAAGGTAAGAGAGAGTACAACAAATATTGATTGATCAGATTTGATTCTCGACAACTGGTTGTACATAAGCGAAAACATTCATTCGACCGTCTAGTCAAACCACAAAACAGTACAGATACAGATACCCGTTGAGGCTTTTGTATCAACTCGGGGTTATGACAGACGAGGATATCAGAATCAGATATCCCGATTAATTCGGAAATAAAGTACTCTGTGTTGATACTCCACTGCGTTTAATGATCTGATGAGCATCCACAGATTCTACTGTAGCTACCTACTAGTTGGATGAAGACAGACTATCGCCAGTCACTTTGATATGCCAGTAATCCATCCCCATCCACACACCTTGAAGATCGTCGGAATTAAATCTTGCGGAATTCTTACGTGATCTGGACTGCTCCGTTGGAGTCTTTCAAACAAGAGGGCTGAATCTGGTTACTGGTGTCTTACTTGTTACTCAAGAAGGAAATACATTCGACTCCTTTTCAAACATACTTCCGGGTTAGGGACGAATCCAAACAGAAGTTATCTGATATCTTCGAACTACCGGTGTTAACACGAACGGTTCCTGTCTATCCTCGGCAATCATAGGAACGATCTTCAATAATCTATTCGAGGAGAAATCTAAGTTCTAATAACCGTCATAGGATTTGTTGGCGACGATTAAAGCTTCTACATACTCGGGTCATTCCTTGTACCAATTAATCATCGTCACGATATCAAACACTATTAGATCGGATATAGTGTCTCAACAAGTCAACGTACATACCTACTTGTTGATAACCATGCCTATATTACTGGTAGTATTCATGGGGGCTTTCTGAGGCTGCGACATTCTGTTTCAAGAAAGATCAGCTCAATGAAGAGTGAGGTCTGAGGAGTGAGGTTGTGCAAGAATGATTTAGCTTGCGAAAGACCTCCACGATGTTGCAGTAGCTTGCTTATAGCTCTTTAAATGAAAAAAAAGACCTTTGCACCTGCATATTTATTCCATGTACCGATATACCCACCTTTCCTTATCAGTGCAGCATCTTGGATTGACTTCGCGCTCGCCCGCAACAACACATTCAATAATGAAACATTTCTTAACTAAGAGCTTTATACTAGTTCATGTTTCTTTTTTATCCCCCTCTCTATCGGACCACTTGCTAACCCTTCCTTTAACGTTCTACGCGGAAAATTTTCTCAATTTGCTTTTTTGGATGTATGCAAGTCAGCAGCCGTAAGAAGCAACTTGTATGGGGCCATGGCAATCTAGCAGGGAAAGAATCTCTTAGCGACATGCCAGCATAAAAGGCACTAATAAGGCGCAAAAAGAAAAGAAAAGAAAAATGGATTCTAAACTAGACTAAGAACGATGTACCTCCAACCTACATGGACTTCCATTTATATCTTTGCGCCGTATGCTTGCTTCGATGACAGCAGCACAATCCCAAATGGAGTCATCGTGGCCATCTTCTAGAAGGCTTTCGGTCGACAGCCTTCATTTAGCTACATACAATACTTTTAGATGTACCAAAATTCACATCACATACACGGGGTCCTAAAGCACATCACAAATTCTGCGCAAAAGTCAATACCGTCCAATGATAATTGCCATAGTAAATCTAAGTTTGTGCCTGTTAATATATTCGTACCTTCAAACATACATCCTATTCACAGTACTCATCTCGGTCTTATATCTTATGGGAGTACATATCCCGTGTCTGCGATGGGCGTCAGGCAAATCTCGGGGCTCAGTAACCCATCGATTACACATGCACACCCATTCCCGCCTGTTCTACCCTACACCCTAACTCCTTGCCTGGAAATTCTACGGCTTGCTGAAGAAATATCGAGTTGCACAAATCTCACTCGCAAGGCAGATACATATTCACTCCTTTATAGACTCGCCGATCATGACTACAGCGTCTAGATTTAATTTCCTTCATCCAACACTTCGAACGGTACTCGCTTGAGTTGATATCGATAGATTCGCGAGGTTTTGAAGGAAGACAAAAAACCCCCGTTCCATTTATAGATACAACCTTGAAATGACTAGAAATTCATTCAGCTTGCGCAACATCACCTAATAAATTAAGTTTATTCTTATTGTCCTTGGTATGCTTGTCGATTCGTCCATGTCACGGACATCGCCCATGACTCTATCAATCGCAATCGATAAGGTCGGTGCACGAGGCATTTCCCCCAGATACAAAGATGCTCAGGTCCCTTTAACTCCAGGATCAGACCTAACTCAAAAGACCAATCCATATACCCCGCTACAAAAATACTGGTACGGAAACGCTCCTGACTCTCCAATAACCACTCGGTCAATCATCAAAGCACAGCTCTCCTCAACATTTCACTCCGTTCCGGATCATCCATCGTTAGTGCCTTGTACTCCATCTGTGCTTGCATATAACAACCATCTTTCGTTCCTTCCATGTATGCTAAGTGCCAATAAACTTCGTACTTAAGTTCGTCCTCCTCTAGCATCATCTGATCGTTGAAATCTCGGACGATTTCTTCAATCTTTTTATCTTCGTTGGCTGCATCAGTTCCAAGCCTCATATTGGTCAATGTGTCCAACACTTCGTTGAAATCATCGACGACGAGACTGTTATCTCCAGCCGAGTATACTCCACAATCTTCGAATGATTGGGACAAGGCATTAATTCGGCCATCATGAACCTAACAGATGTTAGTGACTAATCAACAAATTCATCTTCATCCAAACCCACGACTTGTGTGAGCACGGAGTGGGAATCTACAACCACAAACTTACACCACGAATATAAGCCTCCTCCACGGTACCGATCGGAAACTCTACCGATTCCATCTCGATCAATCGATCACAATAAGAAGCCCGAATCGCCAGTTCTCGCCGAGCCAAACAATCTACACACCATCTAGGAGTCAGTAAGAAAAGAGTGAATGGATCCAGTTCTCCATCTTGATAGCACGGAACTAATTGTTTGTCTCGAATATCCATTCCATCATCGCGATAGCAGTGACTGCATGCGCCATGAAGATATTGCATGGGGTTTTGAAAGTGAGGCGAGGTAGGAACTTGAGTATGAACCTCTGATTGTCCGGCGTGGGGCGAGATTTCCAAATCCATCTCCATCTTGAGGACTAGTGCGGTAGTTTCGTTCTTTTTGTTTGTTTATTGATTTGTTTGCTTGATTTATTTCTGGGGTATTGTGTGTACAAGTGTAAAATGATACTCTTGCGCAAGCAGATATCGGAAGATTATTTCAGTGGTCGTGGTGGTTTGTAAGAGGATTCGAGATCATGCGGTAATTGTGAGGATGGCTATGTTTATATATGTCCATAAGCGAGCGTGCCCAACGACGATGGTGAATCATAACGAGATTTTGGTCAGTGGCCTGTTTTAACTCGAGCGCGATTGCCTAATTTGACGCTAGACACGTGGCCATACTCCATTTTCAAGTATCTTCAGATGAAATCGGCTCAAGGGTTGAAACCCTTTCATTATATGTTTCAAGGCACCGCGAGTGAAGCGTATATATGTTGGCATGACGTAATAAATTGTTTTTCGTCTTCATTTGTATGTGGACAGATGGATAGCTCTAGAGGAGAGAGGAAATAGCCTCACAATAGGAATTCTTTGAATGATTTGAAGTCTCAACTTAGACAACCGGGTGTTAGTAATGAAAGTTGTCATTGTCATTATTAGCTTTATACAGGTCAATAAGAAAGATACGGTTACGTTGTCCCAGATTGAGAGTTTGCATTTCACCTATCAAAGCATCTTGAAAGAATAGAAGACTCTAGGAAAACAAGAATACAGTTCAAACTTCCGGCACTGTAGTAGCTGCTATAATTCGCACCGTCATGGCAAAGTGAACTTATTCATTGAAAGTGAAGATTTCATCTACGTAGACATTGCGACTACCATCGTCACTCATACTACGGCGCGGATATAGATGTCATTCTATATTACGAAACTTGCATCCTCGCCATACTGCTCTATCTCGCATTCCCTCATCACCCATCAAAGTCTCGCAAACACACCGAGCGCCTCTATCTCATAACTGACACTCACCCAAGATCTTCTCCACTGCCTCCCGAACATCCCGATGCACCTCCTCAACATTCCTACTGGCATCAATCTCAGCCAGCAACTCTCGCTCCCTATAATGTTCAATAACTGGTCCAGTAGCACAAACGTGCTGTCTAAATCGCTTATGCATAATTTCAACCCCATCATCGATTCGGCTGGAAGATTTAGCTCGAGACAAAAGTCTCTCTTGCAGAATTTGCAGCGGACAATGTAAAGAGAGCACGAGAGATGGCGCACAGATTGTGGATTCGAAGAGAGCGACCGGGTCCATACTGCGAGGGAATCCTATGTTCTTGTTAGCATTTCAGTAATCACATTCAGTACTACATGTAAGTGACTTACCATCGATCAAAAATACCATTTCTTTTCCCAGCTCGATATCCTCACTTCTTCGTGCAATCGCTTCTTGTAACATGGAAACAGACATCTCGGGTGGACCTGTTCGGCCTTCGGCCATGTTGGCTCGAATGACGGATGCCCATTTACTAGATGGTTTCTGAAGCTCCGAGCGTAGGATACCACCAATGCTGATGTGATGGATGTGCCGATGAGGATTCGATAACTGGGAGAGGAGCATACATTGGGTTCCTTTACCGACACCAGGGGGTCCGAGGACGAAGATGATTTTGGGTGAGGTCATTTTGATGCTGGGGAATGTGAGCGCTAGGGAGAGGGTAAGAAAGTAAGAAAGAGTAGGCTTGTTTGGTTTTGAGGTGAGATCTTCTGGCTTTCTAAGACGTAATTTGTTTCTTCGTGTGGGGATTAAGGTTTGGATACTGCTGTTACTATTCCACAAGCATGTAGAAAGTTCTGCTGGAATAACTTCGTTATCGGTATATATATATATACCAAGAAAAACATTCGCCGTTGCGTTCCGAACACAGCGAATATAATCACACTCGTTGTCAAGATGTATACCATTCAGTGCCGATATCGGTCAATACTCGCTATCTACCTGGACAAGTTGGAAGGGCTTGAATGTGAAGTTTGAAAGTGAATCATAAGACGAATCAAACCCCTTCGATTTATGCCATTCAGAAGCTTCACATCCATCACTCCACTAGAATGCTCATAAGCGAAGGGATGAATAGCAAGAAACCTTTCCCGTTGAGATTTTTTTCAGAATCAAATGCAATCACTCTGAATAAGATCATAAAAACATGAGAACCAATTTATCAAGCTAAATAATAGAAGTGAAACAAAACTTTTCCCATTCTCGATAGGGCTGAGGGGGAAAACGATCGGTGGGGTTATTAATGGACCGGTGTGAGATGGGCCCTTAGCCGCTATACCACTAGACGTCGGTATAATTTCCCTTTAACAAGTTCATGAATTGTTTCGGTGAAGAGATAGGCCTGTTTGAGCTTACGATGAAAAGTGTGTACAGATTATGGGGATAGGATAGGATTTGGGTGTTGGCATTTGTGTTTCATTTGGACTGATGATTGTGGTCTGCGGTTATAAAAGGGTATGAGGTAAGTATCTAGTATGTTTTGAGCGATTTTTTGTATGTATTTTCTGTTTTGAGATAATTGGTATCAATGATTATCTTTTGAACAAAGGATGTTAAGATTTATCAATGTCATTGTACATTCGATTGCTTTGTTCTGAACAGGATATAGGGGCTATGCATGCATTTTGTACTTTTAAAGGCTCGTTTATTTTCCATGCACGAGGTAATTACATATTCATGATCAGAGTAGATGTATATATTCTCCAAGGTTTTATAAGTTTGTGTGAATATATTAATTAAGTATTTAGTTTCCAGCACCATTCAAGACTATTCTCTTTGAGTCGTAGGCCGTCAAATCGTGTGGTACATTCCCGTCGTTGGACTGACTAGAAAAATTGCAAGAACGAAGATTGGGGCTGAAAACAATGAAGTGATGTCGCAGGACATTCAAGTCAAACAAGAGCACTTACCTGGACCAGATGGACCAGAAATCAGCTCCATAGAAGGAGAAGCAAAGATGAGGAGAACCAATATCCAGCGCGGTCCAGCCGCATGAATTTTCCTCTGCTCCTCGCCACTTATTCACCTAGATACGTGTTAGATTCCCGGTAAATCCTCATCGTCTAATCCTTCACATTGTGCTTTTAGCTTTCTCTTCCTTTCTTCGTGTCTTTCTCTCTCCCGCTCTATGAGCAGCTCATGGAGTTGATCCAACACTCGTTCTTCCTGTCTCCTCTCTACCAGTCTGTCAACTTGAGATAGTCTCCCTGTCCTCTCGTGACTGGTTCGCGCAGTCTCTCTTCGCATCTCATCAAGATCGTCGACTGACTGATTTAATTGGTCAGCTTTAGTTTCTCGGGCCTTCCTCTCCAATACTCCTTGTAACTTACTCGCTGCTATACCTCCTCTCGTGAACGGTCGTCGGATTCCATCTATCCCCACGTGCGTCAGTGTAGATGTACTTCCGAGATCTTCTTTGATTCTGCAAGAGTCACACATGCGATCGTGGTGCTCGACTCCTTCTGGCCCCATGGTGAGGAAGCAGCCGGCTTTCATATTTTCACTTGTTGCCCATGGGCAGGGTCGAGAAATCTTGCGTGGGCCCCAGTGATTGCAGGAGAAGACTACGTTGATACTTTGGCACATTTCTAGTGAGTTGGAAGTGTAATTAGAAGATATAAATTGTTGGGGATAGTAGGGGAACGACATTATGGTACAAATCATATATATAATATTCTCTGAAAACTTGTAGCATTGTTCAATACTTGAACTGGCTTGGTGTCTCTAGTTGCTTAGTTACTATACTACCGTGTGTATCAATATACAATGGGCAGGGTGAAATGGTCTCTAATAGCTATCAAGTCATGTCAAGACTTGAGTATGATCCAATGTCTCCAATTGCCAACTAGGACAATAAATCACCTGGTGGATACCCAAGAACGACGAATGAAGGAAAAGAAGAATGATCTCAAGTAAGATCAACTCTGATTGTATAGGAGGCTAGAGATTCAGCAAAAGCTCTTTCGCTTAACGAATTCAACACAACAAGTAGAAATATTCCTTTGTGTGTGAAAGAACAGGAGAACAATCCTTTGGTTAATTGTTGAACTTCGGAATTATTTATAGATTTCATGACTGAACTCATGGTTTTAAGCTAGGACTGTTTGCTAGTGTAAATTCTGTACATGCTTGTCTGAGGCATGTAAATGATCCAGATGAGATCAAAGGCATAAGCCTACTCGATGATTGAGGCGTGCCTGAGAATGAGTCTGTTCGCGCCACGAATTAGTAAATCAAACGATCCGAGCATAGAGGCAGATGAAATGTTGTATTATTCGAATCATCAGACAATGTTGAGAAGATTTTTTAATGCGGTTCTTGAAGTCATTGCATGTTCAAAACCACCAGGAATTGGCCCATTGGGAGAATATGCTTTTATGGCCCCGCGGTGTCATCACGAAACAGGGGCGAATTAACAAACAAATTTTTTGTCGCACATACCTTTATCAGCGGAGGCTATCCAATCTCCAGTCCAAGGTAGCACTGTCAAGCTTCTCCGGCTTGATCACCTCTCAGGTCTGAACCTTCCTCTTTTTTCCCTCATACCTTCCACTCTCTTCCTATCCGCCTCGAATCTCTTGACCAGCTCTCCAACCTCCTTCTTTCTCTTCTCTCGTCCCTGCCACCTATAGAATCCTGCGTCCTCCAACTCCTTTCTCCTCTTCTCCTCCTTCTCGGCCATCTCTCGCCTCTTTTCTTCCGCCGCCTCATTCCTCGCTGGGCCTGTCCTCCCACCCCTCACTACTGTCACAAATCCATCCTCATCTGGCACATTCCTTAATCTCTTTCTTTCCCTCTCTCTCTCCTCTTCCTTACTATTAAACTTCGTCATGAAAGCGTCTACACTCCTCTGCACTGCTAATTTGTCAGGGAATCGTAACTCCTGCCTCATTGCATAACGTGCGCTACCCAAAGCGGGCACTTTGCCTTCAGCACCTGCGCCCCAAACAGGATATTTTGATTCCTTTCCTGATTTGCAGGCTTTTCGTGCAGCCTTTAGAACGGATTCCACGCTTTTCTCATCTACCAATAATACCACAGCCGTCCTTCCCTTAATGCGCAATTGCCTATCCCATCCTTGTGGTAAACTCGTATCGATTTCAACTTCGCCTCCTCTCTTTCTTTTCTTGCTCTGCGAGGTATTCTCGATTTGTTTTTGTGCGACAACCTCTTCCTTTTCCCCATCGAATCGTACATCTTCAACTCGGCCAACACCTATCAATGATGCGAATATGCTTCGAATATAAATATCTGTGGAATCTATAGGTAGATTTGTTGCGAAGAGACTCCGCGAATCATTCTCGGACGGAATCTTTGGAGCATGCTGTCTCAAATATATGTGATGCGTCGTCGCAACGGGATATGCGGGCGTAGAAGGAATTGCGATAGGAAGGACGGTATAGTTGTCACCAATGGTAGTTGGTGCTTTCGACATGTTGTAGTGTATCTCTAGATAATTTGCATATGTGTGACGAAACTGCAGATTCTGCGCGTGAAATCAAATTGAAGTGGTTTATTCAATTGAGCTTGTCATTGGGGAACTTTTTTTGAAGCAAAAATATTTGGCAGGGGTTTATGTCTTATCGGAAGACGCTAAGCTAAGCCCGAAGCTACGAGGTACCACAAACACCCGATCATTGACCATCCTCGAGCCATCAACTAATTATAAAGCAACGCCAGCACTTCTCCTTTCTCTAGTATGCAACTGGTAATTACATTGAAAGATGCCAGAATTTATCCATTGAATCTTTCCATAATATTAACGCCCACCCAAAGCAATGTTATATCGAAGAATACAAGGTTATAAGTACGTGTATGAGGACTTTGGTAGGTCTGACTTTAAACTTAAGAGGCAGATGTATATCATTAGGCCTTTTCAGGATCGTTAATACCGCCGGTTGTAATAATATATGTTGCTTCACGTTCCGGGCAATCTGATTTCTGCTGTTAGTACAAGTGACTAGGATAGATCAAGGATAACTTACCAGGAGAATCTACAACCTTGGCAACACGTTCCTCTCCACGTCCTTTTCTCAAGAGGATTCTGGTTGTCGATGCATGTGCAAGTATATGTCCTCCAGCAGGCTTACGCCCATCAGCTCCTGCAAAAAGGGCACTGGCACCTGGGTCCGACATAACTTGATTGGTCTGTAAAGTGTCAGTTGAATCTCTTAGATGGAAAAGATAGACATATATACCATGAAGACAACCAGATTGAATTCTTCCGCCATCTGTGTTGCTTTACGCAGAAAGGCGTTGAGGGCGCCTTGTCTTTCGGAGAGCTCACCACGTCCGATAAAGTCACTACGATAGAGAGCCATAATGCTATCAATGATGAGGAGACGATATTCGTCAGTTGCGAAATTTTGGGCAAGGCCCTCGAGCAATTCCTGCTGCATCTGATTATGGTCAGTAAAGGATAGAAACTGGATTGAAGGAGCCACGAGGTATACTTCAGTGTTATGTGCACGAGCATAAACGATATTCTCGAGAGCTTGTTCAGGGTCGACACCAAATCGCTCTGCAATTTCCGAAATTCTTTCTGGGCGGAATGTGCCTTCAGTGTCTATCCAGTCAAGTCTTAGCAGATTTTCACCACAAATCTAAACTTCGCAAGCTATTTTTTCCCTACCTATATAGGCCACCTTTCCCTCGGCTCCACCCATCTCCTTAGGAAGCTGGGCAATGACTGCCATAGTATGTGCTAATTGAGTCTTGCCACATCCTGCAAGTTGTTAGCGAGAGAAACATCCTAAGGGTCTCAGCAAACTCACTGAACTCCCCGTATACCTCGCTGAGACTCATAGTTTGGAATCCACTGTAAAAAGTTAGACCTCCCAGTTTAGGTCGCATTAAGAAGATTGGCCAACCCGTTCAAACAAGCATCCAACTGCTTGCTACCAGTAGAAATTCTGATACACTTCTTTCGGAAGTGGCCATGCTCAGCGGCAGTAACGAATTGACCACCTGTGTTGGGGCCCTGTCTTCTGTCAGCATATGAGATGAAGTAATACGGAGCTTGGCGCTTACGGCTACTTTCTTTGCAGCTTCCTTGACTTTCTCAGCCTTGATGTCGGAGAATCCTTTGATTTTAACCAACCTCCGGATGGGGGTATTAATAAGAGTCTAATGCGAGGTCAGCTTCACGTCTTGAATTAGCCTTTTATGACTGGATGCAAGAATGCTCTTACTCCAACCGTATGAATGAGGTTAGATCTCAATTTTGCGATGTCAGAGGCAGAGATACCTGCTTCAATTAGAACTCAAAACTACAAAATATCGAGAGCACTCTGCGGATTACCATGCGCCTGGATCTCATCGATATCGATGATACCACTCTAAAGATATGTGTCAGTGAATTACCTCTCGCATGAGATTAGGAACGTCCTACCTCTTGCTCATTCGCATCACCGCAAAGTGAAGCTGCGATGGCCATGTCGACAATTTATTACAATCGAGACTGGGGCTCGAGATGTTTGAAGAAAGATCCGATGAAAAATTTCAAGTGAAGTTGAAAGTGAAGCTGGATATAATGATTCAGTAACTCCATTTCAGAATGCTCCAAACCCTTCGTTTTCATATCTGGATCATCATTCGGGAAGGGCAACACTCACATTTTCGAAGAATTCAAACTTCTGAACCAATAAAATCACCCACAAAAGAAGAGATGTCAAGTATGTGTATATTAAACTTGAAAACAATTGAGGATTTGCACGAACGAAGTTCAATCCGAATTTACGAGAATGTGTGCTTTTTTAAGAATAAGAAATGCGGAAGGGATGATCACCTTGATATAAGATTCAGGTATACAGATATCAAATAGGAAGTTCTTTGGAGTTTGGAAAAATTGAATTGAAGGTGAAAGTGAAAGTTGAGGGAAGCTCTAGGCAGGAGGCATTTGGCGCCAAGCTTGATCAAGCGAGAAGCGTCGTCGTTTTGGTTTCAATATATTGTCCCAACACAACTCATCTGCCACATACGACCATAGACTGAAGAGAATTGGGCATCCCGTCCGCTCTGCCATACACAAGCTTCAGATCGGTGGATTAGTAGTTGGGTGGGTGACCACCAGCGAATCCCCACTGTTGTATGTTTTTTGTTTCCTTTTTGGCTGTCGCGAGGAATCACAATCACCAGCTGGAAAGTGCAGCTAGGCTCTTGGGTGAAGGAAGATGGTCTCTAGGATTTGAATTGTACAGATCTACAGTGAAATAGAAGCAGGAACGGAGGGAAAGTGAAATAGAGGGCCAGGAAAGGCACGATCCATCAGATCCATAACTGACGCCAGTACGACATACTGCATTTCATGTCTCGCAACGAAATTATCACTTGATGAAAGACTTCGAGAGGGACTTATATAGATCTGTCGCGAGGATTTTGATGGTGGATCTTTTGCTTCGTTCCTTCCAGCATACTGCCACTTAGAAGTGCCTATCTGTTACTCTCCTGTGGGATTGAACATGCTGCTCTCGGACATTTCCTACTAGATAGCTGGTAGGAAACAACATTTCATTTCGACGTATGCCATGAGAGAGATCACCAGGTTATCGAAGAGCATAAAGCAACACATATGAATTCATCGATCTCAATCCAGTTCTCATTCCATCTACTCTGATTATTAGGTATTGCCAGTAGTGTCATAGACTTTCTTTCTTGAATTTAAGAACAATCACACATTAAATTGAATCCAAAAGCAAACATACCAGAAACCACTCTCCGTTACGCCTAATCCTTTCCTTCGAATCTACTCGATGTTTATAACCCAGAGCCCGTTTCGCTTTATCAATCCGATCTGTCCTCCTCGTGCAACTATACGCAATACACACTTGATTAACCCTCGATGTCTTCCGTCCGAAAGATATGATCCAACCACCCACTCAGCTACAATAGTTATAGCAAACTCGAAAATCTTTATCGACTTCACATCTTCTTTTCGAGTTGGATGACCTGCCTCGTCACAGATTTGGGAGCTCACAAAATGTGAAGACTGAGAAAGTTCGTGAAGGGTACTCATCATCTCGATTGCAAAAATTTCTTTCCGCGTCGCAGAAATTCTGAGACTGTTTCCATAGTTTGTTTCCAATCAATGCGCAATATCACACAGCGTCATGTCAATTCATACGTCTCGAAGTAAGGTATAACTTCAAGGACGTCAAAAGAAGACGTCTTCTTTCCTCCCCAAACACAATGGCGTTTTTTTTACCATACTAGAATCTTGCCGTAAGTTACCTATTGCTCAGACATAAAGTAAAAAGCCTATCCAATATTAGACCTCAACAGCCTCCCTTTTCGATAACATACGATGTTACGCCTCTTCATCGAAAATCGGTCGAAACCATTCTGGCCCGACTTTGCAATCTCGAGTTACCGTACTGAGTATTCGGTTGTTTCGTACTTGGACCTTGGTATCTTTCATCCTTCGCACGTATACTGCGTACAATCTTGAGAATAAAAAGATTTACAAAATGACTTTCTGGACTTATGTGATAGCTTTGTCGCGTTTTGTTAGCGAGTGGTTGATTTTTGAGACTACAAGTATGCGGAACGGGATGCTACCGTCTCTTGTTATAACGACGGTAAATATTAGCTGGATGGCGAAGGTGAATGTACTATGTTGAAAAGTAAGATTAGTGTGCGAATGAATAATGGAGTTAGCAAGATCATAGGAGCCCACTCCCAAAGCACCACTTGTCTCTGTTTTATCAATACATTGAAGGCTGAATTTTGACAAGACGCATTGCACTCCTTCAAATTGTGTATGGTTTGACCGTGTTCGGACCTCACGCATGAACTCCAAGCATAACTATTTCTGCAGTCCATGACCGCTTGGTCGAGCGTTTAAATAGTCAAAGTGAAGATATTTCAATATTGATAAATCTCCCCGATTTTGTGATTGTCATGCAACATTGGTATTTCCCCAACTCCTAATCTCTATGCAAATTTCTGTATAAGCGCAGAGCCAAAACTGCCACTTATCCTCAATATGATATCTGGCATGAAAATATTAACCTAGTTGATATTTATTCGCCCAAATACTCGGTAGAGTCATCCCATACCCCTATACTACTGTTACCTCTCATGTCCACATCCTGATTAAGTTCATCCCAATCTTCCCTCCAACTTATATCGTCCAGAGCTCTCGCGTGCTTTGCTGCCATAGTTTGCATTTCGATTTGGGTACGGTTAAGTAGTGATTGACTAGTCCCAAGCTCTTCCTGGCTGATTTGATTGATAGATTGCTTAGTCTCAAGAAAATAGAAGGCCAGAAAAGTGAGAGGAAAGAAGGGAACGAGAATGAGAGTAAGCACCTACAGATGCGAAATGTGTTGCTCTAAATTAGTGATCTCTTCCGTGCATTCGTCCAACTTGGAGACGTGCCAGGCCAGAATCTTCTACGTATAATACGTGAGCAACCGTATCTTCAGATTGAAAGTTGTCTGATGTATATAAACTTACATCACTTTCTATTCTATGCGCTTGGAGTTCCCCGACTGCTTTTGCAAGTCGTACATTCAACGCTTCAGCTGATGTTGCTATCTCGGCAGCTTTCGCGACCGCTACTACATTCCTATTGTATGAAGAGCTATGGGATATTGGTGGCGGAGAATTAGATCTTCGTAAGTAGCTCTCTCTTCTAGTGTTCAACGGTCGTCCCCAGAACATTTCGTTGGAGTCCCTTCGCGGCGGCGGTGGTTTAACTTTGTTGTGAGATACTTTCGGGTCCAAATCCATAGAATATTCCACTCTCAATAGTGTCTCCATCTCGTCCGTCTTCTTGTGCAACGCAGTGATGGCATCGTCTTCGGCGTCATCATGTGACAACCTGACTACGAGGTCATTGAGTCTTTGTAGTAAGACATCCTTGTTGTCCTGAGAGTCCTGATTCGAGGAATTTGACGGGGCAGTTGCTGAAGCATCAACATTCGTGAATGAGAGAGGGGAAGTAAAATGGCGCCGAAGACCCAGGATATTCATCTTTCTTTGGAGTATTACATGCAGGAAGTTATATAGGCGCTATGACCTAAGCAGTATCCAAGAATTCATTTTGTTGTAAAGGTTTCACGTGGATGCATTATGAAATGCAGTTCAAAATGCACAAATCCTCATACAAACCAATGGTTGATCTCAATACAACGTACATAAGTAGCGGTATGTTGCGCGTAGTGGGGTGGAAATGTCCTGTTGTTGGCATCTTCGGTGGAAGGTTCTGCCATGAGCCACCGCTTTTATTTATTGCCTTAGTAGATAGCAAAATACATTGCGGGACAATTTACATTCTACAAAGTAACCAACCCACAAAGAATTATTATTGACTCAATTGGAAGAATTCTTTCACACTATTTCCAGACTTTCTTCTATTGGCAATCGGCTTTTATACCCCCCGTATTCATTCTTTTTACTTTCAATCTACTCTTCTCAAACAAAATGGTGGTGGGGGTATGTTGAAAAGATGACTCCTCCCAGAATTGACAAGAAAAATGCTAACAAAGTAACTAGGACATCTCGCCTTCTTTGGCGGAAATATCGGATGTGCTTTCTAAAACTCGAGGAAAGTCATATGCCCCCAATCTAGTTGCTATTTATAAAGAAATATCTTCCGATCTCATTACTCCCTCCGCCGCATACCTCAAGATTTCGGCGCATTCGAAGTCCGATCACTCTTTCTTATTCGAGAGTGCTGCAACAGAAAAGGTTGGCAGATATAGTTTCATAGGAGCTGGACCTCGAAAGATTCTTAAAACTGGAGAAGGACATGGCGAACAGCTGGACCCATTGCCTGCGCTCGAGGCAGAATTGTCCAAATGTAGGGTAGCACAAATACCAGGACAAAAATTGCCACCTTTGACAGGAGGAGCCATTGGATATGTGGGATACGATTGTGTTCGATACTTTGAGCCTAAGACCGCACGACCTATGAAAGATGTTCTTCAAGTTCCTGAGTCACTCTTTATGCTATTCGATACTATTGTCGCATTCGATCGGTTTTTTGGAGTTATAAAAGTTATCACATATCTTCATGTTCCGGAAGATTTCACGCGGATTTCAGCGGATTACGAGAAAGCACAAGAAATCATTGATGAAGTTGTTTCCGCTCTTGAATTGCCAGATACACCTCTACCCACTCAGCCACCTATAAAACTGGACAATGAATATACGTCAAACATTGGACAGGAAGGCTACGAGGGACATGTTAATTCTCTCAAGACTCACATCACATCTGGTGATATTATTCAAGCAGTACCGTCACAACGCTTTGCAAGACCAACTTCTCTTCACCCCTTCAATATATATCGTCACCTCCGTACCGTCAACCCCTCGCCTTACCTTTTCTACGTCAACTGTGGTGACTTCCAAATTGTAGGAGCTTCTCCCGAACTCCTTGTTAAAGCTGAAGAGGGTCGCGTGATAACTCATCCCATCGCTGGTACTGTCAAACGCAATGCAGACCCTCAAATCGATGAAGCTCTTGCCGAAGAACTCCGCAGCTCTCTCAAAGACCGCGCTGAACACGTCATGTTGGTTGATCTTGCACGTAATGACATTAATCGTGTATGTGATCCCATAACCACTCGCGTAGATCGATTGATGGTCGTTGAGAAGTTCAGTCACGTGCAACATTTGGTCTCACAAGTCTCGGGAGTGTTAAGGAAAGACAAGACTCGATTCGATGCTTTCCGTTCTATTTTCCCTGCGGGTACTGTATCCGGTGCTCCAAAAGTCAAGGCCATGGAATTGATAGCCGAATTGGAAAAAGAGAAGAGAGGTGTATATGCGGGCGCAGTCGGATATTTCGGCTATGGAAGTGTAGATGCAGAAGGGAATGAGTTTGAGGGAGAGATGGATACCTGTATTGCTTTGAGAACTATGGTGGTCAAAGATGGAGTTGCTTATTTGCAAGCTGGTATGTTTAATTTTCTTCTTTCGCACCGAGTTTTCCATCCCCAAAAACACTGACTACAAACCCCTTGATCCTTTATCTTCATCTGTAAATTAACAAAACCTACAGGTGGTGGCATAGTCTTCGACTCAGACCCCTACGATGAATGGGTGGAAACTATGAACAAACTTGGCGCAAACATGCAATGTATAGCCGGCGCCGAGAGAATCTACTCGAATATTCAATCTAAATCCACACCTAACTCTGTGACTAGGGACGCCTCATTACCTGTAAAATCAGAGGAGAAGGCTCATATTGATTTCGCAGCAGAATAGAATTTGATCAGTTGAACATTGAAGTTGAGATGGCGGTTCAAAAGAGACGAATGAATTTGGTGGTCTTGGTGATGTCAGAAAGTCACGCTTGGCACTTATTTCGACGATGTCTGATAATATCTCGACTTCGGTATGGGTCTATTGACTGTTGTAGAAGTTCACAAGATACCAGGCTTACTTAGATTGCTAAAGGACAAAATCAAAGACTTTAAATAAATATATTTGTAAAGTTGTTCTTATATCGTCTGTGCAAGGTGTGGTCCGTGCATGTCTAACGTAGGAAACTTTGACAGATCGACCGACCGTTGACAGACCATCGGATGCATATTATAAATATCGGTCAGACCCACACATGATCAGAGATTTGCAAAACTCGGATAAAATCAAATTTGTGAAACACTACGTAGGTAAGGAAAGAGTCATGACAGATCAAAGTGGACACGATTAATGGGAAAAACATGAAGAGGAGTATTTGTTATTTGTATTTTAGTAGGTCGAAAAACCTGTGACCCAAATTCCTTCTACCCAGAGAGCATCTGTCTAACCTAGAGTACAAGGCTCTGCGTCTAATTCTATGTATACAATGGTCGTGAAATCTTTTATGCGGTAGCCTCCTTCAAGTGTCTGTGATGGTGGTTAGCAACTGCGAATCGAATATCTCAAAATGTAAATGATATAAGCTGAACTTTCAGAAGGAACAATTGGAATAATAATGTTATATCTTCATAGTCATGATAGACGTAAGAAGGTTAACGAATAAGAAAATCATCATGGTAACAGAAATGTGTAGAAACCCCTTTGGGGTGTTAGAGAAATGGGAAGTAAAACATACTGGATCAAGTCGTTCCTGTCCTTGTCCTTCTTCAATCCACCGAAAGCCATCTTGGTTCCTGGAATATATTTCTTTGGGTTCTCGAGGTATTCGAACTATTTCATGTTAGATGCGGCTCTCTCTGTACAACAAAAGTTAGAGTGGCGGTGTAGTGAAACATACAAGTGTGTTCTCGTCCCAGGTGATAGCCTTTTGCTTGTTGGCATCGGTGTATGAGTAGCCCTCAACGGAACCGGTTTGACGTCCGAAAAGACCGTGGAGGTTAGGACCGATCTTGTTTCCCTCACCCTCACCGAGGGTGTGGCATTGAGCACATCTTGTCTTGAAGAGGTTGGCACCCTTCTTTGCGTCTCCTGTAGAGGAAAGCTGTAAGTATTTATTCTTTATGTATGTTGTCATGAAAATCTTTGTCGGGTAAAGTGGCGAGCGAATGAAATTTGAAAGGGAGAATCAAGTCCCGCAAGATGGGAGAGAGACGCTGCCAGTCCTTGAGCGTCTGCAGAAATTTATGAATAGCATCCAGAGTCTGGCGGAGTGGCGGATGGAGGTGAAATGTCGAGTGGCGGCTCGAACAAATATTCCCCCCAAATCGAAAATACAAGTCCGCCCTCGATCGAAGACGTCCAGAGCATTTCCAAGCCACCAGCCATACCGTTGTGCAACTCGAAGACCCAATTCGCATCTTCCAACTCCCAATGGCAAACTTCTTCCTGGATGATTTATATTTCCCAAAAGTAGGAAGCCTTTCAAAAAGGAAAAATAAACGTACCTGCTTTGAAACCCATTTCAACTAATTAAGAGGTTGTATGTAAAAAAAATTGAAAGTAATTATCTATGTATGACTTGAACGAAGGTTCTTAAACGTAAGGTCGTGAGAGGAAAAGTGGTAGGAATTTTCAAAATAGTATTGTATGAAGATTTAAAAAAGAAAAAGGAAAAATAATCTTGCTTGAATATGTACTTTACCTGCAGGAATTAAGACGTAGCTTAATTTGATCCCGAAATTGACGAGGTCATTTTGAGCCACACTTCCCGAACGTCTCCAGCCAATAGGAAGAATTGAAATGGTCAGGTCATGTGGCGCAGGTCGGGATCTTACGGAGGATTAATGAAATTTTTAATTTGCGTCATGCAGACTTATTGGTGAACGTATTGCGGGAGTGAATCATGAATTTGTGAGAAGCTTCATTTTTCGATTTCATAGGTACAAGGTAGGTAGCTTGTTGATCTCTTCTTTACAACATCGTTTAAAATCAAGAGTTTTTTTCGTAGTCTATCATCCATAATGTCGTCCACAGCCTCTATACCCAGGTTTCTTTTACCGCTTCGATCTCCTCTGTGGTCTCTGTCCTCAAAAACGACTATTCGCAATGCTTCTACCAAATCAAAGAACAATGCATCCAAAAAGTCCCCAAAGCCCCTCGTTCTCGAGAAACCCACCAAATTCAACCCTCCTTCTCACCCTGCCCGCCTCCGCAAAGATCCTCCCCGATATCCAGGTCCTCAATTGAGCGCCGAAGAAATAGCTAGACAAAGTGTGAAGAAATATCCAAATATGATGCCACCGGAAGGAACATTCATGCATTGGTTTCTCAACAACAAGTCCATTCATATCTGGATCGCATTGGTAATACCTATTTCAATCTCTCTCAGTTCCCCAAGCCACATAACTAACCTTCAATTCCAGGGCACCCTCTCGACCCTCGCAGGAGGAGTCTGGATCACAAACTTTAAGCGCGATTCGCCATTCGGAGATATGCTACCTGAATGGCCACAACTATTTCTACACCCAATCGCATTTACAAGAACATGTTATGAGGTTTTACAGCTGCACACTGCGCATGTAACAGCAGAGACAATGGAAAGGAGAAAACATAGGGTGGAGGACGTTGCGAAGAGGGCTGCTTATAGAAAGGCGCATGGATTAGATAAAGATGAAGGCTTTGGTGGCTGGACTGCTAAGACTGATAAAGAGGTTTTGGGTCCGGGAATTAAGTTGGGACATGAAAAAGAAGCTGAGATTGCCGAGACGGCTGAGGGAGGTGCAGGGGGGGATGGCAAGGAAGGAGAGAAGAAGGTGGTTTATGAGAAGCAATTCTCAGGAAAGAAGTGGTTGGGAATTTGGTAAGAGCCAGACGCATCTTTTGATACCAGTTTTATTTTGAAATCGGATTAGAACATTGTTCTGGTGTTGGGCCGACATGAGACGAGATATTTTACATGTTTGGGAGAAGAAGGGTATCATTGTAGAAAATTCCTTGTAAGACCGCGACACTAAGACAGCTCCACAGTCTCCAATCCATCTAATACCTCCTCTGCTACACCTCCTTTCTCCATAACCTTTGCGATTATCGTCGCGACTAACTTTCGCTTGATTCCTCCCCTCGGCGGTTGCCATACACCTCCCTCATTCATTGTCTCTCTTTGAGTCGATGCTAGATCCGTCGTCTCAGCTGCCGCACCTCCGGTAGCAGTATTCATCACATTAGGAACACCAGGCGCTGTTAACCTAGCTGGTAAATCCACGGTTCTCACAGCCAATAATCTTAGATCCCTTCCAGAGCTAGAATCCATATCTACATCTCCATCCTTACGCCTTCTTTCACCAATGGTAATAGCTAATACAGCTTCGGCGACTGTAAGCTCTTCCTTACTTGGATCGAAGATTATATTCTCTCCAACGGATATGACGAGAAGTGTAATTGGTGGTCGGGAGTTGGTAGATTGTGGTGTTCGAGGATATAAGTAGACGGAAGCTTCCCAGTCGTCGTCAAAGAGTGGATCTTCATCACCTTCGGACTTGAGACGTGGGAGACGAGTAGACAAAAGCGCAAGATGGGTTGTTAAAGAAAGGAGGGGTAGTGGGTAGGATAATGGCTGTGAGAGTAGTAAAATCTGCATGGTTGTCAGTCGCGATGATTAAATTTTGAGCAATCAAAGTATTTCATTATGAATGTATAGAGAAAAACTCACATCAACATATATCTTCCAATGATACCTTGAATTAATCCATAATCTCCCCACAAACTCGGCATCTGCTAGTAGCGCCTCACTCAGCATGGCCGCCATAAAAACAGGCATACTATCGTCATCCCTAAACCCCGGAATCTCCACACTCAATTCTAGCCAGTCTCTTTCTCCCTTTTGTTCTTTCTCAAGCTTCTCTTTCTCTATCGCTTCTCTCATGTCTTCATCCTCCTCATCATCGTCATCATTTTCTGAAGGACCAAGTTCTGCAGCTTGATAAGTCGGTCGCGATTTTTCGACTTCACATTTTACGCCCACGATAGCTTCAGTACCATCTGCAAAACAAATGCGCGCACTGCCATTTGTGCCGGGAAGGACATCGCATTCGGCGATGAGAGGACGGAATTGAGTACACGTACGGGCATCAGGGCGAATTGGAGGGTTGAGAGCGAGGGACGTGTGGAGGTAAGAGAGTTCTGCGGGCGAGAGTAAAAGAGGCTGTGTAGAAGAAGGTGGCATTTTGGATCCGAGGCTCTTCAGACACGAAGAAATTGGGAATCTGGGGAGAGGTTGTGAGGTGATTGGATTGTTCACGATGTTGTGCAATATTTCTTTGCGAGAGCCAGCCTAGTGGAAATTCTTTAGACGAGGCTAGCATGCAAGCAAGGCTGTCTATTCGGAGAAAAAAGCGGCGGAATCTGACCACTCAAATCTCTATGGATATCTTTTGAATTAAACTGAATGAAAAATCAATTATAAATGAATTATTTAAAGTTATGAGGATTAGAATAATTATTAGCGTTATTGTATATAGCACTCAATAATACTCAACAAGAATAAACAATTCATTAATGATGATATAGAAGTGATCAAAATTTGCCTCTCTAGGCAATGGTTTCGTACTCCACTCATCATTCGCTTGATCTCTATAATGTAGAATAGCTTGTTGGTTCCCTGGCTCGTTGATGAGGCTATAGTTTTGGGATGGTAGCATATGAGTTCTTGTATATTGCTTTGGGGCCCATACAGATGTCATTATCGGGATAGTTTCGAGTTTCTGGAGCTGTTCTTCATATCCCAATTTCGGCTTATATCGAAATGATCCATGTGAGGATTGGAAATCCAGTCGGCGTGATGTTCCTCCATTACCCATGCTCTGATGCCAAAGTCTCCGAGAGCATCTTATATGCCCGAATTTGAATTGGAATTTGATCAAAGCTGTACTGCCTCTTAGTAATCCGATCTCTTTATTGTCCAATCATTCTATTAAGAATCCTTCAGAATGCCATCTACTCTATCAATTATCTGGAACAACAAGTTCAAACTTCCTCCCCTTCCAGCACCCAATACTTTTTTCGGAAAATCTATTCTTATCACTGGTGCAACATCGGGAATAGGTTATGCAACTGCAGTACATTTTGTCAATCTGGGTGCACGATCTGTGGTCATAACCGGAAGATCGCTTGCGAAAGGGGAACTGGCAAAGGCCAGAATAGAAGATGAGACGGACACTATAGGAAAAAACATTGTAAGATGCATGGAGTAAGTTTAATTCAATTGTATATTAACATAAGAACAACTGGTTGAAGCTTTTTGATTTCTGAAGTTCCATCAAGTATTCAGATCAGTTGGAATTTGGAATTGCTTCAGATGTCTACGGGCTTCCAAATGTTGAAAGGTGACATATAACGGGCTATTGCAGATCAACAGACAGCTCGAAATTGTCGCTGTGGTAATATCTTGGTTCACACACTAACCTGAGACTCCAGACTAGACATGAGCACCTTTGAAACTATAAACGAATTCGCAGGGAAAGTGACAAGAGATATTCAAGAGATCGACTTCGTTTGTTTGAATGCTGGAGCTATTTCCACTAAGCACAAATTAGGCAAGGAAGGATATGAAAGCATGATTGAGATAAGCGTTCTTGGAACTTCCTTCTTGGCGTTACTACTACTGCCTTGGATGAAAGAAGTTGGAAGAGGAAATGCTCATTTGGGCATAGTAACAAGTAAGTGACATCGAGACACTTGTACCTTGACGGATTTCCGTCGATCGACTCTAAAAAGAAACCCGCTTGGATTTTCAAATGGCTTTGACTAATATGAAACTTTCAGGTGGTCTTCATAGGAACATCGATATCTCCAAGTGGCCGAAAAATGATGTGCTCAAATATTGGAGCGCGAAGGAGAACTGGAAGGACGGGCAAAGTGGTTATGCTCTAGCCAAACTGCTCCAGCAGTATGCGGTCAATGAAATCGCCAAGTTAGCACTGAGCGCTGATGGAAAGTATGTAATGTTCCCCTCACGCCCACCTCCCCAATTTGTAATCACATGGTTTGTACTGACGTCAATCAAGGCACAAGGTCATTGTGAACTCAATTTGTCCAGGTTATTATCCCTTTGACCTAATTAAGAGTGATGACTTTCGATCCTAATTCATTCTAGGGATGGTAAAATCAGACCTTGGACGAGAGTACAATACCGGTGTAGCAATGAGTATAATGATCAGTTTGTGGATGGGTCTTGCTTGCAAGACTACTGAAGGTGGTGCTCGAACTTACGTTCTTGCGGCTCTCACTTCTTCATCGGAACATGGCGCACATTATACAAATTATGAGACGGAGGAAAAGTATAAGAAGTAGGTTCTTTACAACCCCCTTGATCATATGTAAGCTAAGAATATATGTAGTTCGGTTGAGCATAACATCTTTGGAGACGAGGGCCAAAACATGCAGGTGCAAGTTTGGAAAGAGATATTGGAAACTGTGGATAAAAAGTATCCAGACGTGGTCGAGAGAGTCCGTAGTTGAGTTTGTTAGAGAGAATTTTGAGTAGAACGTTTCTATCCTATCTTGTACCGGTGGTTGTCTCTATGTGCGGTGACTTTGTGGGTCTTTGCTGGAAATGAGTTAATGCTCCAATTTGACTTCGGTATTCCAGCTTTGGTGAACCTCGAAATCTTGCAAATGAGGTCGTTGGCTAATAAGTACTGCCAATTTTCTGTCCACTTGCTTCAACCCCATGGGTTTGGATCATGTGATAAAACGAGGTTTGCCCTATCAATCGAGCCGAGTACTTAAATCAAAGACACTTTGTTGCATGTCTGAACTGTTGACGACAATTTGTCATTCGTCCTGATCATCATGATCACCAGAGCGACAGCACTTACCTAGTCTTATTCCTGCGGAGTATAACCCTAACGGCAATGACGCGCGAGCGACACGCCAAGTAGTACATCGATATCCAAAAGGAAATAGTTGACAAACTACCAAGGTGTTGATTAGGATAGAAACTTGAGTCAATTAGTGCTGAACATTGTTACTTACTCTACACTACCTAATATAGGTTGAACGTTTGTTAAATGGTCTGGACTCTGGAGCCGTCTAGTTGCCGTTTTTATGTAACGCGGAGTATTTGACGAGGCTACCTAGGCCAAGAACTAATTGACTGCTTACATAAGACGGTCGTTTTCAACATCACTCGTGTGTAGAACTATGACGAAAAAGAGATTCTTCTCCAAATTGGGTTCTCAACGGAGCCTCGACAGTAGCTGGGCATACGAAATGAGAATTGGCATGTACATAATCTCAAGTATATACCAGGTATTCCCATCCATGATCCAGTTCAGCCTGCCAAGGTGACAGAAGTAACCAATAATTCGTATTAGCCATTTGACTCTGATCATCGGTGGGGACTTGAGAAGTGAAGCTATCAAGCTACAATTTTAGATCTTCCGTAGACCGACTTTCCATAGCTGGTCAAAAATGATCTACATCCCAAGCAAACAAACAAGAAGTCGCAGCATTCATATTTGATAAGCAAATTAGTTTTCCATATTTATACCTAGCTACCAAGTAGTTTCCAGGTGAAAATGATATCAAGGCGAACTAGTTGTTCGAATGTTCTCTGCAATAGTCATCCATTTCCTTGCTTATGGGGAATCTACTGAGCTACTTACCCCATCACCAAACTCAAATCATCCGACTTGGAAACTATCTACAGTCCAAATTATTCGATCGTCTATGCCGATGCCATCCTCGTGTAGCTAGTATAGCATACTAAGCACGACTTAGTATATGCTTCGAGTATTTCCCATAAATAAGAAGTTTGTCTCCCCCCTGTGTTACTTGTCTTCACTCTTGTATGTCAAAAACACCAATTTCATTATGGTTTCTACTACAAAGTCTGATCAAAAGGAGCAGCCCGAAGACAGGGTTTCCTCTTCACAACATCTCGAGCAAGCCACCGACGCCGAACGTCTTGCAGCCACAAATAGAGTCTTAAACGATCCTCTAGCATCATATGATGAGAACGAATTAGAAGAACTTGCCGAGGCTTACGCTCGAAAACATGGGCTCAACGACTCTGTCAATATTTCCGCATTCAAGGCCGGAGCATTACTTGCAAAAGATTCAGGTAGTTTTCGAGCCAGGAACGAACTTTCCAGGGACGAAATAGACTATCTGGACAAAGAAAGAACAAGCAAATGGTCTCTGCCATCGCTTTTCATCAAAGTTATTTTGCTTTGTTCAGTTTGCGCAGCCGTTCAAGGAGTGGACGAGAGTGTCGTAAATGGAGCGCAGATATTCTACGCCCGTTTGTTCGGAATTGATGATGAAAACAGCTCATTAGATCCATGGCTATTAGGTATCACAAACGGTGCCCCGTACGTACTCAATCTCCAAGTTCCCTTCTAGTCTCTACTGTAGCTGCCCAAGCCATCACTAACTTTAGATTTTCAAAGATATCTCGGTTGTGCAATTGCTGGCTGCTGGCTGACTGTCCCTTTTAACAATTGGGTAAGTCATATACATCTTTTCTACTGCTAAGCGCAGTTCTTTTCTTCTTAATCCTCGTTTCCCACCAAAATATTCTTCGATAGGCAATACTGACTCTTCGTAGTGGGGGCGTAGAGGCACCATCTTCGTCACTTGTTTGGTCTCCGCACTAACCTGCTTCTGGCAGGCATTCACCAACACATGGTGGCATATGTTTATTGCTAGGTATTAAGAGAAACCCCTAAATCTCCCCCCACCCCATCCCCCAAAAAGTTGACAATCTCTAATATCTGATACTAGGTTCATGCTCGGAATAGGTCTTGGTGCAAAGTATGTATTTTTTACCTGTCTTAACTCTCATGATATCAGCAAACCAGGGCACACCTCACTATTAAATATCTTCCTAACCATCTCTGATATTGATGCTAACGTTACCTAGGTCAGCCACTGTGCCCGTATATGCCTGTGAGACCTCTCCAGCATCAATCCGTGGCGCTATGGCAATGCAATGGCAAGTATTCACCGCTTTTGGTATTATGTTAGGCTTTGCATTTGATCTAGCCTTCTACTATGTTCCCGATACCGCATCTAATATCCACGGACTTAATTGGAGACTAATGATGGGATCTGCCGGAGTTCCTGCCCTTTTCGTTTGTTTCTTTGTTTTCTATTGCCCTGAGTCGCCTCGCTGGTACATGGGTAAAGGGAGACACCCAGAAGCATATCAAGCAATGTGCAGAATCAGACACACCAAGGTCCAGGCAGCACGTGATGTTTTCCAGATGCACATGCTTCTCGAAGCTGAGAAAAACATGGGTTCTGGACAAAATCATATCAAGCAATTGTTCACAGTGCCTCGGATTAGAAGAGCAATGGTGGCGTCAGAGATCACAATGTTTATGCAGCAGGTAGGTTATGCCCAGCTTCAATTCCTTCAAACACGTAATTATCGGTTAGCTCATAGTGATGAAAAGGGGAGATACATATCTCTTTCCTCCGCTTCCAATTTTCGTTACCCCTCACATCAAAAAGACATTGAACATGGTAGCTAATAGAAGTACTAGTTCTGTGGCATCAATGTGATCGCCTATTATTCATCCGTAATTTTCGTTGACGCTGGTTTTTCGGAAGTCAATGCTCTATGTGCGTCGTTGGGTTTCGGCATGCTTAACTTCCTCGAAGCGCTTCCTGCAATTTGGACAATCGACAAGTTCGGTCGACGATGGCTTCTACTATTTACCTTCCCGCTTATGTCAATCTTTCTATTCATGACCGGCTGGAGCTTCCTAATTCCAGAGGGAACTACTCGCATTGCCATCGTAGCTCTAGGCATCTATCTCTTTTGTTTGGCTTACAGCCCAGGAGCCGGGCCTGTTCCCTTTACATACTCCGCAGAGGTAAGGAAGTCGCTTTGTTTTTTAAACAGCCTGTCTCTAACAATGTTTTAGGCCTATCCTCTCCATGTTCGTTCACTAGGAATGTCCTTGGCAACTGCAACCACTTGGTTCTTCAACTTTGTCCTCGCCATTACATGGCCATCCATGCTGAGAGCCTTCAAGGCCCAAGGTGCTTTCTCTTTCTACGCTGGTTTCAACGTTGTTGGCTTCTTTCTTACCCTCCTCTTCGTCCCAGAGACTAAAAACAAAACACTGGAAGAATTGGACCAAGTCTTCAACGTTCCTACGAGAAAGCACGCCGCCTATGGATGGAGTCAATTTACTTACCCCATCAGGCGACATGTTTTAAGGATGAATGTTGAGAGGCCAAGTTTGTATGAGAGCTTGGCCCAGGAAAACAATCATCACTACAGCCCTACCTCATCTATGAGGGCTGGGGACAGGGGCAACAGTGTTGAAAAGCACGCTTGATTGAGATATCTTACTGCAGTCATCTTAATAAATCATTCAAACGAGTTACACCTTTCGAACAAGTTAGATTAACCGAAGCACTTGGAGGACTTAAATGAACTTAGCCTGCTTGGATGATTTAGATGATTATCTCTCGAAAATTCCGCTCACCTATACAATCTAAACTTTGGGAAACTTTGTACATTAAAACTGTAGCTAAAGCGAATAATTCATTATTGACCACCAATGTGAAAAATTCTCTTTTTGTATATTGAGACTCTCTCCATCATGTCATAATGCAACCCCCGGTTTGATTTATAACGGTGTTTGATTGGCTGCCACGAAACATGCTATTCATGATTACCCGTGGACATACAAGTGCATTGTGGCTGAAGGCGTCTGCATCTGATCTCGGGGAAAAAGAACAGCGCAAATCTCAATACCTCCATTGAGCATTATCTCCCGTGGCAAATGAAGTTCTTATTGGTTCAATATGCATCAATCACCAATATGGGAATCATGACCGATGATTTCACAGCTGTGTTACGATGAATGCAGTTGCGCTACAACGGGATGATTGATCGCAAGATCTGTGATTTGCCAATTGATGAAAAGCAGCGTAGCGACGTGCCTGAACGGCAAAACCTGCAAAATAGTATTACTGCAATGCTGCCAGATTCAAGGTTTATTGTGAAGCATATAGTTCTTGAAACCCCGCACCATCCCCAGCTTTCCCATTTGGTTCTATGAACCGTGAGTTAAGCAAATTATTACTGCTCAACTAAAAGTTACACATAAATCATGCTAACTCTCATAGCTTATACTGTTGTATCAGTAGCATCATTTATATGGCTCATCAAACGTCTGGAGACCGCTATCCTCTCACCTCTATCTCAAATTCCCAATGCACACTTCACGACGCCATATTTAAAGTTATGGTTATTTTGGCATCGAGCAAATGACACTGAGCACAAAGTACGATATGCTGCTCACAAAAAGTACGGTCCTGTTATTAGAGTTGCACCAAGAGAATTGAGTATCAATTGCCTTGAAGGTGGTGTCAAAACGGTATATGGTGGTGGATTCGAGAAAGGGGAATGGTATTCGATGTTCTTGAACTATGGGTATGTAATCATATTCCTCTTGATACTTTACTTTTGAATACTGTTTTGACTTGTCTCCATGTTCAGTCACAGCGTCTTGTTTTCTATGAAGGAGACACCAGTACATACTGAACGCAAACGCATGTTGTCTCATGTCTATTCCAATTCTTTTATCCAGGCATCCGAGGCCTTGACGGAAATCTTGAGGAATATTACCTACAGCAGATTTATTCCTCGGATGCGTATTTGGGCGGAAAAAGGCATACCAGTGAATATATTTCAAGAAAATAAAGCACTGTTCATGGATCTCACGAGTGCGTACTTATTTGGTCTCAAAAATGCATCAAATCTTGTTGAAGATCCTGGCAAGAAAATGATTCTACGAAATTTTGAGCTAGGTCTTTGCGGGCTATTCTGGAGACTCGATGTTCCTAATCTTACAAAATGGATGGCTCGTTTTGGCATGAGCCCGTTAAATGAAGGAATAGCTTCTGCTTCCCAAGCAATGGAAGACTTCATTCTCTCAATGGCCAACCAAGCACGAGACACTCTTCATTCTGAAGATGCTGAGGAGATAGATTCTTATCCAACCGTCTATGGACAACTACGCCAAAAGCTTGAGGCTTCGGAAACCCTTTCTGCGGATCAAATAGACACAGTGGTTGCTGCAGAAATGCTAGACCATATCACAGCTTCACATGAAGGATTATCTATCACGGTAAGCTATTTGATGGCTGAGCTCGCTCGTCACACATCTATCACCTCGCGGCTTCAGAAAGAACTACTTTCTGTGAATTTGGACATAACGCCTTCGCAACAAATTGATTCATTACCGTTACTAAATGCTATACTTATGGAAACACTACGGCTGTATCCTGCTGGTCTAGGAGCATTTACTCGTCAAGTTCCGGAAAAGGGCGGTATGATTGGAAAATACTCGGTACCGGGCGGTATTACTGTTAGTGCATCTGCATATACTTTACACAGAAACTCGGAAGTTTTCCCCGATCCTCTAAAGTGGAATCCAGATAGATGGTTGGATGCGTCTCCAGAGGCAAGGAAACAAATGCTGCGATGGCACTGGGCTTTTGGTAGTGGAGGAAGAATGTGTATTGGGAACCATTTCGCTATTCGTAGTAAGTGAAAGCTCCTCACATGATGAATTTCGATGCCGGGACTTGAGAAATTTTCCTGACAAAAAGGTAGTGATGAAAGCGGTAACTGTAGCAGTTTTCAAAGAGTTTCAGAGTGTAATAGTGTCGGAGACGAAGATAGAGCAAGTGGAAGGTTTTATAGGACATCCTGCAGGCTATAGTATTATGCTGGCATTCAAAAGCGCAGATAAAGGCAGGTCTTGATCAATATTTCCATAGTCTCCAACAGTGTTAAAATCTTTCCCTCTCCAGAACATAATTCATAGCAAATCAGCGAGCCTCAAGATCATTTTGCGACATTCTAAGCATTCGATTTCATAAAGCTGGTCAAGATTGAATTCAGAAAGCGAAAAGGTTTGACGGTTGAACTGCAGTGATTTGGTTATGGTAGGTACCTGAAAAGGATGCCTCTTCATAAAAAGAGCTAGGTAGACATGAACGAGGAACTCGCAGCTTACTTCAGGAGGAAGAAACTCGCACATTCTCGTCTGCGAGTCTGATATTATAGTTTATGATTATTAGTTCCTTCAGAACCGACTTTGATAAATGAGTGACGTGAATTTTGGCTTGCCTAGCTTCGTCCTTAGTCTTCTCCTTTGCCAATGGGCGTATGTAGGTGCTTGATCGTATCCTGAGTTACTCGGATCCCTTCATCATGATCCAACAAATATATCTAATGCTAACTTGTTAGTTTTGACTGTTATTTGTATTCATCACATCACACGAGTGAAATAATAAGAATAATTGCAAGCACAGGGGTAAGAAAGTCGTCCACAGATTCATGACACCTTCCAATAAGTAGAACATGAAAAGATGGCTGATTTCGTGTTGCCGTGTCCGGTAAGTCCGCACAAACTCCTGGAATCTACCTTAGAAGATAAATGAAAATACTTCAAATGAGGTATTTCATGCACCCTTAAAAAGTGAGTAACGAAATTCATTGTTATACATCAGAATAATCAGACTTCAGGCAGGTATATCGCGATGTTCAAAAATCTCGGTTAATTTTATTCTCGAATGATATGCTGGATGTAAAGTACCTAGGTAGGTTGCAATGTTACAGATTTACACATTTAGGTATTGAGTTTATTGCTTCTGATTGTTAGGTACTTGCTATGGGGATATGACGTTGTCTAGAAGATGAGTTATTTATCCCGATATCCTGTTCGACTACGCCAATTTTTGAAAGAGACAAGGAACAGACATGCCATGAAAAACATGTGCCGCAATTTGCAGTGCCGCAACGTGTACATCCTACAAGTACCCAGGTATTGAATACAAATATTGGATATCAAAGCTCAATTCTGCATGACCGACATCGCCACACTTCTGCATAAAACGTACATGTTTTTGAAATTATTGGGAGGAGATGCGTAGCTGTATTGTCGTATTTAGCCTACCTATGCACCTGTTTTACAACAATAACTGACAAGTAAACCTACCATTTGAATTATCCTTTGATCCACAAGATCCTTTCCACCAAGTTTATTTCTTGTATCTTCTTATAGCAGATCTTCAGTATAATCCAATTCCTGCCGCTCAACAACATGTGGTGGCCGTTAGGCAAAAAGTACCCAGAATTCCGACCTGCACAGGTTGATTCCAAAGCATATGACTTTGTCATTGTTGAAGGTACGACCTTTCTACTATGTTCTCAGTTGCTTAACTCACTATCAATATCCTAGCTAACATCTGCGGTGGTTCCAGGAGGCACTGCGGGGTGTATACTAGCTTCTCGATTGAGCGAAAATCCCAAAATCTCCGTTCTTGTCCTCGAATGCGGTCCTGTAAATGACACATGGCTATCCCGTAATCCTCTTATCTCTTCCGATCCGACCCGTCCAACCTTTGGTGCTACGAGGTGGAAATCCGAACCTATGAAATATTGTGATGATCGTCGGAGCGGAGTAATCCGCGGAGAAGCTTTGGGCGGCACTTCCAGAATTAATAGTATGATCTATACACGCGGGACTCCTGCCGATTATGATGCATGGGCATCTTTAGGTCATTCGGAGTGGAGCTATGAGAAATTGCTGCCTTCCTTTATTAAGAGCGAGACCTCCCTTGATTATCAGGATTCAACTTATCATGGAAACACGGGTGAGTAACCTCAAGGACACCATTTGTTCTCATCTAATACTGATCTATGTATACTATAGGGCCATGGATCACCCAAACCTTCACTTACTTCAATTGGCTGTTCCAAGCCTACCGAGCGTTAGCTTTCTTTGAGCCCTTCTGGTCATGATCTCGCTTCTGACTTTTTGTAGTTTCACTGATTGTGCAAAATGGATGGGGTTCATCGCTATCCCAGATTGCAATGCGCCGGGTGCTCCCCCCGAAGGAGTCGCAACACTTTCTCTTACTCTTAGTAAACGCAGGGAGCGTGTATCCAGTTTTGAAGCGTTTCTTCCCAAGAATATTGCACTGCAAAGACAAAACCTCACGATTTGCACCAACGCTCTTGTTTCTAGTATTGTATTTACGCAGGAAAAGGGTCTTCCACGTACTGAAAAGATACTCTTTAAATCATCAGATCGAAAATCTGAAAGCACTTATTCAGTCAAGGTCAATAAAGAAGTCATTGTGTGCTCGGGTGCTATAGGCTCACCGCAAGTACTTATGCTCAGGTGTGTTTTCTTCTTTGCCCCAATTTTTGTATGCATGAAGAAAAAAAGACAATCAAAAAAGACACAAAAGAAAGAAAGAAAAAACCAATGTGCCAATCTCGTAGTGGTATTGGGCCTCGCGAGAGTTTAGAGGAACATGGTATTAAATTGGTGCATGACCTACCGGGGGTCGGATCTACGTTGGTATGCTTCGGGCCACTCTTATCAAACTTTGTACTTACTAACTAACCTACTCCGGAACAGACTGACCACCATAGTATCCCAGTCGCTTGGGAGGTACCGGCAGCCGAATCATTAACTTCTCTGGCAACTAGCCCCCTTAAAATCGCACTTGAACTTTGCAAGTACATCTTCTTCCAGGTTGGTCTCTTCAGCATTCCCGTTCAGACCTTAACTCTCTACGTTCGCTCTCGAATGATCAAAGAAGATAGTACTGGACTTGTCGAAGAGGCTTCGACGAAATCTTTTGATCTCCAAAGTCTTATCCCCAACATTGAGCTCATGCCACTTTCCACGAGTGGAATGGATAATTTTGACGAGCCGGAATTCATAGACGTATTCTCTAAAACACCCTTATTTTGTGTTCTGGCCACGATTCTTCAGCCAAGATCCAATGGAACGGTCCGCTTGGCGTCGTCAAATCCACACGACAAGCCGAAAGTTGATTTTGGAATCTTGTCCAATCCCTCGGATTATACCATTGCTCGCAGCGCCGTCCGACTCACACTTTCCATCGCAGATAAAATGAAAGAGTCTGGGTTCCCCCTCCTCCGAAATATCACCTTTCCAGCTGAAAAACAAGAACTTGATATTAAAAGCAATACTACAGAGGAGATGGACAAATTCATCCGCCGCCGAATCAGAACGACTTTTCACTATGCATCTACGTGTAGAATGGCACCTGAGCATGACCCTAAAGCCCCAGGAGTAGTAAATGACGAATTGAAAGTCTATGGTGTGAAAGGCTTAAGAGTTTGCGATACGAGTGTTTTCCCGCAAATTGTATCGGTACACTTGCAAGCACCTGCTGTCATGGTGGCAGAGAAATGTGCGGATTTGATTAAGAATGAGCTATGGAAAATTTGGGTTGGTTTCGGCGAGATTGTTCAACTTTCTGGTGGTTAGCTTTTAGTTTGTGTTGGTTTGTGGATGGAGAGGATTGCCCAGGAACCTAATTCATCGGGTTTCCATTAGCGCTACTCTATCCGTGGAGTCTCAGTATAGCGTAATAGGCCCTTGGCCTCAACTCAAAGAATTGGATAGATTGACACCAATCAACTACTTGTCGTTTTAGCTCGAAGTGGGTTATATCATAACCTCTCCGTTCATGATTAAATGGTCCTCTTGGCACTCTGTACAAGCTCCCACTTCTACGTTCTCCTTGATGAACTTTCATCTTGCTTCCGAGCAAGAGTATGAGAAGCTCTTTGTACCTATATATTCAACATTGGAACTCGATGAAATTAAAAGAATATACGGCACTGTATCCAGAGCAATGGAGTTTGTAAGAACAATGGTATTCAATTAACTAATCTCGCTATTGATCGAAATTCTATCATTTCTACTCATCTTTTATTCACGCCTTGTTTATATCTTTCGTTGCTGCAATTATCCCAAGGAAAATTTATGTATCGCTTTCAGGATATTGTGGTCTCGTTGAACGCCCTCCCCATTTGGTCCAAGACTCCATCAATCCAATACCCATTTAATCCATCCATCATAATATTATGTTCCATCATAACACCAGTAAAAATAACCCAAGAAGACTTTTTTTTTTCGCATAATGAATGTAGGTATAGATCAATCGCAGGCAATGAATGCAAATCTATCAATCGGTAGCTTCGGGAGTGGCTGTCTCGCTAACACCCTGACTGGGAACCTCCAAAACCTTGGGTGGCATGCCTGCCATCTTTGGCTTTCCGTCGAGGCTTAATCCGCCCAAGCTATTGAGTGGCAATCCTCTTGGGTTGTTCTCCTCCATCTTTTTCTGGAACTCCCTTTCGATTCCATGTTTGACTGCATCCAGTACGGTATTCACGGTCACTCTAGGTTTGTATGCTGGCTCAGTTCCCTCTTGGTACACTCCAGTTCGTACCAAGATCGAATACCAATCATTCTTAGACTTCTCGTTGAATTGGTTAGTACCTCTGATATCGGACTCTGGAGTGTCACCGACGAAGTAAACAGTCTCGGGAGGACGGTTGCAGCGATGTTCGTCCTTGCGCCATTGCTGTAACAACCTGGTAGCAAATTCAAAGGTTCCAATTTGAGGCTTTCCGAAAGCGATGGTTTCTAACTCTTTGCCCTTGGTGAGGTCTCTGAAAAGCATTTCGGTCATTTTTCGTAAAGCGCCCATACCAAGACGAACATTTTCGTGAGCAGCTGACCAGACAATATCGCTGTGGGAGAAGTAGATTGGTGGTCCCTCATCGAAAGTTTCGGAGAGGGTACCAATGTATCCTCCTTTGGACATGGCAAGATCGAGCATAATTTGGACGTCGCTAGCCCAATCACGACTATCGGCGAAGACGAATATAGCTTCGATTTTAGTTTTGCTATAATCACGACCACCACGTGAATTCTTCAATTCTTCGGTCGTGAGTTTGCGGAACGGAGTGGTATGTTCGTTGTCTTTAATGATATCACCTGGGGTGATGACATCACGGAATCCGTAACCTTCGGCGACTTGCCTGCATTTTTCACCCTCACCTCCAATTACAAGAACAGTTTCATATTTTTCAACCATTTCCCTCATAGGAGTGTGGCCTGGAGAGAATTAGTATTTGAGCTGCAAGTATATTTCGACCAATTCTTCAATGAAGGATTCCAGCATGGGTACGTACCGCAAATGAACTGTGAAGGCGAAACTTCAATGTCCAGTTGTCTCGAAAGATCAATACATCTTTCTGCTTCGGTCTTTCCACCTCCATTTGTCAAGAAGATGTATGGACTAGGTACGTGTCAGCAAGGGGCTCTTCACACTATTTGTTGGAGAAAAAAAAAAAAACATACATCCTGATACCATATTCATTCTCTCCATTCAACATTCTCATAGCTTCAATAGCTTCTGGAATTGGTTTACCACCGCGAATGAGAACACCATCGATATCAAAAGCGTAAGCAAAAGAATCAGTGGTGGGGACATCGGCAGGGGTGAGTGGAGTTGCCGGTGAATCTGGGGAACTCGAAGAAGATTCCTCTTCCTCAAGATTCATAGCACTAAGTTCGTTTCTGGCATTTTCCAATGAAGCTGCAAAGTTTCCACCTTGGTATGAAGTTCCTCTAGATAAAGGTTCTCTCATTAATCTTTCTGGAACAACGACGACCGGTCCGCCGTTTGAAACTTCTACTGCGTTGGTAGTCATACTTGAAAGTCTGCGGATTCCAGGTCTGGGTCTGGCAGCTGCAGAAGGTTTGAGGGTGGAAGAAGGCGCCATTTTAAGTAGATATGAGCGTAGTACAAAATTGTAGTAAGTTGGCAGGAACAGTCAGCGATTGACTTTCGGGTAACGGGAACTGCTTCGCCCGTTTGTTGTTTGGATCAAGAGACTGCGGTTAACTGCGCGCGCTTCTCTTATTTGCGTAGGAGCAATAAATCTGTGGGTCGAATATGCTATGCTGGCCTGAAACGTTTGACCAGAAGAGGTTATGATAGTCAGGTCAGATGCGCTTAAATCTTATTCAATAATCATACACCTTGAAGTGTTAAACGGTTGATATGACCGGAGAATTGAACGATCCTAGACAAGATATATCAAAAATATAGATAGACGAAAACAAGTTGAGAGATAAGTTGACAGTGATCAACCAAATTTAAGAGGGGGGAAATCTTTTAGTTTTAAAGAAGCAGAAAGGCAAATGTCTTGATTCAAATATAGTAGGTCCGTCTCTGGACTAGAGAGAAAACTACTCTCTAAGTATGTTCGGGCCTTAGACTAAGTGGAGTATCTTTTAGCCTTGAATATCTTTTCAATGATGATGACCGTCAACTTCATCATGGGAAAAGCTGAACATGACGGTGAATTGCTGAAACCGCTTTTTGTTAGTATGACATCGAGCTACATCTTGCTCCATCGTGCCTGCCTTCATGCTTGTTACCTGGTCAATATTGATCGGGATTTCATCATGTGGACCCCCCAACTATTATGGTACGCAAGGTTTGCCCCCACTGCTATAGACCCTGTCGGTATCTGATGTTGTCTAATACCCAGTGAAGCACAATGGCATTGCTTGAGGTGCTCGGGTGTCTAGGGAAATCTTTTCATCTCGTTCAAATCAACCGGTTCCCGTCTTAAAGGGATCGGCTCGGTGGCCTACACTCTTGTACAGAAATGCATTTTCATTTGCATTTGCCTTGATATCCTTGTGAAAATGTCTCCGACTTTTGCCGTCGATTGTTACATGGACCGAAACTTTGAATGCTTAATTGTTGATGTTGTTAACTTGTTTGGTGGAGAGCAAACCCGAATACGTTTCATCAACAGATTTTGCTGATAAGGAAAAAGTCTTGGATCTAGGGGTAATAGTTATGACGCAGTTGTGCATACATAGTTCCACTAAACCCAATTTTGGAAGGCGTAGAAAGTATGAGTTGGTGGGATGGATGGAGATGGAGGGGGTGGGGAGATAACATTATTCTGTCTAGGCCCCTTCAGAGTTCCACTTAACCACGTAAAAGAATTGAGAAAGGAAGAATTTGTGCCGATGAGAGCGTACTTCGTATACTGCACAGTCAGATTCAATCTCGATTCTCTACCCCGAGGCAACAATTATTATCAAGCAAGCCGTTTCTAATTGCAGGGAAATTGATGCCATTCAGACAATCCACTCTGAGTAACTTCGTATGTACCTGTTTCAAGGCAACGAACAACGGTGGAGACAATCCATTTGCACGGCCACCTACCTAACACAGCCATTGTCCATGTATGAGGCCGAGATGCTCGCATCATCGGTCATGAATCGTTAGTTGAAATCACTTTGTGCTTCGTGGCGGTTGAGCATATTGAGATTTTCGGGTGGAAAGAGATCCAATCGATTGCCGCTATAGATCATGTGTATCTTGATCAGATCGATTGGCGCTATTAGAACAGATCTATAATCTCTTATGATTAATCCTTCGGAAGGAGCATCGATACGCCCCTCGTTTGGGTAGAATGAGTAGGTAGTAATGAGACTTTGTGTTACAGATTAGAGAGTCGTAAAGAATGCTCTAGGTACGCAAAGGAAGAACGTGTTCAAAGTCGTGACTCGTGCTTTTCTTACCATGGGATTTGTCCGTGAAAGCCACATTCCCAGACTCAATCATTGTTCTCAATCGTCTCTTTTTTCACGTTTTTGCGTTTTTGCGTTTTTGCGTTCTTGCGTTCTTGCGTACTTTGCAAGGGAAGTGGATACGCAAGTATTTTCCATCTACAGAGTATCCAACCAACCAACATTTCGCCAGCCTCAGGCTAAACTTCATCGGGGAGCGCTTACATACGCACTCGTCTATTTGGCCAATGGAAAGGGACAAAATAGCCCCAAAATATACGGAGTGCCATCGTATCGATTAAGTACATTCATTGATAAGGAATTCCTTCAAATCACAGATATTTCTCTCATCCGTAAAGAATTCTCCAATCCGAATGAACTATTCGACACCGTTTCCTAACTATCAAATTTGGCCGAAAAACAACGCCGTTCCCTGAGGATCTTTTGATTAATTGCATCTTGCCAAGGAAGTATCTGTAGATGAATTATCAAAAGTTGTTGCGGCTTATATTTTCACGAGTTACACAAGCAAGTTGCTTTCTTTTCTTGTTTATGAACACTTTCTCTCACATTTCCTCCCTCCCCATTGTTTTTTTGAAACCTTACTCCATGGTTTGACATGTGAACGTGCTTTTTGGCCCACCGACTCACGCCCACGTTGAGACACAATGGGAAGAAAGCGGGCTTTTGAGGACCCAATATACCCAGAACCTACATTGCATATGCATTTGAAATTTCAAAAGAGGTACTTGTCACCATTTCAACATCAGCAGCAGCATCATCATGCATGATGAGTATTCAAACAATCATGACTCTGAGAGAAAAATGGGTCTTTCCGCATGTGCTCCGTGCTCACGTATTCGAATTTCACATGCACATATTGATGCTGAAAAGGGTGTCAGTTGTTGTCAGCTTTCCGTGTCACCTATTTTTGTTAACATGCATCCATCAGGGGAATCCTAGGTGACGACGGAACAACGAAAATAACGCAAAAACTACGTCAGTTCGATGCCAAACGAAAACAACTGAAGCTGTGTGAATTTAAGGAAAACGACCAATGAACTGCCGAGGGGCCACTATTCTCCATTTGGTTTACGGCAAGCGCCTGAGAGTTCATCTACTGACAAACAACACGTTCTCTTGAATTTCAACTTTGGAAAGTTCAAAAGTTGTGATTACCTTTCAACTTTCCTCTCCAAACTTCTCCACAAATTTCCAACCGGCCAGGATGAAATTATCTGGGGAAACCCTCAAACCCATGAAATCACTTACCTGACACGGCGACTTGCAGAAAAATCAGTGGAGCTGGAAAATACGAGTCAGTATTGAAATGTAACGCGAATTTTGAAGCATCCTTGTATCAACTAAACATCCCCAGGTTTTTACCCCTCGCAGTGTTCTGGTGGGCTATTGCGGGACTGATAAAGTTTGGAGAACAGTCTCATTTCCTTTCAAGTTGAGACGAAATGCGATGATATCTACACTCGGAAAAGTCGGCAAACTCTAAATTCATTTGGGAAGATTGGTGTCATAGAGTCGGGTGGGTTCAATGAGACTGCTGGATGCACACCTGCCTTCAGTAAAGGTATGGTCGTCTCCAGGGGAACTTGTACTAGTGACGAATATATCTACCCTTTGATGGATCTCCTTGAGCTAAAGACCTAGGAGAAACAGTTAGTGATCGAGATGATCCGGGGTACTACACATTCCGTGCGCGTGCAAGACTCTCCCTCTTGATGAATTGGGAAATCCGAGCACGGCACGGATCACCGAGAACCATTTGAAAATATAAATGGGCAACGGGTATGTCTCAATTCTCATGGTCCATTTATGCAATTGAGGGTATGATGCTTTGAAGAATTAGCGGTCGGAGTACAAAAATCTATTCAAATGACAGAATTTAGCTACTCTGGATGGCAGGCTGTTGATAACAGCTGATATGGATGCTCAGAACGCCGTCGTCACTTTATTTGACGTCTTCGTCTTCGTTTCATCTCCAAACACAGGGCTGGCTGCAACATCCTCACACTATTCTCGCTACAATTTGGACGTATAGAAATTACCATTTTGACACAATCTCAAGGACCTGTACTATTCCCTGAAACAAGGAAATGATGCTCACGGATCCTTAGTATGACCCAGTAATATGAGTCTGATTGATGAGTGTATGTTTTAAGCGGTCAGACAGTGGCTAGAGGTTGTAGGGCAATCCTTCGCATACCGTAGAGAGGGCCTAAGATACTACATAGAGCAGGCAGAACAAAGAGACGTGGAGCGTCTTTGAGGTAAGGGAGGAAACAAATTCTGAAAGCTCACACGCAACAAACATATTGATCAAACAAGAAAGCAGAATATGAGTCTAAATACCCCTAGCGACAGAAGCAATAGAATAACACGTGATCAGATAGTCTCTTTTCGCTCACAATATTTGCCTTTCTCCAAACACTTCATTTCCTGTTCACCACCCTCTGGACAAAATTACCTGAATCTAAGTTAGTATGATCTTTGTGATACCAGACTTACACATATCAATCTGTCCAACTTGGCATGAACAGCACTCTCGCTTCTATCATCTTCAAGGCAGCATTTGAATTAGTCCCCATTTCCATCTATTTTCGCGACATCTCCAGCTTTTCCCGCCATTTCAGTCATATCAAAAAGTCTCGATCATCTAGTGTCTTTAGTTATCAATCAAAAATCTAGAGCTGAAATCCGGACACTGCAGACGTATATAGCATAGCCTTATTTAGCAGCCATAGTCATGTGATCGTCTTGTCAACTTCGGTGGAACCAAAACGGCGGGATCCCCCAATTCGTAATCTGCATTGTGTATGCAGCTCTTCGTCTTATTTTGGCTCTTTGGCCTCTCCCTTAGCTTTTCACTGGGCTCTTACATCTGACCTGGAGGTTACATTGGATGAAAATGTATTCAGATAGCCTCCTACTGCACATGAGTATATTTGAAGGTGGCGATTGATAGAAAAATAGAAATGACAATCCCTAAATACCTAAAAATTACCTACTTCACTCCTCCTCTATTTATTGTCCAAAAATATCCCCGAGAATGTCATTAGAGAGCGGTATCTTGTAGATGGGTAAAGTAAAAGTTTCTTTCTCGGGGCCCATGTCACCAGTCGCTGTGTGGTTTGATCTGATATCGCGAAAATCGACTTGTCAATATCCCCTTGAATAACAACACAGACTTTTTGATTTGCTATCTGATGAATGAAACCAGACCAAACAATCAAGTGATAGATCCTGATATACGACAATCACAAAATGAACTTGCTACAATTTCGAATGATGGAAGGTGTCCCATCAGTCCGTGCACCCACCCGCACGCATACCAATGGTTCATTCCAATCATTTAATGGAGAATGCAATGTAAATATCAGGATAAGGCTCTTATTAGTTACCTCTCTTGATAGCTATAAAGTTAGCCAATAATGCTTAACAAAATCTTCGCATGGAGTCGCCAGCGGAAAACTCCCCTTCCACCGCGGAATAATAGGTATTCATGAAGAATCGGCCGTCAAGAACTTTAAATTTAAGCTTAAGGTTAACCTTATCTCGTGTTTTTTATATTTCATCTCTATCTCTCAAAGCTCTGATTCTTTTCATCTTTCCTAAACATCAGTAGCTGGTATCTCAGACTAGAGTCCGCCCAGAACCGAATGAGCCTCATTTCCTTTGAGGTTATAGTATCCTTTTATACTGGAGTGTATGGCAAGAGTTTTATTGCCGAAAGCTTTACTCTTGTAAATCTAAATCTCTGGTTTCAAACAATCAAGTGTGTGAAGTAGGGTTACTCTAAGGATTATGGAAATATCCATGTGATGGGTATTAATAGATTCATCAATCATTCTATTTCATTCACAATGATGGTGACTTGAATTTATGTAATGAGCCGCATGGGAATGATTCAAAGGTATCAAGTATGATTCCCTTAAGAACCATGAAATACAAAGCAAATGGCAGTGATGAAACCTAGATAGACCAACCCATTATCAAAGATGATAGGGAGTGACAAATTGTTTTTGAAAAGGACAGAGTGAATTAGTGGAACAGGCATATAGTCCCAATTCACTGCAGTGGGAGGTAGGTCTCTAAAGAATTTCTCTCAGACACTCTGGCCTCTTCTAAGAATACTAAGCATAAACGATTTTCGGTTATTGACTTTACAGCACCCTTCTTTCTACACAGGAACAACTTATCACTTTGCTTATGGTTTCATTAACATCCATCAGCTTGTCTATTAAGAACATTACATCCAACTTGTCATTTCAAATTCCTACTACCAACTTTCCGAAAAACAGAGAGAATTCAGCAAAGCTCAGCACAACGGAACCGTGGGCCTTAAGCACCAAATTGTCATCATGGAACCAAGCATGAGAATCTTGTGGGCATTTACACTGCTAGCTACCATCGTATCAACCTCTGACATATACAACATCCTCAAGAAATCAAATACCGGATTTCTCAGATTTCTCAGATTCCCCGTAGCTGTCTGATTCCCAGCAGCATTCATCTGCGTCTACTACACCTGGGCAGATTCTCTCACTCTCAGCGACATCTAGATGTATCTCAACCTGATGAGACAAAAAGCCGACATTCCCGTACAATTAGCCTTCCAATTATTTTGGGCGATATCTTCCGCAAAAAAATTCTTGTTTCAGAGTCTTTTGATGACCCGTATGGTCGAAATGGCTGGTTCTCTCATATTCCATCCTCCCAACGAGAACGGACAGGCCAACAAAAAACTCTTTATCGCTCGTTTTTTGATGCACTGGGCATTCTCGAATGTATTCATACTTGGGGGGTGTGTTTTGATGATTCTGGCAAATGTCGGCCACCGCTTTGTATCTTGTGTGAACCTCGTTCTAAATATCCTGTTCAAAATTGGCTTATTGGTGAGCATAGATTGTTTTATTAATTTGTCTTCAAGATGAGATTTTTATACTGATTTGTTTGATGAATAGTCAATATATACGAGATTTGTGCTTAAATATGCTGGAATCATTGCACCCAGCCTCAATACAGCGGCACTTAATGGATCCAATTCTAACCAGAAGTAAAAGGCTTTGCAATATTCGATAACGATCATGTTTCGGCGTCGATGGGTGGTCATTGGTTTCGGCGCAGGTACCACGGGGTTTTTTGACTGGGGAGGCGTTGCGAAGGAAAGCATAGATGGGGCGGAATGTTTTCCTGAATGGGTTAATGAGATTTGGATGATTCGATCTCATCTCGCAATTTATCTACTTTGGTTGTGGAAAAGGTTGGGTTAGTATGCTTCTCCGTAGCAACAGATTCTACATACTAGCATACATAATTTACTTCCTGTGTATTCCTGAACCATTTTACTACTAGTGACCAGCATAGTGTTTATCCATTTTTGATAAAGCACAGTGAACTTTGTAAATTATCAAACTTCACTATTTCATTTCGAAATAAAATTTATGTATGGGTTTTAACATCACGGCACAAAAATACTTTCATTTGAAAGTTTTGCAGAAGACTACCTAGCTCTTATATATGTATATAAAGTTTATGACAATGTTCATCTAATATCACCCCCAAGTAGGTTAACTAGTAAAGGAGAATGGGATTAACTAAAATTTTACTTTCTCACAATGATGTAAAGCTTTTCACCTTGTGACATCGAGCCTTCCTGTGACTGGCAATAGCGGTGGTATGAGTTCAAGGTGGAGGTGGGGATGAAGGAAAGGAATCAGGAAAGCTGACGAACGTCTTACGATTTTGCCGCGAGTCCATTGCCGATCCTATAAGTCATAATGCCAGAGGTTACAAAGCAGAAGGAAATCATAAGCAGGAGAAATGATGATGTATAGAAGAAAAGACGGATATATGATAAAAGCATTACTGCAAAGAGATACTGGTGCGACAGGAGATGCTGGTTATGCCGAAGATTCTCAATTCAGCAGATCTTTATTATTTCCCACATTACTTGAATCTAAATTCTACTTACAAAGTCGGAAAACGCTCCTCGATCTCCTCGATCCAGTACATGTATCATTGGGAAGATTTTGAATGCTGCTGCTATCCAGCAACAATTGCATGTGAGAAACGGTGTTGGGCCAGTCCCAGCAGCCATAACATTTCCTGGGGTAGCCGCCATTTGGCTTCGTCTACAGACACGAGAGAGGATTGCTCGCTGACGGGTGATCGAGCTGCTTAAGCCATCTCTTGATACCCATCAATGAGTCGTGTGTGAAGTTAACGAGGCAGTGGATGGATGAGGGTCGGTCGACGATCATAAGGATGGACCTCGGTGGAGTAAGTTTTTATGACACCAGTCAAAGGATTCCAATCAATGAATCAATCCCCTTCGTGAAATACAATTAATACATTGTCCGCCAATATGCATCAATAACCACTGACATGCCACTTATCCAGGCACCTTGATGATGATTTCACATCTCATCATCTTGACGGGATTTCATGTGCAGGGCCATCTGTTTAAACTGCCATAGGAACTACGAATGTGCATGCAAGTGGTCTTTTACAAGCTGAAATATATGAAATCAAGATTCATGAAAGGCCATGTGAGAGACTACTCGCAGGTATCAATGTAAAGATGTGATAGAAAGGCTCTTTTCGTGGAGAGTATTTGAGAGGCTCAATTTCATGCTCAAAGTCACAGCATCAACCAAATAGCTTGCCCACCAAAAAGTGAAATCCTAAGAAACTAAATCTGAAGGACCATTTGATCGTCAAATCTAAATTGAGACAATTAAAAGCATTGGGATGTCAACTCTGAACCGGAATCATGATAATTTTGAGTTTGGTATGAGAATCATATCGTTCGTCATGTGTTGGTGTTAAATCAGGGGCTTGATAGAATGGAGAAATGGGGAAACGACGCTAACAATGACCCTGAATTTTTGCTCAAGCAGGTTGATGTCTCGCTCCTGAACAACCTTCATCAGCAAGAGCTACTTAACTCGAGTATTCTATATCACAAGAGCCATAAATATGAAATATAATCGTAAGGTAAAGAGATATATCCTCAATCTTGCGGTAAGTGAGCATGTAAGTGTACCTGCCTCTGAATCAATAATGTGGGGTTTTATTATCTTCGCTTTATGCTATGTGCTGCATTGTCCATCAATGATCTTCTCCAACCCCTAAACATACCACTGAATTTCTTACCATCTGCCTCATAATCGATCCCATCATTGTCCGCTTGAACAAGACGAAATCTATACGGAAGTTGTACACGAATAATATAATGGATTCCGATTCTTCTACCCCCTCGATCTCCTATCCAATTATCGACTCCCACATCCACCTCTTCCCCGAAAGCGAGCTCGATACCCTTGCCTGGAATACTCCTTCAAATCCTTTATACAAACAGCAGTCTCTTGATGAATACACAGCTGCTACGGCTTCTGCTCCCGCACTTGAAGGTTTCATTTTCCTCGAGACAGACCGCAAGAACGATCTGAAACGCGGCGAAGAAGATGGTTCGGGATGGGAAATGCCACTCAAAGAAGTTTCTTGGCTTAAACGAATAGCATTAGGTCAACCTCATGAAGGAGAAGGACACACTGCAGAACATGCAAAGCTTTGTAAAGCGATTATACCATGGGCGCCGGTACCGAGTGGAGAGAAGGCGTTGGAGAGATATGTAAAGGAGGTTGAGAAGGAGGCGGAAGGGAGTTGGGGGCTGGTGAAGGGATTTAGATACTTGGTACAGGATAAGGAGAAGGGGACTATGCTTACAGAAGGATTTATAGAGGGATTAAAGTGGCTGGGAAAGAAGGGACTTGTATTTGACTTGGGAGTCGATTTACATTCGGGTGGAAGATGGCAATTAGAGGAGGCAGTTGAGATGATGGAGAAGGCTCATGAAGGAGTTGAGGAAGGAGAAAAAGTTACGGTCATAATAAGTGAGTTTGATTATTTGAATTTTGTGCTACGAGATTCGAACAATGCTGACAACATTCCTTGAATAGATCACCTCTGCAAACCCGACTTCTCGATCTATAACACTCAAACCGACCCCTCTTTCCTTGCCTGGCGCACCGCCATGTTCAAACTCAGCAAATACAGCAATACATACATGAAGCTCAGCGGATGTTTCTCAGAAATGCCGGAATCTCTGAAGAAAGCCCCTGTAGATGAAATCGTCATGGCACTACAACCATATTTAGCAGTGGTTCTTGCTACATTTGGTCCTTTCAGAACAATGTTTGGATCTGACTGGCCAGTTTGCACGATTGGGGTTGAGGATGCTTGGGGAAAATGGAGAGATGTAGTCATGAGGTTTTGCTACTTGGCTAGTTTGAGTAAGGAGGATCAGATTATGATTTGGAGTGGTACAGCAATTAAAGCGTACAAGATTGGAGGGGAGCTATGAAAGTTGGGCTCTAAGTCTCAGGAAGCGTGAAGCAAAAGGTACCATCAGGAGTAAGGGTCTAACTAAGCAAGCGAATATCATTCCATAGTTGGGTTTATTGTATTTTGATTTCTCCAAATAATTCTAAATATTCTAGGAATAGCGATATTGAACGATCCGTTGTCTTCACAAAATCTATAAAGGGGGGTTATGCAATGAATGTATTGTATCCACCTTCTTGTTCCAAATCACTGCTCACATTTCGAACCTCAAAAAGTCCCCATTTCGTCCACATTAATGATCCCGTGTCAGTTTCATTTCCACTTCATTCATCTATTTCAAATATTAATCGACGCCGCCGATGGTCTAGTCTCTTAAATTTTTACCCCGCCATAGCTCGCTTCGGGTCAATAAATTCCTAGTGGGGTCCTCGTTCATTGATACCCCGAATAAATATACCTTGAGGACCTCGGGAATCATTACGACATTCAACCAGATCAATAAAAACATACGTTTCCTGCTCGAGATCTTCAAATTATCTTCTTGAGCCCTCATCTTCTGCTCTCGATCCCAGAATTCAAATACCCCAATCCAAAATGTCACAACCTCCACCCCCCGGCGTCTACGTGCCTGTTCCTACATTCTTTCTCCCCCGCTCTTCTCCTTCCTACTCCTCCATCGCCTCACCCTTGGATACCGAAACTCAAGCCGCGCATTCCCTCCATCTTGCTCGTTCGGGTATCAAGGGATTAGTCGTTTTGGGTAGTACAGGAGAAGCAGTACATCTTTCCAATTCAGAGAGATATACGGTTCTGAAAGGATGCAGAGATGCGTTGGATAAAGAGGGATTTGGAGGTGTTGGTATTATTGCCGGGACAGCGAGTCAGAATATTCAGGAGGTAGTGGAACAATTGGGCGAGGCGAAGAGGGCGGGGAGTGGATGGGGATTGGTGCTTGTACCGGGGTATTTTTCGGGGGCTAGTACACAGGAGGGAATTATTGAGGTGAGTTTCTTTTTTGCCATGTCGGAATGATGGAGAGCATTTTTTTGCGGGGAAAATCATCACAGGCAGGTGAACAGTTGCTGATTCTGAGTCTTCGCGCAAAACAGTGGTTCAAAGCAGTCGCAGACCAAAGTCCCATCCCAGTAATGATATATCATTATCCCGGCGTCTCGAACTCTGTGCGCGTTACTCCTCAAACCTTTACCACGCTCGCTGCACACCCCAATATCGTTGGTTGCAAACTCTCTCACGGGGATATTTCGTATCATGCGCAAATAGCACTTTCTCCCCACATCGACCACTCACATTTCCATACTTTTACTGGATTGGGTCAACAATTGTTGCCGGTGATGAGTATTGGATGTAAGGGAACTATTGATGGTAGTGCTGGTTTCTTCCCCAAGAGTGTTGTTAGACTTTATGAATTGAGCGCTAAGGATAATGTTACGGCGGAAGAGAAGAAGGAGAGAGGGTTGTTACAGTGGAAGTTGAGTGGTGTGGAGGAGATTGTGGTGAAGTATGGAACGGTGGGTATTAAAGAATGCGTATCTAGGATACTGGGAATGGGAGAGAAAGATGGAACGAGGTTACCTCTTATAGGGGGCATTCCTGGAGGAGATGCGGAGTGGGAGAAGTGGAGGGGAGTTATTGGGGAGTTGGAGGAGGTTGAAAAGAGTTTGTAGATTGGACGTGGTTGCTTGCGATGCTATGGTTTACCTATCAGGAGGGGGCTTCATGAGCATAGTTTGCGTAGATACAAACGTATTCCAAAAAAAAAAAATTACAATTACGTCAAATGGACGCAGAGTCATGATCTCACTATTCATCACCAAACATTGCTTTTTGCCATATGGGAATCAATCCATCACTAATCATAAAGAAACAATGGTACTCAGATAATTCATTCCTAGAGAAAGTTTTCAAAGAAAATAATCTAAAACTCAAATCTAAACGCACAATCATAAACCCAGTAAGTGAATCCTAACTTCATCCCCCTCTGTGGAAGCGCTGATATCATCATGTGGTATTACCAGTCCAGTAGATTCTTCCTTCCAGAGAAAGTATCTACACAAGCAGGTAAAGCAGAAGGAGAGAGAGAAAGGAATGAGTAAGTAAGGAAGGGAGTTTTTACACGAACGAAAATCGGTGCAACAGAGAGAGATTCAATCTGGTTTTGGGTTGTGGACATCTACTTCTGGAGCAGAGACGGCTATGCGCGTGTAAAGAAATAGAAAGACTAAGCTGTTGCGGTCACGGTTGTGAAAGTGGTGGTTGTGGTAATGACAGTGGTGACTTTGATTCCGGAAGCATGAGAAAAAGATGAAGCTCTGGTTTCTTTGTCGCAAGACTTCGAAATCGATTCGACGGGAGTTTTACTAGAAGGCCCTGCGGGATCCGCTGTCGATGCACTAGATGCTTGCGTTGAGGCTGGAGAATGGTCAGTTGGGGATGATAGTATTGTATTGCCCAGATTTGATATTGCTGGCGTTGAACTTGGCGATGTTGAAGACGCCGGTGAGTTCGTAGAAAAAATTGCGGAAGAAGAAGAAGAAGAAGAAGAAGAAGAAGAAGAAGAAGAAGAAGAAGAAGAAGAAGAAGAAGAAGAAGAAGAAGAAGCAGAACCAGAAGGAGAAACAGAGGTATGAACAGAAGAAGCCAGCACACTGTTTGAAGGGCAAACATACTCGCTATCGCGTTTTTGACGTCTCTCGCGTCTTTCTTCAGACTTGCGCTTCTTGGGTCCAGTATTGAATGGATATCTGAATTATCTGATTAGCAAGAAGCTTTTGTGAAGTTTATTCGTAACCTTACTGAATATTGGCGCAGTTATTGGAATTCGGACACTTCTTGTAAAGTGAAAGTAAACCTGCGTCTCCACAAATTTGTTTATCATTGCCAGAGCAAGGCATTGTACAACCTCCTATGAGACCAGGAACCGGATCTCTACCAGCAAGCATCTTATTATCGCAGAAGCATTGGGTAGAATATTCCAAACCGGCAATACTGAAGCCTTTGCTGTTGCAGTAATCAATACATTTTTCAATCGTCATGCCTGTAACATCTTGAAGTGAATCTCCTTGGAGGGTTCGAGGTTGACCTGGTGTATCGAAGCCACATCCCATATATGCGAAACTCTTTGATTTCGTAACATCAGTATAAGGCCACATTGGTGTACCAATAGTGGTGGTAGCACCGCATCCGCTTTGTGGACTGGCATTTCCCGGACCGCTTTGGACTTCATTGCAACCAGGCAGCTTAGGCAAAACACCCGAAATCTGCTCATGAACCGATGGAGGAACTCGGCAACCGTTTGCTACCTCGTTGGTTGTGAGTTTGAAGACGGGACATTTTTCTATGACTCCACTTTCGTCGGTACATTCATTGACGGCTCTTTGTAAAGTTGGTACATCCCAGCCATTGACGAAGTCACCGTGAAATCCATAGCCAGTTGGGTCTCCCATAGACCAGACGAATGGTTGCGAATTACCATACCACTAGAGGAGAATTTGTTTTTAGCATCGAAGTCTTATATTTAAAAGGCAGGCTTGGAGTTCTTCCACTTGCACTGTGTTGAATGTCCGGCAGTGAAAGTCTACATTTTCACGCAGATAAAAAACGAGAAAGTTGATGCACTTACTTTATCAGCAAAATCAGGAGTATTCCAAAGAATCTCGAAGAAAATAGAGACTAAACGTTTTGGATGAGTGGAAGGACAATGTCCACTATCGGAAAGACTAGGATAGGCCATGTGAGACTTGTGATCGGGAGAATCCAAATTCTTTCCATCCCAGCATGATGGGAAAAAGACTTGTGTTCGGAGTCCGTATGGGCATGGGTAATTTGGGAAACCATTTGTCTGAGGCTTATCAGTACCAAGACAGACATAAGTGACTGCTTGTTGTTCTAAGGAGCTTGCGTTGTATGATCGGAGGAATGGATTTCCTGCAACCATGCGGAAGCCTTCGGGGAAGGCCAGCAAGCCTTTGGAGTACTCGGGATCTAATGGGTCGCTTCGCTGCCTAGGAATTCAGGATTAGCAATGATTCAACGGAAGGAAGAGAATTGAAAGGTAAACATACAAGTAGTAAACTGTAACACCACCATTTTGACCGACAGAGATGAAACTGCCATTTTGAGCTCTGTAATACAAAGTGGGAGTCCAATAATTCGAAAGATCCTGTATTTCGGTCAGCTGGATCTATACCGTCATATTTTGTGAAAGCTTGCCTTTGTGACAGTACAGGAAGTGCAAGTTGATGCTTGGGTAGAAGCATAATTCATTGAGAAACCAAAGCCGTTACCACTGTAGGTCAAGAAGGTCAGTACCATGTAGCAGATAAAGTTTCAAAGAATGTCAAGGAGCTTAGTTACACTGAACTTACCCCATAATGGTATGAACATGACCAGAGACACTACCTGGAGAGATAACTGGGTCAGATCTCTGGACCACGATTGGATTCTGACATGGTAGACGCCAGAATGCTAGCGCGGGATTGGCATTGATTGCGAGAAGGCAGAAAGCCAACTGGAGCAAGGTGTTTGTTTGCATGCTGGATGTTTGAACTGTAAGAGAATAATGTAATGGGTTGATTCAAAGAGTGTGAGATCAGCTGCTAAGATCAAGATGGTGATGAAGTTTCAAATGATTGAATCGAAAGAAGGTGTCAATGACACAGAGTTGTTGGAAAGGTCTGGAATGAAAAGTCCATGTAGACTTGAAGGTATGAAGAGTATTTAAAAGAACTGCCATTAAAAAGTACAATCAGAAGCAAAACAATACTAATCTCTGTGAAACTAACCGAGCCAGTGACAGGAGGTATTGAGATACTAATCTTAGTGGAATGTATGAGTTGTTTGGTGAATGATGAAAGTCATTCCACCTCTTGTCGTATTGTCTAAAGGATAGAATAATGCACTTGGCATCATCTCTATTGGTGCTCAGGTTTATTAGATATTAAATTGTTCAATGTGATCTTGAAAAGGGGCCGAAAGACAACTCCTGGCAATATCAAGCTTCAACTCTGTTGGTTGAAGTGAAGTCGGAAGGTAGTCTTTCTCCACTGCAGCAATGATTTTTTATTGGGAAAATTATCCAAATATCAACAAAATAAATGAAGTATTCGGGTGGCTCAAACTTCTAAACGGAAACATGTCAAGTCCCTAGAGCTATCCAGGTATTTATGCACCGATCCTACTCTTGGTAGCAGATGTTCATTGATGATTTGACACTTTTCGAATCTTGGCAGGTAAAAATGTGTCCCGCTGCTACTATCCGATTTGTGCAACATCAGACTGAATAGCTAAGAATCATCACTTGATTCTGGATTTTTGAACTCATCAGATCGTCTCGGATGTTTGGCGGGATGATAGGGGAATTCCCAATGGCCACCTAATATCTATCACAAAATAGTCTAAGGCTTCAATATGAGACGAATATCTTCCGAAATCGATTACCGAATGGTCGGTATAGGCCAAGATTTAAATGATACGATTGTTTATTGATGATGGACGGGCCTCGCCTTCTCGAGATAGCTAAAGGGGCACAGGAAAAGATTTGAATGTTGGAAAGTCATTCATGGTTTGTCGTTGTACCTACAATGCTCTAGTAATACCTTGTGATATCTTCTCGTCTGGTACCTGACTTCCAGAAATCTCGTATTTTCACGTTGACAAAAACAAGAATACGATATTCCAGAAGATTTTTTGATATCGTGTGCCCCGGACCCCTGCTGCCGGTGATGGATGTCACATCATTTGACATCCTTGGGGACGGTAGAATGCCACATACACTGGGTATCCAAGATCTTGCATAGGACATATGCTGTGCAATCCTGTACGAGATCAAAATGTGTTCAGGCTTGTTTCTAGTTCAAATGTTGAAGGGGTGTGATGTGGCATTAATATTGTGTCGGTATTGTAAGATGTTGTACAGTGACGGCGACGTCGAAGCCCGTGACGGTGAATTTATGCTGTGGGAGCATTTCCAACCCGCTGCTGTACAGTATAAATATATTTACACATGATTCGTGTTCCATGACTTGGCAGATCTCTGAAATTATGCGAAGTTACAAGCTCATCGCCAGGTTGATGATTTATGATTTACACAACATGATGGGGGTGGAGGCTGATTTCTTCAATAAAAAAGCCAAGTCTGGGGAAATGATCAAGGACTTTAACCGCGGTGGGGAATCAGCCACATAGTACTACCTTAGCTGATCTAGTGTTCTGTATTCTTTTTGACATCCAAACTTCGGACCGAATTACATACAAAGAAGATCTCCCAAAAGAATCATCACCAGTCATCTAATACCTTCAATGCTGCTTCTCAATCAAAAGATCAATAGGATGCAATATGCCATACTATATACTTTTTGAAGACGTGGCAGCTCAATGTGGTACTCGTTGAGCGTTTACCTATTTCCAACCTCTGGACTTTCTTATGTCATTGGCTTCGAACTGTCCCTTGTCAAAATATATTCACTTCATGACTTTATTTATAACTTAATACTATCAGTGTAAATCTTTGAATTCCATCTTTATTCTACGTCGTCTGATACGCAGCTGCAGAAGATCTATCAATCTATCTTCGGCATTGACGCTTTCCGCTTCTGATTCTGTCATGTCAACCAGAGATCCATGACTGAACATGCATTTCAACCAATTGGAGACAAGGAACTGAGAGATGTTTTAATTCTCCAACCTGACTTCTACGATCCTTGAGTCATGCTGTCGACCGAAAGAAGCAAGTCATTACCCCATCGGACATCCCAGAAACCCAGCGATGGAATTCGTTCTCATTGGTAGAGCATACCCCGGATTTTCCCCAGCTTTCAAAAAACACTGGAATCGTACAGCCGAGAAGAAACACATCTCACCTCATGAATATCTCACTGCTTCGCTGAGAAATATCCACACTTCCTTCAGCCATGATTGACCAAAAGGGCCGAATTGGAAACAAAAGATTGAAACTATTGATAACACGAACCCAGATCATGTCTGTCATTTTCTTGTCTTTATACTCCAATCATTATTATTCTCAATCTTCCTTTCTGCTCTATCAGAACACATACCAGGCCTCAACTCCAAGCAAGACTACGAGTTGTATTTCAAAGAAATGAGTTTCGAAAAGACTTGATCGGAATTACTAAGAGATATAATCTTATATACTATGATGCACATCTGCGATGTGAAAGAAACTTCGAAGTCAAGCATAAATTTTGACAAGGTGAGAAAGATAGCATTAAACAATACATCGACAACACAGAACTCAAATTAAAGAACCACAAAAACTCATAATACCAAGATGCAGAAGCCTTCGCCTCCAATCCCATACTTACACCTACTTACCTTGTATCCTCTGTAAATTGAAGGCGCTATAATCCTCAAGTATCCCACCATCAACTTACAAACCATACCCGGTCTACTCCCTCGCTTACTTACATAATGCGCCTACCACTTCTCTCAGAATCCGAGCAGGAATCTGAGAACGTAAGCAGCGATCCAAGACGTCAAGGCAATCCTGTATCCTGCATCCTGAAGCTACTAAAAGGAAGAATAGAAAGAAATAGAGAAAGTAAGAACTCACCTGAGAAAATTATTCACTTACCAAGCACTTAATCTCCAGCACTTCAACTCAACAAACCCTCTTAACTTCAAGCCTACCATTTCTTCCCTCTCCCCTCTCTCCTGTCATTCTGACCCACAGTCTGATTCTCATGTACATCACCCTCCACATCACTCTCCACATCCAACTTCCAAACAACCCTTTACCATATTCTTCTCCCCTCCCACCCTTACCTCCCCTCTACCCCCACTGATTCAACCCCATCACAAGAATATTATACCCTACAATACTCATTTCATCTACACTACATACCACATATAACATACACCACACCACACCATCCATCCTTCATCATTCATCCTCCATCCCCTATTCCCTATTTCCAATCTCTATTCCCCATCTCTATTTCCAAAAACAACCCTCCCCCAAGCGAGGAGAGCAAACAAGAACCCAACATCCAATACCTACCTACGTATACCCAAACTGAAGGGCTCAGCTCAAGGTCGGTCTCAAAGGATAGGAAAGAAAATGAATACAACAAATATCTGGTGACACCATCTGGACAGTGAAGTAACTACACTCACTCACTACTACCCACTAGGTAGGCCAATATTCTGACATCAACAATCACAGTTAACAACAAGTTCCATTCAAAACGCAAGAAACAATAAGCGATTTTACAAAAAGAAAACAAGGCATCTGTAGAAAGACCGTAAAAATCAAATTGACGATCATTCACTTTCTCCATGATACGAAATTGCTGGTATTTTTAGTCTTTTTGCATTTCGATTTAGATATGATATATCCATTTCCCATTCCCAATTTCCTGCCTAAACTCCTGGTGTGTGTGAATATATAAATACCTATATTCTTCAATTCTCTTCTCCTTCCCTATTTCCTTCTTCCTCTCTTCCCATGCGCTTTTGCCGTCTCGAGCTTTACCTGCATGTGACGAAATTGCTCCCAACCATCTAATCTTCATTGTACTTTCCACTATCCAACATACCCTTCGCACCTCTCCCACTTCTCCGTCCCCAAACCCTCAACCCCCACTCTGTAATCGTGAATCCCCAATGGCCCGCCACCAACACACCACTCACAACATTGACAACCTTAACCACAAATCTCAAGAATCCATCTCTACTTTCCTCTACTGTCAAAAGAAGCGGTTCAATATCATATTTGAAGAATATACCCGGTATGCTGCGTTCGCCTACAATATGTTCTTGTGATGTAACAGCGTATTGATTTGTGCGTAGAAGAGTGGGAGATGACGAGGGAGAAAATGCCGATGGCGAGAGGGAGTAAAGAGTTGGGACTATGGAGAGGAAGTATTGGTATTTGTGGAAATGGTTGGGTGTGCCGGCGATGGTGCGGTCGAGGGGGTTGAGAAGGGAGGGGTAGAAGGGGCCGAATGATAACTCGTTGATTATATGGGAGAAATTGAATGCTATATTGCGTCAGCAGTTATTCAAAACATTCACAAGCAGAAAAGGAAAAGAAAGAGGAATACAAACCACTATGATCCAAATGTTGTCCCATCTCCGGATATCCATGACCCCTTGCAGTGATATGAAAGTCTCCTTGCACCTTATTAACCTCCAAACTTCCATAAACCCTACAACTATCACCTCCCTTAGGACCACCCTTAACTCTTGGGGTCTTCGCGAACTTCGCCCTCTTCTTTCCTCCCAATACCACAATATCATGAACATGTTCCTCTCCAAATCCCTCCTCGTGATATTCCTCCCCGGTAATCACTCTTCCGTGTGCATCTTTACCCAGTTGATGTATACCCTTTGCATCCACCCATTGTTTCCAATTTGTCGCATCCTCTTTGAGCATTATTCCAGCTAATATGCGATCACCAGCCGCATCTTGTACGTTAATATGGATCTCCGAACATTTCATTTTGATAACCATATCCATGTTTATCTGTAGGGAATGTCCAACACCCTTCTCAACTACGAAGGTGTGGGTTTCATGGCCAGTCCACCAACGCATGAATTCGGAGACGAGAAGAGCGAAGGACACGAGCATCATGGCGACGGTCCATTTGCCGCCCCCAGAAGTTTGTGTTATATATTGTGGCTTTGCTTTGGCTGTTGAGTGGGAAAGTTAGCTGGTGATCTTCCATGTTGATTATATGCTTCAAAATGAACGGGCAATTAGATGCAATTGCAGCCCAATATATGATCGCAAGCAAAAGTGTACACAAGCAAAAGAATGAAACATACGAAAAGCATCAAAAGCCTTCACAATCCCCCCCTTCTCCCCAAACGACCCCTCATCCAACCCATGATCTGAAAATCCATTCATTTTACCAGACTCGTTTCGTTCGTCCTGTCCCTTTGGAGTTCTCTTCTTTTCCTTTGCGCATACAATTCTCCAAATCAATCTCTCCCTCCTTTGCAATATTCACATGTGCAATCCTCTTGATCCTCTCAATTCGATTGATTCCCCAATAAAAAGTCTCCTTAAAGAACGAGAAACAAGCACGAAAATGAGGCTAAGAATAAGAAGTGGACAAAACTTCAAGAACCAACACAATCCATCGAAAACTTCACACTTGAAATTCAAGAAAACAAAAGAAGTCTCGAAATTTGGAGATATTGATTTCAGTGCTATGAAGATGTGCTCAGGCCTAGAATTAGCAGTTGAAAGCTGTCCTTGAAGTAGTCCGAAGATATACCGATGGAATATGATTGGTCAATCTAGTTCGATAGTGCAAGGCTGACGAATTCATCGGTAAGGGTTCAGGGTTGAAGTTTTATGGGCTCGTGCAGCGGGTTTTATGTGGTGTCAGTGAAAAGTGCATGAACATGAGGTGGGTGCGGTGTCTTGTAGTCGATTGGTATACGGGAATATGGGAAAGATTATAAGAATTGGTGTATTGATGAAATGGCGAATTGGCGGATAAGCTACACAGAGACGGAGATAGAGAGAAGGCGAGAAGGGGTTTTGTTGAACATATGATTGATAACATATTTCGATTGAATATAGGCTCAGATAATGAGGAGTAGCATGAGGTATCCGTATCAAAGCTTTAGGTGACTTGATGTGAAGCTACGGGTAGAATCTGCAAGATCGTCAGATCTACAACCTCAAGACCGTCCGCTCACTCCTAAAATTTGGGAGGAATTCCGACCACTCCAAACAAGCAAGCACACATGTATAATTGGTTGATTACTAAAGGACATTCGTTTATTTTTGCATTTCATTATATTGGCTTCCTTTCTCCCTCCTTCATGAACTCCACTTCCAACCACTGGAAGCACAATCATGCCTTATTAAAGAACCTGCAGGTGTCCCCAACCATCTCCCCAGTTTCTCTCTTCTCCCGTTCTTCCTCTCGTTCTCCCCAAACTATGCCATAGTCATAGTCCCCCCCCCCAAACCCCAACCCATCCCGTCGTCATAATATTAAAATACTTATGTAAAAAACCCCAAGCTTTTTGCATAACATGATATGTGACTCGTCCATCCCGTTGTGCATTAAAGACCCCAATTCATTCGTAGAAAGAGTAGAAAAGAAACGCGCGCAAGTAGAGAAAAAAAAAGAAATTACGAAAGATGATGCCCCAAACAACTATACAACATACAAGATTCTGTCCCATCCCCTTTATGGTCCTGTGGAACCACATCATTCGTTGAATCTGTCAATTGCTTTCAAACCCCCACCCCTCCATCATACTTCGTGCCCCGGAAGACTCACGAGCTCAAATCCATTAGAAAATTTCAACTACTACCGCGCGTTCATGCAGGCCTTTAACTAGTAGCAGTCTTGGACCCCTTGACCGCCAGTCCAACACCCAGACCGACACCGAGCGCAATGGCCAGGATAATAATGAGCGTAACCAACAAGCACCACCACTTGAGTCTGTTTCTACGACGAGCATGTTCATTCGCCTTGTCAATTTGAACATTTGCTTTGTCGACATCTTCAGCGGTTTTGATGGCGTTTTGTTCGGTATGTTCGACAACTGGATCTTGAGCTTCGACTATTTGGGCCATATCGGCGAACATAGCTGCAAGATCGGTGAGAGTAGCTTCAATACGTTGAAGTTCGTTGTGACGAGCACGAACGGCTCCGAGAACTGAAGATGCTTGTCCAGATCGATTGGATTTGAGCTGAATAGTTTGTTAGAATGATTTTAGAGGTGAGGAATTAATCTTTGAGAGTATCAAATGGCAGGGGGACCCAAAATCAAGATAGGATAGAACATACAGCAGTTTGGAAAACACCTTCCGAACCCCAATCCATCTGACTAGCTTCCTCGACCTCCGCCTCCGTAGCTTCAGGGTTAACAATACGGTACTGTCGTCCAATTTGGCGTCTATATTCGTTTCTATAATTCAACTCCTCTTCCCTATACTGCTGCAATTGATTTTCGAATTCCGTCTTCAACTTCTTAGCTTGCGTGCTCTTGATATTCTTGGTCCCATCTTGAGTCTTGATCGCATCACCTTCCAAATACTTGATCTGGTCACGAATTTGAGTGTTTTTGAGCTGGGTTTGTGTTACAAGATTTTCGAGGGAGGCGGTGGAGGAAGAATCGGGGGAAGAGAGGGCGCGTTGGTGGAGAGTGGCAATTTGGGAGATATTAGAGGATAGAGAACGAATTTCGGATTTGGCAAAGTCAACGCGATCGAGGAAAGCCTGTTGAGTAAGGACGTTGCTACTTGGAGGTGGAATGGCGCCGGGTGTACCGGAGGAATAGTTGGATCCTTCGGAGTAGTTTGACATTTCGTGGGAAAGCCCTGGCTGGCCTGCATTGTTCTATCATAGCGTTAGTATTTCTATAATAATGTTGCGCACATATGTTGTAATGATAATGAAGAGAGGATGAGGATGAGGATGAAATTGAATTTTGCTTACACCTCCATAGCCGGCTTCAGCAGCACCCGAGTTTTGATATGGATTTCCACCAATACCTTGATATTGTTGAGTGTACGACATATTGACTGAATCAATTGATGCAAAATATCAATGCTGTAATTTCAATTGTTTGCGATCAAAATGATAAGAAAAGATTTCGATAGACGGTGTGTGGTTATCGGAAGGAAGGAAGAAGGAATGGATTTGTTGTTGTTGTTGTAGTTAAGAGAAAGGTTAAAAAGACCCGGGGTCGAAAAATCGAATGACGTTAGGTGGAAATATGGCCGGCCTTGTTAGTTCTATGTAAGAAGAAAAAGCCGGGGAAAGCGAAATTAAAATCAAATCTTTATTTTGATCTCCAAGAAAATTTGAAGAAGAGAAGAAGTTTTTTCAAATTATAATCTCCGACGATTGTAGGTTTGTATAGGTATTATATTGGGAAATGGATGTGAGGTGGATGGAAATGGAAATGGAAATGGAAATGGAATTCGTTCCCTCCAGTACCTAGGTAGGTATTGAATGGATGTTGTATGAGAGAAGTTGAAATCAAGCAAAAGCAAAGTGTGAGATTAGGTGTGACTGTATGAGATTGATTTATGAGTGGAGTAAGATATCGGTAGTCCTATTGGATATCAAAACAACAACTTCTATATTCACCGATGGCGAACTTAATAATGTCTATTAAGAGGACTGACTGATGATCTTTTTTTCTTTATTATGTAGTTCATACCATTGCCCCAGTTGGCTTCAGAGATCGGATGAGGGGATGGGATGTCGCTTTCACGCTTTCATTGTTTAAGCGAACGTTTGAAGGCTGTGCTATGTATGTATGTCTGGTCTGTATGTGTATGTGCATGTACGTGAACGGAGTAGGTGATGTGTCAATCGGTCAATCAATCAGGTCAGTCAGGTCAATCAGGTCAATCAGGTCAATCAGGTCACTCAAGCCAACCAATATCGAATGAAGAATGAACTATGCGATGCTTCTTTTTGCCTTCCCTATCTTGATGTTCTTACAATAGAAGAACGCCATCATCAATACCAAATACTACTAGACAGATACACTTATTAGCAAAATATCCATACCTACCATACAATTACAAATGCCAATGAACCTATTCATCGGCTTCATCTGAGATCGAATATCGACTTGCATTTGTACGCGTATGTATTACTGCTGCGCATTCCACTTTCTCGCTATATTGATGATGCCTATCCTGCTGAGCCTCCCTGTCTCAACTGTATCGTATAATTAAGCCTTTTACTTACTTACATAATATGTCCATCATCTCCTGATTCGCATTCACGCCACCAATAGTAGGTTTTTGGCACGGAAGTTTTTGCCATCTCGTATAATCATCATTTCTGAGATATAAGTTTCTGCTTGCCGTCAACATGAGACGAGTCGCTGAACCCGAGTTTGGCTAATGGGGATTCCTTGAGGTGTCTCGAAAGTGAGTGCTTGAAAAGGTGGGGTTCGTCCCCCCTCGGAGAGTTCTGAGTTGATGCACTTCTCCCTTTTACATTTTTGGTAGACATTTTTTCGCTCTCTTGTTACTCTCCAGCTTGCCTCACATTCTTAAGTTTGGAAGCAGCAGGTTGTTGGAAGTACCCAATTACACATGATTTATGGTGCCACGGTCTCTTTTGTTGCAAAATGGTACATCCCAGTGTTCTCTTTTTCCCGATGATACTCCGGTTTCGTCAGCCAATGAGTAGTCTCGTTTGACTGTATCACATGATCATTCATTTTCCTGGTTTGTTGCATATCTTAATAATAAGAGTGTCGTTCATAGTTCTTGGGGTTCGTCCATCAGGAAGGTGCATGATGGCATGGATTGACGGGCTCTTCGCAGGCCGGAATTGACCACTGGCAAAGCACTTCAACAATCCAATTGTTTCATTCCAATTCAAAGTACTAAATGTTTAAATACTTTTATAATTCAAAATTATTCAAAGATCTATTCAACATTATTAACTATTGTAATGTCAACATCAATAGATTTATTATAGAATTTATTAGAGTGATCAATTCTACCCTCTTTTCTCTCCTGGGTAGAGACGGGAGGGATACTTCTCAACTGCCGAGATTTATAACAAATTCATTCTTTGATTGTTTGATATCAAAAGTTATCATTTAATCGTCTCATCTCAAGTGAATAATTGTAACAATCCCTAAGATATACATACAAGTTGATATATTAAGAGATATCCAGTGTCCTGTCCACCCCACCATCATGGGCACCACTTCTCATACACTTCGTATGTAAGTAATAGATAGGATAGTAATATCTATATTGAATAGTGTTCCTTTTTTATTCGAAGGGGCAGAATTACAATACCTTTTACTCTATATGCTTTGTGTATACACTTTACGAAGTCTGCTCAACAGTCAATGTGTACTAGGTATTGTTGAAATTCATAGCATTGTAAAAATATTTAAACCATCGAATATCTATTATCTATTATCTATTATCGAAACTCATCGAAACTACTGAACCATTGAATATGTAACCATCGTGGCTATTGAAGCAACAAGTCGAGACCCCTAAGCACCGTCATCGTAACTAAATAACACCAATAGCATAACCTAAACCTTGATCACGCTCAGCTCGCACACCTCTTCTAGCTCTCGAAACACAGATTCTGTCTGGAAAACGTACTGGATGGCCTTTTCCCCATCCACGTGCATGACGTTGTTCAGTGTAACCTCTCGCCAATCTCTAAGACGAGCAATGGCGTTATTGTCTCCCTTTGCAATAGGAGCGATGATTAGTGCATGACTGTGCATCCTAGCCATGGTACCTCGTAAATTTGCACCTCCTCTACAGGTATACACAACCTGCTTCCACAGATCTCCGAATGGACAAACGTATGGGGGGAGAGCCTCTAAGAAAGAATTCGGTACAATCATCTGTATCATCAAGGCTGGGGATGATGTTCGGTTTCGGACATAACCGCGATATACTTTCGCGACACTGAGGCTCGGGGTGAAGTAAATTGGTGCAAAGATCCTTCCTCTGAAATCTGTTGGCGGCAAGCTCGCGAGAGATTCGATATCTATACTTCCATCCGATAAATACGCAACTCGGGTGCTGGAAATGGCTTTGTAGAGTATCGTATGTCCAGGTACGGCTGATGAAGGCGCTCTTGCAACCGCAGCTCTTATCTCAGACTCACCATCTTCGGTGCCATTTCTCCTCCTCTCGTCTCTTCTGGCACTATTCTTTTGTAACCCCTCAAGACCTAAGTATCGAATACTCATCGTGTCGCGGACCCAGTACTGAATCGTTTCGGTCATCCGTACACCTTCAAATGCACTTGCCATTATGCAGTTGATCAGCTCACCCGCCAATCCCCAGAGCTCCATTTGCTCAATACACGCCTCCCGACCATCTGAAATGTTGACCTCCGGAACGTATCTTTCAAGGACGAACCCTAAAAACTCCATCTCAATAACCTCTTGCCCATCTTCTGTCTCAGCTTCTTTGATCTCTCGCCATCTGCTCCAAATCTCTCCAGCTTTTTGTAACCCCCACCCGAGATATATCAGTGTCTCCGGAGACACAAGTAGATCTGGAACTATCTGCGTATCTTCTGACCCACTCGAGCTTGAGATATACTCCTCAGACATTAGATGCAATGACACTTCACGTCTTCTTCCATGCGCTGGCTTCAAGTGACCCGCTCTTGTAAGAGCATCCGCATCGGTAGGGTGAAATATTGGGGAGTCAGCAGCATCAGCTGTATCTGGAGGTATCGCAGTCATCTTGTTAGATATACTGTTGTTCAAAGGCTCTCTTTCTTGGAAGCGCAGATGAAAATTTCGTTAGAGACGAAGTATGAGGATGTAGCTGTGATGGAATTTGGATAGGATTCTGGGATGGATTGTCAAATTTATACACTTGGAAGAAAATCTAAGGTCGAGGTTTGGCGTGGGAGTTAGGTATATCATGTGTTTCGTTGATAAGATTCACCATAGAATAGAGGGGTTCAGACAGGGATCGTCACAAGTCTAAGTATGATTCACAACATAGATTATTGATTTAGATTATTTGCTTTCGTCGAAAGAGGAATATGATCCGCGGGAGAACTGATTTAAATATGATTCACAATAAATAGTTCCAGTAGATACGTTCATGTACTTCCTTCAACGGAAATTATGACGTGCGGAGTGACTGATTTATTAATAGGTGTGCTTGGGGGTGGGGTGTTTGATCTAGCCCTAATCTAAGATCTGGAAATCTGCATCTAATTGGATCTAATTGGATCTAATTGGGTGGATCTGCATAACTGAAGTTAACTTGACAGACTACATTGGAAACCCTTTTTAGTCCTAAAATTAAGCATGAAACATTATCTTTCGTTCTCTTAATCTTTCTATTCCTATAAACCTCACTAGGTACCTAGATAGGCTCGTTCAAGAATGCCACGTGATCATTTCTTTTGAATCTGGTCTGTTGCACATCTCAAAAATGTCGTTCCGAGTTCTTAGGGCTCGTCCCCTCTCTCCAAATTACCTTTCAAAGAGTCAGTAAGTTTCATCAAATTAATCTGTCGGATTTGCTACCTCTAATTTATCATATTTCTGACCACAGTAGGTATGGTATGTAAAAGAAATCTTCAAGCAAGCTGTGAAATGCCGGGAAAATCTTCTTTGGCGTGCTTTCTCAATCCTGTTCTTGTTCTATCTTGGGTATTTTGTATCAATTACCTACCTACTCATCTAGTATTTTGATATCATCTGTAAAATTTTACGCCGCTGAGATGCAGCGGCTCAAGTATTGTTTTTCTCAAATACATACACTCTCTTTGGTCCTACCTCTTCTTCAGATGAAACTCGATTGATAAACTAGCCTGGTCGAGTCAGCGTCAGCGTTTAAAGCACCAATAGTCCAGTCGACCAGCAATACCTCCTGTTTTCTATGAACAATGAGAAGGTATTCGCATCGAAGGTTTGTCAGTAAGACTACAGACAGTAATGGCGAAAGGAAAAATATTTGCAAGTATATGACATCCAAATACTGCCTTCTCATACCTCAACATCCTCATCAACTTACTTATATCCTGTCTCCACCATTTTGAAGATTACTACGCTGCGATATCAATAGATTCCAATCCAAATCTCAAAAGAAGCAATCCTGTTTGCGTGTTTAGATCACATTGGCAACCTGGCAGCCCGGTAAAGGTGAGGTTTAGTATTATGTGAGTAGTGCATTCACAAATACAATTACATTTAGATCCTAAATATATCGGTGTTATAGATAACGCCTTACCACGCTTTGAATAACCAAAATTATGTCAACTCAGTCAGCCTATTAGTATTTCCCTCTAAAGAATGAGAAGTATGAAATACGAGTGCTGTCGATTCTGGCTGGTCCTGATGAGTCGCCTGTACAATGCGAAATGAAAACCATGTCTCTGGTGGACAAGTATATGGAAGACTATACCGCTTTATCCTACTGTTGGGGTAGCTCTCCAGAACAATCAGTAATATGGATTGACAATGTCAGAGTCAGTGTCGGTATCAATCTTGCTAAAGCTCTCATCAGGCTCCGAAGAATGGCTATTGAACTAGTATAGACTGATGCAGTCTGTATCAAACAAAGTGACAATCAGGAGAAAAGCTTTCGAGTCCGACTTATGACACAGATCTACTCAAAAGCGAAAATAGTCTACACATGACTCGGATTGGATTCAAGTGGATTGTCAGCATTTGCCATGAATTCCATGAAGGACCTAGCACTATCAAATCCCCATCGCATCGACTCACTATTGCGTCGAATATCACTTTCGAAACTATTCACATCCCTTAACTGCAACGTTTGTTATCGTTGCAACATTCCAGGATGTAAAGAGCTTACAGCCTCGCTCAGAGACTTTTTCAATTGAGAATACTGGGCAAGGATGTGGATCATCCAGGAAATTGCTGTGGCATCCGACGTTCTGTTTCTGTGCGGCGATGTTGCATCCATAACATATGACCAACTAGCTATAGCCATTAGGTTCCTGAGCAATGAGCTGAAACGTCGAGATTGAAAAGTGGAACGAGCAGCTTCGAATTACCGACACGTGGCTACTATTCGCAACATTTATCAAAATGGCAGTTTAGATCTTCGTCGAGCAATGACGTTGGCTAAACAATCAGTATGTAGATGGCCACAAGATCGAGTCTATGCCCTCGCTGGCTTTTCTAGTGATGGTTCAGTATTAGTTCCAATAATTGACTACGAAAAAACATTGGAAGAAATTTTATGCGATTTAACAATGGCATTTGCTCAAAGGGAAGGCTCTCTCGACGTTATATTAACTCAATCTTATAAATTCAGATCTCGAGAGTTACTTTTACCTTCTTGGTCCCTTAACTGGATATCTTCATCATGCTGGAACGCCACATCCAAATTTATTTTAGAAAGGGCAGAGAAGATTAAGCGCATAGAAAATGTCGATTCTGGACATGAAATTCGAAAGTTGCACACTCGAAGCTACAATGGAAAATGGTTAAATCTCATGGGAACACAACTGGGTACTGTTCAAGATACTGTATGGACGACAAACCCACGAATGCGTCTGACTTCGGGCCACGCTTTTCAACAGCCTGATCATTTACGGGTCGAACAGATAACCTATAGCAAAGCTCACATATTGAATTCGTTGTCTTTATGTTTCCGTCAAGAAGATTTCGAAAGGAAAGATGAGGGCATCATAGGACTTCTTTGGTATGCATTTTATTGCGTTCAGTTTAAAAGGGTCACCAAGGGGATGCTACCACCCCGAAACATCGAATCTCGATCAAAGTATGCCTCAAAGCCATTCCTAATGCACGGAAAGACCTTGAATCAATGGGCCCTTTATAGCAAAAAAGAGATTTGGAAAAAACAGCACTTCGGTTGGTATTTTCAACATCGTAGACTCACATATTTTTTGATCATCCTTATGGGAGTTCTGCCCATTGTTTTTTTGGTTCCGCGCCACAGCCAGAAGTCTGTAGTTTTTGGTATCGGAATTATATGGGTTTTCGTACTATCCTTGGTGCTGATAGTTGCATTAGTGGGTGCAGGATACGCCGTGAAGAGGTGGTACGCTGGTACTTTTTTTTAGTGGCAACGACCAGAAGGCCGAGATTCTTAAGATTTTTGGCAACAAAATGAACTTGGTGAATTCATATGGACCTTGGGAGGAGACATTGAAAATTACTGTTTGTAAGAATGGACTTTTAGCCATGACTGCTGAAGGTACCATGGAGGGAGATGTCATTTGTTATCTGGCTGGCTGTAAGCATCAAGTTGTGTTGAGGATGGAGAAGGAATTAGGGAAGTGGAGAGTTATTGGTAGGGCATTTGTACCAGTTCAGGATATTGAACGAGTCATACAGCAGAAGAATGGAAAGAATTACTCTGGAAAGCTGAGGGTGATGGAGGAAGAGTTTACACTGGTGTAAGGGTGGCTGTTGAAGTCTATTGTTCATATCCTAGGCATGCGGCGTATATAAAATTTGATGAAAGCGCAGGTCGCACTTAATTAATTTACATTTATAGAAGTACTATCAAGTTACGCTTTCCCCGTGGTGCTCACTGTAGGGTCTACTGCGAGATAGAGAGTTACAAAGAGGAAAATAGTCATGTGATACGTTTCTCAGAAGAATCATCTTGAAAATCACGAGACACTATTAGCTCCATATATAGCTGATCTTGAAATTTCGAATTCCAAAGCAGGTTCTGAGAGCTTTACACCAATCAAAGTAGCATGGAAGTTCTGTAGTTTGATTTGGACAGAATCTCAGTGAGATGGAGACGACGGTACATCATTTGATCCAGAATTTCCGAAAGTCCCTACTGCGACCCAGCACTCGGAGTGCCTCAACTTCTGAATTCAATATAACAATATAACGGGTCTCAATCTTTGGCCTCAACCAGGCATTCCAAATAATTTGTCTACACACAAATAGTCTTTTACTTTTACCAATAGAATGAAAGAGGAATCATCAGCAAAGAAGTTGAGATTAAAGGCTGTAGAATAGACTCGGCAAGCTTGGTGAAAGCCTAGCATACGAAGCTGGTACAAGCACGAAGATATGATGCTGTTTTGCAAGCAGCATACAGTCAAGTAAAAGGTGTATCGATCCAAGTACAATACTAGTAAGACCAGACGAAATACCCGAGCCGAGTAAGAAAAGAATTCGAAGGGACAGAAGTCAAAATTGTATAGAATTTGAAGAGCAAACTGACACGAAAAGATGTAAGGAGTAAAAGAGTTGCAGATCTAACGTTGAAAGATCAAGATGCTGCTAAAAGTAAACTAAACATCGAGAGAGAATGACGGATGCTATCCAAAAAGCAGCTCAACAAGCAAAGAATAGAGAAGATGTGAAGAAGCGCAAGAGCAAATAAGTTGCGCAAAGAGAGCAATACCGGAACGCAATATATGAGATCCTCTAGAATTAGCTTGTGACAAAGCCATAAGAACGTAGTAATATCAAGAAGAAGCAAAAGTGAAGAGCATGGGCAGTTCTTGCTGTGCAACTAGAGATACTGCCAGCAAAGAAGGTCAGAAAACTGTCAAAAAAAGCCAAAGATGCCGAAGAATAAAGGGGTTCAATCACTCATGTGGTATTCGCTCACTTTAAGTTCACAAGCATCTGCATTGAGCAAATCTTACCCAGTATTTTCCATCAGCTCGGCTACAACAAATCAAGAAGAGTTAGCAATATCTCTTATTGCCGCAGCTGGAAAACAATACTCGGAAACCGCATATTTGCCACACCTTGAATCTCCTCTTCCCATGCAGGTACCATGTGTCATCAGAACTAAATATAGGTATTAAAAATCTTCAAGCAGGCGATCCTTCTACGCCCTTCATTCCGGACTCCGGAATCCGAGGCTGAAAAATCTCAATCGTATCTTATCGTATTCATCGTATGTGCACATCTTTGCAATAAACTTTTGAAGAATCCTACCCGCCCATCGTCTAAGATCATCTCCAGGGTTGTGTTTAAACGAGAAAATCACACGGTTTCGTTCCGAGATCTTTTAGCGGGGCGAATGTCATTCTTCACGTGAAATTGGGAAATAAATGGATAGCCCTAGATGCGGATCCTGCGACTCGGTTCTCCACTTTGTTGTTTCTCCGTCATTTCCACGATTCCCACCTTTACCGCTTCAGCACTTTCACATTCACATTCACACTTGATAGTGGTGGTTTGTGGATACTAATCATAATATTGGGTGATATGAATATCTGGTGACATTCAGCGGCGAAGGTTATGAGATGATGATAGATTTTGAGGGATTTTGTCTTATCCAGGGCCTATCAATTGAGCGCGTGTTAGATACTCGTAGGACTTTGTATAATCATAGTTTTGTGGATATTTACTAGATCGAACACTATGCGCTATGCAATCACAGGTGGTCAGAGACTGGTATCATAGGGATTCATGGTATTTTATATCCTCAGGTTACTGGGAGTTTCTATACGATAGCAAGAATCGACCGGGTGTACAAGTAAATACCAATGTATCTATCGTATATTGCCAACCCCCCCCCGATGCCCAGTACTCGAACCTTTCATCATAATCATGAATCATTCTTCACTGTGTTATACATCAGATATATTCATTCTTAACCCCCCCTAGAAAGGGCAAGATGAGAGGTTTGAAATATGCCCTGGTCTATAAGTCTTTCCACCTTATAGAAATCAAACATGAGAGATAGTTTATTGCTCAGTATAAACTGGGTACTTCAGGAATGCCTTGGAGCATGCTTAAGAAGTGTATGACTTTGATGTGCGACTTACTTGGTCCATTGCTTACTACATTAACATCGACTTGTCCATCGTATCACCATCGCAATCACCAAACACAAAGGCCATATAAGTCCACTAAGCCATATATATATTTATAAACTATGTAATCTTACCATATACACACTGAGTAGAGTAACCGCCTTCCCATCCGCTCAAACATATCCAAACCAAGGGAATAAAGGTAATTGAATCGAGTCAGCAAGCAAGTTCTGTATTCCTATGCTTCTTCTCTGACTATCCAGAAATCAAAACTAAACGAGTGACCATGCAGATACTCAATATGTACTGCTCGCTCGCGAAATAACCCGGAAGGAAGTAAAGTAAGAATAAAATAAACAAAAATATAATAAACAGATAGATGAATGAATGAATGAATAAATGAGCAATTGATAATAAATAATAAAAATTATGTGCAGTGGTATGAATGAAGGTACTCTGCGTTTCTCATGACATCCGTGATAGTATTGAGTGGTGTTGTGTAATAAGCGAGAGGAGGTTGAAAGATGTAGAAAGACATCCACATGAACGAACAATTTATCCGATTAATGATTTGGAATTGCATAGGGCAACAGGAATCCCTTAAATTCCAGAATCATCCTCAGCGAACAACTGAGTAGGAGTATAAGCATTCCAGTTTGCACAAGTATTCTCAAAAATAGCAGTGTCGCTCATCCCGACAGCAATCGAGCTTTGAGACTCCACAAATTGCATTGCCAATCCCTCAGATGCGTGCCATGCGATATGGCAATGAAGGAGCCAGGAACCAGGGTTGTCAAGCTTGAATGCAATGGCAAGATAACCGTTTCCGGGAAGTGCCGCAACATCACGACGTGGGGGATTGACGAGGTTGAATTTGGCTGGCGACTTGTCGGGATTGAACACATCAGCTTCTTGAGCTACGATGAAGAAATCGTGGCCGTGGAGATGGATAGGATGCCAAATGCCGAAGCCGGTGAGATCCTCGATGACATATACGACCCACTCTTCGTTGGCGTTGGTTTGCTCGAGAGGGACAACGTTGTATTCAGTTGGGAAGATTGTCTCGTTGTTGAATATCTTGAGAGTTGTTGGGGAGCTCCAGTCGAGGAGCAGACTACTAGAATTGATGGTCCATGTGAAGTAGTTGGTGAATGCGAAGGACATCTGTTCGTCGACGAGAGAGTATCCACCAACGTCCAATGCTAAATGTGGAACAAGACTGGCAACTGGCTCATCCTCGCAAGTTCCGCGAGGTGTGGTTTCAACAGAGGTAGGATCTGCGGTGCTAGAGCTATCGTATCGGAGGATACCTGTAGCATTTGCTGCTTCCATGTTGCCTGAGCAGGTGGTTCCCCAATTTCCTCTGATCCAGTAATTATCTGCTGCCGCATTGGCTTCAACAATAACATCATATCTTTGACCAATGCCAATGAGAATGGTGTCCGTAGTGTAGGGTACAATTGGAACAAGATCATTGGCGATAACAGTAAGTGTGTGTCCATCAATGGCGAACTCGAAGTGACTGTCAATTCCAACGTTGATCAATCTCAACCTATATTTGGTGCCTTCGACGAAAGTCAACTCGAATTTCTTACCACCACCAACACAGTTAGGATCAGTAGAGGCTGAGCAATCGAACGTGTTGGTTCCGTTCATCAAAGTGTTTTCAAGTGCTGGAGGAGCGCCAAGTCTAGCGGAGTCCCAAATTTCGAAAACGGATTCATGTGCCCAATCTTGGAGGAAAATAACACCAACATCTTCATCATAGTCCGCAGTAGCAGGACCGTTAATGATTAAGGGTCCAAAGAGTCCATCACCGTATTGAAGAGAGAAGTGAGAGTGATACCAAGTGGTTCCATATTGAGTAGCTTGGAACTTATAAGTCAAGGTATCTCCAGGAGCGATAGGACATTGAGTTACACCTGGATTTGATGTTAGTCATTTTTCAATAGAAGATAGGAAATATTTGTGGGTGCAGGGAGGAGGGGATATAGAATGGGATGGGACAGATGGGGGGATGTTGTGATCGTATGATGACGATCTTTTAAAGACATACCAGGTACACCGTCGTACTCGAGACTTCCTAGTTGACGGATTCCATGCCAATGAATAGATGTACCGTTGTGTTCAAGATTGTTGGTAACGTCTGCAATTAGGTAATTAGTAAATATAGCCAAAGTTTGGACAGAATGATATTCGAGAGCCTCAAGTTGTGAGGACAAAGAGATTCTTTGGGAAACAGAAGACGTACGGATGATAAGATTGTCACCCCAGTCTGCTATAATTGCAGGTCCTGGGACAGTTCCATTGAAGGTCATGGCTGAGCGAGTATAACCATCAGGTGTGATGGTAGAGTTTTCAACTGAAAGCCAGTACTCTGTAAATAAAGTTAGTGATAGACTAATGAATTGGAGTTTGATATCACATACCTCTGGTGACTCCGGTAGGAGTAACATCATACCAGTTGGTATCAATGGAATACTCTCCCCAGCAAGATCTGGAAGTAGCTGAGTTTGCACAAGAGGTAGTGGTGTTTTGACGAGGAGTGAGTGGTGAACGAACAGCTGGGATAGCTGATGCAGATGCCTGTGCAAAGAATGCAGTGAGGGCAGTAAAGATTGTAGAACACTTCATGATTATGAATTAAACAAAAAAAGACGGAAAAGATTGTGTTCTCCAGGCAAGGAGTTGTAAAGAAGAGACTGTGATGAGGATGAGACGAGGACTGAAGAAAGGAATTCCACGGCGAAAGATCTTGACTTTATAGAAAAGTGAAGCTCTTGAAATTGGACCGTCCCGTCAGCTTCGTGTCCACCTCCGAGCTTAGGTTCCAGACGCTGACGGCAACATAGTGAAGTTCGTATTGTCCTGTGATGGCTCGGGTAGCCTTGAATGCTTTGTCGCCGTGCTGGGTTACATTGCATGGGAGGTATACGTACTCTCTGAACCCCATCTATGTGCAGTATATCTGTAGACTCTTTGCTTTTGTTGCCAATGGCATCTCTTGGCATACGAATGTGGTAAGTCGAATGCATGGTGAGAACCTCAAGATCCATCTGAATTATGGAAGGGTTGAAGGAATGGACAGTGCTTCCCAACGCGGAGCTATGCTAGCGCCATCAAAGGTACATTAATATATCACTCCAGGGGAAGACATCAGTTCGTGCCGAAGACCGTGGAGACATATTCAAAGATCACCTGCTGTTGAAACAGTTAATATTCGTCAATCCTTTTGGCTGGAAGGATTACCACATCTGAGCTTATTCGATGATCTGCACTCGTCTCGGTCTTTCGGGACCTGGCAGAAAGTTCGTTGCTAGAGGTAGTGAGCAGAACAACTCGGGGAATTATTCCTCACGTTGTGGTTATAAGCCGCAAGGATTCACGGGTGTCAAGCCACTTTTTCCTCATCGGTAAGTCCTCACACGTCAGTCACAATCGATAACTTACACGATGCAACTATTGCTTACTGGTGACTGCAGGTACACAGATTAGAGTTTTGTGCTAAAAAAAAATCACATAATCAGTAGGCCTCCTGGTAATTCTCCTCAGCCCGCAGCGGAAGGCTTTCGCCCCTGGCTTGGGTTCCATATTTCGTACCCGTGGTCAAAATAGATAATGAAAGTAACTTTCTATGAAAATGGTTCCAGAATAATGAGTGAGTATACTGATGAGTAGCATGCATGGTCTGTTGAGTTAGTAAAATTTCATACTCAATATGCCCACTCAAAATTTCCTTTTCCTTGCATTTCGTAATCGCGCTGTTGCGTATGAAATCTTTCGGGTACCTTACCGAACGTATGAGACGACGCCTTAAGCTTTAGGATTAAGCTTGTATGAACTTAGATTTCAGATTTCATTAGTTTCCGTTTGCTTGAGCCTCAGCCGTATTGATCACTTCCTAAAATGCATTAAACTCTGAGGAACATGTAGAAGTATATGGTGATCTCCGGACACAACACAGATTCAGTCCACGTCCTACTCAAATATCCCCAGAAAAATCGTAACCCAGTTAGAAAAGGCAAGCAAAAGGTTTTTGGGGACCGTCTGTGCACCTTTGTCTGGCATGGATTATGATTAGGGGACTTGATAGAGCTTACGACGCTTTTCAATATCAAGTCTTTGATACCACCCCGCGAATAGTGTATTGTAGTACAATATCGTAGTAGTGTCGAGGGAACCCTAGGGCCGGTAGTTGACCGAGATATACCAAGACATACCAGGACTTCCCATCTTCCTAATCAAGATTGTACCTACTGACATTGCACAGATTGTAGTTAAAGAGCCGGGTCGGAGCTTTCGAAGTGAAGGAAATGTCCGCAACTTTTAAGGTAAAGAAAATGACCGGCAGCATACATCGTGCAGGAATATTGGGTTGATTGCGTTTAGTAGTTCCATTAGTTCCATTAGTTTATGAATATTTAATTTGTAATTTTTTCACAACATATCATTGTCTTCAAGTTTCGAGACCGTAAGGAATGCCAAGAATATAAAGAATGAAGAAAACGGTATTGCATTGCGAATTAGCGTTGATAAAGCTAAGAGTTCGGTTTTTGATAGGGCAAGACGAAACATCCTCAGGAACCGAGCCACATGATTGAGGGGCTTACGGAATAAACAAGCAATGATCGTGTATCCACAGTTGATCGGAACCTTACTTCCTGATGGTGGAGCCACTGCTGCGACTAACTCCTCTTTCTTGCCGAAGGTTTTGTGAAAAGTAGACCCCGAACCTCCTTCCCCCCCCCCCACTCTGTATGGAACTACCTTAACAATTCTAAAGAGGCAACAACGAACAGCATCTATACATTATCAAAACTTTGATTCCTTCCATGGTAGTTTGAATTGCTATCTCGTATTTCACGAGAGATTTCTTCAAGTACATATCACAAAGACTTGTGACAAACTGTACCGTACGTAAATAACACTTTATTACGCGCTGAAATTTCGGGACTCGGAATTCGATGAGCTGAACTAAGAATGATGTCGGCTCCCAAAGGAAGTAATGATGAACAATACATGAAGAAATCTGTACAAAGTAGGTCGTGAAGAAGGGAATGCAGGGTATTCCACATGGTCACAGGGAACCTAATCCTGATAAGATCTTATTCAGATGAACCAGTCGCGATGGTAACGCGGTTCGGCTTAAATCCGAGATTGGGTTTCAACTTGCGCGCCTGTCCTTATAATCCTTGCGATATAAGCATTGCAACCTAATTGATCAGATAGTAACGGCTGTAAGAGCGTGAAGGGGCTGTCAGCTCTTACAGTGACTATTGATCTCGCTAACCTTTCTGTCAAGAGGTAACAAGGTAGGTTTAGATTTACTTTGGCATATTCCTTCAATTTGAGCCCGTCATTCTGAACCCTGAACACCACGAATTTATGTGATGTCTTGCTTACATACGAAGGATAGAAGCAGACCACGGGAACAGATTGGTGCCGTTACTCGTGTCAGCATTGCCTTTGATAATATTGGAAAGACTTTGAAAGGGTCCAAGACTGCAGTATGGATCGATTCAGGGTCATCTCGTGTTGCCCCTGTATCTGTCAATATATTCCCAAAACATTGTGAGGATTTGTGTCCATGACAGCGATAGTGCGAACTTCGTCTCGTTCCCCTGATAGAGACACAACACGCGATGGAGTCGTTCTCATCTTGAAAACTCGCATGGTCCTAATTCGTGAACGGAGAAATTGTGTCCGGCGAGTAAATGATGGAAAGGCCTCAATTAGAAATTCATTTAGAGAGAAAAGAAACTTGGTATGCATCAGATCCACACACACACGATAAAAGATTTTGAAATATTGAAGGTGGAGAGATATGTATATGCCAAGACTTGAATTGGGCAGCCAAGGAAGCCTCGGAGCATCCGCAGAATCATTTTATATCTCCTATCTTGGTCGAATGTTTGAGCAAAAAAACATCAAGAACATGTGAAACCACTCGACTTTTGCCGTTTGGCTCAATTCTCAATATCTATCGATAGATAATTAGCATCTTTGGCAAGTAGCATGCTCAAAGACAACTACAACAAAGCGTTGAAAGAGCTTGAAAGACAAATTAATGAACAATGTGATTGAGAATATGCATCTAGACACCTACACTAATTTTGTTTGCTTCGCTCATAACCGAATTTTGAACAAAGAAACCGAAATGCATAACAAGGTAGCAGAAATGAGGGGATCTGAATAATGCCCAACCATAGACTGTTTTCAGATCACATCGTACCCATGATGCATCAACCCCTCCTCGGTACATTCTCGATTCTTTCCATATCGGTAGACGAGGCATGCAGAGTCGCCGCGACCATATGGCTACTACCTATGTTATCCGCGGATATTTTTTTCTTTGTCACGATCTTTGGTAGATATGTCGATGGAGAAGGACCTCGACTTGTAATCTTTTGAACCTCGCAACAGTAAGTTGATACCACCAAACTCCACGCTAAACAAACAAGCAAATAATCATATCCCAAACTCTCACAGGTAGTCCTTCTTCTTGGAAGTTCTCGTATATTGATTCATCCTCCATTCGACATCGCCATCCTTATTCTCCAAAGTTCCTCCTCTAATTTCGAAACATCTCATCGTCATCCGAGGTCCAACTTCTGCGAGTTCCACATTTTGATATCCCGTCTTAACGAACACGTGGTGTCGAACTTCGATGCTATCTTCAATATTCTTGAACGTGACAACTCTGCTTCCCATTTTCGTCTTGTTCGTAATCGCTTCTCTTGGGGGAAAGATATGTTTCAAGATTTTGACGATTCGAAGACCCAATCTTGATGTAAAGCCTTCGAAGATTAGATGGGGATAAGACTCGCTGACCGTACCACGAGAGCTATTGGGGATGTCATGGCGCAAAACAACATTGTGTAGAGAGAATGATATCGTGGGCCCATGGGGAAAGTGGGATAACGTTAAGGCCGTTGGTGTACCACGATGTTCATGGAGGAGGATGATATCGGAAAGTCCAGATGCTTGGGCGGACGTAATTAGACTTGGCAAAATGAGATTTCCTCGATTTAGACGGATTGAAGTTGGTATCAATAACCTGATCTCTTTCGCAAAGGCAGAAAGTCTTGATGAAGGATCTCTTGAAGTTGTGATCAGTACTCTGGGATCAACGATTCCAGAAAGTTGAGCATATTCATCATCCAAGTCAAGTTCCTCGTTTGCCGTCAAATCTGGTCGTGATTCATCATATTTATAATCTTCTCGTAGTTTTTTATCATTCGCAATTGATGGATCTAAAGGTTTGCCTGATGCTAGAGAGGCTCGAAGCTTTGCGCGCTTTTCACTGATCTCAGCGTCTCGAAGTGTTAAGGCTCTTCGATAGAGATAATCTCGTCGTTGTCGAGCTTGTTTGCGCTAGAGAACATAACATGTATTAGTTAATTGAATTTGAAACAGCATTGCAGGGAAATATATGATGATTGATATGAATCCAACTTACAATCATTTTAATAATGGTTTATTTGGCTTAAGAGAGTTTGTTTTTGAGAGGGATAGTATGAAGCTTTTTTGTGAGGTAGTCAAGCAGAAAAAAAAAGTTTCTATCACAAACCTTTATCGGCTGGTATCGGTATCAGTATCAGCACGCTAAGCACCCAAATAGCAATGTCACTTATTAGTAAATGTGAAATCCCACAATCAAAAAAGCAACTGTGCATCTCTTCTCGAGTACTCCACCAACCCGACCAACATTGGTAAAATACCTTCTGGGCTCCTCAATATTACACAAGAGATATCAAACTTCTGCAGGACAAGTTGTGAATTACGGTCAAAGTTACGATAATGACTTGAAAGTCTTGTCCAGCTTTCAAGAATATCTCCAAAACCTTTGCGCCGCCCTCCCGCCACAAAGGCTACCTCCACAAACATAAGGAATTTATCCAATCTATTGTAAGTACTAATATTCTACTGCTTCATAGCGGGATCTTCAATGATTTATTCTGATGTCTTCTGATAGTCGCCTGAACTACAGCTAGTTCCAACCCTTCACTATTTTGTGTAGTATCTAGACATACTGTCATCATGGAAAGCGCTTTTGCCCACGTTGGGAACCACCTCATATCCGATTCTGCTGCAGCAATCAACGCCGGTGCAGATGATCTCTCAAACATTGATCCGGATGAAAGCTTGTTATATGGTCAATACGGAGGTCATGGTGGCTTGGGATCCAGCAGACGAAGAAGCGATGATGATGACAACGAGACTGAAGTATTCGATGACGACGACACCGAGAGTCTTGCAAGTGTTCCAGTCGATGGTATGAAAACTCTTGGGCTTCGAGGTCTTGAGGATGAGAAGGAACTACCAGCACACGCATGCGCGTAAGTTGAACTATCAACGATCTAAACTGTCCTGAGCTGGGCTGATTTGATGTGTAGATATTGTGGAATTCACTCACCAAGCTGTGTGGTTAAGTGCTTGGGATGCAACAAATGGTTCTGCAGTGCCCGTGGAAATGCTACATCTTCGCACATTGTCAATCACCTTGTTCGCGCAAGGCATAAGGAAGTTCAATTGCACCCAATGTCGACCCTCGGAGATACTGTACTGGAATGCTACAACTGCGGTATAAAAAATGTTTTTCTCCTCGGCTTTATTCCTGCAAAATCGGATACAGTCGTGGTTCTTCTATGCCGTCAACCTTGCGCCTCTGCTCCATCTTCAAAGGATATGAGTTGGGATGTGTCCAAATGGCAACCGTTGATCGAGGATCGATCCTTTTTGTCTTGGCTTGTCTCTCTTCCTACGGACGCAGAACAGCTTCGCGCTCGGCATCTCACGCCGCCAATGATTGCGAAGTTGGAGGAGATGTGGAAGGATAATGTTAACGCTACCCTTTCCGATTTGGAGAAGGCTGCTGGAATTGATGATGATCCAGCCCCTGTCCTTCTTAAATACGATGATGCCTATCAATATCAAAATGTCTTCGGACCTTTAGTCAAGATTGAGGCAGACTACGACCGCAAGCTTAAGGAAGCTCAATCTGAAGATGGTTTAATCATTCGTTGGGATTATGGTTTGAATAACAAGCATTTGGCCAGTTTCATTCTTCCAAAGATAGAGCTTGGCGATGTAAAGCTCGCTGTAGGCGATGAGATGCGACTCAAGTACAAAGGCGAGCTACGACCTGTCTGGGAGGGTGTTGGATATGTGGTCAAAATTCCGAACAATCAATCTGATGAAGTTACCATCGAACTCCGAAAAGTTGGCAACGATAAATCAGTACCAACTGAATGCACCCACAACTTTTCTGCCGATTATGTCTGGAAAGCAACATCTTACGACCGCATGCAGTTTGCCATGAAGACTTTCGCCGTAGACGAAATGAGCGTATCAGGATATATTTTCCACAAACTTCTCGGTCACGAGGTGGCCGCAGCTCCAATGAAAATTCAAATGCCCAAGAAATTTAGCGTTCCTGGTCTGCCAGAATTGAATAGCAGTCAAATCAGCGCCGTCAAGAGCGTCTTACAAAAGCCTTTGAGTCTCATTCAAGGACCTCCGGGAACTGGAAAGACAGTCACATCCGCCACAGTCATTTATCATTTGGCTAAGGTCAATGGTGGTCAAGTTCTTGTGTGTGCTCCTTCTAACGTTGCTGTCGATCAACTTTGTGAGCGTATACATCGAACTCAACTCAAAGTTGTTCGTCTTACTGCCAAATCCCGTGAAGATGTCGAGTCATCTGTTGGTTTCCTCTCGTTGCATGAGCAGGTCCGCATGAATGATAGCAATCACGAATTGGCCAAACTTACTCAGTTGAAGAGTGAGTTGGGGGAATTGTCAAGTCAAGATGAGAAGAAGTTCAAGGCATTGACGAGAGCTGCCGAACGTGAGATTTTGAGCAACGCTGATGTTATTTGCTGTACTTGTGTTGGCGCCGGAGACCCAAGACTTGCCAAAATGAAATTTAGAACAGTCCTCATCGATGAATCTACTCAATCAGCAGAACCAGAATGTATGATTCCACTTGTTCTGGGATGCAAACAAGTGGTTCTGGTTGGAGATCATCAACAATTGGGACCCGTCATCATGAACAAGAAGGCCGCAAAGGCAGGTCTGAACCAGTCACTCTTCGAGCGTTTAGTCCACCTCGGCCTCAACCCCATCCGACTTAACGTTCAGTATCGTATGCACCCATGCCTTTCTGAATTCCCGTCCAACATGTTCTACGATGGTTCCCTACAAAATGGTGTCACAATGCAACAACGGCTTCGTCGTGACGTAGATTTTCCCTGGCCTGTAGCCGATACACCCATGATGTTCTGGTCCAATCTTGGCAACGAGGAAATCTCTGCTTCGGGTACTTCTTATCTCAACAGGACTGAAGCCTCAAATGTTGAGAAGATTGTTACTCGATTTTTCAAAGCTGGAGTACAACCTGGAGATATCGGCGTTATCACCCCATATGAAGGCCAGCGCAGTTATGTCGTGACATCTATGCAGAATGCTGGTTCTTTTAAGAAAGAGCACTATAAGGAGGTTGAAGTCGCTTCTGTGGATGCCTTCCAAGGACGAGAGAAAGATTTTATCATTCTTTCTTGTGTAAGATCTAACGACCATCAAGGGATTGGTTTCTTGAGTGATCCTAGACGTCTCAATGTAGCTTTGACGCGTGCCAAGTACGGTCTTGTCATTGTTGGTAATCCAAAGGTTTTGTCAAAGCATCCTCTATGGCATTACTTGCTGCAGCATTTCAAGGATCGTAGCTGTCTTGTTGAAGGTCCACTTTCAAACTTGCAAATATCGCTTCTACAATTTAGTCGTCCAAAGACAACTTACCGTGGCCCACAACGTTATCAAATGGGATTGCCACACAACGGCCGAAACGGCAATAACAAAGCCCCTCCATTACAGGATTTCACTGACACTGGTTCGATGATGAGTTCTGCTTTGGATGACGTTTCTTCGGTTCACTCGTCCCATCTCGGCGGTGTAGGTGTCGGATCCGCTTATCCCGCCGGCTTTGGTAACTTCCCTCTCACCGGTCTTGACAATTGGCCTGGTCTTGACTCACGAGGCCCACGTGCCAATGGCCAAAAGGGTCGTGGGCGTGGACCTGAGAGCATAGCTGGAGAATCCGTTGCCGCCAGTGAGTTCACTGATGTCACAAGCAGTAGTGTCACAGATGGCAGAGGCATTGGCCAAGGAGGTGTTAGCCTCGGTGTTAGCGTTCACGAAGGACAGAAGCAAACTAGTTTGAGTCAATCTGACCGCTTGAAGCGATACGTCGAATCAGGTGGTCGCATCGCTGATTACAAAACTGGTGATGCTGGCAGTGTCTTTGGCACGAGCTCTCTACTAAGTGGTCGTCGTTTCGATGATGATGAAAAGAGTGTTTCTACTGCATTCGCAAGCCAGATCGGAGGAGGTTATGACTGATTCTACGATGACAAGGTCCATTCTCATAGGACATCATAATCATGATATACTAAGGATATTCCTTCCGGATCAACAGATGGCTCTTTGCTGCTCTGTGCGGCCAGCAACCAATATCGAATTTCATCGATCTATCCTTCATCGATAATCGACCTTCCAAGTTCCGTACCTACACATTTAGGGCGTGAGCATCTACACATATATCATATGTAGAGAGGGTTTACTGCAAGCATGAAATGCCAACCAAGCAGACTGCTAAAGTGTCGAAGGAGAGAAGATGAGAGTGGTGCCAAATTTAGATTGTTAATGGCCGTAGGGAGATTGCTTTATAGGGGAGAGGATATTTTGACGGTGGCTGATGTGGTTGTTCTAAACGAGTGACAGAAATCTTTTGATGGTGAGGTTCATGATCTTATTTAGCATGTCATATTGTAATATTCATTCCCCAAGCCGATGCTTATGGAGTAGAATACTATCAATATTAGCTTTGGTATATGGCCATGCATGCCAACAAGATAGATACTGGCACATCTGCAGTACCTTAGAAATTTCAACGCCTTGCTAGCAAACTTCTACCTGAAAGTGATAACGTGAGAAATGTATTTCATCTTGACTGCTCACTCTGAAAGTCCTATAGAAGACCCTTGTGTCAAAATATGTCAATCGTGAGTTTTCACGTTTAACATTTGGATATCTATGTATGTAGAAAGCAAAGATTCCTTGACTCACAGGGCTCATAGAGTAGTCGCAGCTAACAACCTCGTTGCCAGCAAGTCCCTTTCATCATATTGCAAGCACCAGATCAAAGGATTCTAGAAATAGGCGAGGTGATTTTACTTCGCAGTGCATAACTATTAGCATCGAAGCAATCAGAGCCATTGCACTCAAATTGCCCCATTCATAAACTCTCGGAAATTCCTTTCCTCTAAGCATGAGGTCTCGTGATCGCGGTCGGCACTGGCTGGTTTTTTTTTAGTAAGTTCAGACTATGTACTGCTATCATTAGTGGACACCGCAGGTGTAGAGCATTTCATTAATTCTAGCATTTGACTTTTCCAGCTCGCTTGCGGCCCCTGAAACTTTAGCATCCTTTGCCAAGTCCGCATTCGCAAGCAGTCTAGTTTGTTCGCACATCAAAACGCAGTGGGTTTTCCAAGTTTTCTATCGCTACATGTATTCCTTGAAGTAGCCTAATATCGCTCTCTGACTATCCACTCCAAGTATTCTAAGTATTATGCCTATTCCCTTAATGATACATCGTCTTTCTATGCGTGCAATGACAACCATGCCTCTCGTGAATGAAATCCTTAATAAGCACCCTCTTCTTCCAATGCTTGATGACCAGAAGTCAGGTTTCTGCCTCTCCTTAGTGCCGTAAAGATGTTGCGCGTGTCTGTGGAGGAGTTGAGTGGTGCTTGGAATGTCACGGGGGGGTTCACTAAAGCTACAAGTTCAACCCAATTTTCTGTCGCAGGATCGGCATACTGGAGCACTTGAACCTGATTCTCTATAAACCTTTGACTCCCGTCTAGACTGTAAGGATAGGTGGACTGAAGGTATCAGAAAATGTAAACCCATTTTATCATGGGTCACAGCTTCGATACTTGAATTGAGTCTCGATGGTTGTTGCCCTAGATTTTAGTACTTATGACAGTTAAAACTTTACCTCCATGGTGCAAAAACTCCGGAAAGCTTAGGATTCCACGACTTGAATCATCGTGATGCAATACCAAAGAGGATCGAATATTTCATAGCTGTGTCTTCTGAAATTTTGAAGTGGCAGTGATTTCTGTGGCGTACATTATCTGGGATGCCAGGTGACGGTCAAACTTAAAGGCTTAGCATGATGGGAACGGATCATCTAGTCCTCGTCTTAGCTACCACCAATGTAAATTTGAGGTGGAAACTGGTGAACATACTCATAATGAAAGAGTAATTCCTCAATTTTCATTCTTCTAATAGTCCTTTATTCTTCTCTACATTCCCATGGAAACATAGTCCTCGAACCTTTGTTGCGTTCAACTTCTGAGACCTGGGCTGTGGAGTTACGATCTTGAACTTAGATTCGCCAGCTTCTTCTTCGTCTGTTTGCAAAATGATTTTTCGGAGCTCTGAGGGATAGCTAGCTTATGCTTCATGCACTTCGTGAAATAGTAAAACCCGCTTGAAGGTTGATCAAGACTATAATCAGCTTGTACAGATCCAACTCAGATACCGTGCCCCCACGATTTCACTCCTTCCTTCCTTCCCTACATACAAAACTATGCCCACGTTTCTGCGAGTGATATTGCGAATTTTCGCGTTGAGAAAAGGCAAAAAATGCTTCTCTAGCGACCTGTGACGTACTACTGAGACCCATAGTTGAATCTTCTGAGCCACTGAGTTTTAGTTGGCCTCATTCACAGTGATAACATGATCTTCTTTGACATTCGCATCGATCAAGCATTTCTTTCAACGGCGCTGCATCTTCCGATCCACCGCCGAGAAGTTTCTTCTCTAACGACTGCCTCTTTTCTGGAGCTAAGAGAGAAACGAACCCTAACTTATCTATCAAACTAATCTATCAACCACATCCTTTTCATTATAATGAGTACTACACCAGGAGAAGTTGAATTGCAGCTACAATTTGATTTATCAGCATCCCAATTACCTCGCCGGCTTCATTTCAACTGATGCATTATGACTCTTACTTCCTTATTTCAAATACCACTTCAGTCATTGAACATTCTCCGACACCAATGGACGATAGTTTGCCAATCTCCATACCCAACTCTCACTTCGATTCATGAGGTGTTCAAATTGCAGGCGAGAGTTGTTGAGTCGTCAAGCAAGTTAGAAAATATATAATTATCAGGATGTGCCAGCGATCACGCCAGGATACTGACAAACATATCTCACCAAGTCATCAACCTAGATACTTTTACTGAACTACAAAGTTTGCACAGTCTCAACAACATACATTAGTTTTCGACATTAAAACCAAAGATTTTATAATCTACCTTGAGCCATAAAGATCCCATGTCTTCAAAATCCTCGCAATGATAACCCCCATCCCTAAACGCCAGAAATATGCACGCCGCCTGAAACAACCCGGTTCCTAATCATCATCCATTGGCATCTCATCATCAATATACCTGACTAAAGTAATCCTCATCTCAGTTGAATCATGACCCCTTAGAATATCACTGATGAAGTGAGCCTCAACTTGCATTTGTACCATCTCCAGTGCACCTCTCAAAATCCCACAGAAGATATTCGAATACCACAACTCATCTTGTGCTCTTCCATCGTCTGGCAATTCCACAAAGTCGGCCAAGGGATTTTCTTCAAAAATCAGGGAAAATTGTTTGTTATCGCTCGTCCAGTTCGATACCGCCGGGGTGATGTTCAAGAATATCTTAAACCCAACCTATTGTTTTCTATCAGCACTATGCTCCGCAAATTCCGCACAATACCGATTGAAGCCATACCTTGGAAATCATCTCCGCGGTCTCTCTGAAGTTCGAGCAACGTCTCATGGTATTTGACTTGGCAAGATAATCTTCGATTAAACGTAGCCCAATATTATAACCCATCTTATCAAGCTGTTTGTTGACTTCCACATAATCATTTTCGTAATCTTTGCAAAGTTGTGCGACAATGGTTCCATAGGTGAGAGTGACTAGCTCGGCATTGACTTTGTCTACACGACTTCTGGATGCTGATTAGCCATCGTGAGATATGGCAGGTGTTTCTTGTGTTGCTGGTGTACTTACTTCCAGACCCTGAGTTGCGCATTAGTATATGTCGCCTTGATGACTGACAAGAGATCACTTACTCCTCGCCCATCCTCGCAGCTTTGTTGGAAGCCATACTTGTGTCTTATAAATCTTAAACTACACTTGAAATTGGGTTATGAAATCAATTCATGTTCCGGAGCTGTTCTTGCTACATAATAATATTCCCATTGAAGCTGGAAGCTGGTCCAGGCACAAGCCGGATAGGCGGCCGCACTTTAGCGTACTTTTTAGAAATTCATACTGCGTTCTGCTATTGAGCCTTGGTGCCAACAACGCGCAGCTTAAAGCATCCATATCATTTCTCGAAAAATCACGCGTAGCCTGAAGGAAGAAGTTATAATCATGTCTTCTGGAAAACGTCCAGCTTCTGGGTCCTTTGGATCATCTCAGATGGTTGTGAAGAGACAGAATGTAGGCAATGAGAGCACAGCTCTATCCGCCTCAAATGGTTCAACTGGCAATGGCGCACTCATTCAAGCAGTACGTACCTATCAATATTCATGGAACAATCTGCTATCTGGGAGGTGTCTTACTGACCTCTGTAAAATAGGTACCTCGGACGAGTGGTTTACAAGCTCCAGTGATGCAATTGGAAGGGCATTCAGGAGAGGTATTTGCTGCCAAATTCGATCCCAATGGAAATTATATCGCTTCAGGGTCAATGGATAGATCAATTAGTGGGCAATACGCATTCATTCTGTGTTGCATGCATACTGATACTTTGCAGATTTATGGAGAACGTATGGAAATTGCGAAAACTACGGAACTTTAACAGGGCATAAGGGCGCTATATTAGATTTACAATGGTCGCGCGACTCAAGAGCCTTGTTCTCAGCATCTGCAGATATGCATCTAGCCAGTTGGGATTTAGAAACAGGTACAAGGATACGAAGACATGTTGGACACGAAGAAGTAATCAATTGCATGGATATTAGTAAAAGAGGAGAGGAACTTCTCATCAGTGGATCAGACGATGGGTATATAGGCATTTGGGATCCAAGGACAAAAGCTGCTGTCGATTTCATCCCTACTGAGTTCCCTGTCACGGCCGTCGCATTGGCTGAAGCTGGAAATGAGCTGTATTCTGGTGGGATTGACAATGATATCAAGGTGTGGGATATGAGGAGAAAAGCTGTGGTATATTCTATGCTTGGCCATCAAGATACGATTACATCGCTTCGAGTTTCGCCTGATTCTCAAACACTTTTATCGAATTCCATGGACTCGACGGTTCGAACATGGGATATCAGACCATTTGCGCCAACTGAACGACATATCCGAACTTTCGACGGCGCGCCGGCGGGAATGGAGAAGAATTTGATTCGGGCAAGCTGGGATCCGACTGGAAAGAAAATCGCTGCTGGTGCTGGAGATGGCACTGCTGTTGTTTGGAACAATGAGAACGGCAAAATATTGTACAAATTACCTGGCCATAAAGGAACGGTTAACTGCGCCGAGTTATCGCCTGGAAAAGATCCTATAAGTAAGATTTGCTCCTCCAAACCTGTATCTTATGTTACTAACAATCTTTTAGTTCTTACCGCTTCTTCGGATCGTACATTGCTCTTGGGAGAATTGAAGTGAGATAAGGAGGAGGTCAAAGTCAATGAAAAGATACCCAACCACAAAAATCTTGCAGAAATTCGGAGTTTAGGAATCAGGAACTTTGAAGCTTACGAAAAGCTCTGCAAACCATCCGGAAGGCGTTGAGGGAATGGGGAATTGCGCATGCGAGTAGGATTAGCCTTACAGATGTTTTCGATCGACGGCAATGGTGTAATTGATACGAGCAAGTTGGGAGATCTGAACAAGCACGGATGAATGCTATGAAAAACATTCATACCTTTACCCCTCACCAATCCAAATCAATATATTGCTGATTAAAATAGCCACAGTACGAGATCTGCAAAATTAGAAATTTGTATGGAGCTGAGTGGCTGGATCTTATCTGTAAAAGTATGTAGAAGTCAGATAAATGTGTAAATTGTATCATCCAGCACCTATGTAAACACCAAGAATATCTCATATGTGAATTGACTGCATTGGTGGGATGCATACCGTACTTTCATATTTCTTTCTACTGAAATGATTACATACCTACCTACCTACCTGCCTGCCTCCTGCCTACCGAGCTAGGTAATCTAGATGTTTCTAATCCGTGCTCTCTGCATAAATCATAGCGTTTTCTTCAAAACTCCAAGGTCTTGACCTTTCATCATAAGCAGCGCGGTTAATTAATTAGACGAGCTCAACCCCCCTGAAAAAAGAAAGAAAAAAGAAATTTGATTGGTGGGTCACAACCTTCAACTGAAACAGACTTAAGATTTGAAAATGTGTCCCAGGTCAAACTTCATTTAGACCCAAACAAATTTAATCTACAAGTCACATCCTTACATCCCTGAAATGCGGCTCGCAATTGGAAATATGTCAAACAACTTGATATGCAGGGTCACTGTTATTTTCGTCGCAGATTTATCCGGTATTGTATCAAATTATTTGCTACCCATGGTCATCTTCTAGTCGTCTTCTATGAGACATGAGAGATCAAGAATTATCAGCCAGCTTCTTGAGGAGGTTCTGTCGTTCTTTCTCTGCCTACCAAAATAGAGTAGTGACTGGGACGAAATTAACTACCTAGTACAGTCCACTGAAATCATCATCATCGGCCAAAGCTTCTTCTCCTATTCTGTCTTTTTTGTTCGCATCTTGTTTATATTTGCATATCTTGCTTGAGCTTGAAGTCCGTGAGCTGTGTTCTCCGTTCCTTCTTACCCTTATGTCCCTTTTTAGTGGTCAATTTCGAAGCAATTTCTGACCATTCGAGACTCATTCGTAGAGCGAAGAAGTTCTCTCTCGGACGTTTCGTATTCTTCTCTCACTCTTCACTCTCTTGGGCATCTCTTGGTCTTTGCGCTTTCTTTTGTGCGTCTGGGTTTGTTACTTTACATCACAGTTTCCCCATATTCTTTCCAGATCCTTCTGCTGCCTGCCTGCATATCCTGTCGGTTGGTGGATACTGATTCGCGAACGATTGCTGGCTTTTCGATTCGGGCGTGCAATGAGGACGGGTAGATTTGTTTACCACGATAACTTCACCTTTGATTCGATCTAATGTCTTCGTGTTATATCATACAAGGTCGTGTTGACAGGGCCTAACCTCTCGCTGTGGAAAATAAAACAACTCGGGGGCGTTGTGGGTTTCGCAAGCAACAAAAGCAACTCGGTTTCTTGAAAAGACATTTTTACGATCATCTAGGCACATTGTCTCTATTCACCAGTTCCGCGACACATTTCGAAGTAGGATATAATAATGCCTTCACGACAGAGTGAGATTGGACAGAGGGATATGCCATCGGGCGAATCAGACAGGCGACAGTCGAGGTTGGAGGAAATTCGAGGGGGGCTAAATTCGTTGTTTTCGGGACGATCAAGCGCTGAGGCTAGGAGTCCTTCCCCAGAAAGTCCTAAAGCTCCACGATTAGTTGGCCTTAGCAATCTGCCATCAACGCGAATCCATATTCCGGGCCTTACCATAAGTCGAAGCTCGACGCGCCGAAACTCTGCCGCTGCTGAACCAATATTACCTCGACATGAAGAACGTCGTCCACCACCTGTCGCGACTCGTTCCAATAGTAGACTCTCACAATCCACACAATTTCCAGCAGTTTCGTCTCCTATTTCGACAATACCACCTCGAGTGCGAAGACGATCGGAGCGCAGGTTTCTTAGTGTAGATCCTGCTGAGCAGCATCTAGCCGACTTAGCAGATAGTGGTAGAAGAAGAAGAAGGGTAACTCCAAGGGGAACGCAAGAAAGTGGAAGAGGGTCTGCGCCAAGAATCCGGAACAAAAGAATACGCCAAAAAATATTGCATTCCTTAATATCTGGGCTGGTATGTGTTACATTTTTCTCCATATATCTTTCCCCCCACAATTTTCTAATGTAATTTATAGTTTCTCGTTCTAGTGCTCACGATATATCTTACATTGGCATTGTCAAATAAGGATGAGAGCCAAGAATTTCACGTTCTCTTAATTTTGATTATTTTGATAATTACTATCTTCTTCTGCCATTCTTTAATTTGCCTTTGTATGATGATCTTAAAACCGCCGATAGAGGGAGAACCAAATCCACGACGTCTTCCATCGATGGTTGGACCTGGAGGTTATGCCGAAACCTCAGTCCCTATACCAGTCGCACTCGCCAGAGATGAAGAAGCAGCAGGTATTGAGAGTCAAGCTACGAAAATGCCTCCTCCAGCTTATGGATTATGGAGAGAGTCGGTGGTAAGTAACTCCAATCCGTAGTGAAGACATGACATGGTTATCTAACAATACACATAGAGGGTTGATCCAAATCGGATTTTCTGGCAAAGAAATGAAGCAGCATTAAATCGTTCCATCTCTCGAATATCCGAACGACCCTCGACAGCTAATCGTCCCCCGTCATATATGTCTGATGATGGCATTGATTATGTAATCGAGGCAGCACCTCGTTCAACGGTTACGGGAGAAGACGTATTACCTCGACATCCAGCTGATCGATCGGAATGGCCTCGTTAATCTAACTAACCATGTCTAGTAAACGGACATGAAAGAAAACTCTACGAGAATGAGCCCTTGATGGGCATCATCCGAATTCTGTACATGTATGGGAAAATCAAATTTCACAATTTTGGACTGGGAGATATGGAGTTTTTTATTTGATCTGATTTGATCTGGGGCGTTTAGATGCATATACCTATGAAACATTGATAGCGTTTAGCATAGTGTTTGGAGTTTTTTTTCTTTTGTTTCTACCTTTCTACTTTTGTGGGTGGTATCTCTCGTGGCTCTTGAGTAGGTCATGGTTCTTTACGTATATTTGGTGGGAATGTTGGAATGGTGTTGAAAATGGAGGGGAGATACAGATATAGTATAACAGTATTTGGAGGGGAGTGTGTGGTAAGAGTAGAGATTGGAATTTTAGATATTAGTCTTGGCTTGGATGCAGTGAGTGATGGTGGGTAGATGTGGAGATGGGGGAGATCATTGGATGGATAGAAGGATAGATGAGTGGAGATTCTAGATTCTGGAAGAAGAGATGTGAATATAAAATATACCTATATACGATATCAGAAGTAACAAATAACAAGCAATAAATTTCACAAGAGCCGCATCGTATTGTCACAACGCGTGGGAGTTCGCATGGCATGCATGTGCAAGATAAGATGTCTTGCTTGGGTGTGTGGAGGTAAATTGATTGGGTTGGCTGATTGTTGGTGCATAGAGTGGGTGCCTAGAAGGTGTAGGTAAGGTAAGGTACGAAAGGGGATGCGGTTATTTATTTCTTCTGTACTGAGGCTGTGGGATTGGTGTCGTATGGTAGATAGATATATATCTAGTATATCGTAGCTATGAATGTGGTAGGTATGTATGTATAGAAAGTTACCTAGGTGCCTAGGTACTCTCGAGGGAAATTTCATCATCCATCTCGGATACTTGTAAATTTGTAGAATTGGTGATTACAGATCGGGATTTCTGTTTCTGTCTATCTTGTCTTACCTAGGTACCTAGACAGTCCTATTTACATTTTATGGGGTACAAGGACGGATTTGCTTAATGTGGTATTTAGAGATTATGGATCTGGATTCGTTTTTGATGTTTGGAAATTGGGAATTGATTTAGTATGGAGTATGTATGATATGGTAGAAAAATTAAGATTGGGAAAAGGCGGCAAAAGGGAAAAGAGAGTGGAGGTTGGGGGCGGCGCAGCGAGACTTGCACCTGCACTGGGGGTTTACGGTTTACGGTTTACTAGGAGAGATGTAGCTGGGGAGAGGGTAGGTGTAGTAGAGATTCCTCCGCAAAAGCTTTGTAAGAGCGAGGGGGGTACGGTGGCCGGCTCGGGGCCGGGTGGGCGAGAGGTGAAGGGGAGAGTGGTAGTTATGGGAAGGATGGTAGTCATTGGAAGGACGGTGTGTATAGAGAGAGGATAGGAAGAGTGTGGAGGATGTATTGTATTGTATCTTTGGGGATAGAGACTTGGATTTGGATACCCTCGGTCGTCCCGGCTGATAAGCTCATAAGATGGGAAATCATTGATGAGAATGCACTTTGATTGGACGGCTCTCTTTATTCTTCTTTGTAACTCTGCACCAAGTACTCTCTCTGCCTACATAGTAGCTAGTCTCTGGTGTGAAATGCATGGTTCGTTCTGTTAAATATACCTACTCTAGAGTCGAGCCAAATATATAAACGAAATCAATACGAGGCAAGGAGGGGCTTTTGCTCACTCGAGACTCACACACTCCCTCACTCAGCCACTAATCCGTTTTTTGCCTAAAATACTAGGTAACAACCATCCTGACAAATCACTTTTATCAATCAGCCAATATTTTGAATCCTATTACTCGAGATCAAAGAGGCGAATGGACAAAGTTGATATGAACTTCTGACTTCTTGGAATGTACTGGTAGGATACGATGAGATTCCATTTCAATGATTCCATACTTTCCTCAATAGTAAGATACCAAGTTGTTAGTTGGAAAGTATATCCTCCTCTATCATAGCGTACCTATCTATACTCCGTAGTAGGTATTGCTACCTAATAAGAAGTAGTCCACGGGTGTACCGTACCGTACCCGTAAAATCATCAATTGTTAAAAATCAACCGATATTGATTGATTAACCCCCCCATTCCAAGTATTCAAGTGATTCTCCATTATTTTATCTATTTGAACCAATCAAATCTATCAATTTCCCCAATTTCCCATTCATTCCCATTCATTTCATTCCCACTAGTTCGTTTATCAAAATTCACTCGTGTTTTTTTTTTGCCCTGCCCTGATCCTACCTATCTACCCACCCTTAGACTACCCACCTTGGATTACCATTCATTCATTATTCGCCATTAGATTTTCCATTGGGCGGTTGAGCTAAACTAAGTCTGGCACTAGTCGCCATATCCTAATTCAGAAGCTAATCTCTTTCAAGACTAGATCATTCTCAAAGAATTAGGATCTTTGCTAAGCTAAAGTTTTCCAGGTTACAAAGGGACATCCTTTTTGAAGTTTTGCCTTCCGAAATCCCTCCACAAAATAAAAACCACATCACACACAATTCTGCAGTCTCTTTCGCGAAACGTTTGTATCACGGGAGGTAGAAGGAAGTAGGAAGTAGCTGTTGTTGAAGGAAAGGTTGATATATTTTTCAAGAACGGGAATCTAAGAAGCAAAAGTCCAAAGGAATTTTATTCTGTGAGTACTTGCTTATTTTCATTTCTCCTTTTTAATTCGTTGATGGTTGGATTTTGTTTTGGGAGGGGGAAGAATGGGAAGGGAGGAAAAGGGAACTACTTGAAAGGTCTGCGCCGGCTCTGGCTTTGGCTTTGTACCTCTTACGATCCTACGTCCTCAAGAGTTGAACAATGTCTTTTGGATATGGAACAAAGCAAACCATAAGGTGGCACATCTACTTGATGATACTCAAACCTATCCAACGTCCGATCTTTCCATCCTCAATATTACGTACAACGACTATCCTTACCAAGTGAACAAACAAAGTCGTCGAAAGCATGTCAACGAATCACCACAATATAAATCTTATACTCAAAGGTTGCACAGCATTTGTACGCCCTGCAGCCTGACGATGATGCTGGTCATGCAACTGCAACGTTCTTCTGGTGGATATTTCAATGCGAACTTACCTCATCGCCAAATCTTCTTAAGCAACAATCACCAATATGCCGACTTCGAAAGTTGAGGAATGGTTAAGATCAGATCGTGTGGATGAGCCACCGCATAGATGCAGGAGGATTGTTAAAGAATGGGAATTGGAGGATGGTGCCTTTGTTATTTGCCGTGCTGATGATGGAACACAACAGACACATAAATTAGTAGCCATGTCTTCATTATCTCGTCGTGCTTGCTACAAGTAAGTCCCTCCACTTTCTCTCGGACATCAAGGGATGCTTGGCTCTGGAACTTATCTTCCTGGCGACATCTCAAAGAACTCAATGCTTTTTTGGTGTTATGCAACATTCTTGTTTCAAAGGGTAACGCTAACATTGGTATTTTCAGGTGCGGAAACGTTGGTCATTATGCTGAAGTTTGCGCTTCTGCTGAACGCCTTTGCTACAATTGTGAGTACATATCAAAGAACCTTTGATAATGAATAAGACTAATACTTTTGATGATTAGGCAAGCAACCTGGTAAGCCTTCAGAAGCAAAGCACAGCTTTTTGTCATACTAATGCGACGTAGGACATGAATCGAATGGCTGCCCATTGCCAAGAACTACCGAGGCTAAGCAGTGCTACCACTGCCAAGGTTTAGGACACGTTCAAGCCGACTGTCCAACTTTGCGTATTAGCGGAGCTGGAACCACCGGTCGATGCTACAACTGCGGTATTCCTGGCCATTTGGCTAGAGCTTGCCCAAACCCAAACAACGGAATGCAAGGTCCTCCACGTGGACTTGGTGCTCCTCGTGGTGGATTTGGCGGTGGATTTGCTCCTCGCGGTGGATTTGCTGGCGGACCTCGCCCAGCCACTTGTTACAAGGTAAGCAATCTTCTCTCAGGTTGCCACATGTACCGAATCTTCCGGCAGCATGTCATGTCGGCAACACTTCGGTCTAGTGCCTCGGTTACATTAAACTAACTCCTGATAGTGCGGTGGTCCAAACCACTTTGCCCGTGATTGCCAGGCTCAAGCCATGAAGTGCTATGCATGCGGAAGAACTGGACACAGCTCCCGTGAGTGCACTAGCCCCAACGGCGGTGTTAACAAGGCTGGAAAGACTTGTTACACCTGTGGAACCGAAGGTCACATTGCTCGTGACTGTCCATCAAAGGGACTCAATGATAACCTCGCTGGAGAGGGTGGTGCCGGCATAGTTAGCAACATGGAAGGTGCTTCAATTGCTCCTGTTGCAGCTCCTGTTGCATAGGTCCCTTTACTAGGGATGCCGTTGTTCGATAGGCCTCGATGAACTATCGATCATTGCTTTTACACTGGTTCATCGTATTTTGTCTCTCATTTGTAATTTGGACAACATCAATTGATCCAAGGCCGTCTACTCGTTTTCTCGGTGTGCGAAGATCGAACAGCATTATAAGCATTATATCAAAACCTTACGGATTGCTTCTTTTCGGCGCTTAGTCATTTCCCATGTTTCTTTTGATATGTTCAACAAAAAATTAAAAAAAGCATTTCTGCACGCGATATCCATTTCCTATACCCTTTACGAACTGGCAACCCGGTAAATACCTACAACATTACCCATGACGACGTGGAACCATTATTTTTGTGGTTTTCATCTTACAAGATAGATTTCAAGATTTTTGGGCGACTTGCAAAGCACAAGCAAACAGGCGAAAAGTTCTTTTTCTATCTTACTTTTAATGATGTGATGTTATGAACAAATAATGGGTTCAATCTCACATATGATCTAATCACAAAGCAAGCAAGAGGCTGTGAGGCACGAATGGTTGGAGAGTTGGTCTTTGTTGAAGGTGAATTTCAAAGAACGATAAGAAATAAGTGATAAGATATGAAGTTGGACGGACGATGAACGATTTGAGGGGATCCCAAAGGAAAGGAACGAATTTGGGCTTGAGAGTACCTAGGCTGGACTGGGGACTTTAGGTCTAGATTGGTGGATTGAGGAAAAGAAAGACTTTTGTTGATCGATCGTCGTTTGTTGACTTCTTCTTTTATGTGCTTAGGGATACTTTTGAACGGGGTGGGTGTGTGGAGATTCAGGGGAGGTGGAATAGGAATGGGAATTGAGTGATGCGATTGTTCAAAAATGAGTTTTGTAAAATTTGTGTGATGTGATGTGTGTGTGTGTGTGTGTGTGTGTGTGTGTGTGTGTGTGTGTTTGTGGTTTGGAGGGTAGGTGAGATGGGGTATGAGTGGAGTGAAATGAAATGGAGTGAGTGAGTGAGTGAGTGAGTGAGTACCTATGAGTTGCTTCTAATGTATATTGAAGTGTCTGTAAGATTACTTTGGAGTTTTGAGTAATGGGTATCGAATATGTGTTTAATAGATCTCTGTTAGATATCTAATGAGTGTCTAATCGGTGTTTCATAAGTGTTTAATGAGCGTCCAATCAGTATTGTATTTATGTTTGCATAAGTGTACGATGAGAATACTAAGGAGGTATGTGGAGGGAGTGTAGGAATTCGATGAAGGATGGGTTGATTGGCTAATTGATTGGATATTGATTGAATGGTTTGATGGTTTGATGGATAATAGGAATATTGATGAGAGATGAGAGGTCGGGAGGGATGATGAAGGATGCTGGGGGGTGATGGGAGGTGATGGGAGGTGAGAGACGAGAGATGGGAGATGAAGATGAGAGATGGTGAGAGGTGGTAGGAGGTGGTGATGTTGAGATTGATGGGGTGTGGATGGATGGGTGGGTAGATGATGAGTAGTGGGTGAATGGATGGGTGAATGGATGGATGGAGGCAGAGAGAGAAAGAGAAAGAGAGAGAAAGAAAGGGGAGAAAGAGAGAGAAAGAGAAAGGGGACAAGAAAGAAGAAAAAGGGGGGTTTTTTTCATTTCTAATAAGTTTTCGATGGATAGTAGAGAATAAATGATTGAGATTTGAACTGGTCTGTCTGTCTGTGTCTCTGTCTATCTGAATTGTATTCTTGAAACTCGGGAAAATTGGAATATAAAGATAGATTGATGATGGATTGTTTGGAGATATGTTGTAGGATTAGATTTTTCGATTCTTCGATTCTTTGATTTCCAGATTTCGAGATTTCCAGATTTCGAGATTTCTCCCTATGTATAGGTATTTGATATACTATATTATTATTTGATGTATTGATTTATTTATTAAACCTCTGTAATATATATCACAATATCACAATATCACAATATTACAATGCAAGATCAAGATTTTAGATTGAAATGAACTGAACTGAACTAAACTGAGTCTAACCCTAAGATTTGAGTGTCCAAAGAAAGAAAAGTGTTGATGAATGGATTAGTGAATCAACGAATGAACGAATGAACGAATTGATAGCTTTGAGATTTTTAAAGTATAAGGTATAAGTTATACCTACTAGTACTTAGTGGTTCCAGGTTATTTAAGAGATGGAGGATGGGGGATGGGGGATATGTTGATTGATATGTATTTTATATTTTATATTTTATATTTTCGAGGGAATATTGAGATGAGTGGAGACGAATGTGTAGGAGGAGAAGTACTAGGTTAGTAGATGAGTATTCTTTTTGTAGGAATCGGAGAGGGATAAGTAGAAAATAAGTGATTGATAGAGAGGTGTATATATCGTTTATATATATGTAGATAGAATTGAGAATTGATTGAGGATTGTTTATATATTTATATATATATCTTCTATCTGTCTGTCTGTCTGTCTATCTATCGATTATTATCAGAACATTTAAGGTATTATAATTATAACCATAACCATAACCGTGATAGTGATAGTAAGTAAGAAAAATCGAAAACCAAAAGACTAGACAATTGTTAGATATCTACTAGATAGAGACGCAATATGTAATATAATCAATAGTAGATATAGATATAGACATTGATTGGGGAAAGAATAAGATAAAGAGTCGGATTTATAAACTGTGAGAATTTCGAATAGTTATGTAATATGGTAGTATAAACTATAGAGGATAAAGGAGAAGGGTGTAAGGAGTGACTTAGTAAGAGGGGTTAATGCTAATGGGATATGAGTTGTTGATATTGCAAAAAATTTGAGGAGTTGAAGAATAATAGAGGAGAAGGAGGAGATAAACGAAAAGAAGATATCTAGACCACTTACGAGATCCAGAATAGGTACAAAGCTATAAGAACATTAAACTCACATCTTAGATATCTTCTCTATATGAATACCTCGGTAACATGATATGATTTATAAAGTAGCGAATAGGATTAAGACTTGCGAGCAGAATTGACGGGTGGAAGTATGTATATGAATAGGTGTGTGAATACCATCGTTCTATTTTGGAATACTAACATCATGTTTTGTCTCAAGTCTGGGAAGCTGGGGGGTTCTTGTATATGTGTATGATGTGTGGAATGAAAACAGATGGAATTCTTAAAGATTGTTATTGGCCTTGATGTGAAGACGGATGAATAAGAGGTTCTGTATGCGAATTTGAAGACATAAACAGGAATTTAAGTGGAGGTAGAGATGGTTGATTTGAGGAAGCGATTACTGATCAATGAAGGTGGAAGATGGATAGATGGAAGATGGAAGATTGAATGACGAGAATAGATAAACGAATAGATGAAGAGATTCAATCCTAAGCATGCCTTTACAATAGGAAGCTGAATATGTAGATATGAAACTATGAGTCTAGATCGAGCTTCAAATTGAAATATCCTTTAGTATAACTTTATATATTATAATCCACGGACTTCAAAAGATTGGGGATGTTATTTGAAAGTATCCGTTCAGGTTGATAGAGAACCTGACCTACGAAGAAGGTTATTGAAAACTGTTTCGATTCTATCTGTAGATGCTGCAGATGGAACTCTGAACAAGATTGATTGATCATAGGTAGGAATAGTTGGTAGATAGAAAAGTGATGGTACATGAAAACTTCAACTGATAGCTACTAGAATTTAGATTGAAGATTGAGGAGATACCTACACGTTTATAGTCAGAGGAAACTCTTCTTATACCGTTAAGGAATGCAACATTGAAGTGTAGATGGCTGAACTGAATGTGATGACACCTATTGAGAGAATAGCAAAACTCTATACTTGGATCGACTCGCGGATGAAATATCTCACGTATCTAGACAGCAAAGACTTTTGTCTCTTGTCCCATACACATCTTCACACCGAGTAACCATTCAGCTCCGTTGCAGAACAGAAGTACCAATAATTATCTACTTACTCGAACTGATTTGAGTTGAGATGGTTGATTCAGTATCGAGTACAGGTAGGGTACCCCTGAGATGAATCACCAACGTTCCGGGAGATCCGAGGGGATCTACAGCCCTAGGAGAAAATTGCGGGGTGGATAGGGAGGTTGTTTGACTGGTGAGATATTAGATGTGAAGACATGTCTAATCCAGTTGAACGATTCCACTAGAGAAAGAAGTTTGTTTATCTTTCATGTTACTTGACAATCTGAAGTGACCCTCAATTTGAACATTCCGTGCGTTACGAGACAATTTTAATGTTTGAACAAGCTGGCTTCTACAACTTGTAGATTCCTCATTGTGAGATGGTATAAATAGATTGAAATGCTTTATTACTTGACCGATAAAATGAAATGTATGTAATGAATGTATGTATGATATTAATAGAAGAGTAGAGTTGATAATTGGGAAAAAGGGCAAAGGGAAGATTGGGGGAATGTTGGGAAAGATTGAATGCAGCTGCACCTACCTATCTACCGATGAATGAATGGATGGATGGATGGATGGATGGATGGTATTTTGGACCCCGCACCCAAGCCTGAGTAATATTCTCCGAGAGTAACTTTTGGGGGCGGACGGCTCAGAGAGTAATAGAGTACGGAGTATATCTAAAACCTATTAAGATGATCTACCGATCCACTGCAGGAGCATTAAAAGGGTGAAACAGATATTCATCAGATTAAGAACCGTTGGACGGCACAGTTGGAACTTTGGGGGAGAGAGGGAGGGGGTTTTAATTGATTCTGATTGATTAGCAGAAGCTTTTGATATCAGGTATGAGGATGATGAGTGAAAATAATTGAGAAGATGAGAAGATGATTTTGATACGCATACAACATAGATACACATATCTACTCAAATGGTTTCTCCAATGGTTAATTTAGGATTCTCCATTTTCCATAACCGAGTAGACAGTGAACCAAACTTTCGGAAATCGATGTCCCTAATAGCTCGGGTGTGCTTGGTTGATTAGGTACAGTAGGTAGGTAGGTAGGTAGGTAGGTAGGTAGATAGGTAGGTAGGTAGGTAGGTAGGTAGATAGGTAGGTAGGTAGGTAGATAGATAGTTTGATTGATCGATTGATCGATTGATCCCTTGAAACTTGGGCCCCCAATAATTGAATAGATGCTCTTAGTTTCATGCCATCTTCTAATTTATAGTTAGGATGTCACACTCCAATGTATCCAATGTATGTATCCTATGATTTGCACCTAGACATCAGAACCTTGGAAACAAGACATGACAAACTGCAATGTCATGACATACTCTATCTAGTCTACATACTATCTACCTACAGACCTAATAAGCATACACTGATCATCATCCATGCCATTGTCAATAATATCACGTGACCATACCGTGATTTCTCTTGATTAGAATCATTCTTTTCCCTACATTCAGAATGATGATACACCTGCGTGAATGGAATCGAAAAGAATTGTATGTTATATGTATTATCTTCCAGATCATCCAAGGCCATCTGAAATGGAAGGGCTGGTGATGATGGAAATCATGTCACACTTACCCTTATTTTACATGCCACTTTTAGCAAGCGAAAGTTGGATGGTTGTGTCGAATGATGGTTGATCGAGGGAATGACTTATAGCAAAGGCTAAGATATGAAAGATGTATATTTTGGAGTGTAGAGGAGAGTAGAATCGTATGGAAGTTGATTACCCAGTATTCCGTAGTTTACCAACGTGGATTTTAGTTGTTCTTATTGTTGTTGCTTCCGTAAGATGAACGTCGGTGAAGGGACTCGAGTAGATACGGAGGGAGGAGGGAGGAGGTAGGTAGGTAGGTAGGTAGGTAGGTAGGTAGGTAGGTAGGTAGGTAGGTAGGTAGCTAAGTAGGTACTGATAAAAGATGAGATGATTTCTAGAATGAAATACTGCGAAATACAGGTGAAGATATCTAGTACATATCTACTATCTACAAGCTATCTATCTCTATCTCTATCTACCATAAATACCAAAGAACCAACGAATACTCGTATACCTTTGAAGGGGCAAAACAACGAGATCACACAGCTTCTTAGATAGGTATTGCAATATACTACCTACCTAGGTAATCATTGATGGGCAAAGATACCAAGCAAGAAGAAATGAAGTGAAATGAAATGAAATGAAATGAAATGTTTTCGAGGTTACTTATCACTTCACCGTATCATTCCATTTTACCTGCTACCCAGGGATTTTCAAAGTCTATTTGCAATCAATGAAAAGTACTCGAGATAATAGATAGATATCCAGATACCTCCCTAGTACTGTAGCTCGATGGAAGATATAAAGTTCTCTCTGCATACCTACCTAGCTATCTATTACATATGACAAAGCAGCATCAGTCGTAGGCTGAGGCTAAGGCCACTTATAGATTAGTCTATCAAAATTCTTGATATGATTGGTTCAAATTCAAATCGTCCACTTTTTTCTCTCTTCTCTATCGAACCTTACCTCTCTGTCTCTCCTCTCCTCTCTCTCTCTCTCCCCCCCCCCTCTCCAACTTATTATCATTATTCCTCTCCCAATTCTACTACTCTTATTATATTTCCCTCTTCCCTCTTCACTCTTCACTCTTCACCTCGTTCCGTGACCACTCGGAAGAGAATTGGGGATCAATTATCATCTGATTCGAAATCGACTAACTCATATATCTCTTTAATATCTTTACTTTTCCAATCCTATCCTATCCTGATCTATTACTTCTTCCTTTTTTCTTATTAATCTTCACTCTTCACTCTTCACTCTTCACTCCTTATTTATTTTTTGTGGCGAATCCTGCTTCGTTCAATTCTCTCCCCCCCTTCAAGCTTTCTTCCAGCTCCGACCATTCAACTTTGAATACCAGAAAATAAATAAAGAGAGAGAGAGAGAGTGTGTGTGTGAGAGTGAGAGTGAGAGTGAGAGAGAGAGCCAGAGTGAGAGAGGAAAGAAATATTAGAAACACTCCCGGTACCTAGAAAACGCACCTTCCTCTCGGAAAGTAGTTTACATCACGCCCTGCGTATTTTTCAGTCTCTTCTTCTTATTATTTGCAACACACCCCCCAGAAACCCACCTTGGAAACTTTATACAAATTACAACTACAAACTACAACCCATACATAAATCACTACCACTACCCACCCCATTTCGATTAATTGAAAAGCCTCGTCCACGGTATCAGTATCAGTTACCTTTAATAATTGCATGGTGAGTATCTTCACTTGCGCAATCTCATCCCAAACAAGAGCTTTTCAATCTTCCTCTTCCTTTTGGTCCTTCAAGAACCTCCAGACGCTATTGCTTCTCGCATCAAACAAGCCCCCGGAGTTTATCGCATTTGGCTTCCACTAAAAAAGGTCCCCCCCCCCCAAGACGCAGACACAGATATCTCAGTTACACCAAAATTCACACCTTCAAACCCCATTCAATCTACATCAAACTGGCGCGCCACGTACAGTTACAATAACATACAAGTGGGAATTTTTTCAAACGATAGTTTTCGGTTTCGTTCAATTCAAACCGTTCTGCCGTGCGACATTTCGCCTTACAACCGCTTCGCGTCAGAGAGCTGTGGCTGACGGACGGTTTTTCTTCTTCTACACGAGTGTTGGATTGTAACATCCACGCTCATCTTCGCTTATCACTACTCGATCGCGTTCAGAGTCTGCGACGATGAATAACGTCAATATGTCTGGTATGCCAAATATGGGTGGCCCTGTTGGAACTGGTATCCCTATGATGAATAATGGGGTACCCGGTGGAGCTGCTCGACATCCTACGATGAAAGATGGGAACACTTTTAGCCCTCGATCGCAACTTAACACTTACATTTACGAATATTTTCTCAAGAGTGGCATGTTTGATTGCGCCAGAACAATGTTGAATGAACAAATTAACGTCCAGAAGGATAGCCCTAATCGGGGCGACGCGGAAGAGGGAGATGATTCCAAAGATGATATCGATTCAAAGAGGCCCAGTGATCTTCCTCTACCAAACCTTCCCAGGGAATCTCCTGAAAGTGGCTGTTTTCTCTACGAATGGTTTTGCCTTTTCTGGGAAATGTTCAATGCTCAGCGTAACATGGGGGAATCATCACGTACCGTTCTTGCCTATGTCACTCATACACAGGTATGTCAACCATTGGAGATTCACTAGAAGCATTAACTAAATTCTCGATAGCAAACGCGCCAAAAGGCAGAGCAACAACAGGCTTCGCTTCGTGCTCTCAATCCAAATGGAATGCATCCTGGTGCAGCCTATGGTCGTATGAACCCAGCTATAATGCAAAATGAAATTGCACGACAAGCATTGATGAACGGGGGTAGAGGCAAACCGTGAGTAGTCATTTTTGCTTGTCGTACCAAAGCTAATCAATCACTGCCACAGCACTCCACAGCAGATGCAACAGATGCAGCAAATGCAACAGATGCAGAAACAACAAGCAATGCAGAGAGAACCTTCAGACGGCAACCATCCACAACGAGCTCAATCGCCAGGAGGATCTGCCGAGAACGCTCCATCCCCATCCAAGCGACCACGAATTGAAGGACCCGGATTCAATCAACCAGGTGGTATGGGACCTAATGGAAGAGGACAAACTACTGGAATTCCAGGCCAACAGGTGGGAGAAACCGCCCCCAGCATTACTGCTCAAGCAGCTCATTTGCCACTTTCAAATGGTATCGATTCAAATCTGACAGCGCAGCAGTTCCAGGGTTTCCCAAATCAAAATCCACAAAAGAATCTTCAGGCATATCAGGCTGGCTTGTCACATCAGCAACAAAAGCAAATGCCTGGCGCAGCCGCTGGAGGCCCTCCCAACCAAGGATCGCCCATGATGACGCAAGGTGCTGATGTTAATGCAATGACTACTTATGGTTACGGCGCTGGTGAAATGGGTCAAAACGGTGTAAGGGGTGCTCCAGGTGGCCAACAAAGTGGCCAACAAGGTAACCATGCTTTGCAAGACTATCAGATGCAGTTAATGTTGCTTGAGCAACAAAATAAGAAGAGACTCATGATGGCACGCCAAGAACAGGGTGCCGCTGAGGGCCAAGGAGGCCCCGGAGGACCTGGCATGGGACCCAATGGACCCAATTTCCCACAAGGAACCTCACCACAAAGCGGTCCTCGATCAGTGAACTCGCCAAACCCAAGCGAGCAGCAGATGAAGCGAGGAACACCTCACATGAACAACCCAGGCATTCCATCTCCCCTACCCGAAGGTCAAAACAGAGGATCGCCAAGCGCAATGAACTTCAACATGGGACAGCCTGGGCAAATGGATGCCGGCATGAACCCACAATTCTACAAGATGAACGATATGAATGGTAATATGATGCAAAACGGCATGCGACCCCCTAGTTCCCACCCCGGATTCCCACAAGGAATGTCACAGCAGCAAATGATGATGGCACGACAGCAAGCAGGCAACTGGCAGAATGGTCCAAACGGCGGTGCTCCCATGGTTGCCAACCCTTCCCAAGGACCCCCACAAGCCATGGGCACACCTCAACAACGAAATATGCCTCCACCAGCAGCTCCCGCTAACGCCGGCGCGAACGGACGAACACAACCATCGTCCCCTCAAGGTAGCACTGCTGCACCTCCAACGCCTCAGCAATCGAATAAGGCAAACCCCAAGAAGAAGAATGAGACCAAGGAAACAAAAACAAAGGTAAATTTCTTAGCGTTTAATGGATTTTTTGGTAGAAATGTTGACATTGATAACAGCGGGCTACAAAGAAAGGATCCGCCGCAAACCTCAACGCTGGTGCTACACCCTCCGCCGACCCAACCCAAGAAGCCGCGACCCCCACCCCAGCGACCCCGATCACCCCGGTTCACACGAAGACTTTCAACAATGTTCCAAATCCAAACGGTGCCGTTCAGCCCGTCAACGGTCAACCTATGGCGACTGCCCCGAACGTTGGAGTTGCATCGTCGCAGCCTGATCCTCTGAATGCATTCCCAATGAATGATCAACCGGTATGCCTATCACATGTCATTTCTTCTAGGTTCCACTAATAAAATTTCAATAGTTTGATATGCTCGAGTTCAACAATCCTATGAATGGAAATTCGGATGTTCTTACCGACTTTGACTTTGATTCATTCTTGAATGATTCTACTGGTGGCGCAGATGACAATTATAACTTTGATCCTTATCTAGGAGAAAATGAAATATCCGAGACTGTTTGAAGCAATTCAGGTGCATAGGGTCAATTTTCCGGCGTTTTCGAGCATACTTTGGCGTTTATCGGATCATACCACTTCGAGCTTTCCTGGCGCATGGACTCTCAAATGTGAAAAAGAATCTGGAACTTCAGAAAGGATTAGAAAGGGGTAGTGGTTGTTGCAAGTGTTTAAAAAAAAAAAAACTCCTTTTACATAAGACATGACACGATCGTGTGACGTTGGATAGGAATCAATGGAGGGGAGTGGTTTTCATTTTGTGTTTACGCTATTTATACTTTTGATCAGTCAAAGGACGTACTTAATTACTTGCCTCATATTATGACTTTCTCGGCATATTTTTACTGGGCAAAGTTATGAGATGGGAACCGGCGTTACTTTGTTTAAATGATTAGTCTATCTTGTTTATTATCCACCATATTTCTTTTGCGTTGGAAGGGATATTGGGATCTCTTGGGGAAAGGGAGGAATCCTGTGTATTTATCATTGATGGGTCCAGTTATCTCTCTCTTTTATTACAGGGCGGGTTTTATCACTAGGAGACTCGAGAAGACGTTTGTTTATTTTCCAAAGCAAATTTGGAGTAAGACTATTAACATATTTTTTTTTATCAATGATTGAATGTTTTTTTTAGTAGAGTGATTGTATTATATCTGAAGATGAAAGGGAGTATCAACTATTAACTTTTGTCGCAATTTGCTTAAGGGTCATTCATATTAAGGGGCTCGGTAATGCAAAAGTTGTAGATTGATCTGCTTAGGTGCAGCACGGATTATATTGGAGTAGTGGGGATGGTGGGTGGGTGGGTGAGTGCTATGCATGCATTGCAGTGCAGCACAGTGCAGATTTTTTTTTTGGATGACTTTTGCCCACTCTTTTTTTGCTTCGTTTGTTCGTTGTATGTGCTTATTTGGCGGGAATACAAGTGTGCTGATTAGAACATTTTATGTTATGGTAAGGAGATGAGAGATCGGGAGTTGTTGCTTGTTTATGATTTTCGAAATTTGTGGTTGGTGTTGTTGGTATGGTGATGGAAGTGTGAGAATTGGGAGAATTGGGAGAATGGATGGAGATGTTTATATTTATCTTTGTGGATTGGGATTGTATTTCATTGAATGGAGGTATGGAGGGAGGGATGGAGGAGAGGAATGTTTGGATGAGTGTGTATTTGTTCTTCTGAGGAGGGGAAAAGGAAGAGGGAAGGGGAAAGGGGAAAGGGGAAAGGGGAAAGGGGGTATGATGTCCTTTTGAATTTGGGGGGGGGATGAAGGGAATGAATGAGAAAATGGAAGGATAGTGGGGGGTTGTTTGGCTTGTTCTATGTGTGCGAGAAGAGATCAGGAATAAGGGGTAATGTTGTTTGGATTTGGGTTTGGATTTGGATTTGGACTATGGATTTCCCGAGGGGATTTCATGTGTGGGATGAGGGTAAGAAGTTGGATGGATGGAGATGGGGAGGGGCTGGGGTCATAGGGTTATGGGGTTCTGAGAGAGGTATAGGGATGGAGAGATGCAAAGATGGTTGGTGGAAGATCTAGATCTGGAGTGGAATGTTGGGAGGGCGAAGTGGTGTTTGCGGGATGGGGTTATGGGAGAGGACAGGAGAGATTTGAGAATCGGCGAGGGAGGTTCGAGGATCAGAGAGAGGCGTAACAGGAGGGGAATAACTTGAAGATGTCTGTAATGTGGATGAGGTATGATGTTGTGGATATGAAGTTGGGATTTGGGGGTGATGAGGAAGATTGTGATATTAGAGGTTACGCGTTCTCGGGATAAAGAGGGGGGGTATTCGTCTTTAAATGTGAGTTTCTATTCTACTCTTTGTTTTTGGCACTTCTTGGAAACTCCATCTCTGAATAGCTTTCGGAGTCTAGTGAAGGAAGGGGAGAGCAGAATATTCATATTTTTATGAGGTATTGAGTGGGTCAAGAGCCAGGATACTAGAATTGGATCCAGGGGGATGAAAGGTGGTGTTTGGTGAATGTTCAAGTAAGTATATATATTTTAGTAGGTGGTGGAATGGGAATCGCGGTATTTATGGAGTCTGTAAGAGGGCTGAGATTTTCTGATATCTCTGCTGGTAAAGCTCTCATGGCGACGATTAGAGATTTTGTCTCTGGGCTAGGCTTGTGTGAAGAGTTTGATCATTACTACTGGGATTGTAGGAAAGCTGGCTTTGGTTTTGATTCTTGAAAGGCTGGAGTTTGATGCTGTATGGATTGAGAGATTTTGAATGTGCTACGTGTAATCGTAACCGTGTAGGAGATAGGTAATAAGTTAAAGATGCAGTGGTGAAGCTTGAGGAACGGTGCTTTCATTTCCCATTTGAAGTATCGAGGGGAACCATGACAATATATCCAACTACAAATCCCCTCGTATGGGAATCTTCCCTCAAAATACTCTCAACACTCCTTAGGTTTCTCAAAACAAAAACTCACATCTTCATCCTCACCCCAGCATTCCCCGCCAATCACGTGTCCAATCCATAAGCTGACTAATCATCATCATAACCAAAAACTCCTCAATACCCAACTAGCATCAAAGAATATTCAAGCTCGCTCCGCAACAAGTTCTTCCTCTCAAACACACACCCCTCCAATCCACCCTCTCTGCGCATAGAAACCATTCAAAACATCTCACACACTCCACATCCACACGATCTCAAAACTTCCACAAAATGGCACCAAAAGCCCAACGTGTTGTCGTCGAGCGCGCCGGCCGTCGCCCCGCTCAACCAAAAGGTTATTTCGCAAGCACGTATACTGCGTTGACGGCGCCGGAAAATGCAAGTGTGGTTAGGAGTATTGGAGTTTTTGGCATTGCGGTTGCGTTTTTTTCGAGCAGTTGGAGCGAGTATCTTTTGCCGCCGTGAGTACTTTCTTTCTCTTTTTTGTTTTTGGTGGGATGGGATGGGGAGGGGAGGGGACTTTAGATGTGGATTGGGATTGAGACAGGGTTGGGCTAATAATTTGCGGTGTAGTTTGTAAAGAATGAATGGCGATGGCGATTGAGAATGCTATGGGAATGAAATATCGATATGCGGAATCGATATGGGAAAGGCGAGAGATGATGATGAGAGGGGATACCTTAAATGACGACAACAATGTACAATGGATTAGGTCGCAGATGAAAATACAGCAGTTGGTGGAAGAAATGTATGATAGGATGGATGCATGAAGGACGGATATGAAAACGATGGGATGTGATATCGCGAGGATGGTCCAGAAAACTCGGAATCTGTATACATCGGGATGGAAACGAGGCGTTGATACTTATTATGAATGGATCTCTACTTCCTCTATACACTATTATTGGATGCGATTGTGATTTGTAATTGGAGTTTCTTGTGAGATGTGCTTGTGATGTGCTTGTGGTTGTGATTTGGCTAGGTGAGGGGCTAGGTGCGATTGTTTTCATGGAAGGAGGGAAGAGTGGAAGTGGCGAGGCAAATTATAAGTCTATGGAGTGAGTAATGCTGAAAGTGGTACTGATTTATACTGGGATAGAATTCAATATGGTAATGAAAGCAAGTGCTTTTATGAAACCCAAGTCTGAGAAATCCAGACAACTCTTGTGACATAATGGGAAGGGCAATCAGTAACCTCACATCACAGGTTATATTACCAGTGATTCATCTTATACATCCTCACGCTGTCTATCATAATCCTACGAATCTGAAACAAAAGCATAATCATCAAGCTCGTCCTGGAAACAATCGCGAGTGAGGTTTTCGACTAGGCTCAAAGCTAGCACTCTGTTTCCATACACGAAGCATCCAATTCCGGCACTCTTCCCGCCCACATACCATCCGAAGACTCTGCACTACTCATAATGAACCGATAGTTTAACTCATAAAATCGTCTTCTGTCATCCCGACGATTCGATCGCGCTCTATATATCATATCTCGTTCTATTTTATCATCGAAACTTGAGTAGAGTGGGTATCTACTCAATAAGTATATCTTTAATTGTTTATTTATCTCTTCAAACTTTATCTTCATTCAATCTCATTCTCTCCAACCTCCGACCTCCAACCCAACCCAGCCCCCCATCCCAACCTGCCATGCCAATCCATTACATCTACAAATATCACCACGAACACCAGCCTCGTAGGATACCAGATAGATACTCCTCCAACCTTCCATACATCTCATCTCATCTCACATCTCACATCTCACATCTCACATCTCACAATCCACACCCCCATCCTATAAGTGCCAAACTGAAACCAAAACTAAATCTATATTACAAATTATATAAAATTATATATATATAACAATATACCTACCACCAAATATCTAATGCTCAATATACACCATTCACTATCCAACCGAAAACGTATGTATAGGATGTTCTTTGATGTTCGCTTCTGGAGTTATTGATGAAAGAGAAAGAGAAAGAGAAAGAGAAACTACCAAGTACCAAGTAAAAAATAAAATCCGCTACTGATTTACCCATATATCATCTACCTACCTAGCTACCTACCCACCCATCCCGCCAGCCCACGAAAGAAACAAGATACTTCTCACTCTCTTTCCAATCCATTCCGATCGAGTTCAAGCCCCAACCCCAACCCCAACCCCAACCCCAGTCCAAGTCCAAGTCCAGCTACAGCTACGGCTACGGCTACAGCTACGCATTGAAAATATATCTAATCTCTTCCACTCTTCCACTCTTCCACTCTTCCACTCCCCAACTCCCCAACTCCCCAACTCCCCAACTCTCCAACCCACAAAGAAGAAAGGAGTCCTCAACGCAACTTAGAATCTGTTTGTAAATCGCCAGACCCAGACCCAGACCGAGACTCAGATCTCTTGTACACATATACATATATATATACCTTGATAGATAGAGTATATAATCTCCCAAATAACCTCCCAACAAAATAAAAAAAACACATCACATTTTTATAACCAACCAACCAACCAACCAACCAACTGACTGACTAATTGACTCGCACGCAGTCACTATCCATCTGTATGAGTTTAGCGAGCCTCCGTAACTTGCTTAAATAACCCCCCCCATACTATATCTATATTGCTTCACATCCATGCATCCTCATTCTCCCCTCTCTCCTTCCATCTTCACGAGATACCTGCCCAAGTAAATACTTCATCACTCTGACTTTCATCATCACATTTAAATTCATAATCATATTCAGCCACTTGAACCCATGCCCAAATGTAGCTTTCAAATTGAAATTTTCTCTCTTCTCATTTCATTTCATTCCGCTTCAATTCGCTACATAAATCTCATTCTCCATGCCTTTCATATTTCATCTCCTCCCTCTCCATTCTACACTCATCTCTCTCCACCCTCAAATTTCACAAACGTTGATAATGCAACCTTTCCAAAAGGCGAAGCATCAATCCTATCATTCTATCGTGCCAATGATTTATTCTCTCTCCATCAATCCATCCATATCTGTCTCCCATTCAAGTAACTTTCTTCAACTATCAAGAGGGTATGCGTGACGCCGATATGCGTTGTAAAGAAAAAAAAAAGGAAAAGAATGCTGATGTTGCTTTGTTTCCCCAATCCATCCCGCCAACCTCGCCCATTCCAATCTTTCAAACCATCCCTAACCCGACCTAAATTCCCTTCCGTTTCCCTATCAAAGCGACCCACATCCCACCACCCAATTCCCACCATATGCACACCACACCAGAATTAGAATGGGGTATATTATATAGATATCTGAAGTTGTATGCATTTTTCAACGTCCCGGCGGATAGTCATTGGTATTGAGCCAGCAACGGAGAATTGCATGAAAAAATTAGATAAAAAGAAGAAATGTGAAGTGAAGTAGTGAAAAGATAAAAGATTCGATGTGTTCCTTTGTGTTCGTACATCAGTCGTAATCGATCGAATGCGTGCGAACATCTCAATCATCATTGTTCGTGCAGCCTCCGAAGTACCACCTTAAGCAGTTTGTGGTTCTGCAACATCAATATCTGGCGAATAGGTATTACTTATGCCCGCACTTTCCGGTACATGACTAGTCCCTGTATTCGCACTCTCTCGCTTCGAAACCCCAGAGACGCCACTATCACCCTCGTCGCGATCGAAGATGATACCATGTATATTTAGACCATGCTTATCGCTTGCCGGAGTCTTCAAAGTCTCCTCTTCGACCTTTTCATCAAGGTTCATCAGTGCTGGAGGACGGTGTCGCATCTGTCGGGCTTTTGCAAGAGAGATAGTCTTTTGTTGATAAGTTGTAGTTATAGGTTTGGAATCGTCTCGGTCAATGGTAGCTTTCATCAGTGCAGCCATCCATAATCTACCCTGTTTGATATTCGGCACTGCAAAGTAGTGCACGGTAGGTTTGGTGAAGTTGACAGCTCTGGAAAGACCAGCTCGTGGTGGAACGAGTTTGAAAATGAACATGGAATCACCGCCACTTTTGCTCAACGTGGATTCTGGTTCGGCATCTGCCTCCGCTGATGCAATAGTTCCTTGTGCATTAATAGGGCTTGTAGGGCTATTCGTTGCACCGGTGAGAGTGGCATGAAGACCAGTAAGGCGATCAGTGTCGGCTGGCAAGACTCGATGGAATGAAATATCGATCAATCCTTTCTCTTGATCATCGGTCTCGGAGTAGTAATATGACAGCCGGCGGCCCTTCAACACAAAAAGTCTAGGCTTCCATGTTGTCATGAGATTTGAACTTTTCTTTTTCATCCATCCACTGTAATCTGCACCGACCATCTGTTCCTGCGGCGTTTTCTTCTCGAGCCCCCGCGTATAGGCACTAGTTTCCTTCTTGGACTTCTTTCTCGATGCTTTGGGATTAATCATAGCCGTCTTATCATCTGCAGGATCAAGTTCAAAGCTTGGGCCGGCTGAAGGTGTGCTCGAACCAGTTCTTGAAGGCGATTGAAGCGGTGATTCTTTTGTTGAGGATGATACCGTGTCTGTTGGTGAAGTGATACGGGATTTCTCACGGCCGGTGACAGCATCAGATATTGCGCGCATGCTGAAATGGCTAGAGGATCCTGTTGGTTTAACAGGTAACAGCCGGTCGTTAGGGTAATTTTGTTGGAGACTTGGTGATTTGGGCGACATCATACTATCCATAGATCTTTCTGGTTGAAGTCTGGTAACGAGTGGGAAATCGTCCTTCGGGGGTGGTACTGGTCGAGGAGGTGAATTGACGGAACTTTCAGAGGGAGTTCTTCGACGACCATTTACAGATAAGCCGTAATACTTTTGTGCCGCGGTAGGTGGTGTCGTCTCTCTCACTGAATCGACGCTACCAAATCTTGAATGTCTTGAATTTGTTGTGGCAGTCCTTAATCTTTGCTCATCAGTGTAACTAGAATTTCTAGAGTGTCCAGCTGTGCTACCTCTCTTACGTAGCACGTTCCTCTGCCGACCCTCCAATTCACCACCCGAGAAATATCCTCGATCAATATCTAAATTAGTTGGGGGGGCTATAATTTCAGATGGCTGATCAGCAGATCCCTTGGTGGTAATCTCCGTGAGACCAGCCGACGATAACGGGCGATTCGAGGATAAAGGTCGTTGGGACATGGCGGATGTCGCATCACCAAGTGACCAATCTTTGTTAAATGAGGCTTGTTTCCGGTGTGAAGATACACCTTGGGGTTTATCTGCTGTGATTGTACTCATGAGTGAATTAGTGGTACTGAATTCACCAACCGAACTTTGCCTAGAGTGATGTAAATCCCTGATTGATGCAGCAGAAGGTCTCTTTTCCCCTGGAACTCTTGGACTCCCTTGCGGGGTTTTGGGAGATATTGGAGATGAGGTTGTGACAGAGTCGTTTCTTGAGGGACGCTGATGAGATTGCCGAGCATTATTTGATGATGACCCGGGCCGGTTGCTCAGACTGAGGTTTCTTGGTAGCATTGTCGATGAAGCACCACTACGAACGCGGCGGCCGCCATCTTCAGAGCCAATTTCACTAACAGCATATGTACCAGTGTTCCTTCTTGTTGGCGTTTCACCATTTACTTCGTCTTGGAGGGCTTTTATCTTTTGCCATGTTTTGAGTCTTCGTCCAACAGAACCTAATTCAAACTCCTTTAAGAAAACCGATGTTTGGTCCATGCCCAAAAGAACATCCCCAGTGATTTCTTGATCTCGAAACACTTCACAGTGCTTCTTATCAACTCCTACAGTAAACAAGTATTCTGCGACTTGCTCGGGTGTCCATATATTAACCTCGTCGAGCGTGTGTATGTCTTCCTCTTCTTCATCCGTTTCCTCACCATTGATATATGACATTCTTGCATCATTGTGATGGCTACTATATTCGCTCCCCGAATCATTGATCGATTTCGGTACAGAACCAACGATATGGTTCATATCTATTATGTGCTCGTCAATCACACTCAAAGTTTCGTTCATGACTGGACTATCCTGACCGTGGACATGAGATTTCGCAGCCGAACTCGCACTCACTGCGCTCAGTGGTGGTATTATTTTGGGGGTGACGTTTGTTGGAGATTCAATTGAAGTTGGAGATGAGGATAATCGACCTGCAGACAGGATATCTGAAATATCTCCTGCAGTCTCGGGCAGAGCTGTCGTCTCAACAGAAGGATTCTGCGCAATCGTTTGAAGAGGCTTTTGAAGGGATGGTTGAGGCAGCGGATTTTGCAGAACTCCGGGTTGAGACATCGAAGTTGTCGAAAAATTTGGATGGGAAGGGTTTCCACGAGGAGCTAATCGGGTATAGACTTTTAATGATATATCAGTTTCGATACCCAATGCGACATCAGTTCCTGTGTGGGAAGCTTACCTTCTGGGAATAAACCACTCGAACCATTCACCAAACTCCTTCCAAGGTACCATCCGTCCCCAAATTCGTCATCTCTCTCTATTAATTCGACCCGATCTCCTTTTGATAAGCTGAGCTCATCAGAACTGCGGGCAGAAAAATCATCTAATTTAAACATTAGTGGCAGAACTCCCTTACATGAAGATTTATTGGAGCAATTTTGTATGTGTCTTCCACATCCATCATACTTCCACTCCCCCATGATAACCAAGGTAGATATAACTTACGAATTACAATCAAAGTTGAACCAGGCTCTGGTCGCATTGCATCTGGTCGATGGTTGGACTCCATTGTCCTTGGGGGTTCCATCTTGTTCAATTCTATCTATCCAGCTCTTTCAATAATTTCTTGTCCTCCCAAGGATCCTTTACTATTTACAAAATAACCATCGGAACTCGTTTGTGGTATGGATCTTTTGAGTTGATATATGCTTATTGATTGAAGCCCGGATGTCGTCGCAGAACGATCGTCTGAAATTTGAAGGATGGTTGACTCGAATTTTATTTGCAGAGGTGTGTTTTCGGGTTGCATTAACAACAACAAAAGTGAATTTGTTGTCGCAACATGAGTAGCAGGTATAGTACAACCAGTGATAGGTTTATTAGCTGGATGGGTGTTTGGTGCACCACAATGTGCAAAGCACAGGAATGGATAGAGGATAAAGTCCTGATAAAGTGGATTTGGAGGTATCTTTGAATCAGGGGGACATAATTGAGTCGTGCAATATAAAATAGAGATTGAAGTGATGGGTGAGTGAGTGGATGAATGTTATCTGGAGAGAAGTAAGGTAAGGTAAGGAGTGAGTGAGTGAGTGAGTGAGTGAGTGAGGTGAGTGAGGTGAGTGAGTTGAGTGAGTTGAGTTGAGATGCGTGAGTTGAGTGAGTGAAGAGAAGTGTGATAATGATAATAAAAAATAATGGAGAATTGAGTGGTGGTGGTAGTGGTAGTGGTAGTGGGAGGGGAGGGAGGGGAGGGGATTGAAAGTCGAAAGTTGAGATTGGAGATTGGAGATTGGAGAGTTGAGAGTTGTCGGCGTATCGCAATGCAAAGGGTACCTGGTAATGTATGTACTTCGTCGCTACTAGTTGGCTGTATGTATAATATATATCAAGGGCCTATAACTATATAATATTATATAATATCAAATTTCTATAAGTTTATGGTTTTTTTCTTTCTTTCTTTTAGTTTAGCAAGTGGAGTATGATTTAAGTGAGTTTTGGGGATTAGAGATTTGAATTTGTTGAAATATTGGTCTGTGAGGTTAAGGGAAGTCTAAAAAAAGGAAGAAAAAGTATGGGTAATTGGGCTCGACATTTACTTTCAGCTGTTACGAGTAGAGCATTGGATTATGAATATGAATATGAATATGAATATGAATATGAATACATACCTGGTAAGTAATGAGCAGAATGGTAGATAGATGATAGGTAAGTGAGGATAGGATAGGATAGGATAGGTAAGTGAAGTGCCTCGAGAGTGCTCACTCACTGCTTTGGGAAAGTGGGTGACAACCTGGAAGTGTAGGTAGTAGGTACCTAGTATATAATATATAATATATAATACATAATATATAATACATAATATATAATATATAATACATAATACATAATACATAATACATAATACATAATACATAATACATAATACATAATACATAATACATAATACATAATACATAATACATCCTAGATACCGCTACGGAGCAATAATGCATCATGCTTGGTTGGAGAAAGAGCTGACTTAGCCTCACCTGACTGATTTGCTTAGTTACATATCATACATCTGCAATGTCAGAACCCAATTGGCGGATGCGTGTTATATACCTAGTATCCATCACTCTCATCATCTCACCCACGCGTCTACTGGTAGTTTTGCTTTTTTTTTTTTTTTTTTTTTTTTTTTTTGGAATTACCTGCTATGTACGAAGTATTCTAGACGGGAGTCTGTAAGGTTACTCACTCTATCTCTAGGTTTTCTCTGCTTCTCTCTATCGACCTACCTAGTGCGTACTTAGTATCCATCTTGATCTGTATCTTGATTTGTAGAAGCTATTTGTAGAAGCTAGAGCCCAAGACATGGAAGGCAACCTGTACTCTGGACTCTGGAGTCGTCTGTACCATTCATTCAATTGACCATGACCCTTACCCACAATCTTTGCCGCTTACAACAACCAACCGGAGACCTATAAATATGAATGAGTTCTTCCATCAACTTGATCCCCCCTCCCCTCCTCTCCTCTCCCCTCCCCAGTCTTTTCATCATCCTGGGAGGGGAATTGTGATCCCACTTCCCGGTAGTCTCGAAAAGAAAGCCATTGCGTTGCGTTGCCACCAATAGTCGACTTTCTCAAGTTATGATGTGGTAGATACCACGTGGATGTCAAATACTTGTTGGACTTATGGTGGTGGGTAAAAAGATCAAAAGATTCATTCTTTATCTGCTATTATACTGGTGCAGTACTTATTGTAGATATTAATAAGTGTGTCTGTCCCCTCTACCTCTATTGTGATTGATTCAATCCCGAATCCATGCTTCTTCCAAGTTCTCAATGCATGCCTCAAACCTCCAATACATAGCATAGTAGTCACGAGGGAATACTATCCCGTATGCTATCTACGCTCTAGTAGTGCCACCAATATATCCAGAAAGGATCATAGCCACATGACCAAATCACTTCTTATGGCCTCCAGCTTTTCATTTTTCGCAATTTGAATGCTACATAATATCATTCCAATTATGCACGCAAGAGTGTACAGCATTATTCCTCTCTAGGCAGATAGATATATTCTACGAAGTACATATGAAGTAACACGAGCTAATACGAAGTAACACGAGCTAATACGCAATGGAAGCAGGCTAGAAAGAGGTGAGCGGGTTATATATTGTTCATATTAGATAAATCCTTTACTATACAATGTAATAATCTTCACAGTCTGTGGAGTCTATATCATAAAGTGTGTAAAGTGAGTAGTAATATCTGTAATGGCTGTAGAGTCTGTAACCTTAATGTCTGTTTGTAGCCCCTCATTCCCCCTCAACCTCTCCCTCATGTCATGAACCCATCGTTGCTTGAATCTTGACACTTTTCAAGAAGAATTATATTACTATGGAAGTGACTGACTGCTATGTACCTAGGTAGGTATTCTATCCTTGTGTCTTTCTATTCTTATGTCTTTTTTCTCCTTCGGTCTTTCTGTCCTGTCCTTCTGTCCTTCTGTCCTTCTTCTATCCTCCTATACTTCAACCCTCTTGTCCTTCTGTTCATGTCATCTATCCAGTAGACCTAGGTACCTAAACATCTCAATACCTACATAAATCAATACCAAAACCCATTCTTCAATAAACTCACTTACTAATTGATGATATTTCATCTCTTTCATCTCAATCAATCTGAATGAAAACATTACATCGTGATTAATATATTCCCATCCTCTAATAATATAGCACTTATAGATTCATCTCATCCTCATTGGTTATTATCGATTTCGACCTTACCTTGTAGAGTTTATCCATTCATTCACCTTTGAGGTTGTTTGTTATCAATACCTACATACTGCCTTCTCGATGCTGATGCTGATACTGATACTGATACTGAACCTCACCAAACATCCATTCACCAACCTCGACTTGTCTGCTTCACACTACAACAATTTTTGATAAGCAACCTCTTCAATTTACTTTGAATTCTGTTGTCATATTTCCTGTCATAATTTAATTCCTTCCTATAGTGAGAGAAAGAAGGAAAGCAAATATCACATGTCCCTTACGGCAATCCTTGTTCAGAACATCTCATCTCACATACCATAGTATGGTACAAGACAGGGCTTGATTCCTTTTTCTTTTTCCACAAAACGAACTTCTCGAGATCTGGAACAGAGGGTGTGGACGTGGGTGAAGGTAAAGGCGAGGGATTGAGGAGAAAATATTCAATACACCTTCATACATGAAAGGTCTCTAATGCTTTTCAAATCTACCTTGAATTGTGACCAAGACGAATTCAATGAATTCTCGACAGCGTCGAACTTGAGACATGCGCCGACCGCCCGATAAAGAGGGCAATTCTGCCATGACCGAACGAGATGTTGTCTCCTCTAATGCCACATTAAACGCCTTTTTGGGCGGGTCTCGACAAAAATCTTGGATGATCGCAGGAGGGGCACCAGTTCGACCGACTCCACGACGTCCTAGCATCACTAAACCGTCAGATCAGAGCAATGCGAACAATCCTCAAAGGTACGCTACATCTAATTCACTGACGGAACACCACACACTCGAGCACAAAAATATTGTATCAAGTGGCTGGCGCAAAGGGCTACTTATTCATAGATAGATATGGACGGGTATCCCGTGGGCTTCACACTGATTAGAAGTTCGCATCATTGCCATGGGCCAGGTATCCTGGCCCTATCTCCAGATGTTGTTTGCGACCCTTGAGTGCCTGCTTGTATCATGCACACGTCACAAACAAAGCTCCATTCAATGATTTGAGGCTAATTACTGTAATCTGCAGAACTTCGACCACTACTTTACTTTCGCCAGTAACAAGCAACGAATCATCGAGTCCCGAACTGGTGCAAAATTCTGTCCCTCTTCAAAACACACACACCGCTTCCTTCTCCGGCACGCATGGTTCTTCGAGAGTGAATGCCACAATTGCAACAAGTCAAGCGCTGCAAGAAGCATGTATTACACCTTCAAATCCCGATATTGCCCAGCCACGAGTTCTCCCTGATGCAGCGAGAGGCGACCCCGACGAATCTTGCACAGTGACAATATCTGCAAGGCCTCCTTTGTCGGAAGAAATTTCCCAACTGCAGAGCTCAGCCGACATCACTTCGACTGGAAACTCATCCCGGGATTCACTGCCCAAGTCCTCTTCAGACCCAAATATAAACAGTCGGGTACCATCTGTTATCAAAAGGAATTCAGAAATATTACCAGCCGTCCAGGGTCAAGGGGATCACACAATGCTTTCTTCTCATGCACAGCGTCCTCAACGGCAACCGTCATGTCGCGCTACCATGCCTTCTTTGAAGCCCCGTGCTGAAATGGTAAAGAGGTATATTGAACGATATGGGGGTATGGCCAGCCTAAATTCTGCGCTTGAAAAGCCAAGATTCAGTTTGATGGAAACTGCCTGCAAGTCTGATGATGCCCATTATGTTGCAACACATCAGCTGTTTTGTGTGTGGGATACAAGCCGTAAAGATATTACAGGCATAACTGAGCTTCCAGACTCAATGACTTTAACTCATGCGTTTCGGATACTTGGTCAGCTGATACGAGATAATGAAGGCATGGCACCAAACCACCTTCGATGGTTCGCTAATTTTCCAAGTCCATTTGCTGATTTGATGAAAAATTCCGAGCCATATAGACGAATCGTTCAAGAAGTCGGCACATTTCTGTCAAAGTTGGTTTCTAATTGGTCGGAACTAACGAGGATATGTACTAGCAGAGGTCACCCGCCGCTAGTCGATGAATTGATTAATGAATTAGGGCTGTTATCACCGACTTTACAGAATATTGTATTCACTGCGACTAGGCGCAATCTCAATATTGTGGATGATGAATATGGTAATGAAATGGAAAGAGTGTTTGAACAAGATAGGGCCGGACATAGAGAACTTACTGCTCGATATAATACTTCTCGACCACCTTCGGAAAAGGAGATTCAAGAGAGAACTAAAACCATAGTACAAAAGCATTTGATGATATCATTGAAAGCGCGCCAGAAGATGATGACAAACGTTGCTCCGCAACCTTCAACAGCAGCACCAGCGACTCTCTCGAGCATCGGCCCAACTTCAAGGATTTCAAATGCTTCATACCCTCATCTAATGGGATCGAGTTTCAATTCCAATCAGAATCTTCCTCAGCAAAATCATGCTCAGAATCGTCAAACTGGTCAAACTCCAAGTCAAATACGAACCTCGTCCACTAGACCTTCATCACCTTTAATGATGGCAAGTGCGACCGGCAGTCATCAAAGTATTACACCACGTACAAGTGTAGATACACCTGGTGCAATTCCCATACAAGCCTTATCTATGGGGTCGCCAGTCCAACAAGGATTTCAGTATTCGTCACCTATCATGCGTGGTAATGGCTCTCAATTCCCGCCATCGGTTTTGCAGAGTAATGGTTCTCAATCACCAATCACAGGACAAACTCGGGGACTTCCTCAAGGCCAATATAGTTTTGACCCAAGATTCGACATTAGACAACAACAACATTATCCACAACCATATATGCAACAGGCGAATGTCCCAGCACAGTATGGCCCAAACAATACCCAACAAATGAGTTCTCAACAGCTGCAACAAATTCAACTGCATCAGCAGCATCTACAACATCAGCAATATTGGCTACAGCATCAGATGTCTCAACAGCAGCAAGCCCAACATCAAGCTTTAGCACTGCAGCGTCAAGCTCATCCGAGAAGAGATAGCCATCCAATCAATGGTCAGCAACAACAGCAGCAAGTTTTATCAAGAAATGCTAGCAGAAATAGTACCAGAAATAATAGCGTTTCCGGCGAGCATATGTCTCCGTTGGTGAGTGGTCATATTTATGTTCGAAATAATTCTCAAGGGAACCAAGGTCCTCCGCACCCAAGGCCGATGACCATTGAAGAGCAAGAGTGCATACAAGACAGCAACATGCCTGATCCTATGAAAAGATCTTTCATTCCTCCCCTTGGTTTTATACATCCCCAAGGAATTCCAGATCCAGATATGAAAGCTCTTCATCAAGCAAATCTTCGCAGTCCTCGTCTTGTTACTATCGATACACCTAACCTTGGGTGTGATGGCGTCTCTCGCAGGTATTATCAATTTGTGAAAGACTTTCCTATGGCTCCAACGAAGATCCCCTTCGAATCCTCACTCAACAGATTGGAGTTTCAGATTTCTGCCGACGTATTGACGCGTATTTCTTGTGATAAATTTGTTGCCAAAGACTGTCTAATGGTTCGAGAAGTCAAATCGCGGTCTCTTCAATTTCGACTGAGATGTGTATCAGCTGTCGCAGATGCAAATGAAATCCCAGTTTCGAGATGGGTTGTTTCGGATACGGTGTGGCCCGAAATGATCTTCATGGATATCAATAGCCACGAGTTAGAGGCTAGACGCAAATGGCACCATGGGAGAGATCTTCCAATCGATATCACGCCTTATGTAAATCCTGGAACCAACGAGATTACAATATCGATGCCCAAGTTACCTACAACAACTAAAGAAAAGGAATATTTTCTGGCTGTGGAAGAGATTGAGATTTTACAGCACAATGAAATTATGGACAGGTGTAAAGAACAAAGCATTCCTGCAGCAACGGTCGTTGAAGAGATTAAAAAGAAGCTTGCGGGCCCGACGGAGGATGACGATGAGCTTTCGATAGTAGTCACTGATCTTTCCATTGGTCTTACCGATCCTTTTACCTCGACAATCTTTGAAATTCCCGTTCGCGGTAAGAATTGTTTGCATCGGGAATGTTTTGATCTCGCGACCTTCCTATCGACACGCCCAAGCAAGCCGAAACGACCGGATCAACCTTGTATGGTTGACGTTTGGAAGTGCCCGCTGTGCTCTGAGGATGCACGTCCATACAGCCTCCGGTACGATGAATTCCTAGCTTCTGTGAGAGACAAACTACAGGAACAAGATAAGCTTGACGTGAAAACCATTCTAGTCGCGGCGGATGGTACTTGGCGTCCAAAGATGGAGTCGCAACCTTCACATAAACGAAAGTCTACCACTGATGACGATGACGACGATTTGATAGATGAAAAAAGGCCAAGGAAGAAATCAACAAATGACGTTAAGCATGCCGAGGTAGAGATAATTGAATTGGACGATGATTAAACTTTTCTTTGCTTGGTTTTCGTTACGATCACACATGAATACACGAGCACAATGCGGCGTGGAGTTTTGCAAAATTGACCAGCTATTTTTTGGGTTGGATGGATTAGCTTCTTTGCATAGGTGCTTATTAGCGGCGTTGATTTTAGGGAAAATGGATGGAGGACGAGCACAACCCATCGTTTGGCGTACATTAATTTTTGCTACTTCTTCATGGTAGGGCGTTCTCAACTTATTTCGGAAATCTCACAACATGGCTTTGGCGTATGAATGATCTGTTGAACGCGGCTGCGTAGGGTGTGGTTTTCTTAGCATGCGAGAACATGGCATGGAAGGATGGCATATGGTAGGGCATGGCTTTTTTTTTTTTTTTTTTTTTTTTTTTTTCACAGTGAAAAAATACCTCTAGATCATGAGTATCATGAAATTTGAATGGATGATCAGGGATTGGACTAATTTATTGCACCGGGTAATAGACTACTAGGTCTAAAATGGATGAATGGATGGAATGTGTACATTGTAATAATGAGCTGAGATATTTGGCTGCAAGACTTGGGATGCATTCATGTGAAGTAATTACAATATATGAGAATTGAATTTGTGAATTTTGAAATGTTGGAATGGGAATGGGAATTGTGGGATGAGTTAGGGTGAGGTTGTGAGGAAGTGATGTTATGAGGAAGTGATGTTTTAAATTTTTAGGTCTTTTTTGACTCTGGTATTAGTATTGGTATTGGTATAGTATTGGTATTAGTATTAGTATTGGCGAGAGATTAGGGGTGTGCTGGGTGTGCGAACTTATACGGTTTGGTTTACTACTTACTACTAGGTAGGTAGGAGGTAGGTAGGTTACTACACGATATGTGGTAAGTAAGTAAGTATTCTTTCATTCTATCTATCTACTTGTTTCATTCTACTAGACATTTCTCGGATACTATTATTGTAAGAGTTGAGGCCCCGGCTTATCGCACACCACTCATTTTTCGGTCTAATTTTTTAAAATTTAATAATAAATCAACTATATAATACAATCTTATAAAACTTGAGTATTATATAATAAATAGTAAATAATTCTCATATTTCAATTACATCTTCAATCTTGCAAATTAATCTCTTAGTATATAACCTGAAATCTAAGGGATCCATTTATTCTAGAGAATTTATAATTTATATTTCAATTTCTTTATAAAAGTAAATACAAATAATAGCTTTTTTAATTCTTCTTTTATTTATTACTATATTTTCTTAATTGAATTAAAATTTGAAAAGAAGGGTGGTTAATCAAAGTTTTGTATATTATACTTCAATCAAACTTTATAGATATATCTAGAATGCATCTTAGAATTATTCTTTATAAATATATATTTAGATTCTAGTTTATTAAATAATGAGAATATAATAAGCTTAAGGACTTATTGTATATATACTTTGGAGATAATGTCTTTATTGTTTTTAAATTTTTCTAAAAAAATCAATAGAGATTTATAGTTTTAGTTAATTGTATTCTATATTATTATTAATATTCTTTTTAATTGATATATTGAGTTAATATAATCAATATATCTCTTTTTATTAACTTATTTAGTAATCTATATTCTATTCGCTTTTTTCAATTCAAAAATGCTTTTATTCAATTATATAATTAATTTTTAATCTTTTTTTTTTAATTTAACAATAACAATATTATTAATTTTTTATTAATAATATTTATATACAAAATCTAATCTCTTTTTTGCTTATATTCTTAAGATAAAAGGCTTAGAATATATTATATATTTTTTATATCTATATTAATATAATTCCTTTTGAATTGTATATATCAAACCCTTAATACTAAATACATTTTTAATCTATTTAAAAGTTATTCTTCTTTTATTTCAATTTTAATAATTATTTTTATAATTCAATAAATCTCTTTAATAATTATTATAAACTTTTGATAAATCTTTCCTTTTCGAATTCTTTTAATTGAATTAGATTTAAATATACTTTTTATAGTAGATTGTGATATACCTAAATTTGAGATAATCTATTTCTAGGATTTTCCATTAATTCTAATTTAAATGACTTTAGAATATTAAGGAGTATATCAATTTTGATAAAATTTATAACTATTATTTTTATAATTATATTCAATATCTATTTTGAATTTGAGTTGAAAATAATGAATTTTAGAATAATAATTGAATTTTTAAAATAAGATGTGTAAAATTAGGTGACTATTCTAATCTTGCTTAAATGTGCGATAAGCCGGGGCCTCAACTCTTATAATAGAAATGGAGGAGCTATTTGTGGTTTGTAATGTGTATGTATGTATTTATATACTATATGATTAAATGATTGAATAATGAGAGAAATAATATAAAGAAAAAGGGGAGGGGATTATATAGATAGATCGATGTATATATATATAAATACATATGTATCTAACTAGATTCTGAAGATTTCGAATACGAATTAGACTGAGAGTTAGAGACAGACTTAGACTTGAATTGGAGGTGATGGGGTTTGAGAAGGATTTGCTTTTGCTTTTTGAAGTGCTGGAAGTAAAGTAAAGGGAGGAGAGCAGAAGGAGGATGTATAGATAAGGAGGACCTGTAGGGACCTCGGGAGGTGTTATGTATGCAGTAGGCCGTGGGTAGATGGTAGATGGTAGATAGGTGGGTGTTTCCTTTTCTTCTGCTTTCCGACTTCTGCTTTCTGCTTTCTGGGTGGTACTTAACAGGATAGGTGGGATACAATAAGATATGATGAGTTCAGAGGCAAATGAATACAAACACGGAGAAGGTATGAAGAAACTCCATTCGTGTCTGATGAGGAAGGAAGGAAGGAAGGAAGGAAGGAAAATCTCTCGACTCCTACACAATGCGCTGGGCAAGAGCAGAAGGGAAAACGGGTGGAAGGGAAAGGAAAGGGAAAGGAAAGGGAAAGGAAAGGGAAAGGAAAGAGAAAGGAAAAGGAAAAAAAAGGGAAAGAAAAGGAAGGAAGATAGATACAAAGATCATTGGAATTTCTGGCTCATTACTATAATTTTAATATCCATAGCTATTACTATTGCTGTTACTCAGGATCATAAGTAATTCAACGAAACCGATGTTGTTATAATATTCAGATTCTAAATTTCACTATCCAAAATCACGAATCCCTCCTTTCAAGCTTGGATCTGCAATCCAGCATCCCTCCCTCCCTCCCTTCCTCCCCTTTAAGCCATTAACCAACAACCAGCATCTCACTCTCCTTCCTCTTACAATCATGCCCCCCCTCCCAACCTCGGCTTCCAATCTCCGCCCCAACAAACTCCTCCAAAACCTCTTCATCAGCATCCTCTACCTGCTCACCATGATAATCACCCTCTTCAGCGTCCTGGTCATCGCCTCCACATGGACTTTCTTCATGCTGGATTATAATTTTGAGAATCTTTCCGTGACGGTACTTTCTGGGGTTGCGGAGGTTGTATTGGTTAGTTTTTTTTGTCCTTGTTCTTCATTTTCTCACCTTCTTTCTTCCTTTATCTTTTCCTGTCCTCTGTTACTTCAAACAATAATGAAAATCATCAAGACGACTTCGGTCCGAATCATGTATGTGCGAAAACATATCGTGTTGGAATATCTGGGGCTAATTTTTTTACGCGGTATAGAGCTCGGCTGACAGGTTATGCGATTTTGTGGGGTTGGAGATGACAGATGAAAGGTTTTATTATTTTGGGTGGGAGGAAGAAGAGGAGGAAGAGGAGGAGGAAGAATGGTGATGAGGCGATGTGCAGAAGAGTGATGTGTGCAGAGGGGTGTAGATTGGATAAGAGTGCATTATTGAGATGTATACCAGCGAGAATATATCAGCTAATGTGTAATGTATCAGCAAGGGGGACTCGATAAGCATTGTTTGAAATGCCTGATCAATGGTTGATTTAAGGACTAGCCACGGAAAATCAACTTGGAAGTATAGATAGAGACCAAATTTCGATATTATATTATTCATGTGACACCTTTCGTTATGAATAATCTACTATAAAATATACACGCACGTAACGTCTATGTATACTTCTCATAGGTTGAGGGGGTTGGATGTAGCGTTTCAATGTATGACAACTGCTGCTCATGATTTGAAGTATGAGGATAAGTCAGTTTTTGTTAAGGAAGACAATGAAAGTTGTGATTTCTAGGCTCTAGATTTTTAATAGAAAGAAGAGGGTCAAATACTGCGTAGTAACGCATCGTATTCTTACTTGTGGTATGTATATGGTAGGAAACTCCAAGAGAATGAATAAGCTACTGTACCTGATGATGTTGATGTATTGCGTTAGATTACAGTTTAAACACTCTAAAATAAAAGCTAGAAAACAAAACATAATACGACATAACACGACTCTGAGTAAGTAGAATATCCCTCCAGTCCCCCCCCCCCCCCCCCGATAAAAATTATACGGTAGTGTGAAACCCAAAAGACAGTTTGCATGCTTGTAATTATTAAATTATTAACCATAGTAACCAAAGAGGAAAAGAAATCCTCAAGACCGAAGCAGAAAAAAAGTGGGAGATGAGATGATAGCCACTCTTTCCAAATCGTCGTCGATCATGAGGAGGTCTAGTGCATTTAGCTTGTTCGTTAATACGAATAAGCTTTTTAGAACAAACTTTCAATATAACTCAGTTGCCCATAATCATTTTTGGGATAGAGAAGTGCCATTAATCCAAGGATATGGCTTTGAGATGCCTGGAAAGTTAATACTGACATCATTCACAGAGGCACCTTGAAAATGCTAGAAGTGCCTCTCCGGATAGAACAAACTCTGATTGATTGCTTTCTTCCGTAGTACAGTCCGTCAAAATGATCTTTAAGTCAAGCCAATTTAAATCACTCGCCGGACGGGAAGAACAGAAAATCAATACAAAATAAAGGTTGAGGATGTGACTTGGCTTCGCTTGATTACACCTCGCAAGCCGCAAAGGATCTAGACTTGTCGTGAAGATTAAACTCATTTCCCCCAGATATCATATATTTAGAGTCTGTGAAAGGCTCAATTTCCCCTCAAGATCACATCTGGAAAAAAATACTGAATCTTCAATAGCACATGTAATGTTCCTCATGCTAATAAGACTTGCGTGAAGTGTTAGTTCACGCCAAGAGGAGTCCAGTAACCAAATGAAGAAAAATGAATTCCATTGTAATGGATCTGGTTGCCATTGAACCAGCTATACCCCTTAGGGCTCTGGCATCGTTATAATCATACATTATATGCCTATTCAGGCTAGCACCTTCCTCTAATGACTTGCAGAATAGTCATTAAAGTAACGTAGACATAACACTATGATGATGCCACGATACAAAGATCAAACTACCTTCACATATATAACGTAAGTCCCCAATCCTGCAATAGCCCTCCCTTCAACAAATTTTTCCACATATTCAAAGCCCATAACACTTGCGTTATTGGACCTTTATGCATACGGAAAACATAACAACAGAAAACATACACAGTTGCCCACGTTATGGGAACCCAATAAACCATCCACCAAATATAATCGACAGTAACAACTTCGAATTCGGATAGTAGCAGCAATCAATCAATTAATCAATCAATCGAGACCCGTTTCTATCTTCCAAGATACGGATACTGTTTTCAAGGTGAAAGTGTGAAAAATCATATTGCAAAATCACAATCAATCAACCAGAAGCAACTCGCATTATCACAAATCCAACCAATCCTAAGCAGCTATCAACACTACTCGCTCTTTCGATCGGAAGCATTAACCCAAAAAGCAACCATCGCGAATCGATCTATCAACCAAAAAGCACCACTTCCCTAGCAATCTCCACACAACTTCGGAGTGAAAATGAAGGTTCTAGGTCTGCGAATTGGGGAACCAAAGCCCGAATATCTGGATGCTACTAAGCCTATATATCACATACAGCAGCTCCCTGATGCCCCTAAGAGAAAGAGTCGATCAATTGAGGATGACCTGAGCAGACAAGGAAGTGATGGAAGTTTGCCATCTGGTGCGAGCAGTCAGGAAAGTCCAGATAGCTCGACACCAATAGTCGCACGTACAGTAGAAGAGCTGAGGGATGTGATTGGAGGAACTGGGTCATCAGTTTCGGACTTAGAATGTGTGTCGTTAATCTCATAAGTTATCGGAGAGAACATGCATACTGACTCCCCAATAGTAAAATCTAGAATTTTAGAGCTTGCGATCAGTGATATTGGCATGGGAAAGTATCAATGGTGTTTGTTTGTACTATGTGGTATGGGATGGGCGGCGGATAAGTATATTGCTCCTCCCATTTCCTGAAAATGATAGAACCTGATAAAAAATAGTCTCTGGCTCCAGGGAGTAGCGTTAATCCTGCCTACCTCCTCTGTTGTTTATGGTGTATCTGACCAACATGTTCGGTATGCCACTCTCGTCCTGAATGTTGGATTGTCACTTGGCGCCTTTGGTTGGGGTTTTGGATCGGACAAAATAGGGAGAAGACTCGGTTTCAATTCAACATTAGTTATTGCTGGAATATTTGCCTTCATGACAGGAATTGCACCAAATTTCATCGCTGAGGCAGCTTTTCTCGGAGTACTTGGACTTGGAGTAGGAGGTAGCCTGCCGGTAGATGGAACTATGTTTGTACGTCGACATTCTCAACATGGAGTCCCCCCTCAAGCTCGAGACATTGTATTTGTTTGATGTTCCATAGTGCTGCTTGCTGATGCCTTAGTAGCTTGAATTTCTACCACACAAAGACCGTATTTACTTAACACTTCTGTCTGTATGGTGGCCGATTGGGCAGGTTGTGGCTTCACTTTTTGCATGGCTATTCCTTGGATCAAATTTTGAAGCAAGACGTGGTCTGAGATTTTTCTTATATACCATGGGTGGAATAACTTTGGCAATGGCTATCTCTCGCTGGTTTTTTGAAAGTATAGAGTCGCCAAAATTCCTCCTTGCTTTGAACAGGCAAGCAGAAGCTGTAAGATCTGTTCGTGCACTGGCGCATAAGAACGGCACCAAAACGTGGCTCACCGAAGAAATTCTCGACGAGATAGGAGGGACAGCAGAGGTAACCAATGTAGTGGATACAAGCATCAAGGCGCGGGTACGTCAAGCGATTACATCTTTCGGACCAGAGACAAAAAGGCAGATATCTCCACTGTTTGGAAATGCTGAACTGGGTATAAATACTGTAAGTTATGTACCCAGTATTTTGATTCTCCGATTTTAATTTTATCTAGGTTCTATTGTGGATCATTTGGCTTTGTATTGGAATAGGATATCCATTGTTCAATTCCTTCTTACCACAATACTTGAAAGGTGGCAATAAAACTGAAAGCAAATCCGACACTTATCGAAATTACTTGATAATAAGTACAGCCGCTGTCCCTGGGTCCCTTTTGGCTTGCTATATTGTCAATGTGGCTGGTCGTAGGAGACCAATGGCCTTTGCAACGATGATTGCCGGAGTATGCTTCTTCCTTTTCACCATTAATAGCGACAGCAGCTTCCAGCTTGGCTTTGGTTGTGCAGCATCATTTTTCCAGAACATCATGTTTGGAATTCTTTAGTGAGTATATCAGCTTTATCAACGTGCAAGTTGTTACGTTGTACTAACAACATGTAGTGCATATACTCCAGAAACCTTTCCCGGATCCAGTAGAGGAACCGGTTGTGGTATTGCCCACTCATTGAATAGACTTGGTGGAATAATTGCCCCTCTCATCGCAGCGAATGTTGGAGCATCCAATCCAAAAATCCCTATTTACATCAGTGGAAGTTTGATTATTGTAGCATTTTTGGCTATGTGTTGTCTGAGAATAGAAACGCAGAATAGACAGTCGTTGTAAGAGGGTTGCACGGTACAGGAGACAGCCCCCGCATACCAAGTGTACTCATTATGTAGAACGAATACAACGTACGAAATAACTTCGATGTGCCACGAGTTGAATGTACCACACGGCGATAGAAAGCCTGGTTCTTGACCATGTAACTGCAAAAACCTGATGTTAAACATTCTGATCTCTATCAGTCTTTCCATTACCAGCTTCGATGGCCCATAATTCTTTCCTATGTCCAATCTCAATGAAGATTGGACTAGAATATTACGCGGCTTGATAGATGATATTGAAGTCTTTATAATTCTGCGCTGCCACTGCATTCGTTAATATTACATCGATCATAACAGTCCAATGACCTCTACGGGATGAAGTCTGATTAAAGTAAATGGCAGGGATGGCGAATGTGGGCTGACGGACAAGCTACAAGAAACCCCCCGGTGAGCTGAACGTCATTCCTAAAACAGCATCATCTCGCATAGCGCACAGGGCTGTGCGAACTATCGCTTTCTTCGAAGAATGGATGGATCTTCTTCCATACATACATGCTCCGTACATAAATTAATTGGCCACTAACGAGCGTATTCGGAGTTCTCGGATCTCGTACGAAACTTCTACGAACACCAAAACAATTCGGACGCGCAGTCTCAAGCAAGGGCAACGAGGCTGAGCACTTGAAACTTGCCTAGCCACAAATCATCCAACAGTGCGAACAGTACGAAGCCGCTGGAAAGCTTTCAAAGATTATTCATTTCCTATTGTCAGATACTAATCTTCAAACTGTTATTTCGCACCATACAATTTGGTGACCAAAAAATGTCTGTTCGAATACAACTCGACAACCCTCATAGCTTTTACACGAATCTCGATTTCATCAGCGGCAGAGTTATTCTGAACCTTACAAGCGATGAAGCGGTTAGTAGAATAGTTGTGAAGATCGAGGGGGAGAGCAAAACCCGTCTATCGAGACCACCAGAAATGTTATATACACAAGGTCCCAACAATCCTCCTGCACTTTATTCGAGGCGAGACAGACAGGAAATATGTCAGGAGAACCACAAGATTCTATACAAGGTCGCAGAAGTGTTTCCCAACAAGGCAATCGTCAGTTCATATACACTCAGAGCAGGGCAACATGAGTATCCTTTCCGCATCAAGTTGCCCATTAACAATGGCTGCCATGATCCGGCATCGCAACAAATGGGTCCTGGTAGTGGGTTTGGAGGTCTCGGAATTCAGGGCATACAACAGATGCAGTATACACACGTTAAAAGGACATTACCTCCTTCACTTACTGGATTTCCGGGGGAAGCCGAGATAAGATATTATGTCAAAGTCACTGTACAAAGACCCTCAATGTTTAAGGAGAATAGAAGATCAACAATTGGATTTAAGTTTCTACCGATCGAAGCTCCAAGGCCTCCTAAGACCACAAATGAAGCGTTTGCAAAACGGCCGTTTATGTTCCAAAATGGGGGCCCAACCTATGCGAAAAAGGGTCTATTCACGAAGAAAGCTAAGCAGTTATCAAATACGTCCCCGCAAGGAGAAGTCGATGCTCGACTACCTAGTCCTCCCATCTTGACTTGCAATAAGCCTTTACCAATGAGGATCCTTCTTAGAAGAACTAACACAAGCCCTGAGCATGTATTCCTCATGTCTTTGCAAGTAAACCTTCTTGGGACCACTGAGGTAAAGGCTGCAGATGTTATTAGAATTGAAACAAGTACTTGGGTCGTGATGAGTTTGACTGGACTATCCATTCCTATTGGATCACCGGACGATCCGATCGGTACTGAGACAGCTATAGATAGTAAATTATGGGATGCAATTCCTTTGCCAAATACTGTTGCACCTTCCTTTGTCACTTGCAATCTTGCTCGTCGATATGAGCTTGAGGTGAGGATTGGATTAGGTTATGGCTACCCAGGAGAGATTCAGGTATGTCTTATAATGAATTACTTCAGGATTACGTGAATAAAAACTAACAAATTCAGTCGCAAACAATATCAATTCCTCTTAGATTCCAAATTGAAATCTTTTCTGGCATTGAACCACCAGCGGCACTTCTAGACGCCATGACAACTCATCCCCCTATTCCAGTAAGACCTCCAGTCAACACAGCACCACCGCCTTTTGATCCGGCATTTCCACCTCAAGTTGGAGCGCCAGGGGCACCGGCTCTAGATGATGCTCCGCCTTCTTATGAAGATGCTTTAGCGGAAGACATCACCCAAGCGAATGGTACTTCGAGACCTGCGTATAGTGGCGTTACGAACGAGAATGCGCCCGGTATTGATGAGAAAGGGGGCTTGAGTAGTGGGCATCAAAAGGGCGAGGCTTCGCGTACAGGCTGATATTGTGGAAATGGTTAAACGCCCCTTCGTTCTCAGTGGTGACAGAAAGCGATTAATTCAGGCGTAGAGGAAATTTTTGAATCATTTAGTGTCTAATAACCTGCCAAAGCAAAAAGCTCTGGTTGCCTACTTACTAAATTGCGTCGTAATTCAGAATTCTGAGCTCCGAGCAAAGTATATAAAGCCCAATGCCCAGCGATATCAATCAACAATGCAGTTGTCACGCACTACCGATACGTCATAGAATATTTATGGTTTATCGAGAGGGAGAACAATTGGAGACATGTAAACATGCTTTGTTATGGCAAGGAAGGAGATGATACCTAGAGCATTGGAAAATTCACAGAGCAGACAGACTGGTAAACCAGCACAGCTTTAGAGTGGGGAGAAGCGGAAGTTAAAATGAGATGAGAGGAGACGTTAATTAACAATGAATTATATTTAGAAAGGAAATCCAAAATCCTTGATATATATGGATTACAAGTGTAGGGTTCTTTAGTTTTCTACTATAGATAGGATTGGGAGACATTTCAAATGTTCAACTTGAGGGAATGTTTGGCATTGACAGCACTTAAACACTAATAAATAGCACAGGATTTTGGAAGATGGCATATCCAGATATTTTTACTTATCTACGTGAATCTCATGCACGATTTTTTCTTTGCATATCTAGACATACTTTCACACCTGCATTTTCCCGTTGTTCATTCCATCTAATCTAGTTCGATCCATCCCCCTTGTTTTTTACCTCCTCCTCTCCCAGAAGTTATAGTCACAGGACTACCTCAACTTGACCCAACTCCAAAACCACTTAGCTATATAGGTGAAAAATAAGACGATATCATATCTAATACTGACATGCAGATATCCAATCCATCTACGTTCATATCTATATTCAATCACTTCAATGATCTCCACTTCGAGTGATACTGTGAAGTGGGTGTATTTTCAGATGACATCAAATTGTGAGTGCTTTGAGGGGTAGCATGCCGCGGTATAGTATTTCTAGGTAGTTATTGGATTAACATTGACTATGTATGTATGTGTTTGAGCTTTTGGTCTGCCGTCAAGATATTGAAAACGGAAGGGATAGTCAATATAGATACGGATCATGTGAGCCTTCCTCCATATGTCTTCTAGACATTCCAAAACGCCAGGTTTGCCAACCTTCCCAAGAATCACTATCGCCGTCTGTAGTCATCCCGTGGGCCTCGGTCGTTTCTATACCTATCACGGTCGTCATATCTGCCCCTGTCCCTCCGGTCCTTATCATCATATCTACCGTCCCTATTGCGACCACCATCTCGTCGGTCGTCCCGAGAACTATAATCTCTCTTTTCCTCACGTGGGCTTTTGCTTCTTTCTCTCCTACTCTCATCGGGGTTTCCTTCCCTTTCGTGCCTCTTCCTCAGCTCGTCCTCATCGATAATCATACCGTATCTATCCCTTCTTGGTCCCGAGCTATATTCTGCATTTCTATACTGCCTCTTCTTCTCCAGTCCACTAACACCACCAAAGCCACCACCTCCTTGTCTTCGCTTCGAATTTGTTGCCGTTCGCCAGGTATCAGATAGTTTTGATACACTTTGGGAAAAGTCGACATGGATTCTGTGATCGTCTATGAGAACGCCTTGCATTTTGAAGTACGCTTGTTCGCATGATTTTTCGTCCTCATATTCGATAAAAGCATACTGTAAACTATCCCCTGTTCGTTTATCTCTGATCACCTCGCAAGAGAGGATCTTACCAAAGCGACTGAAAATAAGTTCGAGATCCTCATCTGAAAAGAGAAAGTTAGCGTTCATAACGATAATCAATGTAAACCATGTAAACTACCTGTAGTAACTGGATTAAGCTTGCACACAAAAAGAACATTTTCCGGTGGTTTGACTTCCGCAAAAGGAAGATCTCCAACCATCTCCAAAGTCAAGGCTTGCGCTCGTGCTTCCCGCTCTCGTCGCCGTTTCTCAACAGCCTCAACATCTGTTTCTTCATTCAAATCATCATCTTCGCCAATGCGAATCGTAGCTAGTTGCGCTTTGGAAGGTACAGGACTTTCTGATGGTTCGACAAGACCTGCTGGGTCATCATAAGGATCATCTAAGATGACCGTGTGCTTGATTCGTATGTCTACTAACGGCCGTCCTTTCTCGTCGCAGAATGAATCGTTGATTTTCTCCAGCGCATCGAATCCTTCTACCACTTTGCCAAATATAGCTGCCTTGCCATCCAGATAGTCTAGGTCGTCTCCCAAAGTGATTATGAATTGACTGCCTGCGAGACGTTCATCTGGATCCCTCGTTGATGGCGCGGTCGCCATACTAACAGTTCCCCTTTCTGCATGCTTTAATTTTGGGTGAAAATCTGCTTTGAATGTCTTTTTCGCTGGTCCTTCTAATAAACCCCATATTGAGCTTCCCCCGTCGCTATCTTTCGAATCAGGTCCTACCGGATCGCCAGCTTGGCACGAGAAATTCTTCTGCACGCCATAGATCGGAGAAAAATTATAATATTTGATTTTGCAGAGCTTCAAGAAGCTAGATTACCGCGATCATCTTAGTATCTATGTGTTCAGCTACTTCATAAGGCATGGGGAGGCATTGAGATTCAAGACTTACTTCTCACAAAGTTTAGGGGAATAATCGACCAATAGGTCAATAACAATATCACCAGCAGAGGTCTCAAGAAGGACACTCATGATTTTTGAATAATACCGATGCCGGGTGTGAAGCTGTAATGCAGGTAAGTTGATCATCGCACAAGCGCGGAACCGCGGCTAAAATACAAGATCGTCACCACCTTGCGAAACTAAAAGCGCAAATCACCAATCACAGCAGTATGGCGGTCTAGCTTCTTTATTTTTACATACATATAACAGTCCGCTTCAAGTGGGCGACTAAGCTCCTGTACACTCGATATCATATTTATTAACTTCATCATCTAAATGTTTTCCTCGCCCTCGACAGCCATGGTCTCAAACATTGTGTTGAGTCTAGGAAGGAAGATTTTTCCACTCATATCCAGCATTACATAAATCACTTGAAGTCTAGCCAATTGATAAAGTACGGCTCAATTGAATCAATCGAATCAATTGAATCAATGCCCGAGTGATCATCTGAGTGAGTGAGATGTACATCCTCCAACTCGCTTTTCATCTGATGAAGAAAACAGAAACGACGGAGACACGCTTGCCTCACATATCACGTGCCACTGCCGTACCTTCTGTCTTGGAGAATGCGCAGATTTCTGTATGTTAGACTATGCGCGCCGAGTATTCATCCAATATTCGCGCAGCCTTGAAGATAATAGGTGTCAATTGTTGGTCAACGTCCTGTCGCTAAAAGATTTGTTCTTCCTATTGGACTCGCAAATTTCGTATCCGAAAGGGCTGCAGACAAAGGGGCGGGTAGATGAGAATAAACGTCCGAGAAGCCATTGATAGGTCTCCATGCTGAGGGCATCTATATCTCGATCGCTTCCTGCAGCTCCCACAGCACGGCTGCACCGTAACTTCGGTACTATAGATTACATTCCTTAATGCGATCCGTGCAAACACCAGTCCCTTTGGCTTCCATCGAGGCAGCGCAACGTCTTGGCCTTCATCTTCGAGGAAAGTGGCTATTACTGTCTACTCAGGATTTTCAGCCTGCATTGGAAGGCGTAACATATCACCACATTTTATTTGAAGAAACATCCATTACCAGGCCATTGGACTTCAGTGGTTCTCATTGGCCCTCGTCAGCTATGCATCACGGATAGGCGCATAACGCACATATTGGCAGAGCACGCGAAGCAGCCACCCGTTATGATCTATCAATAACTGCCCATAATTCTCATAACGTTGCATGGTATGCACGCCCATGATTTACTCCACCCCGGGGAAGTATTTTTCCCGCCGCGTCTTCTTATAAATGATTTTAATATCACGCAATTATAGAATCAAAAAAGAGTAAGCCGAAATCTGATGCCCATGCCAGGGCTTCGATGGCCCGATCCTCACGAGTTTACAGCTCGGCCGGACTGTATCTTATCAAAATAGATCTAACACCAAAAGCCTGGGGGGTACCCATTGGTTTGGTGACACTTCTAACAACTGCTAGCTATCTCGATATGTAGCTCTTTATTCCCATAATATACGTATTGTACGGGAAGATGATTTTGCTTCGAGATACAGAATGGAAGCCCGTAGTCATCGGCATATCGATGATTGGCTTGCATTCTCTCAGTATTTGAAGTGACTAACTGGTACGGCTCTACTCCTCTTACACCACCTCGCACATCATCATCATCGGTACAACGAAGACTTCACTTACTTGCTACTCGAATTGGCGCAAAGGGAAATTGTGCGAAGCGACGGAGTCTCTCTCAAGCGTCTGAGCGCAAAGCTCTTCATCTGTGCTATTCCATCTGTGATACCAGAATTTACATTGATGCAATTAAACTGATGTTCGTACCAGTCACGTTGCATCGCCTGAGCATCGCCTTGTTGAAAAAAAAAACTCAGATACCCTGCCAGCCGTTTTGAATCGGTTTCCAAAGAAAAATGGAACATACTGCAGAAAGAAGTCATACAACATTGCTTGGTTGTGGCCAGAATTCGGCTAGAAGCAAACAAACTAAGAATGAAAATTCGTTAAGCTTGGTTTGTTTGCTCCAATTCCATTAGAAGGAGCAAAATTTGATTGAATGTGATTGAATGATCATGTAAATCAGAGCTAAACTCAGAGGGTTTGAGGTTCTTCTCTGATAGTGGCGCGTTCAGTCCAATGGTGCTGGAATAGTGCTAGACTTCCAAGGTTTTGACATGGACTTGATTAGACCTTCCTCTCCTGCATCAAAATAAGTGTTACGTACCCCGTATTGAAAATTTGGGTGCGTATTGACTCTTTTACCTGTAACGAATTGAGGAGCGAAGTAGCGCAAGATTTGAGGAGCAGAGTATGACAAGCACCAGCGGTGATACATCGTTTGCAGATTCATAATTGTTCCATAATTCGTATCTTTATTCAATTGTTTGCTGAATTCATTACAATGCTACCAGACGCAAATGTCGTTATCTGTCATTCACAATGATATGTAGCTCTGTCTAGAAGGAGTAAAGTTGCTCCTAGCCTGGTAGGTGTCAAAAAAATACATATGGGGGCGAATACGGAAAGCTACATGAGTTTCCAAATTTATATGCCACCTAAATAGGAGGTAAGATGAGCTTACTGAGGCTCATGAGTTCTTTGTTCTACGGTGAAATTGTTTCATTTATCGAGACAGTCTCATCATAAATTGAATATTTGCATCCACCACTATAAGCTCTGAGAAATTTTAACCCTGAAAGCTAACCAGGAAGCTGGAATCTATACCCCAGGATTTATGCTGTTTGCTTAAGTGCCGGAAGTATTTGTCGATCTTCCAAATTACATAGCAGATGCATAAGCCCGCAAAGGCACCACAAAGCTAAACCATTTATTCTGTTTATTTTAATCATATTTCAAGTTTAACAGTACTAGTATGCAGGAAATCTTTCATAAAGACAAACATCACAAATTCTGTTGTACCCATTATAATATGCTTGCTTTCGCCTGACAGCCCCAGGATTTGATAAACCCCAGGTCCTTGATTCATCTCGGATCCTATTGAAGCTTGACACATTTGTTTTTGTACACAAGTTGAACCCAACCGCTTTCAAATTCTCAAATCTCCCCAAGATCTTTTAAAGGTAAGCCAGGCAGTGCACCGATGAAGGTCTAAATAACATCCGATCTCTTACTTATCGAATTCAGATGGTCACTCGAGGATACTTTGTAGAGGAGGAGCCTACCTTCCGTAGATGCGGTCCGCGCGGTCAAAGCTATGCACTGGCTCAAGAACGTTCCGAGCACTCATACCCATCTCGGACGTATAGCGATGGACGAAGCAATGATCGTGGACCAGAAAACACCGAGCCGGGACATCATCAAATGAGGCGCAGAATCCAAGTAGCAGTATGCCACCCAAACTTCTGTTTATCGCACTGTGGACCTTCCATTGCTTTTTTACTGATCAAACTTTCTCGTAGTGTCAAAGATGCCGAAAGCGCAAGATTCGGTGTAGCGGCGAAGACAATGGCAGACCATGTTACCACTGCAAACAGTCCTCTTCAGAACCATGCGAGTTTTTGAGAGTACGTCCGACCAGCCCATTGTTCAAAACAACAAATACTGACTCAAGTAAATTAGGTGACGGCTATGCGACTAGAACAAGCAAAGGATCTTCCGGCTGATTGCTTTGATGATAGTTTGCGCCCAATGTACCGAATGCCTTCAAACGCTCCATACAACAACAATTACTATCAGACGTTACAGACCCTCAACTTGAGTCCCGATAGTATTAATTATCGACCAAGTTATTCCAATTATGGCTTCCAAGGACCGAAGTTTCTCAACTCTTCCTATGATAACTTCACCGAAGAACCTGCTGAATTCAATCTGTCAAGTTCAACCCCGTATCAAGTGGCAGCACAAGATTCTGTTTCTGTGTCAAATTATCCAGTACAGAGCAACGGGCGTACACGCGTAACCCCTCCGGCGCCAATGTATATGGATCCAGAAGCTACGGCCAATTATAATTCTGCATATCAAAGTTATAATGCGCGCTCAATGGTTGACTCGGAATCAAAGAATTTTTGTGTCCCAAACAACACATGTATTCCATCCTATGGAACTGCAAGTGTAGCCACCACATCTTCGCAAGCTGCCCTCAATGTTGCCACCACCGCCGAAAGGCAACTCCCATACCCAAACAGACAGTACGGGTCCACAAACGACGGTGCTTTTAGTTCACAGAACTCACTTCAGCCGTATGGATTCATGAGCTCAAACATGAGCAGCTCTGCAAAAATTAACTCTTCGATTCAAATGCCCCTGACAAATCCGTATATGAGTGTTTCCACAAGCAGCCCTCACGAAATCACCACAGCCGCTGCTACTGCAGCTTACCAATCGTCTCAACAATCTTCTTTATCACAGCAAGAATCAGAAATGTATGATGCATCAACTATGAACGGCAATCTATACTACACCCAGACAAATGACTCAACTACGGACATAAGCCACTATGGAACAAGCAGTGGAAGCGAGCCGAGCAAGAGTCGACAAAACAGTCAGACCGACACCACCCATAATGTATGGCCGGCTAATAACCGAAAGTCTAGCGGCAGCGGAAGTAATCTATTAGCCAATGGACAAACGTATGTTCCTCACACATCCAGTCATTATCCAACCCCAAACCTACCCACTCAGATGCAGAATCATGGGCTTTTGCAACTCCCTCCACAAATGCCCCCAGTCTCACATGATGGCCTTCCAGCGCCCTCGAGAGAATATGTCTCAAGTCTTTCATCGAGATAATTTGGGAATTTGCTCGACGCTCAGATCTATGGATTGTTTGTTCAAAGGATAGGCAGAATATGATCTACTTAAGGAAGAAGCTTTGAATCTACTTTTCCACCGGAAACCCCTATTTTGATTAAATGGAGGATATTAAATGTCGAAGACATAAAAATTGCCGACACGGGGCCTAACACGGCAGCTAATTTGTTTCCTTTCAGTTATTTTATTTCGTTTTTGTTTTCGTTTTTGTTTAAAATCGTGCGAGTATTTATTCATTGGTCACATTTGTTTGGTATGGAAATGGCGAAATGGGGAGAAGACAAAAGATATTTTCAAAAAGGAGGATAGGGTTTAAATCGGTGGGAGGTGGAAGAGGACAGGCGTTTTCTTCTCTGTTCTTATCGACTGTTCATTGTGTGCATTGTGTTCATATATTCAAAGATCGCTCACTAGGAGCGGCTTGGTCAATTGCGCTCATTCTTGTTGCTTGCAGGGTTCATTTTCGATTCAATCACAGATATCCAGCAAATTTGAGTTTTCTTTGTGAGATGAGAGTTGTGTTGGACAAGGAAGAAACATTACGATGCATGGAAGAATTCGGTTAAGAAAAATAATACGGGTTGGAAGAAAAGGGGAATAAATCATCGCCAACAAGCGCTTAGTGTTACAGGCCAAAGGGTCATGGGGGAAACGAGCGGGAAACGGCGAATAAGTGGTAAATGGAGGCAATAGATGGGCATTCGAGTACTATCGCTGGTACGGTTGGGGGTTGAATCGAATTGGCTCGCGCGTACTACGTTGAGCTGGGAATGGAGTGCACATTCTTTTGGATTTAGGGCAAGTGTGTTGGGGATCTCTCGGTGGGGCAGTATTTACTTCAAAGGAGAAGCAAAGAACTGGAGATTAGTAGGCAGTGAAAATATGTGTGGCTATATTGTGTTTATTTTTTCATTATCTAAAACACTTTCTTTGGTTCTGATTCTTAATTCGAGGCGAATGGGCAAGACAAGACAAGAAGACGCAAAACGTGAGCAGAAACGAGGGAGAAGTAGTTTGTCGATATTTCCCCGTTATTTTTATCCTATCCTATGTTTTTCTTTTTGATCTACAAATACGTTCATGGAGACAACAAAATATCTGGTAAAAGACTTATGGCAGATGGAAGAGAAAATGTGGGCATCGTCTTTAGCTCGAGCTCACTTGCAAATGCTGTTTGACATTCAGAACTTTTGGGTTTATTGTGTTGTGGTTGACGGTGACCAGAGTGTTTGTCGTACGATACTGGTATCAATACGTTCAATATTTAAGTTTTGGGTGTTGGATACACTATACAGTACTGGGTACTATCGGATAGTCACAGCAACACGCTGATAGCAGTCAGAGTTAATAATAATAATAATCACCATTCAAATATCATATCTCCTTCCAACTTTGGCCAATCTTCGACCAGTCTGGTCTAAACATTGACCAGATTGACCAAGTTAATCCACCAAATTGACCAAACTGACCAAATTGACCATGTCTCTGACTGTGTTTCCTGGTCGCAATCACCAATATCGACCCAAAATATTTTCCCTGCTTATGCCATGATGCAAAGAGCCTTCCAAGTGCCAAAGCAGGAAGAAACGAGACGATCCTAAGCTCTTGGCAATGGTATCCATACCAGACTATTGCATTTTTCGTTTTGATAGAGCAAAAGCAAGATTTCCGGGTGCAACTCACATATCATTCCTGAACCAATCACAGATGAACTGACCTTGCCACGGCATTGGAAATCTCAAAGATGCAATCTGCGAGGGGTAAGCGACCTCGTGCCACAAAAAGTGCATTTAAGTAGAAGTTAAGGTTACATGATAGGTATCACAAATGTTACACGGCAGGAAATAGACCCCACCCACCCTCATGATTTGGGGTACGGTGAAGAATAAAGTGTAGTGCCTGGCTCCCTTAAATTTCTCTGTTTCTGGGGGAGAAATCAGGGTCATGGTAGGGAAAGCTGAACGTTGAAGACCGGATGAGCACTGCATCTACTTGTACAATCGATGTCTCATTTCTGGGGTTTCTCAGTACTAGCGAAGCACAGCAGATACTTAGGATGAACTTCATGTCATTGTACAGTACATGGTGCCAACATGGTAATGGTATTGCTTCGCGCAGTGGCCGATCTCTCAATCACATTTACTGTTATCTACTATCTAAATCAATCACAATTGATATGTTGCTGAAGGTCTATATGAGATAGTGCCATACTTGATTTTTAGATGCACTTCGGTCATCGGTAGGAAAGTAATGTATGATATCTCAAGCTTAAAGATTAGATTACTACCCTCCATCTGTAACTTGTCTGGACCTCATGGTAAATGAGGCCAGACTTCCGAAATCTCCTCCTCGAGGAGCAATTCGGGAAGCCCACGAGCCGAGCCTTGGGTCCATGAGATAGGAACCTTTGTCGCCTTGGATCCAGAACGTTCTTTTTGTGTTCATTCGTATTGGCAATGTCATTCTTTTCTTATCACATAAGTCAATTGTGTTCGCCTAGCATGTGAGATATGCTGTTATCTCATCTCCAGAAGTATGTGAAACGCAAAGAACCACAAGCTAGCTGAAGTTACCAGTGCTTGTATAACAGAGAGACGTCCGTCGTCTCCACAACCAATGCAGATGAACATGTACAAAGACCGAGACTCAAACAGCAATTGAAGAAGGTACGGGCAGAAATGAAATACGGAGAGATACCTACCTAACATAGTTTTGCTTGCAGGACGCAATGTGGTTTGTAACATCAAAAGGGGGAAAATTGGGGCAGTTCAGCTTGAAATGTCGATATAAAGTTTGTAGTGGCGCACGAGGCAAACTTTGTTGACAGAAGGTGAATTGCATAAAATGACATGTCAAAAAGCGCTTGCAGAAACGGTCAAAGGAATCTTTGCAGGTGAATATTTGTGTCCATGATGAAATGGTGACGTGGGAGGTGGGAGAGAGCCATGTGAGAAAAAGTAAAATTTGAGGAATAGCAACCTCCAGGTTGCAAACGCATATTTCCATTTTATATCACCCATGACCATGCTGCACATAAACCAGATTTCGTAATGAACGAGCAAAACACCGTGATTGAAGTTTGAAGTGTGGACCTAATAGAGACCGATTAGAGGTTTCATGCCATCATGCCTCTATTTTCGTTCCCTAATTACACCAAAGCATGATACGATGGAGGATCGATGCAGATGCGTACAAAGCACATAGCCAATCCCCAGGTCCAACAACACCAACCATTTCCCACCCCAAGATGAAGCGAGTGCTCTACTCCTTCTTCTTCTTGGCACCCTTGACCTTCGCAGTACCTCTGAGTGTCTTTTGTCTGTTCTTGCGTTGCTTGCCTAAATTCCAGCACATGTCAGTATCAATTCGCAGGTTAAATTCACTTCCACCCAAGCAATTCCGCAAACCAGGACAAGGACTGTAACATACGTTGTTGTCTGCTGGCCTTCTCGATCTTGGTAGCAAATCCAACACGGACTAATCTGTAGTGGGGTTCGAATTTCTTCATTGCCTCTGGGGAGTCGTAGACGAGGGCGAAACCGGTTGTCTTTCCACCACCGAATTGGGTTCGGAGACCGAAAACGTTGACTTGGTCTTGGCTAGCCTTGTAGAGTTCGGCGAGTTTGCCTCTGAGCTCATCCTTGGAGATGTTGGCACGGTTTGGGTGAAGGATGTCACTATATTAAAAAAATCCATCATCAGTCTTCCAATTCATAAATATTCGTACCCCTCATTGTAATCCAAAGACACTTGAATAGTGTTCCTTCAATACTGTAATTGTTCGAAATAGGTGGCGGATTCGATAAGAATGATGTTGACTTACACGACCATTTGCTTTCGGCCGAGGAGAGGGTTGCGAATGAATTTGCGCGTTCGCAGCGTAACTGGGGCGTTATTGTCGGCCATTTTTGCGATTATCTAAGTCGATCAGCCTGTCTGCGATGTTTCGAGACAGTTGTCGTGATATAGATTGTCGATGGATGTCGCTGTCGTAGGAGGATTGCAAAAAAGTTTGAGTGGCTCTCAGATTCGGTAAGTCAAATTGCGCTAAGATTAGCCAAATTGATTAGTAAGCAGTGAAAATGTGCGAAGCAGTGGATCCGAAAGGTCAGAAACCCTAGGTTGATGCCTTAATATTATGGTGGAATAGTTACTCCGTCCTTGAACACCCCAAGGTCATTCAATATCGAGGATCTATCCATCCTCAAATAATCCAGTGATTGTCTTTAATACAGTATTTCATCAAGTTGTGAAATATTCTGACAAATTCAAGTTCAAAGTCAAATTCAAAATTCAAAGAGACAGAAATCAGAAATGCCTATTCTTTTCAAGGACCATCAATTGGACAGGTTTTGTCGTCAATATCTTCAACTTCTACAAAATCTCGAATACCCAGATGAAGAATATCTTCGGGATGATGCTTTCCAGGAAGCTATCTACTCAAGACTATTTGAGGAAAATGTTTTGGAGTATCCTCCACCTCAGAGGTATCAATTGAAAATTCTGAAAGAACTCACCAAAAGAATCGAGAACAGTATTCACGATTGGGAAGAACAAGTAGGTATGCATAAGATGCAGTTTCTTTAGTTTAGTTGTTCTTTAATACAAGTATTCAGTACCTTCTATAAGTGAGAATAAATCACATAAAGCTCTCGTCGTTTCTTTTTCCAAATTTTCTGACAATGTCTTTCTTCTCTCCAGGGAATATCAGATAATCTCATGAGCCAACTTTCTATTCTTCTTTCTACCCCTATTCCTTCAGAAGCTACAGCTGCTCAGCAACAATCTTATGTGACCTATACCCTCTCCTCTCTTCCTCCTATTTCTTCTACCTCTACCTCACTAGCTTCGCAAACTCCAACAATAACCATCCTCGAATCCGCATCCCTTCTATCTGGTTCCGGAACCACAGGGCTTCGGACATGGGAAGCCGCTCTTCACCTCTCAACTTACATATCTCTCAATCCTCATCTTATCTCCAACAAAACGATATTAGAACTTGGCTGTGGCACTGGTTTTATATCAATCCTGTGCGCCAAATATCTTTCCGCAAAGCACGTTCTGGCTACCGATGGAAGCTCTGAAACGTTGACTCTGATGAACACAAGTCTGTTTCTCAACAATCTAACAGATGCCATTACTCCTACGCTATCTCAAAATACAACGTCCAAAACAAGCACATGCGAGCTTATCTGGGGCCACATGCTTCCAACTGGGGAATTTGAAACATTTCCCGAATTTCTATCATCGAAATGCCCATCATCCAACCCAACGTCAACCGCCGGATCAAACCAGACTCCGTTGGATCTAATTCTTGCTGCAGACGTAATTTACTCTCCCGCTGTAATTCCTTCTTTGATTGCAACGCTTGAAGACCTCTTTGATCTGTATCCACAAGTGGAAGTGTTAATCTCGAGTACGGTACGTAACGCCGAGACGTATGCAATATTTGTAGAGATGTGTAAAAAGAAGCAGTGGCAAATGGAGAGGGTAGGGTTTGAAGTAGCGGAAAGAAGTGAACAGGAAGGGCCGTGGTACGGAGAGTTGGGGGAGGGGATTGAGATTCTTTGGGTTCGGAAAACTCAATGTGGAAAGTGAAAAAGAGGAGGTGCGATACGACTAGACAACTGCGATATAATCTGGTAAATAGCAAATTTGGTCATTACAAGCAGAGCTATTCGTGTCCCTCCTAACATGTCTCTTGTATGATAGCTTGAAGTGGACTGTTGATTGAAGGGAAAGAGCAAGATTGGCTGTTTATGAGCGGTTTTGTTCAAAGTCAATTTCATTAATTCCCCGAATAGTTAGCTTGTTAGATTTTCCAGACATTCAACAAAAGTACTGATTTTGGGAATGTCCGGCTTAGTATGATAGTCTTCACGACAGCGATTTATGATCATGCCAACTAACAAGCACGAAAGGCAAAAGAACCTGAGAAAATCTGAAATTTTCTTTCCGGAGGGTGGTACTCGATATAGGACTTTTATCTTGAGTACATATCACAGATGAGCAATTGGCACACGCAATTATGTAAGTCGGTAATCTTGCAGGCAAGATCAATATTGGATGGTACCAACAGGATTGATTAAAACGCAGCCGATCGGTGTTATAAGTACAGTGCAGGCTCCTGAACAAAGGAGACTGACATTTTTATGTAAGACCCTAAGGCCGCATAGGTCGATGATTCCTCCCATCTCTCCATTTCTGAGATCCACTGATATCGCGCTTATGTCTTCTTCCTCGATGGGATACCTTCGCAGTCTTCCTTTTATCTCCGCAATTCCCTCCACGAACTATTGACATGCAGGCCGAATTATCGCAGTAGCATTAGTCAGGTTGCTCCTCCACTTTTACGAGTACTGGGGTCTTCAGAGGTAGTCCAGACCGCCAACTACATACTTCTTCCTTTGGTTCTTCACATCCGTGGCCACAAATATAGGAGAAGCATACTTCATCCCACCGGAGCTTTTGCCTTAACGACGGAAAGTATCGCCGATTTGGGGCAGCTCCTCATATTTTTGACAGTTTAGCTAACTTGGCTTAGTAGAATTCATCTAAGTGCCCTAATAACCTTTCGTTACTGTAAGATTTGTTCCCTTCATGAATCGTTGTGCCCAATTCCAATGTTAGGACCACTTTCTAGCCTTTCGCCGAGCTCCATGATGGTTGCCTCATAGACTCTGGCAATGTCCATGGCAAGCTCATCATTGTCATATTCCGAGTCGTCCTCCTCGTCCAGATTCATTTCGTCGGCTCTGTTTTCACCATCATCGTCGGCGCCGCTCTCAGGTTCGGGCTCTGGTTCAACTTCCTTACTCATGACGTCTACGATCATCACTCTGGTGTCTTCGACTATACTTCTGCATCTAACCATGTCAGTCTGGCTCATTCCAGCTCTCCTGCCCGCTAGAAATCCCGGTAAAATCTCTCCAGTAATCGAGTCTTCTCCTTTCAGTAAGCTAGCGAATGCATGATCCAGCTTTCTCAGAACAGCAAAAGTTGCAACCGGTGCTGGTGGGAACTTGGTCGGATATGTAGTCATTACCAGAGCCACATTTAGTAAGTACGGAATCTGTAAGTTCGCTACTCCAGTCAGGCTAAGATTCCGAGTATCATACATGAGTGAAGGTACGTACGTGTACTTGAGAGCCACAACACATCTATTATTTCGGAAAGGTCCTTAGCTACCTCCTTCATACTCACATAGCCGACTACCGAATCTCCTTCTTCATGTTCCTCGAATTTCTTAGTGTATCGCCTCGAGATGTGGAGCAGTCGGTTTTCAACATAGCGCCTTGCAGCTTGTTCTTTCCCTGAACCAGCACGAAGAGGTTTCGCACGTGGCTGTGGTAAATTGGAAGAGGTGGAGCTGACCGAAGTAGTGCTTGGGGATGGGGAGGGAAGAGCATCTGGAAGGAACCCTCCTGATTCTGAGGGATCCATGTTTATTAAACTTATCTGGCGAATCCAAATTTCTCAAACGAATTAAGTGTTAAAAGGCAATTGTATTAATGTATGGCCAATCCAGGAATTTCGAATCAAAGTCAGGTATTCTTCAGTGGTATGAGTTTAAGAGCGGAAATGAGATTATTCAACACCCGTATTAGTCCTGACTTGGATGAAATATTCCCCACAGAGAATAATGTCAAGATGCAACAAAGGTAGCTATAGAATCAGTATCAAGGTCAAAAGGATGACGTGAATTCCGGTCAGCCTTATGGAGAACGCAATGACTAAGCAAGGCCTAGGTTAAGCTCAAGGAGCTCCAAAGTTATAATTTCTCAAGTAAACAAACAAAAGACAAATTTCAACTCCAATTCCACAATAATTCTATTGAATCTACGCCCAATCATTCGAGAAGCGTATCTTACACACGCCTGCGGTCCGTACCGTATCGCAATCGCATTGGCAAACGCTTACGAACGTACAGCCTCGAGTTGAACACATCCGTTACAATGTCAAGTATTGATGATTTGTTCAAGGTGCGCATATATTGTTCTAGGCTCATTTTATCCCGTCTAACATTCTGCAGAAGCCAGCTTTACCCAGCCATAAGCGCAAATTAGAACCTACTCGAGATCCTAGTTAGCAACCCTTCTCTTTCGTACCCCAACTCATTGCTAAGCAATCCATTAGATGAAATCTATAAATCCGCGAAATTATCCGCGAACGGCCATGCGAAAAGCAATGGCAAACAACCGGCAGTAGAAGAGGATGATGATACAGAAGCTGGACCTTCCCCTCCGCCTGATGACGACGAAGAAGACTATGGACCAGATATTCCGGACGATGAAGAGGGTCGATTTTTCGGTGGTGGTATCACGAAAGATGAATCTGAAATATTAGATTATATGGATGGACAAGAAAGCGCGGAGATCGTTCCTGAGAAAATCGACTCGGCCTGGTTACGGAAAATGGCCCTGAATTTTGAGAAGAAGATCACGAAGAACGCGGAATTGAGAGCTAAATTTGAAAGCGATCCGCAAAAGTTTATGGGGAGCGAAGCGGACCTAGATGCAGATATCAAAGCTCTAAGTATTCTATCAGAACATCCTGAATTATATGGAGAATTTGCGAAGCTAGGTTGTGTTGGAAGCTTGGTTGGGTTGCTGGCGCACGAAAACACAGATATTGCGATTGATGCCGTGGAGATCATCAGCGAACTTACTGACGAAGACGTGGAGGCCGAACAAGAACAGTGGAATCAAATCGTGGATGCTATGATTGAGGCAGATTTATTAGATCTGTTGGTCTCGAATTTTGCGAGGTTCAATGAAACCAATGAATCGGATAGGAGTGGTGTATATCATGCATTGTCTGTGTTGGAAAATTTGGCGTCGAGAATAACGCTTGCGGAGAAGATTGGCCAGGAGACAAACATACTGAATTGGTTACTGAATCGAATACCGAAAAAAGAGTCGCCGGTGAGCCAGAACAAGCAATACTCGGCAGAAGTCATGGCAATTCTCCTTCAATCATCTTCACTGAATCGACGGAAACTTTGCGAACTAGACGGTGTTGATCTCCTACTTCAAATATTGGCAGCTTACAGAAAACGCGATCCTATCAAAGGAACTGAGGAAGAAGAATTCGTAGAAAACGTGTTCGACTCCTTGACCTGCTGTGTTGATGAGCCGGAAGGAAAACAAAAATTTGTTGAAGCAGAAGGTGTCGAACTTTGTTTGATTATGGTCAAAGAGGGCAAAATGAGTAAATCACGCGCACTTAGACTATTAGACCATGCATTGGGAGGACAATCTGGCGCAGAAGTTTGTGAAAAACTGGTAGAGGCGGCGGGTCTTAAGGTAGTATTCGGAATGTTTATGAAGAAAATCGACGGTCAAACCATCGAGCATTTACTAGGGATATTCTCAAGTCTACTGCGTCTACTGCCTGCCAATCAAGCCGGTCGGATTCGTACGCTTGCCAAATTTGTAGAGAAAGACTATGAAAAGATAGGCAAGCTTGTGAAACTTCGTCGAGACTATGCAGCACGTGTATCGGCTGTAGATACGGAAATCCGGAAAGAACAAACGAGACTTGGCGCGGAGGAGAGAGAAGAGATGGCAGACGAATGGTTGTCGAGAAGGATGGACGCGGGATTGTTTTGTCTGCAGACTGTTGATGTTATTTTGGCATGGTTAGTGGCGGAGGATGCAGGAGCAGAAAAGAAGATTCGGGAATTGTTGGCGGAGAGAGATGAGGGGTTGGATTTATTGAGGGAGACGATACAAGAGCAATTGGATACCCTGGTAGGAGGAGATGAAGAGGGAGATGGTGAGGAGAAATTGATGAAGGATATGCTGGGAACGTTGGTGGAATTTTTGACTTGATGGAAATTGCCTTGGTCATATCTTTCTAATGTATAAATTGGAAGGAGTATTCCAAAAGTGTAGGCAACCAAACAATTAATTGTAAAAAAAAATCAAAATTCAATAAATTAAAGCATCCACAATCTAGTTATTCTTTTTATAAAGTATCGTTATTCTGCCCCCTAAGAGTGCTGACCTTCAAGATAGAGCTTCGCTAAAGATATTGACATATTCATAATTCTGAAGCTGCTAAATTTCCACATTCTACAGTATGATATACTTCCCATGAAATCTATCGAACCACCATAAACAAATGCTAAATATATTTCATATCTGCTTTGTCAGGGCATACATCTCAATTCTACTTCATCCATCTACCTATCACTCAATAACAAACTCCGGCTCTCCGCTTCCACCCGTTCTCTCATTCGTATACCTACTCAGATATGCTCCTCCTCCCTACCTTTACCCCCTTTCAAGAATTATTGACTGTCCCATCTAATCCCCGAGATACTGCTGAAGAGATCCACCAGTGGGTGTGCGGGCTGACGGGACACTGCAAAAAATTGACTTATGGATATCTTCTAATACATCAATCTATATATCTTAGGAATTATCACAATTGTTTATTAGAAATAGAACAATCAAAATATGAAATTTGATATCAAACAATTGAAGAATGAATTTATTAAAAGAATTGAAAAGTGAGAAGTGTCCTGTCAATCCATGTATCGACTGGTGATCTCAACAAAGAGGAATTTGTAAAATGTCAACATCAATCACAATATTCAAATCCAGGATGGACAATTAGATGTCCCTTCAAAGGCATCTATGTATCTACATACGAGCCGAGAGATTAAGCATACGTTTCTGTATATACGTCTTGAGTTTTCCTACCCTATATCGTATAATTTCTACACATACTGTATGTACTAGCGGTAGATAACTGTACTAAATTAGACAAACTACCCTCGCTTTACTACCCATCCGCTCACCCACCAATCCTATTCTCCCCTACCTCTACATAATCAAAACAAGAGGCGGGAATTGAGTACCCTTTCAAAGAACTTCTTTAATAGATCACGAATCCAATTCAAATCAAGAAATAAAGTTTGAGAAGAGCAAATCATAATTCGAGCTTTCTTTACATGAATAATCAAGACTGTATATATTTCATATAATATCAAAAAGAAATTCAAATGATTGGACTCCTTTCAGATTCTATTTATATTCCGCGTCTTATTTCGCTTAAGTAGAGCTCTCTACACCCATTTATCATTTATTTATATTATTACATAGCCACCCCTCCTCCACCAAAGAGACCAACATCTCTCATCGGCCTGATAGTTCAGTGGTAGAATTCTTGCTTTGGGTTTCCGAATCTAAAATGTAAGAGGTCTCCGGTTCGATCCCGGATTAGGCCCTTTCTTTTGCATTTCTTGGGTTCGATCCCGGACGGATTCGACCCATCTCGTTATCTTACTTTGTTTTTTGCTCTTTTTACCTCGTTCTGCTTTTCTCTACCATACGAGCTCCAAGATCGGGGAAATAGACAGTCTATCTATCTATCGCACGAGCGAGAGTGTGTGTGTGCAATGTACCTTTTGCAGAACAAGTGGAGAGATTCCAAAAGTCAGACAGAAAGTGGGGAATCCACTGCGTGGTGGGGTTGTGATGTGGATCTAGTTGGGCATTCACTTGGCGGGCTTGGTTGACGTGTCGGTTAGAACAACCTAGGGCTAGGGAGGGGAATGGTGGGCGATCATCATTGACTCGGACGTCTGTCTTGCACTGTGGTGAAACATACATGCATGGATTCATTGTGTAGTTCACAAGACCTCTCAAGACAACGAGAAGGCGTCGGATTTTTTTAAAACCATCTAACTCAAAGGTGAGATGTACTTGAATTCGATATGCTATTGTTGCATTCATTATCATTTAGTCAGTATACATGGAGGGAACTATTTTCGCCCAATCATTCGCTATGTTACACCCAAAAGAGCCTCCATCCCGCTGAAGTGATATCACAAAACGCCAATACCCCGCCAAATTTCAGTTGATTCTTAGCAATTATTTAATGCTGACTCCACTCAATACTGTCCAAAGCAATACCTTCCTGTACGAGCTCCCAAAGTGGACTCAACTCTCGTAAGAATGTGACTCGGTTTTCGACTGCTTTCAAGACGTAATCGATTTCGGACTCGGTGGTGAAACGTCCAATACCAAATCTGATACTACTGTGTGCACTCTCATCACTGCTACCGAGTGCCCGGAGGACATAACTGGGTTCGAGGGAGGCAGATGTACAAGCACTTCCTGATGATAGAGCAATGTCCTTAAGTGCCATCAAAAGAGATTCTCCCTCGACATAAGCGAAAGAAACGTTTACGCATCCTGGATAGAAATGATTTGGGTCACCATTTTGAGTGGTGTGCTCCATTGCGAGAAGGCCCTTGAGGAGTCTGTCCGAAAGCTTTTTGACGCGAGCATGGTCATACTATTGTATTGTCAGCATAAATCCAACTTTAATGGGCTGCGATTCAAGTAATTGAGTAGCAAATCAGACAAGGTACTGTGAGTCGTCAAAGAAGCCTCAACTTGCAAGCAAGGAGGCCACTAGGAAAGCCATGCATATGTAAAGTAGGTCATCATGTAAGCAAGAAAGGGAAAAGAAATATCGAAGCTTACATCTAACTCCTCCTTTGCAATCCGGCAAGCTTCACCAAAGCCAACTACTAACGCAGGGGCGAGAGTTCCACTTCTCAAACCTCTCTCTTGCCCACCTCCACTGATGATTGGGTCAAGTCTGACCCTAGGTCTTCTGCGCACGTAACATGCACCGATACCTTTTGGTCCATAGATCTTATGAGATGAAATTGACATCAAATCAATATTCATCGCATTGACGTCCAAAGGAATCTTTCCAACAGCTTGTGCGCCATCGGTATGGAAGAATACCTTCTTTGAGCGGCAGAGTTTACCAATTTCTTCAAGCGGTTGAATAACACCAATCTCGTTGTTGACTGCCATGATACTGACAAGGGCAGTTTCGGGTCGAATAGCGGCTTCAAGTTCGGCCATGTCAACCAGGCCGCTTTGCTTCACTGGCAAATATGTAACATCGAAGCCTTCGTCTTGCAAATGCCTACAGCTGTCCAATACACATTTGTGCTCTGTTTGGGTTGTGATAATATGCCTCTTCTTTCCTGCCCTGCCAAAGAACCTCGCCACACCCTTAACACTCATATTATTACTTTCAGTAGCTCCACTCGTGAAAATAATCTCTTTTGGGTCAGCTCCAATCAGTGTAGCAATGTGCTCTCTTGCCTCTTCCGTCGCCACGTCGGCTTCCCAACCATAGGCGTGGGTTCTCGAATGCGGGTTGCCGTATAAGCCGGTATAGAAAGGCAACATCTTATCCAGTACTCGTGGGTCTAGCGGAGTGGTAGCTTGCATATCCAAGTAAATTGGTCTATTACCTTCGTCCATAACAGTAGCTTGCTTAAGCACACCTAAGCCGATGTCAGTTAAGCTTCTTCACATACGAATTTGTGCGAGGGGCAATTACCAGCCATAGGACTCATCATCGCATCAGCATTTACGGAAGTTCCAGATATGGATTGATCCTGAGCATGTTTGCCAGTCTCTTTGAAGAAAGCTTTCTGTTCTGATCGGATCGCAGTATCAACAGTAACTTGAGCGCTATCCTTCTTCGTCTCGGAAACATAACCCCTCCTTGATATGGACGCCACCCGAGCAAACGCGGAGCTTCTCAGCAGCCCAGCAGCCGGAGATGATTGTTTTAGGCAAAGGCGCGAGGCCTGCCTCAATGATTTTGAAGCCAAACTCGACATTATCATGAATGATAAACGGTGAATTTGATGATATCAAAGTGGAAGGCAATTCCACTGAGGGGAAATGATTGAACTTCTTATTTGGAGACTTTTGAATTTGAAATTCTACCGGATTAAAATAAAGCTAAACTCTCTTTGTACTAGGTTTCATCCTAACTCCGTGCTATCTTGTGAATCACCGAAAATTGAAAGGAATCTGCAATATAATTGGCCACCTTTGTTAAAAAGAGCGGGAGCGGGATGTCGGATTGACGGGCTTTCTGGCCAGAGATATGAGGCATGAAAGCATGATTTCGGCTTATTCTTTGTAAAAACAACCAATCAAGATTGGAGAAGGGATGTAATTATCTGCTGAGTAATCAAATCCAAAAGTGGCAGTGGCAGTGGCAGTGGCAGGCAGAGCAACCTGGAAGACCCGTGGACAGGAAGGTTCTTTCATAATTATCATTAAAATTCCAAGGTTGGGATGACTTCATAAACTTTTTATGCATTCCAGGTTGGTTCCGTCTTACCCTGGCATTCAGAGGCCCATGCTTGTTGAGAATGCCGTGTTATGTGCCCCCCCATGTGAGTTGATGCAAACGATCCGACGATTCCATAAATTCAATTCATGAACATTTTGACTTTTGAATGCGCTCCAAAGCAAGTTTTCTTCCACTACGACATATTAGACCTGGGAATACCTTCATCTTCTTCCTTTATTATTGTTACCCATTCTTGACCTATTCGGCCTCCATTGCTAGGTTTTATCAGCTGTTATCGATTGAGAATCCTACTTCCTATAGCATAGCTAGGTACTTATAATAAGATACCAAGCAAATCAGGGCTGATAGAAACCGCCGTCAACAAGATCTGCTCAGCCACTCCTCGTCATCGTCTGTACTACAGAAAACAACCCTGAAATACCACCAGAGGCATTTCTCTACTTTAAACATCACAACTCATCACAACAAACATACAACTCTACAAACAAAACCTTCTGTTAAACAACTCAAAAACCTTACACTGAGCCTTTTCTTGTTAGATTTGGAAGCTAAAATTGGGAAATGTCCTTCAAGGGCTTTCAAAAATCCCTGGTCAGAGTGAGTATGAATGAACATTTTCAAGCCGGAACGCGGGGATTCTTGCAATTTTGACTGACTGACTGATAGGCGCCTCAAACGTTCAAAGCCAAGTTCAATCTAGGGGAACAAACAAAAGATGCCGTCTATATTGATGCGGAACGGCGATTCCAGGAGTTGGAAACCGAGACGAAAAAGCTGCACGATGAGAGTAAAAAATACTTTGAAGCTATTAATGGCATGATGAACCATCAGATTGAATTCTCTAAAGCGATCGCCGAAATATACAAGCCAATTTCAGGAAGAATGTCCGATCCGGATTCCCTGGTTCAAGAAGGAAATCCAGAGGGAATCAGGGCATGCGAAGAATACGAAGAAATTTGCAAGGACCTCTTGGCGACTCTACAACCAGAACTGGAAATGATTGAGACAAGAGTGATTCGACCTGCCGATGAATTATTAGAGATTATCAAGGTGATCAGGAAGACTGCGCTCAAACGCCAACACAAGCAATTAGATTATGACAGACATCGAGCTACACTCAAGAAACTACAAGACAAGAAAGAGAAGACTTTGAAGGATGAGAAAGCCATGTATAAAGCGGAGAACGATGTTGAACAAGCAACTCAAGAGTTCAATTATTATAATGACCTCTTGAAGGACGAGTTACCTAAACTTTTTACGTTGGAGCGCGAGTTTATCCGTCCATTGTTTCAATCGTTTTACTATATGCAACTGAACGTCTTTTATACCCTACACGAGAGGATGCAAGGATGTGATATTGGATACTTTAATCTCCAGCTTGATATCGAGGAAGGTTTTGAGGCGAAACGAGGCGATATTCGAGATCAGGCAGAAGCTCTTTCCATTGTGAAGTTTAAGACGACAGGTGCCAAACGTCCACCAAAACCTCTTGCTCTCGGCGGACCCAACCGTCTTGCCATTGAGAACAAGCCATCTACATCCACAGCGCTGACTACGACTCCAAACCGCCGCGCATCCACCGACTTCTCATCGTCGGAAAAGCCACCACCACCCTACTCCTCGATGTTATCTCCTACGAATCCTGGTAACAGCGTAATGCGATCGGCGTCGACAGGTAGTTCATGGGGTGCTGCCGCTAAAGCGAAGAAAGCGGCACCTCCACCACCAAAACCGAAGCCATCGAGGCTCAGCGGTGCGCCAGCTGCGGAGACTGCTACCGCATTGTATGATTATGAGGCACAAGCAGAGGGTGATTTAAGCTTCAGTGCTGGAGAGACAATTGAGATTGTGACGAGAACTAGTAATGAGAATGAGTGGTGGATTGGAAAAATTCACGGAAAACAAGGACAATTCCCTGGTAAGTCTTTCCGGAACACTCACATGTTTATTGCCCAGAGTTAACGCAAATATTTAGGAAACTATGTCAAAGTCAACTAAGATTATAAGTCTGAAAAACAATAATTCTTATCAATACCCTTACATGGCAAAACTTTTGAATCATCATATTCCCGGGGACCTTTTGGGATTGCGCATTTAGACGACAAGTAACACTGTTTACTTGAAAACAACACGGTGCATCGGAGTAGGACTTCGGAGCAGAGGAATCGACGGATAAAGACACGAGTGTGAACCTGAGCATGTACTTACATACCAAATAACTAATACGATGCTTACTTTTTGATCAATGAATTGAGAGCTTGCGGTCAAATCCTCTTGGCTGATATGACATCTTTCTACGTGAGGCCTTTTGAGCAGCACCAATATGCACGAAGAGAATGCTAGTGTTGCGGAAAACGCTTCGGCCCCAATTACGTCGAACAGCTGCAGACAAGAACAGTCAAAAGCATACCTATCAAGAAATTAAACAGGATCGGTATTCTTTCATGGATATCTTACCCGCCATCGGCATATGCATTCATTATACAAGATCACTTTCGGCTCGGTCATTCGTGTTGTGTAAGTGAGAATCTGGGCGCACACGACATACGGCTACACGGCATGATTTGATATGATTTGATATGATATGATATACATATGCGGAAATCATTTTTCGGTTGAAATTACAACGCAGGTCTGTGATATGTGTGTGTGTGTGGTACGAATGAGTAATGGCAGGTATATAAATAAAAGTAGATACAAATCGAGTATTTGTGTATGATTATTTGTGTATGATGATTAATTGGGAGGCTTATGTAGTGTAGTTTATTTGTGTATGATGATTGATTGGGAGGCTTATGTAGTGTAGTTTATTTGTGTGATGAAAATGTTGTGTAGATACCTAGGTAGATAGATGACTTGTGAATTATTCTTAGATTGGATATGATGTACCGAAACTGTTTTTGGGGGGGGGGGGGTTTCTTCTCTCTACGTAAATCGACAGAGGCTGAAGGTGTACGAAGACGAAGATGAGGAATGTCATGGTATGCTATGGTTAGTGGGTGGTGCTTGGTATGTCATGATGTGATGATCTTGATCATGATCATGAGTAGACAAAGATTATGCACCTGTACATTGAGCCTCCTTGTTGAGTCTTGGCTACACAGGTAGCTACCACTCTACTGCCTTACCTTACGTTTTCCCACCCTGCTGCATATACTGAACAGGACCCCTGATTTGATTCATTCCCAGATCCGCTCACCGAACACCTAGTCCTTTATTCGTCGTGTCGTGTGTGCGTGGAGAATCAAGCGTCGTCCGCGACTAGAATTCGAATTTCGGATTTCGGATTGCAGATTATAGATTACAGATGGCTATGGTAGGGAATGAGGGGTAGAGATACCAGCTAGGTAACTAACTACGAATTCGCGATCGTTATTAACTAAATACCGCATCGCATGTCATGTCTATCTAGGTAGGTACCTAGTAATAACTAGAATGAATGAATGATCAGATAGATATTCGACAACACGTTATTTTTACTTTATTACTTTATTGCATCTCATTTCCATCTCTGAATATCGGGAATACCACACCATACCTACCTACCGATAGCTCTTTTCGGAGGGGCCCGATACTTCATGCACGAGGATAGATAGATGATAGCATAGTACGATATGATATAATATAATATCATATATGCATACAAGTAAGCTGCGCAGCTCTACGCCCGATTTTTATGGAGATCGAAGGGTGCGCTTCTTACTGCATGAGCTAGGTTCGTGGATGTGGATAGATGGGTGGATAGCTCGAATATGAGTATGCGTATGCGTATGATTATAGATACGCCTATTTCGGGATGCGAATCTAGATGCTCGCTACCTATATCTGAGGCTGGAAGTTCTGCACGTATGAAACGTGAGGATAGGTCATATAGGCAAAATCTGCCTTGCCATTGTCATTATGTAGATAGGGTATGATGTGTGATGATGCTGTATCCGTATGCACGATTTACACACTGCGATGTTACATTTGGACAGAAGTGAGCGAGGGGAAGGAGGGGTATGATAGGATATTTCAGTTAGTTGGCTAGGTATAGGTGACAGTATGCATGTCTCGGACATGCTCGATAGATCGAGAACGTCATCCCCGCATTCTCGCAACACCACCTGGACCTGTTTGCCTCGCCCGGCACATGTGTAATGTTGGTGCCAATATGTATATGCCGCATGCTATTGAAGAAATATGGCTTTTACCCCTCACTCAACGTCTATACGTTCACCGAGATCCATGTCCGATGTGCGATATGCGAAGTTACACTCTCCGCCATACGCGTTGAAACTTAATTTGATGTGTCGATCTTTCTTCAAGACACTGCAGACTCAACATACAAAAGCGGAAGTTAATGTTTGTACTTATCAAATAGGAATGTGCATTAGATATGTATAGAGTATGATGTACGCCAGCAATGTACGCCCCTAGATATGAACTAAGAAGTAAAAAGAGTGTGCCTCCCATTTTCCCCACCGTTAAGGACTGCCGGTTTTCGGTCCTTTCCAAAATAATATCCCAGTCCAATGTCTTGATACATGGCTTTCTCGTGCCAGATCCATGATGCTTTTGCAGTGGAGGGACTGGAAGTTTCATGTATGTTGAGATGTGTATGACCACTTGCATCAGCAGCTCCGGCTATTACCGTCGTGTGTGAGCAATTTTCCGTTTCCGTTCCCTTTTCTTTGCCCTTGCCCTTTTCTCTTCGTTCGATTTCAATTGTCATGTCTGCTTCCATGACACCCCTGTACATAATCTGAGGATCGTGGAGATTCGCATCCTCCATCTGCGCACTCATATCAAACGTATGACCAGTAGCCCTCCCATCAATATGCGGCCCCTCACCCAGTCCCTTCCTTGTCATCCCACCCCATTTCTTCAGCCCCGTCAACTTGATTGCCGGATCGAAACTGACAAAAATGATAGCTTGAGGACTATCATAACCCCCTGTTACATACACTAGACTTCTCTCATCAGCAGTACCTTCCACATTACCGAGATGCGTCGGCGGATTTAACAGCTTGTAGAGCTCGTCCAAAGCTTCGTTTGCTACTTCGGGGTCCTGCGCCGGGGGCCAGTACGTAACATCTGATTGCTTGTACATTTGGCTTAGGGCGTCTTCAACATCAGTTGGTGAGCACAGAAGTCCAGCTTTAGAGGGATGATTCTGAGAGTAAACGAGGGGTGGGCCAATCGTTCGGGATCCGGCGCGAAGCCGTAATCTCTGTTTCTCTTGCCAGTCGGTGGGAAGAGGGTCATCCACAACGTCGAGAAATGTGGACGAAGAAGAGTCGTAATATCGAATTCGGGATTTGGCAAGTGTGAATGTTTGATTAGAAGATCCATCGTGACCTGGATGAACAAATTGCGGGAGTCTCTTTTGCGAAGGCATATAATTTGGATTGTCGTCTTTTACAAGTAGTCGTAAAAGAGGATCGTCGGGGTAAGCCCTTAGATCGCGGTCATTGTAACTGTTACAATCCTCCGAGGTACTTGATTGTGTATTTGTTGATGAAGAGGGGCCGGCTGAAACAACGGAGTACGATGCTTTTGTCTCTGAAGGAGAGGTGTCTGTCGCAAAATATAGATCATCATCCATATCACCGAATTCTGACTGGAAAATAATAGGGGTAGTATAGTAAGTGCGCTGGCTTCTGCTTGCTCCATGATACCACTCCTTTCGAGACTCAATAATTCTGAGTTCTCCGGTATTCTCATCCGTATCAAGTCGAAGATTAGTCCATCGGTCATCGATTGGACCTTCTTCGTGCTGACGCCGCCACATACTCTCATTCTTAGTTCTCTCGGTCAACCCTTCACAAGGGGAAGCGAGAGGGAATCTGATGCAATGATAGAATGAAGTCCAGTCTATCTCCTCAACTTCAAATGATGTCTGGTTTGAGAGTGCATAGAAGTAACCGTTATTAAGCTCAAAACAGACAGTTGATCCGATTTCCGACCCTACCATATCTGGCAGGCGGACTTTGTGGTTGAACCATTCTCTTTCGGTAAGATTGTAGCCATGTATTACCCATTTCTTGTGATTGTCTGAGCCCAATTCCGAATGTGTACCATAGCAGAGATATTGTCCATTATGGCGAACAAACAATCTCTCTGTAGAGTCCAATTCTTTTACAACAAGAACTTCACTAGTCTCAATGCTGAATGCAATGAGCCACGAATTTGCCTCTACTCCTGAGGTTTTGTAGACACATGAGATTACACTGTCTGAACAATACAACACCTGGAATACACCTTTAGTATTGCAAGCAATTTTTGAGATAGCACTACTCAACATTCCTGGAATGCTGACAACGGCTTCACAGCAAGCCGAATCATGAAGATTCAAGACTCTCAGTTGGTCATCGAGAGTGTAGCACAGGACACCTTTGCAATAAAGATATGCATCCCCGAAACCAATAGTTGCTACTGAGTACGGATTGACAGTAGCGAAAGCCTCTCGCCGCTTCGCAACTCTCCGAAGAGCCGATGCACTAAGACCAGCAGTATGCTTATTTGACAACGCTTCATTGCAGAAGGGTATCTTATTCTATACGGTCCTTGTCAGCCACCTACGTGGCACGCACAGTCATGTTGATGACGAAGCGGGTAGCTTACTTGTACAATTAATCTGCATATGCTTTCCTCAGTAAGTAGGTACTTCAATGCTTTGCAAGAGAGGCCCAAATTAAAAACATCGTCGAAATTGATGTTTGTTATAATATTGGATAGGACTTCATATGGAAGGGAGAGCAGATTAAACATCAGATATTTTCCGCAAAGGCGCTAGGGATTTTAGCTGCGCAATCGATGTTAGCTTTCGGCCCAAGGACAATGGGGCAGTTGATACGTACATGCAAATTGCGCACGAAAATCAAAGGGCCGGGATAAAGAAAGATGTTTTTTTATCCGGAGGAAAAAGACTGTTGACGGGCTTACAAGCAAGCACGCTGCGTGATTGTGCACTTATAGGGCGGGCTCAGAAGAGCCTCATAGTGATACGAGATATTCGGGATATTCGTATCATTCATTGTACTGCAACCATTCCAAAAGTAGAAATGGAATACAAACAAATCGCGCACGTTGCGAGAAGAGCCGCATAGTCCATCGTTCTTAATTAATTAGGTTCACTACCTAGGCATTAGTTGCAGATACAACAGCAAGGATATAATTAAGTTGACACTATAAGGCGATCATCCATCCTTTCGCCTAATAAAATGCATGTTCTACACTTGCTTTTGAGGCTCTTGCGGCAATGTTCTTTCCGTGTATCTCCAGATTCTTAATTCGTCAAATTACATCTCAAGAATCGGGCGAAAAAAAGGACATATGGTCAATTCTACTGATCTCTCGTTATCTTGTGGTGAGCGACCTCTACATATGCAAAATGGAACACATATACATACAAATGTACGCACACATGATGAAGTGTCGCTTTTGTAAAAGTACCCACGAGGCATCTCGTTGCCTCGTCTAGCATGTGGGAATGAATGCAGGGGTAAAACAACCATGGAATAATCTGGAGGCTGAGTCGGAGGAGACAGTGTGTTACACTAGCCAAGTGATATGCGGAACGAATCGAGTTTGACCTACATGCCTGTAAATGTCGGTTGTGCCTTCAAACAATTTCGGAAATGTAACCGGGTGACACGTTGGGAACATGGTGTAGTTATCTGTTGAGGCTCAAGTTCAAACGGTTGGAAAGAGCAGAGTCAGTTTAGTGTATCGAATCGGGATAGAAACAAGGCAATGAAATCCATCCATGGATTGGTTAACCCGAGGAAAGTGGGAAGAGTGATTCTCAAATGACCATCGTATCGAACGGTTTACAAGGCGGTGAGATGATAAGAGCAGAGCCGCGCTATCAAAGGCACTGGTAACTTTTCCAATGTCCACAATCAACACAGATCTGGGATGAAAACAGAATCGGCCAGATTGAGTTGCGTCGCCAAGAAGAAGCTCGGGATTCAGAAGAAGGTAAAAGGGGTCTCAAAAAGAAGAAATCCCAAGGTTGCTCTTCGCTGGTGTCAAAATGAGGAGGACAATTTCGCAACTGAAAAAAGTGTTTCCAAGCGTACCCGAGCAGTATCGATAGTGCCATCTCTACTTAGTGACGTATGGACATGTGAATAGCATCATTCTTCGAAAGCGAGATTTCTCAAGCTGCCAACCTCACCTTCTTACTGGCTTTCACAATGTGGTCCCGGCTCACTCAGACTTTTGAAATTGAGAGTCCGATGGAGTTTCCTGGTACATATCGGATATGTCTTTGTGATGAATTCAATATTCAGTATAGCATTCAAATAATTCCAAGGAGATCATGATATATACTCCGTAGTTGTATCGTAGATTGTAAGTTTGTGAACCAAGCTTAGGGAATTTTTAATAGTGCCCGCGGAGAAAAGGACTGGACCTTCCTATTTCGCTATAGTTTCGGAATTGGTATGTGCTAGCGGGGGCTAGTGGAGTGGCCAATGAGAAACGCTGCTCCAGCACTCACTCAATACAGAAATTCTCAATGCTATTTCGTCCCCAGACCCTTCGGTGATTACATAATTTAGGCTTTGATTTCGAGACAGTAGCATCGAAGGAGAAGACCGTCCCATCTCGATCTTTGATTGGTTCGAATCATTAATAAGCATAGCACATACGACGTAGAGCGCACGTGACACTCGATTCCGCATCCGTACCAGAGAGTTATTGTCTGAGTCATGAGCACTAATCTGGAAGAGTCAGACCCCTGTTGAAGGAATTAAGATAAAGGGTCCCTCGTACGTCCCTCTTAGGTCCCTCGTAAAAAATTCCAACTCTCGAAGCGAGCCATTCCGAACTCCGTTATCTTACGTACTGTACGGAGTTGAATAAAAAATGGGATGTCACTCGTCGACTCGTTCCCCTGATGGCGACTTTTGCTATCACTTACGACGTATATAGGTAAAACATCATCGCGAGAGAATACTAACCGTTGAACAACATGTCGCAGATTATTTCGAAAGATTTCGACTTCGAACTTAGAATATGGGCCGTATACAGAACTTCATCTCAGGCAGGAGAGTCGACCCATCGTCACCGCCACCTCATCTACTGAAATTTCGATCCTCAAAACTATTTATCCTTACGACAATATGTGTCGCAGTATTTACCGACATCTTTCTCTACGGAATCATCGTACCGGTCGTACCTTTCTCACTCACCACGCGCGCAGGTGTGCATGAATCTTCGGTCCAGAGCTGGATATCTGTGCTACTCGCGGTTTATGGCGCAGCATTACTCATTGGAAGCCCGATTTCAGGATGGTACGCCGACCACTCATCATCAAGGCGTCTGCCACTACTGATAGGCTTGGTCGCAATGGTTGGTTCTACGGTTATGCTGTGCCTGGCAAAGTCGGTCGCATTGTTGATTGTGGGACGCATATTCGGAGGGCTGAGTGCCGCCATTGTGTGGACCGTGGGACTAGCCTTGTTGGTCGATACCGTAGGGCAAGCCGAAATTGGAGAAATATTAGGTTATGTGAGCTTGAGTATGACTCTTGGGATTCTAGTGGCTCCCTTGTTGGGAGGAATTGTGTATGAGAAAGCCGGATATTATGCCGTTTTCTACATGGCTTTTGGATTGTTAGTCTTGGACATTCTTCTTCGCTTGATATTGATCGAGAAGAAAATGGCTCGGCAATGGTTAGACGATGAAGTGCCCAATTCTGGCAGCAGTTCAGATTTAACAATCTCGCCTAATCGTAATGAGGATGCGATTGTTACAGATGCACGAAATAAAAACGTCACAAACACGGATGAGGAGAAGGCAGCACAGAGCAAGCCCTTGGGCACTACCGAAGCCGCGCCGACTAGCCTCCCACAGATCAGTAAATGGCCCGCCATGTTCACTCTTCTGAAGTCCAGAAGGCTCTGTGCCGGACTGTGGGGTTGTGTGGTTCAAGCATCTCTGATGTCATCATTTGACGCTGTTATCCCCCTATTTGTCCAAGATACTTTTCACTGGGATTCTGTTGGAGCAGGATTGGTCTTTCTTGCTTTGATGGTTCCCAATTTCGCCGCACCTGCTGTCGGTTGGGCATGTGATCGTTATGGCCCACGTTGGCCATGTGTTGCAGGATTTTGTTTCGCAGTACCATTTTGGATTCTCCTACGACTCGTTACGTATAACTCTTTAAACCAGAAAGTTCTTCTCTGCGCACTGCTAGCGCTCATTGGTGTCTCCTTGACATGTGTCATGCCAGGGTTAATGGCCGAGATTACATATATTGTTGAAGCCAAGGAGAAGCAGATACCCGGCCGATTTGGAAAGAACGGAGCATATGCACAAGCGTATGGTCTCTTCGTCACTGCTTTTGCGGCTGGTACTCTCATCGGACCAATCTGGGCAGGTTATGTCCAAGACTCTGCAGGATGGGGCACAATGTCCTTGTCGTTGGGGTTATTCAGTTTGGCTGGTGCTGTCCCATGTTTTATCTGGACTGGAGGTCTGATAACAAAATCTAACGCTAAGACTGCAGAAGAGAGGGCGGCCAATTCTCAATCAGGGGTGACTAATGACCCTATGACTACAACAAGTAATGCGGAGAATATCGTATAGTAAGCTTCTTTTTTTGCTACATAGTTATATACCCATCGAGAATATAGTAGATATGATATAAGGTCGGTCTGGAAGATAATTTAAAGAATCACATTTCCAAAATTATCAGTAAAATTATATATTAATTTAATCTTTAAAAAGATCAAGTGAGATACTGTTTTGTGATGTACAGACTCATCATCAACTCTGCCATTAATGTTATACTACATTCATGGTAAAGCCCCCCTGATCCATATGCTCCACGTTCGTCTAACTATACTTTCCCTGACAATCACATTCCTAATTTACACTCCGCATACTCACATTCCCCCCGCGCCCCACAAAAGGCCAGACCATTTTACCTCCCCCGTTGGGATGATTCGACTACCTTCACCACTGTCTAAAGACTTATACACATCCATCCCAAAATCTGGAATCCACTCCCACAATTAATCCTTCAAATAAATTGTCCACCTCGCACATCGCAAGGAACACGTTAATACTCTACTATCCAATCTCAATCCTGACATGCAAGTAATTTTTGAAACATCGGATGAAGACACAAAGTCTGTTACCAAAAAAAAAACATTAATGTATGGATACTGTGGGATGAGCTATGTTTGGTTTTTTTTGTGGTACAATGGGCAAGGGAAGGTTACGAGGGAGTTAGATAGGTATGAGATGGAATAATGGATTGAATGATTGTGTAAATCTTTGAAGAACTCTGGGTCGGGGAATGAGAATTGAGAAGTATAATGGGAGTGGACGTAGGGTTTAGAATGAGAGATGTTATATTAGATATAGGTAATATAGAGTGGATGGATACTTGGTACGTAGATGGATATACCATACAATATATTACAATCCTTCTCAAATCACGCACTCTACTCTATCGCCACAGAAGTCACTGAGGGTCACCAAACCCCGTCTTGAAAATACGCAGCTAGATGTTATTATTATCAATAAACCTTACATGACTAGGTACTACAACGCACTCCAATTGTGTTTCCTTCCCTAGCTTCCACCATTCTAAAGATGACCAAATGACACTCTGCCTTGTCATCTAGTCTTCGGATCGACCAACCTCGTTGCTTGATCCCGTCTATAGTCATTTCGTTGTAGCTTTAGTATTGCCTTGCGAAACGCTCTCTTCTCAGATCAAATTCTATTTGGACATGATACTTTGAGTCGGAAACGGTCGGGAATGATTTATGTACTGGACTTTGTCTTTTTGGCAGTGTTTTGTATCAGTCTGGCGTCGAAGAATCGAAGCTCGTATAAATCACTGCGGTCTCGGGATTTGTGACCTCACGTATAACTAACACCCATTCCAAACTACCTGCGCTCCATAGGCTCTAAAACAAAAGTCTGTTTTGTTGTCTTCCCGTTCGCATTGGAGTTCACGAGAGAGGTGATGACATCGTCAATGTAGTGCGCATCTCCGTTCGTTGAGTCTTGCGCTGAGCGGGATATATCTGGGGGATGTAGTGTTGTGGGATTGGCCTGTGTGAATGGGCTGAAGGGACAAATATCGAGAGGGAGGATAATGGGTTTGCGCGACACAGGAGGAGATATAGAAGGTAATGCAGAAAACGAACTAGATTAAGTGGCAGAAAGTGAATGGAAGAGACCAGGAAGTGATGAGGAGCTTGGTAGCATTAGACTGATTTGAGCGGGGACTCAGGAGTGGTTCGTCAGAAGCTGTCGCAAGCCTGTCAATGAACTACAGTGGACAATTATTGTGAATGAAAGGGCCTGCTGAAGTTTTGGCTTTAATTCATACAAACATTAGATTACTGAATTACCGGTGGTTCTAACATAGTGCTGGCCACAGGCTGTATTGTCGTCGTTTCGTAAATAGCGTGAACTGAACTGGGCTGAAGTTCGAACGAGTTCCATACTTTTATTCATATCATCATATCCGGTTAGCCATATCTTCGAGTGTCTACGGTACTAGCAGGAAGTTTCAAGGTCTGATTGACATCAATGTGTGGATTCCCCTTAATACATATGGATATTAGAATGCGCATCTATATATACGGGTAGCGATGGGCGTAGTGTTCATGAAGCTTATCGCCTAGCTCAATCGAACCGGAAACTGGTAAGAGCCCTATGGAATAAAAAAACATTGTAATTGCAGCAGCAAAGGAGCTCAACACTTTAATTTGTCGACACCTAGTCTTATTTTGACTGAAGACAGCTCAAGATATTCAAATACGGGGGCACATCCCAAAAGAACCAGTTCTAGGGTTTGTTCCCCTGTCAATAAAAAGACAACGCACAAATCGGAAATCACGATACTAAATTCAAGAAAATAAACTAGTACAACGACATCATTGTCAAGCGAGCTTTAAGCACAGGGGTATCCAGCCACGTGGACACGGCAGAGGTAGACAAGCAACAACAAAAAATAGGGACAGATCATCTCACTTAAAACAAAGCAAGGCTACCGGCATATGCGACTAGAATAACAACGGGATGACCCTTGTCCCTGCTATGATGTGCAACAAATTTCCAACATACCGAGTGATAGGTGCCCTTTGTCGACATGAAAAAAACGTGGCAGTCATATAAAGCCATGTAATGAAGACCTAATGTAGGTGCGGCTTGAGTAGATGTGCAACAAAACAAGATCATTAGATGATGAGGTAAGGGGGCAGAAATGAATAATTTGCAGAAGATCCACTCGCTTGAGTAGGAAGGGGCATCTCGGCCACCGATACTGGGAAGAAGAAGGTAGTATTTCGGCTCAACTTGGAATGATTCAGAAAGAAAAAAAACATCTGGAAATGCCGTTCATGGTGTATGTAAGAACAACATGGCATTCGAAACTTTCGTGGACCCGGTTGAGAACATGTACCGTGAAATTTATTTATTAGCTAGACATCAGTCCAATATGAGTTTATCGATTACCCCTTGCGCCAGCTGGGGCATCCGTTCTTCTACGTTTCAATACAGTCCCCATTGCATCTCTCACCTCCGGATCGGACCTTATAGTGTTTTGTACAAGCCATTCTTTGACTTTCCCCTTTACATCATTCATCGCCTGTGGATCATTGGCGAATGGAATCATTTCTAATGCGTGAAGTCGAGACGCATCGACCTCTGCAGCTTTTGCAGCTTGTTCTAATCGATCGAGTTGCTGCTTCAGCACAGTTTCTGGGGTTCCATTTTGCGGAGCTGTGGGTGGTTGTAATAATGGGCCAAGTTGGGAAAACGCAATGTATAATGTGAGACTCGCTTTCCGAGCGAGTTGTATTAATTGAAATGGAAGATATGGCGGATGTGATGTGAATTTCGTGAGGATTGGATTTAGTATGTTCGTTGCAAGAACGGGGAAGTATGGACGCGAAACTGTGTGCAGTTCAAACACGCAGAGCATAATTATGGTGATCCAGCGCCAGTATTTGCCCCAGTCTAAGTAGCCAGCAAGGCTCAATCCGTACATGAATATCCCAGCGATGCCGTAATAGGGCGCGATCGTCTGCATGCCATGGGCAAGGTAGTCTCTGATTGTTGAACAATGTTGCCATCCTATTACTTCTGGCCCGAATCTTTCGTATGCAAATCGTTTCGCGGGGTTAAGAAGTGTGTCTTGTGCCAATTTCAAATGGACAAAGTAACCCTCAGAGGAAGGGGAAGATGATGACACTTTGTCAGGATGATGAATGGCTGCCAGCCGCCTGAATCTTGACTTAATTTCTCGTTCAGTCGCCGAATGAGGGACTCCCAGATCTTGGTAAAAATCTCTTGCTTTGCGAATGTCCCAGTCGGCTTCGTAGATTGTGTATAGGAGATATGTAGATATGACTAATATGTTTATGCGCCGGCGATGTAGGACCCATTTTGGAGAACCAGGTTGAGGTTTTGGATCGCCAACACGTATTGTCAGTCCGTACCATAAAGTTTGGACCCAACCCGTAACCAACTGGAGAATCGTGTTAGGAAGCACTATATGAATTGCATGGTGGTATTAGGGGACAACTTACATTAGGGAGGAACGTCCAACCAGCTAAAGAAAGAAGATTATTAGACATCTCTTAGAACTCTGCCCGCTCCGTTATTGTATTTTCAGGATATAGAAGACATGGACTTGCAAAAGAAGAGAAAACTGTAGTCCCTTGTGTAGGTTTTATGTATTGGAAATGTATCCCAATCGGCAAGAGTAAAGCCACTTATCCTTTGTTTGCGACAAAAGGCTTATCTTATCGGAACACGCTAGCGGCCGCAGCAAAAGTTTCTGGGGGAGACGTTCACGAAAAAAATCAATAGCCTTGAAAGTCAATAACAACAGAACGTCAATTGAAATGCCTTCACAATCAACAATCGCCGGGGCTTCTCCCAAAAAACATAAGAGCAAGTCGGAAAAGAAGCACAAATCAATAGATAGCGAGAAAAAGCGAAAACGTGAGAATGGGGAAGAAGGACATCGATCGAAGAAACACAGATCCGAGAAGACGGCTACACTTAGTTCCTCCTCGATACAGCCACCAGCTGAAATATCGCCATTCCATTTACAGACATCTTCCATCTTTTTGCCCTTAGCACCAGTATCTCAGAAATTTCCTCTCGAAGGTTTATGCGCCGAACACCTTTCTCCACTCATTCTCACATATTATCCCCCATTCAATGGAGTTATTCTTTCCTACAGCAACCCACGATTCGCCGAAAAAGCCTTTGGTAACGACGGAGATTCTACTCTTTTACAAAACTTGGACGAATATGCGGTCAGTTGGGCTTGGGTGACTGCTGAGTTTCTTCTCTTCAAACCGGAAAAGGGAGCTTGGTTAGAGGGTTATATCAATTTACAAAATGAAGGGCATCTTGGTTTAGTCTGTTGGAATCTTTTCAATGCAAGTATCGAGAGGGCAAGATTGCCAAAAGAATGGAGATGGGTCGGTGTAGAGGACCAAGAGAAGGATGTGGAAGCCGAAGCTGAAGAAGGCGCAACATACGCTGAAGATGGAATTGGCTATTATGTGGATGGAGAGGGCAAGAAAATTGAAGGCACCGTGAAATTCCGAGTCAAGGAGATTGAATCAAATCATGATAAGGAGAGAGGGTTCTTGACAATTGACGGAACTACGTTAGATGAGGAGGCTGAGATGCGATTGTTGGAAACCGAACAGGACAGAGTTGGAAATAAAGACAACGCCGGTAGACGTCTAGGTGGTGCAAAAGCTCTTGGTGCAACTAGCTTAGGAGTAACCGTTGAACCGTCTGCCACGGAAGTGGACACAGGGAAGAAACACAGACGAAGAGATTGAGGTGTTCTCTGAGCATTATATGGCGTTAGTGGATACCAGGGTTCTTCATAATGATACTATCTTAGCTAAAACTCACGCGTGATGCACTCTATGTGTATTTACCAGTTTATACAAGTCCTAAAATCTGTACAACATGTGAGAGTTTTTTAATATCGAATGGCTCATTTAAAGACACCAAAAACGATCTCAGAGAGGTATTTTCGTGCACTTATCGTCAATCAAGCTTACCAGGTGCAATATCCCAGGGAAATGAATATCTAAGTCTATCACGTGATTGCCCGTACCTTCTTTTTTATTTTTGGAATTCGCGAAACTATTTTCGCGTCATACGCCGTGCTTTCTTCCCCACACCTTCTTTGCATTGCATTTCCTAGCTAGGTAAGTCTTAGAAGCTTCAAACGGGTCGGATCGATTTACATTCCTCATCGCCGACATGAGACTACGTTTAAGTGTGCGCAGGCACAATCTTCCTGACTGTCCCATCATCTGGGATGTCAATACCTCGACATCTGCACCTACAGTGTCAGAATTACTAAATGAAATTAATGATGTAATTCCAATCGAATCTACAGAATGGGGGATGGAGGATTATGCTGTTGAGGTGAAGGGGAAGGGAGGGCTTAACTATGAATGTTTACACTTTCAGCCTGTTGACAAAGTAATGAAGGAAGAAGATGAAGTAATGTGAGTTTGAGCTTGCATTCATTACACATTTGCGAGAAACGTATACTAATAAATTATTCTTTAGCATTCGCCCACTTCTTACTAATGATCTGCGAGCGCGAAGAATATCTGGAAGGCACCAAATTTCGGCGGATGGGAGACATTTGGTTGACGGCGTTGCGTTTGGAAGACCTATGTTAAGGAGACCAATAAACCGCCCAGCAATTGAGATCCCCCCTCGCAAACGACGCAGAATTACAACCGATGAAGACGAGGATTCAGAGGACGCCGAAGATGAGCCAGCAGCTAAAAGAATTGCTTTCCGACCAGAAGTTGACGAAGACGAAGACGATGAAGACGACGATGATTTTGAGCCAAATGCAGAAAATTACGAGGATGAGGAAGAAGAAGAAGAGGAAGAAAGCGACGAGGAAGTCGCAGATAAAGAAAGTCGACAATTAGTTATTCGTGCGGATTTTGAGGATGATGATGAAGAGAGTGATGAGGAAGTTGAGAACACAGACGACCGACAACTCGTCCTTCATGCAGATTTTGATGATGATGACGAAGAGGACGATGTAGACTTTGAGCTAGGAATGGAGGAGCAAAATTCGGAGGATGAGGAGGAAGATTTTGAGGGGTTCCAAGATGACCAGCCAAACTCAACCACTCCCGACAATGAAACGGAAAAATCAGGCGATGTTGACGAGCTATCTGCTGCCGACAGGGCTGTCCTTTCAAGTGTCAAGAACCCATCAACAAGAGCAAAAATTTGCAAATTGCATACTGCTTTTCCCAACGCCTCCATGTCCGTTGTCAACTTTGTCTTAAAGGGTTCTGATGGAGACATATCGCACGCCTATGAGGCTCTGGTTCGAGGATACGTTCCTGCTAAGCCGAAGAGCTCTATCTTACAATTATCTCCTAATCAGCCCAAATCACCGAAGGTCTCGTCTAGATCCCAAGTCTCTAAAGGCAGTGAAGCAGGAATCACATCCAAGCAAAATGGTCCGGCGTCAACTAATAATATGAATTTAGACGATGAAGAATCCGGTGAGGAGGAGGAGGAGGAAGATCCATTACTTCAACACTATGATCAGCACGGTTTGCCGCCAGGTTCAATTGCTTCAGGCAAAGCATTATCTTATATGGCTGAAGCTATAGAGGGTGCTCCCGACTCAAAGTCAAAACATACCAAGTTTGAAACCGGTCCTGCAGCGATATCTACTAGTAATGGTAGCACTTTTGCAGGTAGAGGTTTGAGCAGCGGGCTTACCTCTACACCAGCAATAGATCTTAAGCCCAATGATGATGAAATATCTATTGATAGTGACGAGTCCTCAGAATCGTCTTCCGAAGCTGATTCAAGCAGCAGTAGTGATGATAGCGATGACTCATCCAGCGGAGACGATTCTAGTGAGGCTGCTGACGCATCATCCTCATCGTCTGATAGTGACAGTGATAGCGATTCTTCGAGTGATGATGAAGCACCGGAAGTCAAATCGAGTAAACAGGCTGTGCCAGTTTTTGAAGCTGCTAAGCAAGAACCTAACCCATCTACCGACAAACTTGTTCCAAAATCACGAGTTCCTGTGCCTCCTAGACAGGGCAAGAAAGCAACGCACTCCAGGAATCAGCGTCGTAAACAGGGTATTGCTCTTGCCAGGCTGAAAGAGCGAGGAATTCTTCCAGAGGACACTAAAGTATCTGAATTCAATCAGCTAGAAGTCAATGATAGCACTTCTCCCGAAGACGCATCTGCAGCGCTAGCAGTATTGAGAGCCAACGCCAACTCCGTCAAAATTCAGAATGGATCAAAAAAAGCACTCTCCGAAGCTGACGAGTTCGAGGCGCGGCGACGTGAATTGCTTGCGTCTCTTGCGTCCGGTGGTATCGAGGTATCTCCAACAACTGGCAAAACTGTGGTTGATACTATGGATGCCGATGTTCCAGAAATGGTAAGCGGTGCTCCTAAAACTGGCAAAGATGCATCCGAGAATCCCACTGAAGATTCCGATTTCATCAACGTGGATCCACAAGAGGATTTTGACTCCATGCCAACAGGTGCAAATCAAGGATCCAAGTCACGACGAGCGAAATTAGACGTGGGTGCCGGTCGTCGATTATTGTTTGGTGCACTTGGTATGAAGAATCCTAAGACGAAGAAGGACGAGGACAAGCTTCGTAATGACTTGATGAAAGATGTCCGTGTTTCTAAGACTGTCAATCCGCCTGAAGAAGTTCCCGCCCAGCAGACTGACATTCTCGCTGTTGATAACGATGGATGGAGAGATAAGGTTGCTGTCTATCGAGCGGTCGAATGTTGTCAAGATGGTGTTGTATTGAGCGAGCCACCGTTTCCATTCGTTCAGCGATGGGATCCTCAACAGCAAAATAATAGAGGTGGCAAGAGGAAGAACCAGGCGCAAGGGCACAATGAAGATTCACAAGGTTCGAAGAAACGAAAGCGACGCAATGGAAAGCAAAACTACTCTGAAGAACAGGAGGAGTATTTTGACGAATCATACCAGCCAAGCTACGAGGAAGATGTCACGGAGACACAATCGACGGAGCCGCCAGCGAGACAGGTTGAGAGTGTGGAGCTCAGGACCGAAATGGGAAATCCTGTCCAAGACACCCCTGATCTAGTCGAACTCCCAGAAGATCCAGCTAGTCTGCCAAATCTAGAACTAAACACGGTACAATCTGGGATGATCATTGCCTTCAAGCAAATGCTTATGGACGAATCTACAAAATGGCAACCACAAATTTCAGCTTATCGTACAGCCTCCGTTCTTTCCGTCGACGACAACGGTGATATCACAGTTTCTTTGGCAAGAAGAGACAGAGATTACCCAGTGAAGCATTACGACGAAAATGGAGAGAGGATTTGGGGAAAGTTTGAAATGCCTAATGAAGAAGAGGATGAAGAGGAAGAGGACAATGGAGAAATGATCATCACCTTCTACGAGCTTGTCGAACCGAAGATTGTCGCCCCTGCCCCAGTAAGCCTGTCTACCGAAATCTCCAAAAATGGCATGGCGACTGATGAATCCGTGACTTTAAGCAACGAAAATATAGACGAAACACAATGCTCTCATGTCACAGAGACGCAGTATTATGACACAGACCCACCAGCTCCTACCGAAACTGCAGATATGATCAGTACGCCACGTAATTCGAAGCTAGAGTATCTGCAAGCTGAAGCATTACCGCAATCAATCACTGATAGTGCCAAGGAAAATATTTCACATCTTATCAAGGAAGCTGGTTTTCGTTCTAATGTACCCTCCTCCATAGTCCGAGATTTTGCTCTCAACGATTTGGAAAAGGGTGAAGAAGCGCTTAAGCACGATGGAATGAATGAAATTGACGAAACTTCGTTTTCGCCAAAATTCAATGGTTTCGGTTCGAGCTCCCCGACCCGACAACCACAGTCAATCACTTCTCCTGACAGGCAACAATCGAGTTGGCACACTGTAGGATCTCAAGAACCTTCAAGCGGTCCAAACCACGATAAACCGGATGTGGCTGCAAATCAAGAAGCTGAATCAACTATTCAAAAGGACTTAACAACAAGAGTGCCACAAGTAACTCCAAATGTACCCAGCATTCACACCAAGCCAACCACCAAGAAAGTCAATGTCAACAAGGCTCAGGCATCGTGGGAAGCCCTTCAGCCACGTAAAAATGCATCTAGTCCAGTTGAGACAGACCAAACACTTGACACGATTGAGGTAGATTGTAGAGCAACAGACCCAAAGTTATCAGGGCAATCATCATTCGCAAGTTTGGTCACTGATCATGGACGGCAACCAGATTTCAGTTTTGAGAACATACGAAACCAGGAATCTCATGACGCCAAAACAGATGTTACAACAATGGATATGGCAACACAGGATGGTGATGAGCCCGAACTTCCTCCACACCTATCCAATTCGACTAGCAAACCTACTGAGAACGACGATAAGGATGTACCTTCATCGGATGATTTTCCAACTGTTGAAGAGTTTCTCAGCCAGCCTTCCCAGTCTTTGAAGAAGCCTGAGGAGAACGCTTCGCAGCCTCCTCCAAAAAAGCCGCAGACTGTCACCAGGACGAGAAAGACTTTGGCAGCATTCGACGATACGCAGTCTTCAGCAATCCCGGCAGATGATAAGAGTAAGAAAGCGTTCGTGGCATTTGATGATTCAGACTCAGAGTCGGATGCAGTGCAGGTGAGAGCCGAGCTTGAACCAAAGGGAGCTGAAATCAAACCAAAGAAGACCATTGCTGCATTTGATCCGTCTTCTGATGAAGAAGATCAGACCACGCCCAAAATTTCTAAAGCACCACAAAGTTCGCAATACATGGATCTGACCCTTTCAAGCGATTTAGAGCCCGAACCTGAGAATGAAAAATTGAACGGCGAAGGCTCAAAGAGAGATGAAGATTTTGAGGCAGGATGGGGAGCAAAGACGAAAAGTAATTTGAGAGGATTGAAGAGACAAGGAAGTAATAGCTTGGGAGGTGCAACAACCACTTCTCTGAACACCAAAACTTTCAGAAAAAGATTCTGAGAATTTCAGATAGTGGAAAGTCAATCTCAAGATTCATTTCAAATGGTGTGCTGATTTAAGCAAATATTATTTGTAGAGAGAGACGTAGCAGAGGATTATGCAGCAATTAGCAGAATAGTAAGGTACAACAGGTAGCTACAAAAATTAATACAATAACAGATAATTATTCTTGACTTATGTTTTTGCATTCTCTATATCTTTAAAACCGTGTTTACATCGGACTTCATTCTACTTTCGAGTTGATTGTCTCTCCTGGTAAGTGCATAAAGGTGACGCATGTGTTCATTGCCAATACCTATTTTGAATTTTCTGCTTCTAACATTTCAGGAGTCATATTCCTCCTTGATTTTCGCTTCCGTTATCAACCCTATTCAAATGATTCATTTCACAATTTTCTTTTGATTTCTAGCCTAGTTGTATGGAATTATTTTTGTTTCGTTTCATCTCATCCCTGATGTATGCAAGACCTCGTTTGGTCGGTGTTCAGCCAAGAACAATGCGTTGGCTCTCGATCGTTCTTGATTGCTGATAGGGCTTAGGATTCTTCTTCTAGAACAGTTTCTACCCCTCTCCACTCATTTTTCTTTGAAGTTATATTTCTTGATTTTTTGATGAGAAAGGTTCATTCAGTGATACATTGATTAGCAAGTATGTGTTTAGTTATACCGAACACATGTAATCTTACATCTCTTGCGATTTTGCGAATATATTTCTCTTGTCGCAATATCTTTTCTGTTACTTTTGAATACACATTCGCGTATATAAGATTCTCGGATGCCTTTGGTAGAAGTTCTAGTTGTTACTCATTCTCGAGTAAATGTACTCAAGATACAGATTTCCCTGTTCCTAACAGTCGGTCCAACACGTCTACCCATAAAGAGCCACCATATCACCCCGCGCCGCATATATACGGATTCTACCCCGCCAGTCATCATTCGCATTTATCCAAAGAATCCTGCTTTCGATCTCGAATCGCATACTCAGTCCTCGAAACTACCTTCTATTTCTCGACGTTTCGATTACCGAACTGAAAGTTTTAGTGGCAAATAAACAATCGTATATTCAAAAACATCCCGAGTCCGAAGTCCTCTCCAAGTCAGTCTGAAAGTTTAGACTTCCTGAAGTGCAGAATAGGAGTTAGACCGAGGTCAAGACTCAGATACTTGGAAGAATATGAAACCTATCTCACGACTCCTCGTCTGGAGTTTCTTGCCTGTTATTATCGCTTCAGTATTGTCGGCGCCTACTCCGGTTTTCACGGCTACAACTACTATTTCAGCATCGGATTCATCATCGATTCCGTTCTTGTTTCGAAAACCAAGGTTAATATTTCACGCAGATCACCTTAGTGGATCAATGAAAAGTTTTGGCAGGGAACTGGCACCTAGGCCTCCCAAGCCATTGCTTGTGTCATAACAATATTCGTGTAAATTCTACGAAAGTGGGTTTTTTGTGTCAGAAAGGAAAAATAGACTGAGAGAAAATGTCTGAAAGTTGGCAAGGCCTATGATTCTTCAGGTATACATAATTGGAGGTATTATCAACAGTCATTAGTGTACAGATCATTAGACTTCTTGCACGAATTTCTTTTCACAATTATATTTCTATAATATACTTAGGATCTCTCAAGTTCCCTATCACCCGCCCACGCCAACTTTCTCGTATCCAATCTCTCTCCCTCACCCCTCTTGACTTCCACAACTTTCTCTCCCGTTGCCCATCTCAACATCGTAAGAGAGTGTTTTCCAAAAGTATATTTACCCTTTCCGTCCCATTTACTTTCCTTAATACCGACTTCCTCCTTCTCCGCAGTGTTTGTCACCTTAACATTATCTCCAGTGACAGTGAAAACATCAACCTCACCCTTCACCCCCAATAAATCCGTCTCGAAACTCTCCTCCTCGCTCACATTCACAACACACAAACTAATCACTCCTTCTTCATCTATACTTCCCGCTACATCCAACCAGCTTGCTCCTCCCTGTTCACCCACTACACTGCCCAACCACTTTGGTTCCTGAACCCCTTCGTACGCCCCACCTCTCACATGTAATCCCAGAGTCCATCCGCGCATATACTTACTATATAGCCATAATGGCCACCAAGTCGTTTGTTTAATAATCCCATCTTTACTTGTCATCAATGGAGAAATGACATTGACGCTCTGAGCCAAATTTGCCATCCCCACATAGCGACTCTGTCGAATAAAAACATTCAACCATACACCGACAGCTAGAGCATCGCTTAGAGTATATTTTTCTTCAGCGCCCTCTTCTCCGGGTGCGCGCAATGGATCCCAGACGTTCCATTCGTCGAAGCAGATTTTGGGGACAGGTACTGAGGGAGGGATCTTGGCTTGGATGCGTGCAATTTGGATGAGGGAGGCGGCGGATTCAATGGCGGTTTCTGCTTGCAGGGGTGAAAGGGCGTTGGGTAGATGTTGGGATGAGGTGCTGTAGATGTGGATACTGTGCATGGTTATGTGGTGAATATTGGGTAGTAGCACGGTAAGATCCCAGGGGGAGAGACCTGTTTCACCACACAGAATGAGCTGAAGTGATGGGTCGAGGAGATGGAGAGCTTTGGACCATTGAAGGGCTTTTTTGGCGCTGGATTTATTTAGCATTGAATTCTTGGGGTGGGAGATTCAACATACTAGTCTTCAGCAGTCATTTGCTCAACTTGCCACGGTCCCCAAACTTCGTTCCCTAGTGCCCAGTATTTGATATTGTATGGTTCTTCGTGTCCATTCTTTCTTCGAAGATTGGCATAGTAGGTATTTCGAGTACCGTTGCAATACTCTACCCATGCCAATGCTTCGGTCAATGTTCCTGTTCCCATATTGAGACAGAAATAGGGCTCGACTCGTTTTTCCTTTCCTTCTGAGAGAACACTGAGATAATGCATGAATTCATCAGTTCCTAGATACTGTTAGCTTCCGAGCTCAAGCGAAAGCAAAAAATGAGAAGAACAAGTACCAAATTCATTCGTCTCAGTTCCTAACCAGGCAAGTTCAGGTCGAGCCGGTCGATTTTCTCTAGGCCCGATGCCATCTTCCCAGTGATATGTAGCGATGAAATTTCCACCAGGGTAGCGAATCACAGGAATATCGAGTTCGCGGAGCGCACCGAGGACATCTGTGCGGTAACCATGTTTGTCGGAGAGAGGGTTACCAGGATCGTATATTCCACCGTAAATGCAACGGCCCATATGTCTACTACGTGTGAGCAAATATACAGCCAGGTGTAATGGCTTTAAGCTGAGATGTATGTATTCTATCTCCAGACCACAAGCTCGTGATATGGGGAACTTTCAGGTATTGTAGAGTAGAATGTTGTGAAAACGACATTGCGTATTCAGCTGGTTGTGGTATATTCATGGAATCTCCCATCCGAGAAGGTCTAATGTCCAGTAGATGACAAAATTCGCACAGAATGACATTTCTGACATTCTTTGATATCTGATATCTCTTGAGATACAGCCAAAGTATAATCCACACGATGGCTTCTCGCTTCAACTTTTCAGCGAGCACCACCATCTAGAGACCTTCTAATTCCAAGCACAAACCATACGAGTTTAGATAAGGACTCTAGTTTTAGAAGAGATCAAATATATCCTCATGAGGATGCCGCCAAGTGGTCAAACGACACCAGACTTTTGAAGATATAAAAAAGTACTACTCACTCCATAAACCCTCCATATATCATAGGGTCTATTTCAAAGTCAGTATACCTTCATATCAAACAACTTATGAAGCTCTCTCAGACATACCGATCTTCGACAACCTCCTCGACGCATCAATACTAATCGAAGGCGTCTCCCCATCGGGTATTCTCGTAAACGTCGTCATCGTGTCAATATCTCTTTCCCTTGTTCAGATGCGAGTAGTATTCCGTGGCTCACGGGATGAAACAAACAACATAAAGCGCTGCACAAGGAATCCTGCCATCTTAATAAACCTCGGAAGCGCATCTGACAAGACCTGAAGAACAGTCTCCCGTCTCCACCTTATCCACCTGATACGACGATATCGACTCACAAATCCACACGCACAAACAAGAAGACGTGCGGGTAGTCGGTCACCACACTGCGCGCTCATTGGCGCGCATATACATTGCTCCGAGCCAGTGGACCATTTAATCCGACGCTGCACGCGCCCTCCCGACAAGCGAGCCCCTCTGAATGGATGGAAAATCTCAAGCCACCAACAAGCGAAACTCTACGTCTCCGCACCCCACGCTGGAACTTGACACCCTGGTCTGCTCACGCCGTCCACAACAGAGCAAGAGCAACCCGCGGTCAATCTCCAAAAGATTGCTTGGAAACTTGAGAGAAGAAGTCATGGCCGTCCATTAATCGGACATGCAGATGCGTACCAATGGGCGTGGTCGAGCCGAAGCACCCATGCACACTAAGATGCATTGGTCAAGCTCATGAACGAATCACATCAAGGGAGTGGCTGGTTCCCAAACGCGGAGAGCTAGAAGACTATCGTAGAGTGCCATGTCGAGAGCTTCCAGGTGCCATTTCCCCAGGATCCCCGCATAACTAGCGTATTATCATATGGCATGTTGTTGGTGTTGGTAAATTGTGATGTGTGATGTGAAGAATATAAGATGTGAAGATTTCCCATGCAATTGTTGATCCCTTCTGATCAGTATCTCTTCTTGAGAACATTTTCTTATTTGATACTGTAAGCTTTCGAGCATTGTTACAGCCATGGTTCTGTCTCCAAAAGTCTACCAGGTAAGATTTATGTGTTGAAACTCAGTGTTCTTGATCTTTGCTAATACTGAATCACAGTTCCTCGTGGGTGTTTTCGCCTCTGTGGGTTCTATCCTTTACGGTTATGATCTAGGTACGTAGATTGTATACTCAAAACTTTATATACCAGCTCTGACAGTAAATTAGGTGTTATCGCAGAAGTCGTTGCAAGTGAAACATTCGTCGAAAAATTTCATCCAACTTCAACAGAAGTGTAAGAGGTACTCTTCCAGTGATACGATACAAAACTAACTGGCTCAGTGGTATTGTAGTCTCCTTCTTCACGGGTGGAGCATTCTGTGGTTCCGGTCTTGCAGGTCCAGTTGGAGATAGATTCGGTCGTCGATGGACCATCTTTGCAGGATGTCTTATCTTTATACTCGGAGGCGGTCTCCAAACCGGTGCACAGCATATTCATTATCTCTGGGCCGGTAGATGGATTGCCGGATTAGGAGGTAAGCTATCAAAACCCAGCCTTCTACCCCAACGAACTATCACTAACAAACAATTCACTAGTTGGTTTCCTCGTTATGATTATTCCCCTCTACCAAGCCGAAATCGCACATCCCAGCATTCGAGGTCGCATCACATCCTTGCAACAATTCATGTTGGGAATTGGTGCTCTCGTCGCCGGATGGATCAGTTACGGAACATACGTCGGCATCAAAGGCAACTCTGCACAATGGCGCCTGCCACTGGGACTCCAACTGCTTCCCGCCGTTGTTCTCGCCGGTCTCATTTTCCTCTTTCCCGAATCTCCACGTTGGCTCATCGATCATGGATACCCAGACAAGGGACTCAAGACGCTCGCCAGATTGCACGCCCACGGGGACGAAAATGATCCCTGGGTCCGCGCTGAATTCGATCAAATCCAAGACAGCATTACGTATGAGCACGAGCATGAGGCAAAATCTTACCTGGAATTGTTCACAAACAAGTCATCTTTCCGTCGATTGTTTATCGCGTGTGCTTTGCAGGCTTCGGTTCAAATGACTGGTGTTTCCGCAATCCAATACTATTCCGTAAAGATCTATGGACAGATTGGCATTGTAGGAAGTGATGCCTTGAAATATCAAGCTATCAACAATATCATTGCTTTGCTCGGAGAAGCGTGTTGTGTCTTGTTCATTGATAAGTTGGGACGAAGATGGCCTTTGATCTGGGGCAATCTGTTCAATATGGTTAGTCATCCAATTCCTCACTTTCTCTACATGTAAGATCATAAAATATTAACAATCGCTCCAGCTCACATTCCTCATTGCCTGTGTCCTCATCGCCAGCTTCCCGCCCGCCACTAACCATAACATTGGCGCCTCCTGGGGTTTCATCATCATGACCTGGCTCTACAATTTCTCCTTCTCCTGCACCTGCGGGCCTCTCTCTTGGGTAATTCCTGCCGAAATCTTTGATACCCGTACCCGTTCTAAGGGTGTCTCGATCGCAACCATGGTTTCCTTCGCCTTCAACACACTGATTGGTCAAATTACCGACATGGCTATGACAAACATTGGATACAAATTCTACTTCGTCTTCATCATTTGCAATTTCACCAACGCGCTGTTCTTCTACCTATTCCTGCCCGAAACCGCGAGAAAACCTTTGGAAGAAATGAACTATCTCTTTACTCATGCACCCATTCTCGTAGGTTCTTCTTTTTTATCACTAACTCTGACTACTTATTCAAGAAACCCAAATCCTAACAGCAAAACAGGTTCCTGGAACAGACAAAGCATCGTACAACGCTGGCTACGCCGCAGATATCGAGCGAAGAGCTCAAGAGATTAGCGACAAGAACGGGGTTGACGTTGAGCACTATCAAGGTGACCTTGAGAAGCATCGCACTGCTGCCAATCCGGCCATGGGTGCGGCATGATGGATCAGTTATGAATTTATGATTAATATCCTTTATGGATGTAGAAATTGGATACCCAAATAATAATATTAACTATTTATTGAATTGTTGAATTGGTGCTGTGGACTTGGATGATATGCGTGTTTTTTTTGGCTCGCTGTCTCATGCGATCCTGTGTGATATGAATCTACTTGGATTGAACGTTGGGGCACATATTTTGGGGCTAGGCCTCTACCCATTGCTGTGCTAGATTGATTGTAAGCATCGTAGAAATTACGGAAACGACATATAGAAGTATTCTTCTGATGTTTTCAGGTTTAGTTGAGAGCGTACCTAGAATTTCCAGAAACTCGCTCTGGTTCTTTGCGTCTAAACCCGGTATCTCAACAGAAACGAGCGATGGAATTTATTGAAATGATAGCCTACACTTCGAAGATTTCCTCGTCGTCTTGTACGCTTTCTCGTTGAATTCAAACTGCCGATAATTTTCGCAGGAAATCTCGCAACTAATTACCAGCAAAGAGTATATGAACAACGCAAATAACTCTGGGTGGACACATATGATCAGAGTTGTATACCAAAATTGTAAAAGCTGAAAACTTGTAGATACGATGTTCAGATCCATTCTACTGAGCTGTAATTCAATTCAATGTGTACTGATTCAAGCGGTTGTAGTGTACATCGCCACTCTCTTTGTAACTCTTGCTCATCATGAATTCCAATTGAAACCTCGCTCTCCAAACGCACTATTGAAGATAAAGAACAAGAGTCTATTGAGTCTGACAGAAGGTATGAAACTCTTACATCTGGTATTGATATCTCAAATCTAAACTGTGAAGCCTATCTTGCCTGAAGCATGAAACAGTATCTCTGATGTAAACACAGGCACTTGCCAAGAAAGCGGTGACAATTTGTTTACTATGAAACAATAAATCACTGCTAGATAATTAACTATTCTTCGTCGATCCTTTGATGTCCAGAATCTGCCAAATTGTCGCAGTTTCTCTTCCCTTCATGTCCGGGCATCGAACTCGAAATCTGGTAACAACAATTTTGAATATATTAATAGGTACGCCCGTAGAGTGTACGTATTTACATCGGACGAAAGCGCTCCACAGAATGGAAGGACAATTCTGGTAAACCGTTTGAAAGTTTGATATGCAGAGTGAACTTTGTATTATTTCCTTGCCAAACGATTTAATGGAGCTCGTGGGTCAACGTTGCAAGCATAACTTTATGCTTGCACACACCCGCGATATAATCAACTCAACTCGAGAGTAAAAACGGGCCTTCCCTTGCACAGCCTCTACACTAACTCCCTCGATACGAGCAGCAAAAGTAATCGACATAAAAAATCATGAAACAAAATATATACATGCCACTTGGATGCTTCATATGTCTTGAAAGCCCACCATATTGGCTTTCAATCAAATCTTTATAAATTGTAATCTACGGTAGATCCTCAATTTATATACCCTTACACTTGGTCCAGACCGATAGGATCAGAGTGAGGTAAGAGAAATCCTTGACATTTGGGTGATTGATGATTGAACAAAGTATGATGACATAAATGATTTACTTGAGGAAATGTGAGACTCTCACGGTTCTGCAAGAGGACTGTGAGGCTCAAGTACCTAGATATCGAATGTCTTGACTCTTGAAGCTTTGGAGATGGCTGATATATGAAGATAAAGTAAGAAAGTAGGCGTAAAATTGTAAAGAAAGTATAATGATTGGTAGGTACCGTTGATGAGGAGGAAAGTACTATATAGTCTGTACTGGATGTCAGTAACATGCAGATTATAACGTTTCAATAGTAGTAGCTTCGTGAATATGAAACTATTGTAGACCCCAGAGCTTCCTTCAATCCTTTATAATTACAAGTACCATTACCTAGGTAGCTTTCCGGCACTAGAATCTGAAATTGCGGTACATGTTAATATTTATACGAGACTCTTTGGAAAAACCGATGCAAAACCGATGTAAAACCCGAATCCTTCAATCACACCCCTTTACCGATATAAGTTGGAACTCCGTATGTACGCTTTTCATGATATCAAATACGCATGTAGGGACGGTCACCCATTTCATCATCCCGATCGGTACCTGCGCCGCCAAGCTTTACACGAAAAGATGAGAGATAACAGAAATATCATATCACAGCAGTGGATCTCATTAGTTTTTGGCATCCTGATAGATGAATTTATCACGTGCAAGAAGGCGCCTTTGGAGTCTGATGATAATTTGTGGATTACCTTGGGAAATTGGTCCGAAATTGATACATCATGCAAATGCAACCTGGTGAACGAGTTGAACTCAAAAGACTCTACGAGTACGATACTCCGTTTTGTACTCCATGAATTGTAACGACCGGCCAAGCTTGCCAGGTAAGCTTCACCGGAATTAATTGGGGTTTCATGTTTCTGAGTGGAAAAGACAGTTTGGATCTTCCATGAGATCTTCAGAATTGGAGTGAAGTGGATATGGAAAAACCGTTATTGTGATCGCCGTTGTCCTTTGCTGAGTAAGTCTGGAGACTGGATATTGCTCACTTGAGAAGCAAGAGAATGAGAACAAGTAATTGGTCGAGAATGCAAAAAGGAGGTCAGCAAAGACGACAAGTCAGCAGAGAGTTTTGTATTCGGCGGTATTGATGAGGTCATGAAGGGGATTTCAGATTGCAGCATGCCCATTGCTCAAGGATATCTGGGATTCAAACCAAAGTACTCTCTACATGCATGCTTTCCAGGATGCTGCATTTCAAGTTAATCCTAATCGCGTAAAGCGAACGATGGTCACGAAGCGAGCCATACTGAATTCTGAAAGTAGCTAGGGGTATTAATAGATAGCCAGGGCAAGGTGCCACTTAAATTATTTTGGACGCGTAAACAAGTTGAGGCTGTGAGCCTGTGAGTGACAGATTTATCCTATGATAAGCTATAGGGTTACTGACTGCTGGACGAGATGGTAGACCGTAGTTGGTTGCCACTATTCGGTGAGGTTGGTCATCTTTTGTTAGTGTTTGGAGTACAGTACAATAGAACTACTATTTGAGATTCCAGCTGAGTAACAGATCACTGAAAATAGAGCCATGAATAGAAAAAAGCATTACCTAGATAGGTAGCCTTTTGCATTGATCGAAGAATACTTATGGCCAGCATGCTAGTCAGCCAACAAAGAGCGGCGCTCTCTACTTGGGAATTGACTCGATCATCGCAGCCAAGATGAGGAATATGAGGAAGTCATGACTTGCGGGCTCGAAAAGTCGACAAATGCTATTGGGCATCGACATAGTCGTTTGAGGTTTACAAGAACATCCTACCTTCCCAGCGTTAAGGGGAGAGAAAAGCGATGAACAGGAAGGAAAGAGGAGGGAGGGCACTGAACCTGCGCCTGTAATAAAGATCACTCATCCTAGATTCCTAGAGTACCTAGGCAACACACTAACATTTTAGTTCGAAGTGAGAAAGCGTGAGGAAGCGTGAGATGTCGGTATTCTGGATGAGACTACAGTGTATTCTCTAGAGAGAATTGGTCAGATTCATCAAACTAAAATCACTAGAAGCCTCTTATTGATCGACCAGGAGCTTTTGAGAATAGATCCGGCGATTATGCTTCACCAATATGCGGAAAGCATTGGAACGGGCCTGGAAACAGACTTGACATAGCACCAAAACGGACGGCATGGGTATGTTAGAAGTTAGGATGGATTTGGTTCACGGATTCACGATTGAAAACCTAGCACCAAGAGGGTACCGGATGGGATGGGATAGTATAGTTTGAATTGGATGTTCTATACCAGTACTCGAGGATATATCGTATTGATTCGATTTCACATGTGTACTGGTGGTACCTTAATTCTAATTCTTGACAATTTCATTCCATATAAAAAAGGCCCAATCACCCTTGTTTCTTCAATCAGTCAGTCCAGGATTGGGGGTGATGAGAAGAAAAAAACCCTTGGACTTTCCTTTTTTTTTTTCCTTCTAGGGAGAGACCCCCTTTTAAGGATATGGTAACAACCTAGCCACCCTAGCTAATCTTTTGCAATCAGCAATCTTGCTTGTGCAATGAATGAATGAATGAATGTGCTTCTAACTAATAAATAAATTGATACCACCTGGATAATAAATTGCACCCGCATGTACCCATGGATTGTAACATAACATACCCAATACTGTTTAGCGGCACAAGCTGGTCCTGGATTGAGAGAAATTATCAAAAGTTATAAGTGAACTGGGGAAGGGAAAAAAGGATTGATTGTTGCGTAAACCACCTACCTGGGCACTTTTGATCTGAATCAATCAATCCATTCATCCACCCATCAAAAATCAAATCAAATCGACTCGACTCGACTCGACAATCAATCACCCAGGTACCTCCTACATACATACCTACATACCCAGGCGGTGCTAGGAAAGGAAGATTGACTGTTTGCGAGATTGAAAGATTGAAAGATTCAAAGATTGAAAGATTCAAAGATTGAATGATTCAAAGATTCAAAGATTCAAAGATTCCAACGTAACAACGTGCGAGGAAAAGAACAACCTAAGAACATCTCAAAAGTCTCAAACAAACCCTAAGAAATCTGCATTTGAACCTTCCCGGTCAACTTGCCTGGCCTTGCGCATTTTCTACTTCTGCATGTTCTAAAGAAAGCAAACTTGATTCAAAGCCGAAGCCTGCTGATTTCCTTCTCATCCGCCGCCACCATCCATCCACCCACCCAACCAGCATTCATTCATCTAACGCCAAAAGTTTCTACTTCATGTTGATTTGAACGCCCTAGTTTGTCAACCACAACCACAATCTCAATCTCAATCTCAATCTCATCCAGCGCAAGAAACACAATCAATACTTGAGATATTCTCCAAAGGATATCAAAAAAGTTTAATCCAACAATCGACTTCGAACTTCGATCCTGATTCTAATCCCGACATTCGTTTGTACACACTCCCTTCTTATTTCGATCAAGAAGGATTCTTGGATACACCTCCTTTCTTTCTAGATTCTGCTGGCCATCTGCAAGACCTCAATCTTCATCCTTCACTTCTCAGCTGTTAAAACTAACGACACTCGATACCTTTAACGATAATATTCTATGAATTTCGAACTTCACGATTTGATCTGAGCTTGCTGCTGATTGCCGCCCGAGAACTTTGAGAGGAATTGAGCGTGTTCTTGATCTATTTTCACTCTTCCATTTTACGAACCCGTTTCGAATTCCACATTCCAGAACATCAACCACCCCCGCCTTGGCTGACGTAGCATATGCTATTGCACTCATAAGATTCTAAGTTGGGCTCGTTTTCATCGTCAATATGGACCACTCCTATAGTGGCTCCGGGCGAAGGCCCCCTCACATAACAGTCAATTCGGGCAGTGGTGGAGATCTGCTCAATTCATCTACTAGCTCCCCTTCTACGGCAGGAACTCCTGGTCAGTCGAGGCAGTTGATCCCGCCGCCGCGACCACCGACTTCAGGCTCGCAACAGTCACGCATGGCTGCCCCTCAAGTATATGGCTCACCCGATGTCGCTCAGTCAAATGAAATGCTACTTCCTCCTTCGAGATCACGGCCTGCAGCGAACAATCAATCATCATCATACTCCGACTATCCTTTACCATCTCCCTCAGTATCAGGGTTTTCATCACGCAGAACAAGTTGGAGCTCAGAGGCAGGAAGCCGAGACAGTCGAGCAGGGCCATTTGGCTCACCTTTTGATGACTCGAGAGCTTCTTCGAGAGCCGGCGACAGCGATGATGAGAATATCAATACACAAACTGTTTCCGAAAAATATAACATCATGCCATCTGCAGGATTATTGCTTTTCCCAGAAGATGTTGAGAAAGACGATTACCTTCACAACCCGGATCCAAGTGACAAAGACCTGGATAAGTGCGATATATGGAATCGAAGAGCTCTTACAAACGTGGGAGGATTGATCTTCATCGTCTTGGGCGTACTGGCCTTGTTCGTTGCATATCCAGTTGTGTATGTGATTAATCGATCGCTGGGAAAAATCTCTGCTAACAATTGTCTAGTACATTCGTGAAAGACAAAATCGATCCTACTCATGGTGCTTGTGCAGCAGCAGCAGATTGTTTATCAGATAAAGCTTCCCTTCTTAAGAACGTGAGAACGGGTCTCATAGATCCGGATACTCCAGACTCCGTCAAGAGCAAGACCGCTCAAGATGGCACCAAATTGAAGCTTGTGGTATGGTTTCTTGCATCATGGAGTTTTGTACAATGCTAAATGATCTTAGTTTTCCGACGAATTCAATACCGATGGACGAACTTTCTACGATGGCGATGACCCATTCTTTCAAGCCGTGGATATTTGGTATGGTGCTACTCAGGATTTGGAATGGTACGATCCCGATGCTGTAACGACCGGAAACGGCACTTTGAACATCAAATTCGACGCTTTCCAAAGTCACAACTTGAATTATCGCTCTGGGATGGTCCAATCGTGGAATAAGTTGTGCTTTAAGGGTGGTCGTTTGGAAGCTAGTATTTCATTACCTGGCCGAGGAGATTGGCCCGGTTTCTGGCCCGGTTTCTGGAGTATGGGCAATTTGGGACGACCCGGTTACCTAGCTACCACAGAGGGAATGTGGCCCTACAGTTATTGGGATGAATGCGATTACGGAATCACGGCAAATCAAAGTTCATCGGACGGTATTAGTTGGTTACCCGGTATGAAGTTGCCGTCTTGTACGTGTGACGGCCAAACGCATCCTTCAAAAGGCAAATCTCGATCAGCACCTGAAATTGATGCATTAGAAGCCACTATTGCATTCATGACGGAGAACTGGGGAACAGCTACGGGTTCCGCATCTCAGTCTTACCAGATTGCCCCATTCGACATATTCTACATGCCAGATTACAACTATGTTGAGGTTTATGACAACGAACAGACTTCTGTGAACAACTACCGAGGTGGAAGTTATCAACAAGCTATGTCTTCAGTGACTTGGCTGAACAATGATTGGTATGATGGCAACGGATATCAAACGTATGGATTTGAATATACTCCTGGATCCGAGGGAGAGGTGACATGGTTCGTTGGTGATCAGTACACTTGGAAAATGGATGCCCGTGCATTGAAGCCAAATGGAAACATTGGCCAAAGAACGATGCCGCAGGAGCCTATGGCTGTCATCATGAATTTGGGAATGGGTACCAGTTTCTCCCAAGTCATGATGCCTAATTTGAACACCCTATTCCCCGCTACCATGCGTTTTGATTACATCCGGATATATCAAGAAGAAGGGTCCGAATCGATCACTTGTGACCCTGAAGGATACCCAACCACCGAATACATCAAAAAGTTCCCAAAGGCATATGTAAGTTTATTCATCCCTTCTTCATTCGCTCAAAGTACCATGCTAATTGATTTAGCAAAATCAAAACCATACGTCTTGGTCAGACGCTGGTTACTCGTGGCCTACAAATCAATTTGTCGACAAGTGCTCTTAATTTCTTTCACAAACTTTTTGTATAAAGGACGTACTTTGCTTTGCAAAAGCGCAAAAGCGAATCATATACCCCTCGAGACGTGGCACGAATATTCACGCGCCAAAGGACATATAGACGGCGGTCGGACATGGCGGCGCCTGGCGATTTCGATTCATCTTTTCTTTAACCGAATATTACAAAAGAGCGCGCGTTTCTGTTATTAATCTTGTTTTCTTCGCCTCCAAATACACAATTGCATAGCGGCGTCGGCGTTTCATACTTTTCAGCATCAAGCACGTTTATTGATTTGCCTTTCTAGCTTCACGCCAACTGTTGTTAGTTATGTTCAAAGTGCATCTTGAAGCCTTTGTGCTATCGCTGTTGTACAAAAATACCACTGGTTCATAGTCTACACGTTTTTAGTTTTCGGTTCAAGTTTTTGAGTTGATAGATGGAGTGACCTTCACAACTCGATTATTGTGTTTAATTTAGAAAGAGAGATAACGGAGCTCTGGATGGGTATCCTTACCGAGAAAAAAAAAATAGGCAGGGGGAGCCGGGGAGTGGAAGTGAGGATAAATGACTGGATGGATGGACTTTATTGACTAACTGACTTAACTGATTGGATTGGATCAATTGATTTGGCTCGGCTGGCTTGGTCTCTGGTTTTGATGTTGTATTTGATTGGATTTCGCAATGCGGGTGGGATCCTTTGATCGACTTTGATATGATTATTTTGGAATGACTGGGCTGAAGTTAAATGGATGGGTGTTTAAGAGAAACTCGGAAGAGAGATGGATGTTGGGGTTAAGAGTTTGTGAGGCAATGAGCGAATTTGAGGAGCTAGGAGTGGAAACCTTCAGAGGGTGTACCTATATACCAATACCGATACCAAACGTCACGATAGTAAAGAGACTTCAACAATATTTCACTGGGCCCCTTCGCGTGTCTTTGATGTTTTATAATGTTTCAACTACCACACTCCAGCTGTTACTTATTGATTGCAATAATCAGACTGTGGAAAGTCAAGACAGGCAGACGATGAACATAAAAGACACAGAAACACGGGCTATATATACAATGGCCGCAATTTCACTCTCCAACTTCATAGTATAATACATAAACGATACACAGGACCAATCGTACTAATTTACCTGTAAAAAGACTTCTCCAAGGCTTCATGAGATTTAGAAAACCCAAGAATTCAGATCACGTGTAGCCAAGGGTCTCGATTATTGATGCCAAGACTCGCTGGGGCAAATATTCAGAACTTTTTTTTTCAATTAAACGCTAAGCCACTTTTGGGACACTAAGATTATTCTAACCGAGAAATCGCACACTCTCAATATTCGTGAACTTTTCTCGTTGAAATTCTTCTGAACTTTTGAACCTCAACACCTAAAGAAGTCGACCACCGCCAACATGTCGCACCGTAAATTCGAAGCTCCCCGTCACGGATCCCTTGCTTATCTCCCAAGAAAGAGAGCAAGCCGTCACCGCGGAAAGGTCAAGAGGTGAAGCATTTACCCCAATTTTCATTCTTTGCGACTTTTGAGGATTCTACGAATTATCAACATCCGTTTGCAAATTTAATTCTTGAGGGAAGATCACATTTACTAACTTCTCAATTGCAAACAGTTTCCCCAAGGATGATAAGACCAAGCCAGTCCACCTTACTGCCACTCTTGGTTATAAGGCTGGTATGACTACCATTGTCCGCGACCTCGACCGTCCTGGTGCGAAGACACACAAGAAGGAGGTCGTTGAGGCAGTGACTGTCATTGAAACACCACCGGTACGAGCAACGCAGCCCGCTTGGCTTAAGCCAATGGCTAATATCTTTTTAGGTTATCGTTGTTGGTCTAGTGGGTTACATTGAGACTCCTCGTGGTCTCAGATCCCTTACAACTGTCTGGGCCGAACATTTGAGCGACGAAGTTAAGCGCAGATTCTACAAGAACTGGTACAAGAGCAAGAAGAAGGCTTTCACCAAGTACGCCAAGAAGCACTCCGAGAACAGCGGATCTTCCATCACCCGCGAACTCGAGCGTATCAAGAAGTACTGCACCGTCGTCCGTGTCCTCGCCCACACTCAAATCAGAAAGACCCCTCTCAAGCAAAAGAAGGCTCATTTGATGGAGATCCAAGTTAACGGAGGTAGCGTCGCTGAGAAGGTTGACTTCGCTAGCGGTCTCTTCGAGAAGCCAGTTGAGATCAGCTCCATCTTCGAGCAAGATGAGATGATTGATGTCATCGCTGTCACCAAGGGTCACGGTTTCTCTGGTGTCACCAGCAGATGGGGAACCAAGAAGCTTCCTAGAAAGACACACAAGGGTCTCCGTAAGGTCGCCTGTATCGGTGCCTGGCATCCAGCCCACGTCCAATGGACTGTTGCCCGTGCTGGTCAAGATGGATACCATCATCGTACCTCTTGCAACCACAAGGTCTACCGTATCGGACGTGGTGACGACCCCAACAACGCCGCCACCGAGTTCGATGTCTCCAAGAAGGCCATCACCCCGTAAGTTTCAGCAGTCTACTACTTTCAGTGATGCATTGACTAACATAATTCTAGTATGGGTGGCTTTGTCAGATATGGTGAGGTCAAGAACGACTTCATCATGCTCAAGGGTTCCGTTCCAGGTGTTAAGAAGCGTGTCATGACTCTCAGAAAATCCATGTTCGTTCACACCTCAAGGAAGGCCTTGGAGAAGGTTGAGTTGAAATGGATCGATACATCCTCCAAGTTCGGTCACGGTGCTTACCAAACCGCCGAGGAGAAGCACCAATTCTTGGGTACCCTCAAGAAGGACATTGCTCAATCCTCATAAATCTAAAAATTGGTTTCGCATTCTGGGTTTCTTACGTTTCGATAGGTGTAGTCGGTGGGGGTATCATATGTGCAATAAAGCAGTCCATGATTACCTATGGATATACTAGCATTCCATCAATGAAGAAATGTCAATGATATCCAATAATTTCAATAATGTTTTAACTTATGATAATGTTTTGGCAAGCCCAGCCAATTGTGAGAACTGAGAACTGAGAGCTGTGATCCACGCAACGTTGGATTCAATACAGTGAAAGAATTTTCCAAGCTGGTCTTTATCATGTTATATTTACGGCTAGCACTTGACGGACCTCGTTCTCGTCCTCTTGACTCCTTTTTTCCTTGTATTTTCCAACAAATTTCAACAGACCTTTCACGGAGACCCTAGGAGCAATTTATGAGTTGGATTTATTAGCAATCACTTGAATCAGACTTTCTATAACTCGATCTCATATAACTTCTCTTTGCAAGACAGCTAACATTGTTTTGCATCGGTCAATCCGTCTTAAGTATTTTCTGTTTTTTTCTTCTGTCTTTTTCTCCTTCTCTTCCATCTCCCTATCTTTCTTCAATTGTGAAAATCGTCATCTCATCAAACACCCCTGTATATAAATTTTTAAGTTGCACAAACAAGAAAAAGAGAGATTCCCCATTACCCCACGTCACCGAAGTCACACAACATCCTCTGGTCCTTCCTTAACCCCTCTCTTCTTAGCTTTATTTACTAGTTTCACTACATTGTCAATATCAATGGGTGCACTTTTCGCCGTCCTCACCATTCCTTATCGAAGCATCAAAGAATCTATTGAGAAAAGTCGCAAGCAGAAGAACAAAATTAAACAAGTAAATAAACAAACAAAATCTGCACCGGGAAGTCGCACACCGAGTGTTTATCGTGAGACGGGAGGAAGAACACGAAGAACAGAGAGATTAGAAGGAAGAGTTAGTCCAGAGAAGGGAAGATCGCAATCATTAGGTTATTTACCATCGTTCGAAACGCCTCGGGCAGAATTGGAGGCAGAATTGGGCAAGGGAGTAAACAAGGGAAAGGGAAAAGAAATCGAAGGGGCTTCGCTGCAGAAATTTTCGACGGTGTTAAGGACGACGTCGCAGAGAGATTTTGCGTTGGACGCTACACAGCAGGTAGAGGTTATTGCGTAGACGAAAAAATCAAGCTTGCGATTCCTACTGCTTTGTTTTCTCGACAAGGACGAATTGGAGAGTTTGGGTCTGAGAGATCTAGAATTGAGCAGCGTTTCTTGCATAGCTCTGCGATCTTCAGATATACTAAGGAGAATAAAAGTCCGAAGGAAATAAATACAAGCACACAACCTCAAATATCATCCAAACGAACGAATAACTACACAGACAAAATGGGATCAGACGAAGATTATATGGCGTTCCTCGATAAGGCCAACGAGGATCCCAGTGCCGGCACATCGAAAGCTACGAGCAGTAATAAAAAAGCTGAGTTCAAGACCATGGATGATGATGTGGATGTACCTAGCGTGTTGGTTAGAGCAACGAAGGATGCGTGGTACACCAGTGATGCCGATGAACCATTTGTTGTTGTGGCGCTGAAATGTGAAGGAGGAATGCCAGATGAAGGTTTGTTTCTCGCTCTCTATTGAGAATTCTGGGAAATCATTGGTGTATATATACTAACAAGAAATAGAAACATTCGCGAAGCTCATAGCCCATCCTACTCCCGCAGTCGCAGCGGAAGAAATACAGATTATGGATATTGGGGAGTGGGATCCGCAGGGACAATATAAGCAGATTGTACATGCAGTGAGAGATGCTAGTAAGGGGAGTGATGTGAGGGTTTACAAGGTGTCAGGGGAGGGAGCGAGAGTTGAGTATTGGGTTGTAGGGGTTGAAGGGGGGAGATTGGTTGGAGCGAAGGCGCTGAGTGTGGAGAGTTAGGGGGTGAGGAGAGGGAGGGGAAAAGACTGTTTATACCTGGCGTTTCTTGACTTTTGCTTTTGACTCTGAAGGAGGGGTATTGGGGGATTGGGGTACATGATATAATGATGATTAAATGATTAAAATGAAAGACAAAATGGAGATTTTGTATACGAGATGAGTTGTGATCCATTCATCTTTCGGTAAGCAAACACAGATATGCCTATCTAGGTACCCGTTGTCGAGTGACAATGAGAACCTAGCATGGGCTACACGATGCATTTTTCTCTTCAAAAGCTTTTTGGAAGATACTATCAACCTTTTTTTTTCAATGTCTTGGTTTTATTTCCATATTCTATATCATTCTCGTTGCTCTTAATCCATTTCTCTGTCCGCGAATCTGCCAATTATGTTCTTCGTTCCTTCCTGTTCCATTGTATCCAACTACCTAATACCTTTAAAAAACAAGTGGTGGATGTACAATGAAGTAGGAATCTGTTAATTGCATTTTTCTCCTTCCCTTCTTTATATTATATTCTTCTTCGTTGCATCCAACTACCTAGTACCTTTAAAAAAAACATGTAGTGGATGTACAACGAAGTAGAACTTTCGGTTTCCTTCTCCTTCGCCTCCCAGATATAGTTCCAGGAGGTGGTCCAGATCCATCCGATATATAATTACTCGGCGGGTTCATCTCTTGAGATCCCTCCTTCCCTCCTCTTATAATCTCTTCGTCCCCGGGATCTCGTATTGTTATATATATATTTCAATAACGTTCCTCTATATACTCCAGCTCCCAGCATCATTGATAGCTCCAATATATATAGGGCTACAACTATTTATAGGCGTCCGCTCGCGATAGTCCGTATCGCAGTTCGATATTTAGGAGCTTTCAATGTATGGGGGTACTTGAGTATTTGAAAAGGGATCGATGTTCGAAATGCATTCAATCTTTCGGATGATTTGAGGATTCGGATTGGATTCGAGTATTGGAAGGCTTCGACCGTCGGATTCTGGCTGAGACAATGGGATACGACGCTGGGACCGCTTGTGCCGACACGAGGTGTGAAGGAGAGAATTGGTTTTCCTTCGCGGAAGAGTCTTTGCTGATAAGCGACGCAGTTTCCACATGGCCACGGGTATGCTTCAACCTTGTATCTAATCCTGCTTTGGCTTGGTAAATATATGGGTGTCTGGTTGACCCCATTCCAAATTGAACCGTCACTAATATGATAGGGTGTAGCGGCTGTGACTGCAAACTTCCATATTGGCTTGTATGTTAAACGACCAATAGCTTAAATCTTTACAGTCGTAGCGCTCGCAGGAGATTTACAATACTACAACGACTATCACTACCCAGGTATTAGATATATTTGCCGTTGATGAGACGGTGATTTATCTCACAAGTATGTGCAAGCTCCTTAACATCTCCTCATAGTACCGATCTCACAGCTCTCGCCATACACCACAAGTCAATGAATCGACGATTATCCACCTCAGTCCAAACATATCTCGGTGGAGGGTGGCCCAAGCAGTGCATGGTCACAGTTAAAACCGTCCATTGCGCCGCTGCATCAGCGAACCTCTCTATTCTTTGCGCCTCGTCCCATTCTCGTGTAAAATACTCGGTATAAGGTATTTCCCACCTAAACAAATACGCGCCTATTCCCGCGTTAAATTGACGAGGGTCGTACCCCGGGAACGCGGATGAGAGTTGTGTGGCTTGGAAGGCAAAGGACAAAAAGTAATAGAGGAGCAACCGCGGATTTGGGTTCTGGTAGACCTCTGGGTGTTGGCTTTTGTGCAGCTGCCATTTATTCCAAATTTCGTGGGAGATTTCGGAGTGGAAACCGAGATCCAGGAGGGTTTTACGGTGTTCGTGCGAGCTGCAGGAGCAGATGATGTAAGGGGGTGGATCGGGGATTTCCAGTGGAGGAGCGGGGGCGTCGAGTGGGGGAGTGAGGGAGTAGGGTGGGGGAGGGGAGCTGGGATGCGCGACGTCGAAGGCGTCTACTTCGATGAGGGGGTTGTATCGGTTGAATCGGAGGGACCATACCGCCCGGGGACTGCGGATAGAGTTATCCGGGTTGTTGACCGGGATGGAACCGTTTGTTTCGCTCATTTTTTCGGTTTCGAGATGAGGATTCGACGGAGATGGGTTTCTCGTCGGCTCGGTTATGAAAGTTGTTTGATGATGGTTATATGTATGGTTGTTCGAACTTCGGATGAAGAATATGATCTCAATTCGAATTTCGATGTCTCGAAAGCTCTCCGTATTCGATATAGATTGGGTTTCTATATTGGGCTGTAGTATTTCGAGTTTATATGATCGTCTGAGATGGAATCTGATACGAAGATGTATGAATAAATCGAACTGGTAAGAAAAGTTTTCCTTGCTCAAGAGTTTTTTGATATAGAAATGAACGAATAAATGGAATCGATATTTTTTTTTTATGGATTTGGAGCTCGTGGAAGAGAAGAAGCGAAACCTTCAAATTCTTGGAGCTGTTTACTAGCTTCATGCCGTCTAGAGTCTAAAATCTTGTGTGACGTCTCTCGGCGAATGTGCTTTGATAAATACATGACAGCTCTCAGAAATTCCTAAAAGGTAGAAAATAGTGGAGAAATTCCCATCAGTAGCTACTTAGTAGGTATCTAGTAGCTATAGATTTTGTGTAGATGGATTTTGAGAGGAGAAAATATTACATCATTATGTAATTTGAATTAAAAGAGCTACCCATTTGTTACTCGATAGCAGTCTATGTCTGCCCAGTTCTGTATTTCCCAGTCCTTTTCATTAATTTGTCTATTAGCTTCATAGAAAGTTTCCTTGGCAAGTACTCCACTGCGTACAATTTACTCACAAGTTCCCGAACTAGGCAGCACCACCCATCGATGCTTTCCCTTTCAAGTTCTTCCACGGCCAGTGACTTCCGAAAGCGACAAACATTGCAATTCCACAACAAGTGATTGCCAACGCATATGTAACTTTTAGACCTTGCAAATAACTCTCTATAATTCCCTCGATCAAGTCTCCTTCTTTTCCAAACACATTTCTTAATTCGCTAACCCCTACTGACAATACCTGGGCTGGAGAAACCGAAGGTGCGTAGTGGGGAAGAACATGTAAGATACGGTTTGCGAAAGCCGCTTCTGCGATGGAGATGAAGAATGCACCTCCGATTGTTTGCAGGAATAACACCATGGCCGTCGCGGAAGAAAGATCGGCTTGGGAAACGGTCGCTTGGGCGGAGATGACGGGGATTTGGAAAACGAAGCCGGTGGAGAGACCGGCGAGCGCTTGGTAGCCTATCCACTGTGCGAAGCTGGAATCGACGCCGAGCGTGTAGAGAAGTCCACAACCTATTGTTGCGCCGGCTGCGCCGATGATCATGAATGGAACGCTAGGAGAATGTATTAGTAAGTTTGAGACTCGAGGAAGATGCCGTGCTGAGATGAAACTTACAAATGGCCAAATGCAGATATTAATCCACCAGAGATGATGGTTGCGATAGTAGTACCGATAATCATTGGCAGATTTCGCACACCGGATTGAGAAGCCGAAACTCCAGAGACGACTTGAAAGTAATAAGGCAAATAGTAGAGTAGAAGGAACCATCCGCCGCAGAGAAAGAATACATATACCATTCCTACAGAAACTGTACGTTCTTTCAACAAACGGCCGACAATAACTCCACGCTCGCCTTGGAAATATTGGATTACAATGAAGAGGATGAGGAGAAGGACGAAGCCGATGAGAGTGCCAATGACATCGGCAGATTTCCAGGCTTTCGTTTGGCCACCCCATTGAAGAGCCAGGAAGAAGCAGACGAGACTGGCCATGATTGTAAATGTTCCGGGGAAATCCATTTGTAAGATCTTTTCCTTGAGGGTAGCAGGAGTTGGTACCGCATTTTTAGGCGTAGTGAACACTAGAAAGTCGACGTATTAGCACTTGTATTGTTTGAGATACAGAATATGAAGAACAGATCAACTACTCACGAAATAGGATGATAGCCCCTGCGAGTCCACCAATCGGCAGATTAATGTAGAAACACCAACGCCATGTCAGTTTATCTGCAAACACGCCTCCGAGAAGTGGCCCTACTACGGACGCTACTCCATAAGATGCGCCCAGAATACCCGTATAAGCTGCGCGTTGGGAGGGAGATGCTGCGAATGCAATAATTGTGTATGCTCCAGAGGCAATTCCAGCACCACCAAGTCCTGCAATGGCTCTGCCTACTATTAAAGCGGTACTATTTGGAGCAACGCCTATGAGTTTTCGAAATTAGTGTTTGCTATAATCCGGACTTTGAGACAACGTACCGCAGATTAGACTCCCAAGTTCGAAGATGAAAATGGCGATGAGGAAGGTTATCTTTAGTGGAAAGTATTTGTAGGCCTTTCCCCATGTTGATTGAAAGGAACCGACTGTGAGAAAGAATGCAGAACCATACCAGCCGACAAGATCTAAGCCGTGGAACTGGTCGGTGATTTTAGGAATTGCTGTGGCCTGAAATTATATTAGCTATACACTCGACTATATATTGTGATTCCTGGTCGCAAAGCAAAAGGGAGAGAGAGAAGATATACATACCACGATCGTCATGTCTAAAGAGACAAGAAAGATGCTGAGTGATAAAGCAATCACAATCATCACCATTGCAAAAGCCTTTGGATACTCTAAACCATCTTCCCCTGGGCTATTATTCTTTACCTCTCCACTTTCTAAGTCCGCACCATCTGTGCTGTTCTTTTTCTCTCTCGATATTGAATCATTGATCGAAAGCGCAGTACTCTTTACCAACTCGGCATCAGATACCAAAGTTGTTGGCCTTGAGGTTTCCATGTTGGCTCGGTCGTCTTGAGACATCAAACTTATTTTGTTATCTTGATCAAAGTAGAATAGACAATCGCAAAGCAATCGCAATCAATATTTGAAGAAGTAATGAGAAAGTATAATAGTAAAAAGTGAACGCGATTAATATTCAAATTTATTTTATTTCATCATAGCAAAACCGGGATCCCTTTATAGAAAGCCTCTTTCCTCATCTCACTCAAACGCACTCACGCTCGGGTATTGGACGTTAACCCCTTTCATAAGACCGCCTTGCGGAGATGGTGTGACGGAGACGGCTTGGATCTCATACTGATCACTCAGGGTAATCGACATACGCGCTGACATATTCTGCAATAACTCCGCCGATGAATCACAACGAAACTTTAACAAAACCTCATCAAAGATACTGCAATATCTTGTAGAACATTCGAAATTGCATTCCATACCTCAACGAATGCTTACCCATTGGGCCAAGTTTTCAAGCGCTTACATCTGACAGACCTCAACTTACCGTTCTCGTCAAGGAATCCTTATTTGATTTACATGTAGTCAGCATGCTTGTGCATATTTGGGTATCAAAAAGAAAGGATAATAAGATAAATGGGATTTTATATGATAAGTTTTAGGTCATGGTCAAGTTTCCGCCGAAGTGCGGCAGGAGAGGATGATAAACAAATAATCAGATTCGGCGGAGATGACGGTCGAAAGAGAATAAGGGATAAGCGAATGAAAAGGAAAATGAAAATAAAAATGAGAGTGAATGAGTCACTCTGAGAAACAATGACTTCTGGTTACACAACGTTTCACGTCCCTCCACATGGATGTTTTGATCAAGTGGCAGAATATACTTACGGAAAGCGGTGTCAATCAATATTTGTCTCATCTCTCACTCGCGACGGCGACGATGTTCTGGACTATATAAACTTTATCAATATGCTGAATCATGAAAAATGCTTTTTGTAAAAGTTGTGTAGGGCTGGGAGCTCTATATTTTAACTCTTTGCAGAGACTCACCCTCCCATTTCATAACAATACGAATCGCTGAAGTTTGGATTATCAGGATTCCAGCATCGATCAATGGGTACTTAGGTACTTGGACTCATGAAATAGCTTCAAGATGAACATACGACATTCACATACTTGATATCTGTTGGTTGGGCTCAAGCCTTCGTAAAATCATTCAATACAAATTGAACAACGAGAATGGATCTCTGAATACAAACAGATACGAACCATGGTCTGACGACATTAAAATTGAACGTTGCGGGTGATTAGATACTCAAAAGAAGTCAATGAATTATTCACCTCGTTCACACGGTCTCACTTCTGCGCCATTCACGGTAGGAAGTTTTAAGTAGATTTTCTTCCTATACATGAGTCTCCCAAAAGTAGACAGACTACATCCTCCTCTATAACTTAAAGGCCATCACAAGAGTACGAGTGTCTTTCTTTTACTATCTATCCAGCTGAGAAAGTTCTTTGAGTACTATTTGTCTATTATAGTCATTCTCATTAAGGTTCTGTTGTCTCCTATACCAAACTTCACATTTCTCCTCATCTCCCATTCTGAGTTTATCAGGTATTTGAGTTAAGAACGGCAATTAGACATACGCACAATGGATGTTCAAGGAATGAATGTCTTGCCAACAGGCAGAAAATTAGAAACCATATCTAATGGTAGTACTCTCGTCCATCTTGGTGCTTACCTTTACTGATTCTTCTCTAGGAGCCACTATGAGCACGAATACCAACAATAGGTTTCGACCTTCGCTTACTGACGCTCTACCTGTCGAAATGATCCAGGCTGTTTGTGAATATCTGCACCAGGAAGATCTGGTGAATTTTCGATTGGCGAATCATATCTGTGCCGGAGCTGGTATGGATAGTCTCGTCCAAGATATATATGTTATATTCACCAGAGAGAGTTTTGAAAAACTACTTAACATCTCAAATCACCCTGAGATATCGAAGCGTGTCATGGCAATACACTATGACCCATTTAAATTTATCCCAGTGAGTGAAGATCAATATGGCGACATGTCGGCTCCAATTATCTTTCCAGATACCCTAGAGGAATCCAACCCAAGCCCGGAGTACCTGATCGACCTAGCCCGTGGTTTCGAAGCTCACAAAAAGATTCGTGAAGAACAAGCTTTGATGACGAAGAGCAAATTTAGTACATGGGTATTTTCACAAGTACTACCAAATTTCAGCTCACTGAAAAAGTTTATCATGGCAGACTGCGATTTCGAGCAATCCGATCGTTTAAGATCGGATTCCAGCCCTATACCAACCCACCGCGGCTGTGGGAATTATTATGAGGAGCGTCGAGAAGAAGCTCTAATGTTTCTTGCTACTGCTGCTACCGCTGGTACGAAGCTGGAGTATCTTGATCTCGATGTGGTGGATTTTGACATGCTACTGGGAGCCTCGATTAGCACCAACATATTTCCAGATGGATCAGATGCTCGGTATCTTCGCTATCTTAGTGTTAGAGGAATGAACTCTACTTCTCAGAATTTCAATCGCGGACTAAGACAATTACTACGAGCCACATCGAACCTCGAACATCTATCCATCGACAAAAGATTTTATGCCGCTGGATCTTTGGAAATGGACTGGGACGTTGTCTTAGTGGGCTTAAAACTGCCATATTTGAAAAGCGTGCAATTCTCAAATATAGGGGGCAAGCCATCATCCCTTACCGAGTTTCTTGAGAGGCATGCTAGAACTCTAAGGAGTCTAAAACTCACGAACTGTGACTTGGAAGGAACCGTCGCCGACTGGGCAGATATTTTCGACAAAATCATGATTCATCTGACCCTTGAAACAGTCTCTTTCGCTTGGCTGGCAGGCCTTGTGCGCACCGGCTTCGAATCGATCGACCGCCAGGTCAAATTGAATCATAAGTACCGTAGCCTCGTCTTTCAAGTATTACTCGAAGATCGTCTTACCCACAAGAATCTTTTGGCGAAGGAATGTTCTCTCACCCCAAGTGTACTTTGGCGGGACTATCTCTCCTATGTGAAGGCTCAAACTCACAAGGCAGCGGCAACATTTGCAGAGCTCGATTCTCAAGGCCTTGAGTGGAGTGATCGAGATGATGATGAGTCGCATCTCATGGATTTCATCTAAAATCTATAGCATCATCTATAGCATCATCTGTAATACTCATATTCAATGCACACTCTTCTCTAACAACCGAATCGTTTCCAGTAATTAGCTAGTTCTATAATCTTCAATGAATGTACCTAAATTTCTACATACATATGATTCTATTTGGCTGAACTGAAGTGAAAGGCATATAACCTCAGCCACACATTTTAACCATCCATACAAACACACACGATATCTTGAGAATCACTTCTCCTTGCCACATATATTGAACCTTCCCATATCCATAAATGCACCACCATTCCTCCATTCGAAAGATACCCTGTCTTAGGTGGGTGTAGAGCCCCGCCCATATTCTTCATAACTCACTGCTCCATCTCCCCTATCTAAACATAAAACGCATTACAATACAGTCTACACACACCCCTCCTCCTACCACCAAAATTTTCACTCGCCAAAACCCCGAGAAACATCTCGCTATCCCATCCACTCCACCCAACCATGCTATTCCAATTCCAATTCGTCTCCAAAATTCAACATCTAAACCTACCCCATTAAAAATCAACATCCAACATACCTAATAATCAACCCCTTACCTTCCACTTTCCACTCACTTCACTTACTTCGCATAACCCATACATCCCACAAACCTCTCCCTCCATCCATCTAGCTTTCCAAAACGAATTCACACTTCCCAATCCCGTTTCCAAAATCCACACACGCAAAGGATTCACTTCCCCGCCCCCTTTATTCGCCTATCTATTCCGCCCCTTGTCAATCCCACCCCATCCCATTCCATCCATTCCACTGCGTTTCAATCTCCACCATTCAGATTTGTCACATCTTTCAAGCCTTTTCGTGTAGAATTGTAGGAATTTGGGAGTATGAGAGTATAAGAGACGCTGTGAAATTATATATCGGGGTCAAATGTATTTGTTATCTTGGTTTGTTGGGGGTTGAAATTTGGATTATGGGGATTGGTGTGGGAGTTGGTTCATCTGTTCAATTGGGGGCTGTGAGATGTGAGATGTTTTATCCTCAAAAGAGGAAGAAAGAGAAAGCGAATTTAGAATATGCGAATGACATCACCATCAACCATTAGGCTTCTAGCCATTAACTGATTTTAAAATAAGAAATATTTGACCTTGATATACATATTTATCATGATCCGACTATATTACACAATAACCACATCGCAATGATCCTTCATATATAACTGATATTCATAATCGTAAAGATGCGCCTTCGCAAAGCCCTCACATCCTGTGGATATCCATATACAATTCCATACCCAAAACCTCGTCCAATCCAGCCGTGCCGTCCGTATCCTCATTAGCCGGCCTGCCGTTCTATGATAACCCATATAAAATGCACAATGTAAAAATCGTTCGTATGTTAATTCAGTCATCCTGCTTCCAACACTTTCCACATCGCATTCCAGATGAGGTTCTAGTTTCACTCATCAATCTCCTTTCCGAATGGAATCAATTGTGGGTCACCGCGGCCGGTGGTCTCGTTATATCAGGTTGCGCGCCTAGATAAGTCTCAGAATATGTTGGCGGTCCTAGCGGTGGACGCGCTGATGTGCTTCGACTCAATGGCCTCGCTTCCACCTCTTCATTCGAATCTGCTGCGCTGGTGATTGGTGTTGATGATCCCCCCATCGATGTCCGTATTGCTGAATTACTCGCAGTCGTAGCGGTAGGTCGAGAAAGCTCCGCAGATAGTCTCGACTCTACACCCGATATACTTCGTTCCATAGAGTTGTTGATAGTCTCCGTCCCCACAGCCGGCACGCTAGATGCGCCATTTTCATTGGCATGATCTTCACGAGAAACGACCATAGTAACCCCATCCTCACTCCTCAAACTCGGCGGTTTATCGCCCTCCACATAAGCCGGGGGCGCCTCACCCCTCTCATCCAACCCCTCTTGTCGTTCTCTATGTGCGCCCATCGATCCCATCGTCATACCCATCAGCCCCGTTCCCGCTCTTCTCGGTCCAAATCTCGTTCTGAAATCTGCAAACGATTGTACATCGCGAGCCAAGGCAGTTTGACCATTATGTCGTATGAGTAGTGCCTTTCGTTTCCGTCGTTGGGTAATATACAGGAGAAGGAAGAAAACAATAACTACGAAAACAGCGACTATGACGAAATAGTAGTTGTAGACATGGCTTGATGCTTCTTCGCCGTCAGGATCTGTACTGGAGGAGAGTTGACGGACATTTAAGATGTGAGGGGTGGATGAAGGAGGGGTAGCCGAAGTGATGAATGTCGTTGACACTGCGTTTGGGATCTGTGCGTAGGAAAATTTGGGAAAGATTATCGATAACACGAGAACTGAGTAGAAAGGTTGACTGTTGATACAATGGCAGACATCTTTCTGATATCTTGATGGCATATCTATATATTTGATGATTATCTTGAGTAAGAAAGGAACCAAGTCGCCCTGGACGATAGAAAGATACGAGTATAGCTCTGTTAAGGTAGACTCGTCATTCAAAACCTTCTTTTGTATTAATAAGAATTGCAATTGTATGAGCTATTTTCTCGCAGTCGCAAATGGTGGAAAGCAAGGTATCCCCGCGCTTTTGTACGAGTACGAATTCCAACAAAAACAAGCACGCTGGTGAGAAGAAAGAAAGGATGGATAAGATAGTAAGCCTTGCTTGCTTGTATACTTTTTCTGAAGGAGAAAAAGAAGAATACTATAAACAACAAAGAAATAAATGAGGATATTTGAATACCCAAGATACGTAATACAATATGTACCAGAAATCCTAACACTTTACCTACGCCTCATTCTGCTGTTGCTACCCCGTACATTCTAGACAAAATGGATTCAAAGTGTGTCAGTTTGTCTTTGTGTCTTGGTCTTTCCTTTTCCGAAATAGCCGGTGACGGTGGGCTAGGAAGCTTGTATTGGGATTAACCAATTGGAAGAGAGGTGCGGAAACAGCTCTCGGATAAACGGGCTCGGCGTGTGTTCCGCTCTGTCCGTGCCGATTTTATTTTTCCCAGATAAAATAGAATATGCAAAGAACTTTCAGTATCTTACTTTACACTACGCTTCAACATAAGAAGGAAGTCAGAGATTCAAAATTAGGGCTCGTTGTCATTGTAATTCCAAGTGGAAGAAGTTCCAAAACCCATAAATTGAAAGACAAGTGTCATGAATTTGGTTTGGCAATCGCGAAGCCAGACGTTTCAACATCGAAGGCTAAAACACAGAGATGTAAAGCGGATCGATAATAAACAAACTCGAGCAATGAGTCATAGAAGTTTTGAAAGAGATGAAGAATGATCGAAGAAGCTGGCATAGCGATACTTTTGCTGTGCTCGTCGGGCGTGATTTTGTGAAGGCAGTGCATACATGGGGTTGTGAGGCTGAGGATGATGAAGTGCCGGGATATATGCATGGAATTAGGCACGCGGTGAAAGCAATAAAGAGAAGAAAAAGACTAAAGGGGACCATGAAGGGGACCATGAGGGGAATACAGAGGGGCCAATGGGGGGTTTGGTCATTGTGGGTTAAAGGATTCCAACTTCCAAAGAGGGGCTGATGGGCATACTCAAGGTTTTGTCGATGTTTTTGTGGGTACTGATTGGGAGGCTGGATTTCGACGACCGGTTGTTGATGATCAATTGTCGATAGAAATACTCATCAAGGAATGATCAATGCAGGTTGATGTCGAGCATTCATGACCTATATTTCCCTGGGTATGTTGTACATCCGTTGACGAGTGCCCTACACTCCGAGTGACGAAACAAGTAATGTTAAAGCGGAAATTCTTCATTATATTGACAAATCCACATTATTTTATTATCGGCAGTGAGAGACCTAGATTGCAAGGCCGCATGGGAGGTTCATTAGGAGACCTAGTGTCTCGAGCAAGGCTTTCAAACTATTGGGTGACTGGAAGGTCTGGTTCTGGCCATGGAAAGTGTGATGCTTTACGAATATACCTATGGAAGATTGGCCTCGATATGTCTCTGATATCGAAGACGTATTTGGTCATTCATAATTCAGCAACTATGCAAGATCGAATAACCATTGGCATAGACTGGGTCAACTGGTCAAAGATTTTGTCCATCAGCGAGCTGAATCTTCTTTAAGAATTAAATTCGTGAATCCATCAAGCTTTGATTTTATGCTCCGATGGACATTCGCAGCAGGTTCAAATTACAATAGTGACATATAATCATAAGATGAGAGCCAAAGACCCCTCCTCTTTTTCGTCCTCGCCAAAAGAAAAACGCAGGAGATTATTATACATTGGTAGTATGAATGATTGCCGGAATATCCTCTCAAGTCTTCTTCAAACATGCAAGTTATTTTTGTTGAAAGAATGCACAACTATCATTAAGCTTTTATAAGTAGGTGTAACTGGTACACCATGTAAAAGGGGGAAGATTACCGAGATTCATCAGCTCAGGATACTTTGATTTGTAGATCTGGGTACTCAATTCTCGTAGCCGACTGGTAATCCAAACCGCAAGGAGTGTTTGATGTGAAAATGAAGTTTTTTTTTTCTGGAAAATATTCGTTTTCAATGCTTGAGACCGTATCTAGTAGATTATAGAGAAATTTATCCGTTGTGAAAGGGTAGCACAATGCCACCACCATGTAGCCTGAATTCGAACACCCTAGAATTCGCCAAAGTGCTCACGGAGGATTGTAGGTACAGTATACCGATCCGATTTAATATCTTAGGTTTTCCTACACAGGTATTCACACAACTCTATTATGAAATTGGTAAATTCATATTGCAGACTAGAACCACTCGAAGTTTCCTGTTGCGCACTGTCCCAAAAGTACGTAATGGGAAAGGTGCATCACAGTCTGCACGGGCCACTAACTACAACCGACTTGCTTTATATCAATACAGACCTTCATCATTTATCAAAGAGGCACATAAAACATCACGAGGATTCAGGCATCTGAGAAGTCAAAAGAAAAAGAAGCGCTCAAGATATTCATCATGACACGAGCTATTAGAGGTATGTATTCAGCAAATTTCCACCATTATCATTTGCCTATCTTTTACTAGCTTGCTCCTTTGATCCTTGATCATCCAGCCAGTGTTCTAGAACACTTCAGAGTATACACCGACAGATGATGCAGGTGCGCATTTTGTCTGGTACAAATTTGCTTACAATTACACAAATGTAACCAATCTAACAAGAAATCAAGGCACTCTTGTGGAGTGCGATCCATCTATCAAGTCTCTCATTGTCAAGATAGATGCAGAGTCGCATCATGAATATATCGTTGAGGATCTAGATGATGAAACTTTGCTTATCCAAGAAAGCAAGTTAGTACATTTGAAGGCACTTCTGGAAAAGGTATGTGTGCCTTTACTTTTATGGTCTATTTGATGTGCTGATTTGGTTATTCCTAGGCACTTAAGGAGACGCAGGTTGAGGATGAATCAGAATCTGAATAGAGCTGTGAGAATCACGTTGGGGTAAAGGTACTGGCGTCAGACAAGGTTTTGTGGCGTTTAATACGATTGATTATTGAGGGTATCTTTTTGCTTTTGGGATGTCGTATTTTACTTTATCAAAAACGATCTTCATTAACACCCCAACGACATTTACAAATTTGTAGTTCTGTTTCTTGGGATGCCCCGAGTTGCCAGTACGTCTCGATATTGTGATTTGAGGCTCTTTGGCCATGCCACGTTTGACAAGTCTAGAAAAGAGGACGTCGAATGTTCTGAATCATCTAGGGCGAATGATATACTGAGACCTCTGCATGAAACTGCATACCCTTACTCTGATCAAACGTTTACTACAATCTGGAGTGTGATTTTGTACATCTCCATTCATTTATGGACTGAAATGCCAATACGCTCTATGATACAATATACATTTCCTCGTCCTACGCATCCGGTGAGGTCGACGTCGACACACTAGATGGTAAAGTCTCTGCAGTAGAGCCGACAGGTATGGAGTCTAAAGGTATCTTTCTTCTTGGTCTCTTCAATTCCTCCATGGTGACTCCATCTAACTTTGTGATTCCAACAACCGGAGGGTCCCCCTTCTTGACGAACTCATATTGACCTATATTCGTACAAATCAGCATGTGAGAAGAATATGAGGTTCATATTTACTGACCTGGCATTTTGTTGCCTGCTAATCGAAACGCATCTCTCGCGACCTGTTCGTGCACATCTCCCTTCAACTCAAATATAATCTTGCTGACAGCAATTCTGGAAGCCCAGTGGTCGAAGGAACCTTTTCCTTTACCTTGACGAACCTGTGAAACCATTAGGTATCTATTCTTGTGATCTTAAATATATCCCTGGCGCATGTGCTTACCTCGTTACCACTGCTGTATACACCAATTTGGGCAGCAACTCTCTTATACAATCGATATCTCATACCCTTCAGTCTGACCTTAATAGCATCCTCTCCAACTTTCAATTGCTGCGCACTAACACGGCGATGATGATCGCACATTCGCAAACCATATTCTCCCCATACTAAAGTGGTACCTCTGGCTGATCCTCCTGTCGGCACACGGGGTCTTCCTTTCCGTGACCTCTTTTTTTCTGGCATAGTAGGCAGAAGCCAATTGCCTGAATTGACGGCTGTGCTAGAAAATGGGCGATGAGACTGAGGGGAAGTGTGGTTCGAAGGTGCGGAGAAAGCTGAGGCTTGGGCTAGGATGGGACCAAGAGGTCGGATTGTGTTGGAGGCTAATGAAAGCCTCCCAAATTGAGCCGTGAAGCTCTGCAAACTTTGAGGCTTCATGGTGGATGGCTATGGACGTTATTGTCGACCAAACCTAAAGAAATCCTAGATCCTCAAATTGGATGGTTCAGTATGTTTACCTAATATTTGAGGCAGCAGTAATTTTTTGGTAAAATCAATCTAAAGTGGCAACGCGTTACTTCCGCGTCGGGTCGTCGCGTATTCCGTACTGTATGTAACCAAAAAGATCCAAGCTACTTCACAGCAACATTTTCTTCTAGCAATTGCTTCTATCAACGAAAAAATTTTCTGTAAAATTCGTAGTATTCTTAAAGCGGGCTATTGCTAAATCCGCCCAGTATGCCTGCGGATATTAGAAGCTTCTTTGGAGGTAAACCTGGAACTTCTACGGCTACACCCATCCGAGCCAAGGAGAACAAGAAGGAGGAAGATTCTAAGAAAAAGAAGAGCAGTAAGTTGCTCACATTGCTTGGGTTATTGAATGATACTAATACAATATAGAAAGTCGCAAGATTATTGAAGATAGCGAAGATGACGAAGGACCATTGTATGCTTCCCAAAGTAATCCTGCTAAGCTTCTACTAAAGTCTTCCAGGCCAAAAAAGCCCGAACCCAAAAAAGCTGCGCCTAAGAAACCAGTGTATGATTGTCCAGGTCCTCCTCTCTTTACGTTGTTGACCAGATAATCTAGAAAAAATGAAGAGCCTGAAGGAAAGGAAACGACCGCGGATGACTTTTTTGCTTCGAGCAATAAACCCAAAGCTAAGCAAGTAAAATCGACACCTGTAAAGGCAAACCCACCGCCAACTGAAGCGAATATTCGATCTTCTACTCGGAAAACGGCGTCTGCAACATACAAAGTGATCGAGGACGATGACGAAGACGATGAAGACGATGATATATTTGCAGCAGATGCAAAAAAGACAGGCAAGCGAAAGGATGACGGTTATGTCGAAATTGACAGCGACGAAGAGGTCTTACCAAAACCCAAGAGAGTTGTGTCAAAGTCGAAAACTGCGCCAACCACAAAGGACAAAGATATCAAAATGAAAGATGTCGGCGATGACGATGACGACATGATGATAGTTGAAAAGTCAGGGAGTATCTCTGCTGCGAATGGCAAGAAGCGTAAATCTATCGATTTAGAATCCGAGGACGAGGAAGATATTGCTCCTACTAAGAAGGCCTCTAACAGCAAGAGCTCAAAGCCACCACCCGCCAAAAAACCTCGTGCTCCGCCCAGGAAAGCATCTGCTCCAGAGAGCTCGAGTATACAGGCAATCCTAGACAGCGTCCCAACAGTTCGAGCCCCAACCCCCCCTCCGAAAGATGATAGTGTCAAGTATGATTGGCGAGCTGGTGGAGGCGGTGGCAACTCAGGCGCTCCGCCAGCTGCAGGTTGTGCCGAAATTCCTGAAGGTGCCGAAAACTGTTTGGTGGGTTTGACATTTGTCTTTACGGGAATGCTTGAGACAATCTCAAGAGATGAGGGAATAGAGCTCGTCAAGAGATATGGAGGCAAAATCACCGGTGCACCAAGCAGCAAAACAAACTTCGTTGTACTTGGAAGTGATGCTGGTCCGAGTAAACTTAGAAAGATACAAACTTTAAAAATTAAAACCATTGACGAAAATGGCCTATTTCACCTTTTAAGAACGCTACCTGCCAATGGTGGCGACGGAAAGGCTGCGGAGAAGAACAACGAAAAGAAAGCAGCTGAAGAAAAGAAGATCCGAGAAGATGCGGCTGAGATGGATAGAGAGGAGCGGAGAAAGGCTGCAGAGTTGGAGAAAGCAGAAAAGGAAGCTCAAAAGCTTGCCGCAGCAAAAGGAAAATCATCCATATCAGCAGCTCCCCGCAAAGCGATAGTGCCAACGTCATCGCAATTGTGGACTACAAAGTATGCACCAACGCAAATGAATCAAATTTGTGGTAATAAAGGTCAAGTTGAGAAGATCCAGGCTTGGCTTAAGGGCTGGGAAACTGCGCACAAGTATAATTTTCAGAAGAGGGGTGCGGATGGCCTTGGAGGTTATAGAGCCATCATTATCCATGGTCCACCAGGAATCGGAAAAACGACTGCGGCACATTTGGCTGCCAAACTTGCTGGTTATGATATACTAGAGAGAAACGCTAGTGATGTTCGAAGCAAAAAGCTTGTTGAAACTGGGCTAAGTGAAGTACTGAACAACACTTCCGTTCTAGGTTATTTCGCAGGCGACGGGAAAGATGTCGATAAGACCAAGAAGAAATTGGTCTTGATCATGGATGAAGTTGATGGTATGTCGTCTGGAGATCGAGGTGGTGTAGGAGCTCTCGCCAAAATCTGCAAGACGACCGATATTCCCATGATATTGATCTGTAATGACCGAAAGCTTCCGAAAATGAAACCATTTGACTTTGTGACATTCGACATGCCATTCAGAAGACCAACGGTCGATATGGTTCGTTCACGTATCGCTACCATCTGTCATCGAGAAGGCATGAAGCTCCCTGTCCAAGTTATTGATGCTCTTATCGAGGGCAGTAATAAGGATATCCGACAGATCATCAATATGATATCTACCGTCAAACTTGATCAAACAGCCATGAATTTTGACCAAGGCAAGGAAATGTCAAAAGCTTGGGAAAAGCATGTTGTTCTTAAGCCATGGGACATCACTAGTCAGCTCCTTGGTGGTCATATGTTTTCTCCTGCTAGCAAATCTACCTTGAACGACAAGATCGAGCTTTACTTCAACGATCATGAATTTACACCCCTGATGATCCAAGAAAACTACCTGAATACCAAGCCACAACTAGCCAACAGCTCCGATACACCTAAAGAGCACAGACTCAAAGTACTTCAGCTTGTAGACCAAGCAGCAGAGAGTATTAGCGACGGTGACTTAGTTGATAGAATGATTCATGGGTCCCAACAACAATGGTCTCTCATGCCCACTCACGCAGTCTTCAGTACAGTTCGGCCATCAAGCTTTATATCTGGTTCGATGATCGGAAGAACCAACTTCACATCTTGGCTTGGCAACAACAGCAAGTACGGAAAGCTATCTCGTTATGTGAAGGAAATCCAATCGCACATGCGACTGCGATCTTCTGGAGACCGTCATGAAATTCGTCAACAATATTTACCCGTTCTCTGGGACAAACTCATTCGCCGACTCGATGTCGAGGGCAGAGACTCCGTGGAAGATGTGATCGATCTCATGGACAGTTATTTCTTGACCAGAGAGGACTGGGACTATATAATGGAACTGGGCGTTGGAGAACAAGATATGGAAAGTATCAAATTGGAAACCCAAACCAAAGCCAATTTTACAAGATCGTAAGTCTCCACGAAGTCTTCTCAAATTTAACAATACTAACGAACCAAAGCTATAACGCACGTTCACATCCTGTTCCATTTATGAAAGCAAGTAACGCCTTCCAGCCCGCCAAGGTCGCCGCCGTGAAACCAGATTTGGAAGAAGCATTCGAGGAAGAAGATGACGGAGAAGTCATTGCAGAACCAGTCGATGACGATGAAGAGGCCGATTTGAAAAAAGATAAATATATTAAGCAGCCTAAGAAGAAGATGGCCAAGAAGCCAGCGAAGAAGAAGGCTAAGAGTAATGAAGATGATAGTATGATTGATGATGAAGATGAGGAAGAGGAGAAACCCAAGAAGAAGCCAGCCAAGAAGGCGAGTGCTAGTGCAAAGAAGGGCAAGGAATAAATGGGTGGATGGAAGACTTTGATGGGGAATTTTGATTCATCTCAGGGGTTGAAAAAAAGAGTTTTGCTGGAGAGGTTCTGGTGGTGTATAATTATTGATCTGTATGATTGTATCTGCAGGGTGCGAGAGTGGTGAAGGTAATGAAGCAACAGGACATGATTTGGAGTCGAAATGGATGAGATGGCCCAGTTAAGTTTATTCGCAACTTCTTGCACATATTCAGGTAGATTTTGGTACCCAAACCGAATGACATGTGAAATAGGCAATACCATAAATTTTAAAGATTCATTTAATTTTTACCTGGGTCGTTCATGTTTATCCAAAGCATTGTGTCCACGTGGGAGAACAAGGAAATGTGTAGTATGAGATATCGCTATCTATCATTTCACACCCTCATCATCATCTATATAACTTTTACAAATTCCTAACCTAGCCTTCCCATGAATTGACCTAAACATATCTCTTGGCCAATGGCTCCGGTTTATTGCCCAAAACATCATCAATCTCCTTCATGATCTCTGGGGTCAATTTCTCTCTAATCTTCAACGCCCTCACACTCTCGAATACCTGTTCCGGTTTACTTGCACCGGCAATCGCACTACTAACCCTCTCGTTCTTCAACACCCAACTCATAGCCAAGTTAGCCATGCTAATGTTGAGTTTTTCCGCAATAGGCATGAGCTTTTCGACGGCGGCAATGTCTTCTTTCCAAGAATCGTCGCCGGATTTAGCTCTCATGCGGTCGGCGAAAGCGTCTTTGGATGTTCCGAGACGGGAATCGGAAGGAATACCGGCATTGTACTTTCCGGTCAAGAATCCAAATTTGAGGGGGGAAAAGGTGGTTAGACCGAGACCGAATTCATTGTAGAGGGGGAGGAATTCGCCCTCAACTTTTTGGCGCGCGAGGAGGTTGTATTGTGGTTGTTCCATTATGGGGGCGATGAGGTTGAGGCGTTGGGCGACGGCGTGGGCGGCGGCGATTTCGGCAGCGGTCCACTATGGGGGGGGAGGTTAGTTCTGGGGGTGGAATGGAAAGTAACTTTGAGGGTTTGTGGGGTTTACCTCGGATGTTCCCCAGTAGAATGCTTTGCCGGTGTTGATGAGGTGGTTGAATGCCCGGACGGTCTCTTCCATAGGACAAGCGCGGTCCGGTCGGTGAGCATAGATGAGATCTACATATTCCAATTGGAGACGCTCAAGAGCGAGGTGGGTGCCTTCGATGATACGTTTGCGGGAGAGACCGATGTTATTCACAAGTCTATCGCCATGGGCTTGACCCCAGTAAATCTATTTTGACTCTTGTAAGCTCATGGGGTAAAAATGTAGGGGTATGGAGGGGTACTTTTGTTGAGATAACAAGATCATTTCTTTTCCATCCAAATTTTTTGATGGCCTCGCCCATTACCCTTTCAGACTCCCCTCCAGCATAACCTTCAGCACAATCGAAGAAGTTGACCCCAGCATCATAGGCAGCTTTCATGCATGCAAATGTGTTTTCTGAGGTATGTTAATTCTGCAATGAGCCCAAAGAAGTTGAGAAGCTATACCTTTTTCAACATGGCCACCATATGTGAGCCAACCACCAATGGAAATGGCAGATACCTGGAGACCAGATCGGCCTAGGTATCTGTATTCCATCTCTGGGAGGTCTTCTGGAACTGGCACAATTTTGAAGGATGATTGTGTTATTTCTTCGGAAAAACAGAAAAAGCGAGAGAGGAATTCAGAGATTCTTGAGAATACTTCAAGGTGTAAAGAAACAGAATCCAATTTGCAGAAAATATTTACCCCTCGAAGATGTCGTGATATAGCGGGGGCATGTCGAAGCGGGGCTCTCTCATTGTCAGATATCAAAACTTACCTAGGTCCAATTGCTTATCGCTATCCGAAGAGTGGGATGCTCCGAGCCTAGGTAATGATCAATGGCTACCTACGACAGATACTATCATTTTGATCAATTCATGAATGTCATCAGTTTTTGGGCGTCGAGATTCTGCTTTAGCCGTCAGGTTGTTCGGATGAACATGCACCGACGCCATTGAACCAAATAGCCAATCGAGCCAATGTGACTGACAGGAGGACGAATCTTAGTCATGAGCTCCACATATCTTAGGAACGGCGTCGAAATTGGTTGAAACCTTCTTTTAACCTCGATGGACGTCTGGTGAACTCACAATCAACTCATGGGCACTCTATGCTGACCGGAAACTGTCGAGGTGGGTAGACTACGGGGAAAAATCCGCTGCACAACATCACTAGCGTATTGTTCGTTTTTATAAGCCGACAAAACTTAGAGTATCTGTTGAGCACATATAGTAATACTGAGTAATGTAGTCAGGTTCCAGCTCCCCGCAGTCCCTCGCAATTCCTCGCTATGTCCTCAGGTTTCCACATTCGGGAATCATAAGCAGGCTTGAAGCGAGAAGGAAAAGTTCAACGACGCGGATGGAATGCGAAGACTTTAGATATGCAAAGTCGGTCATTGTGCGTTCTGTCTGGAAGGATCAGTAGGGAATTTATTTATATGCAAAGAGATGTAGGAAATAATGTTGAAGTCTAGTGCGATTTCCGTACTACTGCTATGACAGTGTTAGAATCTCTTTCTTGAATGGCTGAGGAAGCCGATGAGGCATCAATTAATCATCAAGAGTCTTTCAAAATCTTGCAATTACCTCGAGTGTTAGTACTGAGGTAAGCATTCTTAGATTCAATTGGTAGTTCCTAGGATCAGATTTTGTAAGGAAAACTTCTCCGCGTAATAAGTACTGCATTGCTGGTTTCACATTCCAAACTTGAAGGGAATTGAGGATACTTGCTGCGTTCTATAGCTTGAAGACTCTTTCATCTCATCCCAGCGGTATCCCTTATCCCCCGTTCCTATGTCATCTCGTTGACAGGCTTTGTTCTACTTGAATAATAAGGTAAGCCAGCGAAGTGACAGGATAACAAGAAATGGAGGCATTCAGTGCATGAAATTTAGGCATCAAAGGTTGAGACTTCTTGATACGCTGTCTTAAAATTTATAGTTCAATTGTACTTCTGTAACGATGCAAATTGCGATCAGAGGAACTTTATAGATATCTTGTCAAACAATCCTTTTGAGTACTCAAGCAATAAAACTTATCTGTTGACACTATTTCATTTGCTCAAACACACCGGTGGAAGAACAGAAAGGTAAAAGGAAGTCTTCTATGTATCTTTGTAAAGGTCCAAAGATTTAATACAATCTAGTAAAATCCAATGAAAAGTGCTTACACATAGTGCTGGTGAAGTGGTATGTCTGAAATATATCACACATTTGGCAAAGCTGCTCATTGGCCCTCGAACCGAAAAAGTAAGGAGACTTTCAATGATGAAGGGGGCCACAAAGACTTTAAAGTGCCATTCTTGAGTCTCATGTTCATGATCTATGGTAGAATCTTATCACAACTTCGACTCAAGGTGTACCCCGTCAATACTCTTGCGGGGATCAAGTTCTTGATTGTTGCAATTTCGAATAAGAATTGAAAAATCATGACTAGCTTCCTTTCTGATATTCATCTGAACCTCTGATTGGAAGAGATTGGAAACATATTCGCTAGATGCCCGCCGCCTTTTTAAGTAAAGCATCTGCGCTCCTTCTTTGCATTTTCCTCTTCCTTCCTTCCCACAACAACAGCTTCTTCGAATTTCTCTTTTTCCCATCCAAAAAAAAGGAAATTATCAAGATAACTCCTTCCTTAATTGATGTTGAGGTCGCAGAGTCCTTCACAATCTTCGTATCTGTTATTTCATACCAAAATCTGTAAGTGAATCATCATCTTTCCAATATTTCCTTCTTCAAACAGAAAACTTTCACGTCGCGTTCCCACAACACATACAACACATACAAGAAATTCATGTATCCATTCTTTTATCACATCTTATATACCTTCAAGCATGTATTCCTCTCATCACGAGCATCTTTTTCTCGATCTTTATTTCGGGGAAAGGAAAAACACCACAATCATCAACATCATCTCCATCTCCATCTCCTTCCTTTCTCCTTTCAAACTCACTCAACAGTACACTTCAAAGCCACTTTTGACTTGTTGCAAGTGCCCTCTTTTCTTTTCAATCAACGCAATTGACGATTCTTTAAGTGCGTACTCACCTGAAGACACACAAGATCGATTGGAAGAGGGGAGAAATCAAAGTCGCACTTTCCTGATTGGGAGCCAATTCACTTGAGTTGAACCCCACCTTCTTAAGTGTTTGCTTTCATCCTCTCAACCTTTCTTTCCTTCACAACTACAAAGTTTTTCGTCTCTCTTCTCTCTCTTTTTATTAACACTCCTTTCGCGTCCGCAGGTGTAGTCTTGCTTATTGGATTGACTTCTTGAGCCTTTAATTTATTACTCGTCTCTCAATTTACTTCTTGATACCAATTTCAAGAAGGGTTTTGAGTTGGAGCAATACCTAAGCTGGCACATCTTGCGCATTTCTTCACCTTTTTCCACTTTTCTCAGTTCCCAACTAATTTTTCTTTCCGCACAGATCAAAATAAAATCTTTGCAACACCAAGGTCCTTCAAAATGTCTTGGGAGACTCCTGCCGGTGGCAATGATTGGGACACTGGAGACACTGCAGTAGTCGGTGGTGGTGGTGGAGAGTGGGATGACGCTCCTGCAACTGGTTCTTCCGAACACCATGCAGCTGATGAATTCAATGATGACGCCGGTAACGACTATGGTGGATATGGTGGTGGTGAAGAAAATGGAGGCGGTGGTGGTTGTCGCAGTGGGGGCTGCTTCAACTGTGGTGAAGAAGGGTATTGTTCCTAATGTTTCAGTTTTTTGTTACTCCGCTAACTCACTTTCCGTCAGTCACTCCAAGGCCGAATGTACACAACCTCCAAAGGCCAGACCATGCTACAACTGTGGTGAGGAGGGGCACACGAAGGCAGATTGTACTAATCCCGCAGTTGCTCGTGAATTCACTGGCACTTGTCGCATCTGCGAGCAATCGGGTCATCGCGCATCTGAATGCCCTTCTGCTCCACCCAAGCTTTGCAACAATTGTAAGGAGGAAGGTAGGTTCAAATTTAATATCTCTTAGACAATTTCACTAAGGCTAACCCTTATTGCAGGCCATTCAATCCTTGAGTGCAAGAATCCTCGCAAGATCGAGCGCAACGACGTCGAAGATGTTGCAGCTGAAGTTGCTTGGCAGAATCTGATCAAGCAATCTCAAGAAGGTGACTTCGACGACATGAAGTATGAGGTCATGAAATACATCAAGGCTTCTCCAGATGCTACCTATGTTCAATTGGAGAATGCATTCCGTACTCAAAACATTCCCATCTATCTCATTGCCATGGAGAAGGAACTCACCCAGACCTACACCAACATGGACTTGCAAGGTAACCTTGATCGCAAGTATTCTGTTTCTTGGCGCAAGTCGAGTAAACACAGTCGTCCAAAGGAGAAGGAGAGTTGGCCATCTACCCCAGAGGAAAATTTGGAGCGACTTGCCAATGCTGGCGAGCCTGTTGATCGTGGTGTTCCTCTCTGTTCCCGCTGCAATGAGCTTGGCCATACCGTAAAGCATTGCACCGAAGAGCGAGTTGAAGGTGACCGTGTTCAAGTTCAGTGTTTCAACTGCAATGAAGTGTAAGCTTTCTTACACTTGAATTCTTTAAGCATACTAACTTTGGAGTAGTGGCCATCGTGTTCGTGATTGCCCAATTCCTCGTGAGGATAAGTTCGCTTGTCGCAACTGCAAGAAATCTGGCCATAGTTCCAAGGAATGTAAGTTCAGCAATGTACTCGCGGTTCATAAAGAAAGCTAACATCGAATTTAGGCCCAGAGCCACGCTCCGCCGAGGGTGTTGAATGCAAGAATTGTAATGAGAGTAAGTTCTTCAACCTCCTCTCATATTTCAATCTTTCTAACATAACATAGTTGGTCATTTCTCTCGTGACTGCCCAACTGGTGGTGGCGGTGACGGCGGTCTCTGCAGAAATTGCAACCAACCCGGTCATAGAGGTAAATCATATAGCAACTCATTATTAGCTATCGAGTGTGCTAATTTTCTTGCTTATAGCCAAGGACTGTACAAATGAGCGAGTCATGATCTGTCGCAACTGTGACGCAGAGGTTAGTTGGATACCTTTGATCGCCTTTCATCTAATTTGAGAAAGCATACTGACATCAACAGGGACATACCGGTAAGGAATGCCCAAAGCCTCGTGACTATTCTCGAGTTCAATGCCAGAACTGCAAGCAGAGTAAGTTAATCTTTGCATTCCTCGGGTATTTGTTTTTCGTGATATACTAACGTAGACTAGCGGGTCACACTAAAGTTCGCTGCAAGGAGCCAGTTGCCGAGGAGGACGCTGCTGGCCATGCCAACGGCTACGGTGATGGTGATGCCACAGCCAATGGCGGTGACTATGGAGGTGACGATGCGGCTAACGACGACTATTCTGCTCCTGCTGCTGGTGGCGATGACGACAACTGGGCTACTGGTGGTAGTCAAGAGGTTGCAGGCGGCGCCGGTTGGTAGATGACAAGTTTGCTAGACTTCTCTCAAGGAAAGCTGCTTGCTTGTCTCACTTACTCCTCGGCGTGGTGGGATGAGTTTCGGGTTTCAGATGAAGAAGTTCATGAACACTCTCTTGTTGAACGCAGGTAAAAAGGCTGGTGCTATCGTAGTATTGGTTCAGATTCTCTTTTTTTCTTCATTGGTTGCGATCGTTCATGGATACTTGTGCTCAGCTAGGCAGGGATACCATCAAAAAAGCGATGAAAGCACATGGTTGTTATAATAGGACAGGACGGAATTGAAAAGATATTGCTGCGATTTGAGATTTCAAACAAGATAGCTACTTAGTACCTAGATATTCGAGAAACAATCGAAAGCTGGGTTATATCACAAAAGGATTGAGTATTCTTGGCAGTAGTGACTTGATGATTTTTTTGTGAGCCTTTTTTTTTTTTTTTTTTTCGAAAAGATATATATCTTTTTTTTTAAAGCTTCTTTGGATGTAGAAAATGAAATGATATCACCTGAGTCTTGACACAAGCAACTTGGAAGTATAATGATCAACCTAAGAGACAGGCAAGCAACAAAGAACGAAATTCGATAAAAGTAGCATCTCTAGAGATATCCTGGATAAAAAAACAGACAGTTGGGCAAAATCATTTGAAATAAGGGGCATCATAGTTGTGCAAGGGAATCATTCTTGAGAAATGAGAGAAAGAGAGAGAGATACTGAGAGTTCTTCGCAACACCAGTGGCTAATAAAAGGGTCGGCTCTGGAGCTAATGTTGTAGCTCATTAGGAACAGAAACCAATTTGAGGGAAATTAGTGATATTAGTGAGACTAGCGATATTGATGAGATTGATTTTGTGAGATTGTTTGGGTGCTGGTGAATGGAGGATGGGGAATGGGGGTGTGAATGTGATAAGAGACGAAGAATGGTGAGGAGGTTAGTCTAGACTTGTCTTGTGAGGATTTTGGGATGAGAGGGAGAGAGTGAGAGGAGAGAGTGAGAGGAGAGAGTGAGAGGAGAGAGTGAGAGGAGAGAGTGAGAGGAGAGAGTGAGAGGAGAGAGTGAGAGGAGAGAGTGAGAGGAGAGAGTGAGAGGAGAGAGTGAGAGGAGAGAGTGAGAGGAATAGGAGAGAGTGTGATAGCGAGAGGAACGGGAATAGGAGAAGGGGTGGTAGTGAAATGAGAAGAGTGCTTGACCAGTGGAGAAAGGAGAGAAATAGATTGAACGGTCTCAATACTATGATGCTATCTACCTAGGTATGCATTTGATTTTGGAAAGATTATACAGCGTTGTGGCTTTGTGGTATGTGAATGTGAGATTGAATGAGTCTATGTAGGTAGTGTGCTTTTCTATATAATATCTTTCTTGCTTCTTTCAACTCTCATTTGAGAGCTCATATATTGTAGATTTATCTCGTGTGCTATATTGTAGGGTTGGGTGCTGCATTTTATGTCCATTCTTTTGGTACAGCAACGGAAAGACGCCCCCGAAAAGCTTCCGAGTGGAATAATTTCATCCCTCTTATTCCTGAATTTGAAGCTTTCAAATTATTATGATCCGTTGCCCTCTAACCCCTTTCAAAGTTTCTCGAAAGTGGGTTTTCTCTTCTGCAATCCACTCAACATCGCGTCCTTAACATCCTTCGTTTGGATCGCCGCACTATTCCAAACCCCCGTGTACCTCAGACTATCCGCCAATCGATTATCCCTCGCGTGATTCAAAAGTTCCTTCGTACCCTGCACTGCCACCGGACTTTTTTCCGCCAACAATTTCGCAATACTGAGCGCTTTGTCGATAGCATTTTGCTTTGAAGGCTCAACATAGGTCACAAAACCTACTCGCAGTGCCTCTTCAGCTCCGAAGACGCGGGCAGAGAGACATACGTCTTTGACCCAGCTGAAAGAACCGACGACCTTTGGAAGGCGGGAGAGGGTACCAATATCGGCGGCGAGTCCGATGTCTACTTCCTTCACGGCCATCTTGACATCCGAGGTGCAGATGCGGATATCGGCGCAGGTGGATATATCGATTGAGAGACCGAGGGAGTAGCCGTGCAGAACACAGATCACGGCTATTTGGTGGATTAGATTGATTCAACTTTCATCTCAAGAAAGGAGACAATGGGAGCGGGGGGGAACATACGTTTCTCGCATTTTTCGACACTGCTTATACAAGCTTGGAATTCTTCGACGTGTCGTTTGATAGCTTGCGCTGTTCGCGCTACATCTGTAGTTCTTCCTTCTTTTTCGGCTAGAACGCCATCTTGTGCGGCGGCCTCTACATCCAAACCAGCTGAGAATGCACGATCGCCGGCGCCTGATAATATGATGGAGCGGACATCGGGAGAATAGGAGAGGGTGTCGAAAATGGTGCGGAATTCAAGCCACTAGATCTAGGGGTTAGCGAATGATTGAGGTAGGAGTGCGGGCTGTGGATCAGGGGCGCTTTACCATTGCTTCGAAAAACGCATTGAGTTTCTCGGGACGGTTGATTTGCACATGTGCTATGTATGGTGCTGGGTATGTGACGAGAAAGTATTTGTAGGTAGGGTTTGAAGAGGCCATTTTGTTTGCTTGGGGAGGGCAATGGGCAGGCTTCTGCTGCTTGCTTTTGTTTTGAATTGCTGATTGGATTGCTAGTCAAGTTACTAACTTGCAGGATATACTTCTAGAGAAGCTTGATACAGATAGATGTAAGTTTCTAGGTATGAAATTTTAGAGATAAGTGTTGTAAGTCAATAGGCTCTTGGAGAACTGCAATTGTAATACTGAAGCTTGAGATAGATGGTCGGCCAACTTGACCTCAACATCACCGAGCCTCGGTATCTCGAAGCTCGATAGCACGTGATCATACTTTCCGTCTTTTCGCGGGGTAGCTTTTCAAGCTCGTCCCCCTCTTTATCGAGGAAGAAGTTTGACACCTCAAGTTGAGAGATTCAGCCAAGAGAATTGATATAAAATTCATGTCGATATCAAGTGATATGCCCAACTTAAAAGCATAAAAACGTCCCTTCACTGCAACCTTACATCTAGCTTTTCAAGGTCCCCTTTGAGCCGTTTGGTCCCCGAATACGACTCTGCAGGTAAATGTGAGGCTTCTGGTATGAATAAACTCTTAACGTTGGCGATACTTTATTTCCCACTAACACATTCACCCTTCATCCTGGTCTTTCACGCTTGTTAACTCTAATTGTTAAATAAGGCAAATATTTCCATATCAATCGATTGTCAGAAGATAGCCGACGAGATATATGCAAGAGGACGGCTGAGTAGTTTTGACAGTTGGCAATAAGCATTTGTGCCTGTCGAACCTTCATGCAAATGAACCAATATGTTCAAAAGTTAATCATATCAATGACCATCCACATATATCCAGTATCATCCACACCACACTTTGCCCCCCGCTCGAGCCCCCGTAACTTAAGCTGCAGGTAGATCGACAACAGCACTGCAGTAGCGCGAAGATCATAATGAAATTGTTTCGATGAAATCTTGATGATTGATTGATCATATGATGCTGAGGATGCTTCAGTGTACACTGTACAGACCGTAAGTGCATGGATTTTTTTGTTTAGTTTTTTTTATTTAAATTTGTGGGGGGGGGGGGATTTTAACTATCATCTATCAAATGAGTCTTGGATGATTAGTTCAAACTTCCGACGGCTGTGTTGAAGGGGTTTTCTTGACTTCTCAACGGTTTGACGCTCAAGCTCTAGCTGCGAAGGTAAAGGTATCATTGAGTTGTGGGACAAGAGAAACGAGAATGAGATGGAGAAGAGAAATAAATGGTAGTGTTGAAGGGGTGTTTCTTTTTCCATTAGACATCCGTCATACATACAAAACACCTTACCTCGAAAGATGGTTTGTCGTATGAAGTGACTATACCTAGGTACCTACAAGCTACATGCGCAATAGAAGTGCGTGTTATAATGCAAAGGAAACGGATTCCGGTGCAATGCAAGAAAGCACAAACTTCACAATACGAAACCAATCAATATTCACTGATGTTTCCTCTCCCCGCCCCCCTATCAAATACATGGTTTAACGGTATCATCGAAAGGTTCCTCTTGGCGCTTCGCTTTATTCCGTCGGACAAATTCCCCCTGCTGTATCAAATCAGACCCCGTTATTTTCACTTACGATCTCCGCTACTTGGATTCCGAGGTTCTTCCTTACGAACGTACAGACTACAATGCTCGTTCGCACACAAGACCGCGTGAAATCTCACGGTTTGATTGAAGTCTGTATGACGGTGAATGGATTTACGGAGAGAGTGTGTAGATTCATTCACGAGATGATATGATTCGTGGGCTGGGTACGGGTTTCGGGTTATGCAACTTGCTTATATGCTGTAGTACATATTTCTGCGTGTGTGTTCTCCGTACCGTTGGTCAATGGCTATAGGTGAGAGATGCGAGTGGCATGACAATGCTGATATGCAACATGGGATTCATTCCACATGCGTTGATCTGCAGGAAAAATAAGAAGCCAAAGAAACAGGCCGATGTTGAAAAGGGCTATGCTCGCTATGTTGCGAGGGTTGAGCGTGTGAGCCTTTGAAGTCATTTTTTACTAGTGTCTAATAGCTGTCTACAGATACTACCTAGTAGATATCGTAGATAGGACCTAGTAGATAGGGCTCTTAGCTCATTCTCTTAGCCCACTGTCAAAGGGAAGAGGAGTGGAGGGGAGAAGGGAAGATCAGCGTCAACGGCTAACTCTTTTCTCAACGGTTGATCAATCTAATTGTGTACGCCAAGATATGGATAATATAATATCGATCCATCAAGAAGGAAAAAATAAGACAAGCTCGACAAGACAAGACCCCAATCAATTAACTTCTTTCCTCGCTCCTTCTTCCCCTACTTTTTACTCTAACCATGTGTCACCCATGTCTGTCAGATACCTAGTAGATATGTTATGTCTCAATCACCTAGCACCTACCTACTAGGTCGGAGATACCTAGTATATCCTCATCAAAATGTTGGTAAAATGATCGTAAATGGATTAGTTTATCATCATTGCCGGGGGGGCCGTGTTCCTTATCCTCTTTTTTCTTCTATCAGAACAGAAACATTCCATTTCCACTCTAACTCTAAATGTCAAGATCCAAACCATCCATACAACAATAATCTTTTCCATCGTATCGACTAACCAAGAGGATTTCGTCTCTCGCATTCGCCTATGTACTACCCAATGTCACATTGTCTGTTATTCGATTGAAACCAGATCCGTGCATATTATTTGCAGTGCCGGTTGCCTTCGGAATCTTACAGCATCATGCGGTGCTACATACGCATCGACGTTGCTCCTACCTCTCGGCGGTCTTTCCGAATAATGACCAATGTAAGCAATGGATATTTCTTAGCTAGTAAACACCACATATAGAGTCGTGCAGCCCGTAGCACATAGTGCCAATCTTTAAATCTTCTATATCCAGCAAAGTCGATTCGTCTGGAAACACTTTGGTTGATATCCATCATAGGTTGCCCCAAATGTTTGAAATTGACGAACAAACCATACCGTTCATACGAACGCGACAGGCCCTACTACTCCTAGATCTGCAGAACGATTTCATAGGAGAAGAGAGCCTGCTGCCGGTCGAAACCCCCCCGAGCTATGTCGACAATATAAAGAATCTTATCGAGTCTTTCCGTCCTTCTGGTGACATAATATGGATATGCAGCATTACCACGGAGGGGGTTTCGAGGATAGTCAATCAACCGCACAATGATAGCGAGGCCATCATAACGGATAACGAGCTTCTACGACGTCGACGCGACAAAGTGACACCCGAAAGTGAGCCCGTGTCCAATGAAGAAAGCAAGCCTTCGGTAGCTAGCGGTGAGGGGGATGCAGCAGAGGCTTTTTTGACAGTTCAATGCGAAGGCAAAGCACGCATGCTAAAACCCAATTCGAGAGGTTCAGCCATTTCAAGTGCATTTGCGCCCATCTCTACGAAAGACTTGGTATTCAACAAAACATACTATTCCGCATTCAAAGATGGTAGTCTGGTCCAAAAATTAAGGGGCAAGTTTGTGACAGAGATTTACATAGCTGGAGCTCTTACAAACATCAGTGTGTTTGCCACGGCAATGGACGCTGCCCGCCACGGTTATGCCATAACTATCATTGAGGATTGTCTAGGGTACAGGAGTAGAGCTAGACATGAGGAAGCTTTACGTCAGCTCAGAGCCTACACGGGATGCGATGTCATAAGCAGCGGGGACCTCATTGAATGTTTACAGAAGCAAAAGAAGGTCGCTGAAAGGAGAACGACTTCCAGTAAGAAATCTCGTCCTAAACCTAGAGAGCTACAGCCAAAAGAATCTCGGAATGCTGGGATTGAAAATCTAATGGGGAACTTAAAGCTAGAAGCAGAAGACCCGCAGGTCACCACCATCAAAGCCCTATCGACGGCAGCCATCGAAGACGATTTCGAAATCACTAGTCAACTCCTGCGATCACAAATTCGGCGAGCGAAACCGCCAGCAGAACTGGAAGCAGAAGCTAAAAAGAGAGAAAAGGTTAAGTCGAAAGTGAAATCACGTCGACACACTGCAAAGCCGGTGGAAGTAGAAGACCCCTCTATCCCATCAAAGCAACGCAGTCTAGCATCTTCAAAAATTACGTCACCTGACTTGTTAAATTCGCCAAATCTAGCTGAGGTGGCTTTGCCTAGTTCAAAGCTCCCGGTAATCGAGAAGGAGGAAATCCAACTAAAACCTTCATCAAAGGAGAAATCTCTTGACGAGATACCAAAAGACGAAGATAATGCATTGACCGACAGGGCTGCTATTTGTGAAGGTGATACAACGGTCATCCAAAACCTTCTGCCCGATACGTTGGCAAGCGGGATTTTTGAGAAAATTCGGGACGAGGTCCTTTGGCAGAAGATGGGCCACCAGGGTGGTGAGGTGCCAAGGCTTGTAGCGGTCCAGGGTCAAATTGAAGAAGATGGCAGTACTCCGATATATCGTCACCCGGCAGATGAATCGCCTGCTCTCCTATCATTTTCACCTACAGTTGAAACTATTAAGAAGATAGTTGAGAAAAGACTTGATCATTCTCTAAACCACGTACTGATTCAGTTCTATCGAGATGGAAATGATCATATTTCCGAACATAGTGACAAGACGTTGGATATAATTCCTAATACTTTCATTGCTAATGTAAGCCTTGGAGCTCAACGGACGATGGTATTCCGTACAAAGAAACCTGTGAAGAACGCGGTATGTGTAGAATCTCAGAGCGTCCCTCGAGAATCTTGCAGGGCAGCTCTGCCACATAATTCATTGTGTAAGATGGGCTTGGAAACCAATAAGAAGTGGTTACATGGCATTCGACCAGATAAGAGAATGGCAAGTGAGAAATCCAAGGCTGAACTGGCTTATGATTGTGGACGTATATCTTTGACGTTCAGACATATTGGTACATACCTGGATAAAAGTCAACAAAAGATTTGGGGCCAAGGTGCAACTGCCAACAGGAAAGAAGACGCCGTGCAGATCATCAATGGAGATACACCACAAACCCAAGAAATGCTACAAGCTTTCGGGAAAGAGAATCATGACAGCGATTTCGACTGGCAGGAGATCTACGGCAAAGGATTCGACGTACTGCACATGTCGAACCATAAAAAGCTTTTCTTGTCGGGAGATCCCATCGCCGACCACCGAGTGAAGTTCATGCTCAACCACTACGGCATCCCTTGGATAGAAGCAACTGTTTCGCCACCTTTCCATTGGAAACGAGAAGATCTTGAAGTTGACGATACGCTTGTACCAGAAACACCAGTGATCAAGTTTATTGACAATGATCATGACAGAACTACTGTTGAAGGATGCATGCCAATCATGTTTTATATTGAAGCTATCTATAATCCTTCACCGAATTATAAATCCCCGGGTCATTTCGCCCGTCATTATACCCGTTTCGAAGAAGCCAACACCCTAATCAAGATCTGGAGAACAGTTCCCTTTAGCGTGAAGCCTTTCCGTGCTGAACTCGCTAAATGGGATAGCTACGCCAAAGAAGCAAAATACATAGCAGGCGATGAAATTGGTCTTGCAGATTTTGCAATCATGCCGGTATTTGAGTCGGTCAGTAAGGTGTGGGGTGATCGTATGGCACATGAAAATTTAGCAGTTTACTGGAAGATGATGGTTCAGACGGAGAGTTTTTGGAAGGTTCTCCCAAACGAAAACCTGGAGGCGCTGCAGGATCAAGCTAAGATTTGTGCGGTGCGGCAGAAACTTAACGCTTTGGATAACGAGGCTTTGCAAGAGGAGGACGGTGAGGACCACTCTCCTTTAGCAGCGGAAGAGGAAGAGACGGGCAAGAGCAAGAGCAAGGAGATCGAAGAGCTATTGGATGCGATTTCGAGGTTGTAATTTCGTCAATAGATATCAGGAGTGATGATGAGATGCTTAAGGAGTTGGTATCAAAGATGGGTCATGGAATGGTGGTGTTTGGAAGCATTTAGGGGCAAACGAATGTCTCACGGTTTGTAGAGAATTGAAAATATGCACAGCTTCTAAAGCAAAAAGGTTAATAACTTATGTAAACCTCAATCAATTTTATCATCGATTTAATCATGTGTAATGCCCTCTCCATCTACCAATTCGATTCCGCAGTATCATCTTCTCACCAAGCAAGGGTTCACGCTAACCACAAGCATCCAACACCAAATCCGCGATTATCACTTTGCACTTCCTTCTCCCTCCCAAACTGTCGTCTCCACCATAAAAGTTCCCTTTCGATCTTTACACCTATAGACCGATCAGCATCCATTACTCATCCTCCATTCAAGACACAATATCCACTCCTACTAAATCTCTCCCGAAGAAAACAAAACTCACCGACGAAAAAGTCGTTCCACGGGTCTACAAACAATATTTTCCCCAACCTTCCCATCCCTATCCTTTTGCAAATCGCAATTGTATTGCCACAATTCCAGTAATTCACAGTTTTTGAGCTTCCCGTCGAAACCCTTTCGGTATTGGGACTTGGACGTGAGGGTTGATTCGAAAGGGAGGGCACTGGGTGGGAAGGGGAGGAGAGGTGGTGTCATTTGTTCTTTGTTTGGGGGGAAGGATTGAGGATTGAAGATCGGGAAAGAAGACAGGGAAGAGTGAGGGTAAAATGGATAGCAGATCTAGCGAAGAGGTATTTGGCAGGAGATTATTACGAGAAGTTGATGAGAGCGAAGAGAGTTTGGAATCGGTATGTAGGATATTCCATCTCATTGCTTATCGATAACGAATCTCCCCTCCCTCCTTTTATTTTCCTGGCAACTAAATTCACACAAGACAAGAAATTGAAGCTGATAAATATCACAAGCTTCTAACCACTGTTACAAATACATTGAATCCCCGTCCGTCGAGAACTCATATACATTCTCTAGATGAACTGTGGTCTAATTCGTATCAAAACCAACCGAGACTGTCTGTTTCGGGGAGACAGTTACCGCTGCTAATTCATATATTAACCGCACTTCTGAGAAATGAGGATGGAAAGGTAGGAAAGTGCGTTGTGTTGATTGATGTGCACTCAAGATTCTCTCCTTCGTTTCTAGTATTTCAAGATGATGGAGAAGAAGATGAGGGACTTGAAGCAGGACTGAAGGAGAATGGATTGAGGAGGTCGGATCTTAAACATCTTCATATCTTTAGACCTTCAGCTCAGAATCTGGAAAGTACGTTGAAGGGGGTGGAGGAATATATGTTGTATGGGAATCATGACAGTTATGGGAGGGAATTTGGAGGGACGATACTTTTTGGGGTTGAGGGGAGAGAGGGTGTGGATATGGGGAGTTTGAGGGGGATGGGGAGGCCGGAGGTGGTGATGGGGTGGAGAGGGTGGTTGAGGGTGGAGAGGGAAGAGGTTGGGGCGTTTGGGATGGGGGCTAGTGTGGAGGAGATGTTGGAGGAGAGGGAGAGGAGGGAGGAGGTTGCTAGGGGGAAGGGATGGAGAGGGATGGGGGAGAAGGGTGGGGAGGTTGTGTGGAAGTTGGGATAGAGGGAGAAGATAAATCTGCATTGGGAATGCCGGTGAAGCGTGGATTTGCTTTGCCTTAAGCTCTACAATGGTCGTTAAGATGGAGCATAGTACACGTGATGGGATGCCATGCTCATGCGCAATGCGTATCATCAATTTGAACATGGAGAGAGCCTTGAGTTGGGAGGGCTTTTTATGTGCTGTATGTGTAGTAGTATTAAATGTTGTCCGACATATTATGGGAATGGCAAGAATATCAAACCTTTGCTTTGCTTGAATGAAGCAATCAATCAAAAGAGCGCGGTACGGCTTTACCACCCAGTACCCCAATTTCGATACAGTGTATATTTCAAGCGCATTTTCCTACTCTCAAAGAATCCAAGCAAACAAATAGGCCACGAATATCCAATGCATTTCTCATGAAAACCACTGCACCCCATTCTGCTTTTCGTTGCAAGATACCCAAGGCCTCATCCGCCCATCACATGGCTTCTCCAAATAGACACATGCTTCTCCCAAAAGGATTTCTCACAGTTCCGAAGAGAATAAAATGCATGCATTGCCAAAGCATCATCGATATTGGTAATGTACAGCTTGCCTACCCATTCCAGCCTCCCAGCATGCAATATCCTTCCCTCCACCTCTGCCTGTTTCAACCATCCACCATACCGAGACACCTAGTCCAATCTATGTCCTTTTGTCTATCCTCATTCCTCATGCAGCAGCATTGGCAGCTCTCTGATCCTCCAACTTGGCGTAGAATGCATCGCGCTTGCGGACGGCTGGGACGTGGTATCCGTACCTGTTACTATGTTAATACTATGTGTCTTGACGCCGTTTAAACATGGAAAGATTTACCAGAAGGCATATCCGAATGTGGTTCCGAGACCTGGTGGGTCGTGTTAGTTGACTGCTTTGCTTCACCTCTGCGATATCTGCAGACTCTCTGCCTCCATTCATGCTCTCCCTCCATTCGCATTCGACAAGACATCTGTTCACCACATACCGAAAGCGACGCTAAGGTCAAGGACGAGCCCTCTTCGGAGCATCTACAGTACAAAAGGTCAGCTCATTCTCCAATTCCATTCACCCAATTCAATTATGTCCTTCCAACTTTCCAACTCCAATTCCAAGCTCCTCACTTTTCCCACAGCAGACAGAGAGGAAGACGTACTCCAGTAATTGGTTTGATGGCCATTTTGTATATTTCTTTCGAGGGGAAGAATATTAGGTTCTGTATCTCTTAATTGCTTGCTCAGATTCAAAATCGCATGATGCATCCCACGCTCGCCGAGCGTCCAATTTTAGCGCGCTCTTAATACCTGAGGCAGCAACGCTAAATCCGCAGCAGTCAACTCGATTTCTCCACGTGATCGATACTTCTGAACCTTTGATATTCACAAGCAGCAATTTACGCTTTCGATAACGCGGAACGTTCATTCAATTGAATTCACACTACGGCCATGAATCATTCTTTCCACACCCATACCCGCGATTTGTTTATTTAAAGCTTGCTGTGGGTGCGAAAAAAATAACATACATACAATAAAGCATTGCGATCATGGTCCCAGTGTCACGAAAACGATCGACACCTACATCCAGCGACGACGACATGGAGGAGCCTTATCGAAAAAGGCAACGCATGTCGCCCGTCCTCCCGCAAACCCCTCCGCCCGAGCTCGAATTGTCGCGTCCCGATAAAATGGAGTCTTCACTTTTCGACAGCAATGTGCGGATGCTATTGCGCCGATCAATTTGTCAGACATTGGAACACGTTGGGTTTGACCGGGCGACGGAAGAAGCGTTGGAGGCCATGTGTGCCGAAGTCGATACTTGTTTGTATATCCTCACCTGTGGGCTGAGAAGCCTTTTGTTGACGAGATTTAAGATACGACGCATTTACTTGCTCAAGTCACTTCTTCGATGAATAATGCGAGAAGAAATATTCCCATACCCCTCGATATATCGTACGCGTTTAATCGGTATCAATTACCTCTCGCATCATTAGAACCGCATCTGCGACCTCCAATTTCCGTACCGAAGCTTGAATTAGAATTAGAACCCATACCAAAGGAAGACCCTACGACAAAGAATGTCATAAGGATATTAGGTGTGGAGCTTAATGGTGAGGTGGAAAAGGCACAGAAATCATATATTCCGAAAGGATTCCCCGCCTTTCCTAGTAAACATACATTTAAATGGACGCCCAAAGAGAGCGAACGCTTAACGGATCCGCGAAAAATCCGTGAGAAGGCTGCGGAGAATGCCAAGATGGGGGAGGAGGCTCTGAGACGGCTGGTGAAGGTTGGGAAGGTGGGCAAAGATAGGGAAATGAAACGAATGGCTGGTAGAGATCCGAAGAGTAAGGAAAGGCACGCGTTGTGGGAACGTACCATGTTGGAACTGGGAATTACAAATTCTGGTAGTGGAAGGGGGAGTGAAAATACAAGGCTGGCGCTAGATGATCGCAGTATGGTAGTTAATGCAGAGAAGCAGTATTTCAGAAAAGGTGCACCGGCAAGAAGGAGAACGCAGCCACAGCCTCAACCTCCACCCTCGCCAATGGATGAGGATTTGGTGTCTTTAGAGCCGTAGGGGAATGGATTATAACAAAAAAAGATACGAATAATAATTTGGGTTTGGAATCTCAGGTATGGGCGGTGGAATGCATTATCAGCGAGGAGTTCTGGGGTCGAATCAATCAAAAGGATCACATTTTGGGAGCCGGTAGCTCAATGAAAGACGGGCGCTGGCAGGAGCGAGAGGTGTTTCCTTATATATGTAAATGTACATAAATCGTTGCTGTTCATGCGCAACTTTACATACACCTTACCAAATCAACATACCTAGGTACTTTCAATGAACAATCCTCGTAAAAGAGTATGGACTTGTTGTAACGCCAATCATAGACCTAAACACCGTTGCAATGCACCAGGTATACCCAATACAATCATCTATGTGACCTCAAGGCCAAGCACCCGGATCAATTTCTGTCCCCAAATCCCTATCCTCTAAAAACTTCCTACCTCTCAATTCATCGGGTAAGTATTCTTGAACTACTCTGCCCTCCTTGTAATTAGGATTGTATTTGTACTGATCTCCATACCCCAACTCTTTCATCAATTTCGTAGGTGCATTTCTCAAATGAATGGGGATGCTCAAACTGGCTACTCCAGGTTCCCTCAGGGCAGAATATGCGTTGTTCAATCCTCTATATGCTCTGGTACTCTTGGGCGCTAGACAAAGAGCCACAGTAGCATGAGCCATTGTGATTCGACATTCAGGCATACCGATTTTCTCGCACGCGGTGTATGTGCTGGTTGCGAGTGTTAGCATGGTGTTGTCGGCCAGTCCTATATCTTCTGAGGCCATAACCACCATCCGCCTAGCTATATAAAGAGGGTCTTCCCCGGATTGAAGCATCCTTGCAAGGTAGTATAGAGCAGCATCTGCGTCACCACCTCTTACCGACTTGTGGAAAGCAGAGATAGTATCGTAGTGTTGATCGCCAGCTCTATCATACACCAGCGTTTTAGTAAGAGAAGCTTTGATGTCCTCCTTAGTGACATTGGGCCTTGTAGACAAGCCCATGGCTAGCTCTAGGAGATTCAGGGCCGTCCGAGCATCACCGTCAGAAAAGGCAGATAGATACTTCAAGAGCTCTGTATCCACAAGATCTGTAGGAGTATAATTTGGCCCCTCGGTCTTCAAAGCCCTTTCTAGTATCTCTAATATGTCTTCATCCGTCAACTTCGATAATGTAAATGTCCGACATCTGGACAGCAGAGCATTCTGGACTTTAAAAGACGGATTCTCGGTAGTAGCTCCTATCAGAGTGACCTGCCCACTTTCCACAGGCCCAAGAAATACATCCTGTTGACTCTTCGAAAATCGATGGATCTCATCGCAAAATATTATTGTCTTCCTCCCAGTAAGTCCCAGTTCCCCTCTTGCCTCAGCAAATATTTTCTTCACATCGCCCACCCCAGTAGATGTACTATTGATCTCGACAAACCGACTTCCTACCATTGCAGCCACACACCGTGCAATTGTAGTTTTACCTGTGCCAGCGCCACCCCACAGTATCATTGATGGGACACGATCTTGTTCAATGAGACTGCGTAAAACTCCGTGTGGCCCAACTAACTCTTGTCCACACACTTCGTCTAGACTTCTCGGACGCATTCGTTCTGCTAACGGAGCGACCTTTTGAAAGGCGTTGGTCTTAATCTTCTTCGCCGGTGGATCGACAGTATCATTTTCCCTCTGTAACTCTGTCTCGGCATCGTCAAATGATCTCTTCCGCTGAAAAGTCAAGGATCCACTCGCACTCCCATCTTCTTGCCGCTTCCCAGTTGTTCCATTTTGCACTTTCTGCTGAAAATTGGACGTCGAATTCTGTTCTATCTTTGGGGTAGGATGCAATGCTGTCTTCTTAGTCGCAGGTGTCGAAAAGAAGTTGGAGACGGAAGGCTTCTGCGTGGAAGCTGGTTTCTGCGAAACAAATGCATTCTGCTGAGTAGGTGGAGGAGAGACTGTGTCAATGAAGTCTTCACATCCCGAATCAATGTGACTATTAATGTCTTTAGCTTTCACTTGCTTTTCGCAAATGGGGCAAGCAACCATGCTGAGCAATTGGTGGAGATTGACTCTAAGTAATAGGTTTGGTTCATGATCATCACACAAAGTGGCTTTCGACACACGCGTTTAGAATTTGGGGGACGCGCCCGTAAAAGTCCATATTAAAGTGGCACTAGTTTGCCTGTCAATAATTATTCCCCGCAACTTATGCATACCCAATCATGTATAATCACTCGTCAATACCTGGGTCAACACAGCATTTTCACGCGCACGGCAAGATGATCATAATGCATGGAAATTACTTTTTACGTTGTTTGGATTTTTCATGTCCATGAGCCTTCTGCTATGCCATGTTTTTGAAGTACATCCTGCCAATCGACAAGGAACCACAAACCCCGGAAAAGCCGTAAAACCTCAAGATGAATTGACACACGCCTGTTTAACCACCCCCTTACGCTCTCGACATAACACCCCAAGCCCGAATGATGTTATCTGTGTAACCTGCGAACAAAGTTTGTCCGTCCGCGCTCCATGCCAAACTGACACACTCTGGCTCTCTGCTCTTCTTGCCAACAGCTTGGAACTCTGGCTTCAACTCATCAACCTTGCTCTTCTTCTCCAAATCGAAGATGATGATGCTGCTGGAGGTGGCGGCGCAAAGCCAGTATCTGTTGGGGGAGAACACGAGGGCGTGGATCTCATCACCAGCGTTCAAGGAGTAGAGGTGCTTAGACTCGTTCAAGTCCCACAACATGGTGGTTCCGTCCTTTCCACCGGAAGCGCAAAGGGATCCGTCTGGGGAGATGGTGACGGTGTTGATGTAACCGGTGTGTCCGATGTGGTCGGTTTGCAATCTGCAAGAGCTGAGCTCCCAGACCTGAAGAATTGAATGTTAGCATTTTCTGAGTAAGTAATTTTGGTATCAAATGAATTGTGCGAAGACAATTTTCAGAAAAATAGTGTTAATTGTCTCATGGCAAGGTCTCCCAAGCTCTGAAGTAGCAAATACTTTGTAGAACATCATGAAAACTTCGCACAACTTCAATTTGAAATACCATAAAGACTGATTGTAGCTTACCTTGACTAGCTTGTCCCATCCAGAGGAGACAATGACTGGGTTTTGTGGGTTAGGGCTGAATCTAACGCATGAAACCCAATCGGCGTGTCCCTTCTCAGTGATGGTGAACTTGCAGTCACCGAGAGTGTTCCACAACTTGATTGTGCGGTCGCGGGATCCGGAGACAATTTGTCTGTTATCGGCAGAGAAGGAAACGGAGAGAACGTCGTTGTTGTGTCCAACAAATCGGCGGGTGGTGGTACCAGTGGCAAGCTCCCAAAGGCGGAGAGTCTTGTCCCAGGATGCGGAAAGAGCGTAAGCACCATCGGAAGAGATCACCTAGAAATCAAAGTCTCAGCATTCAATTGTAATTTGCAGATTGCGCTCATAATTCCCAGAGCCACCGATTTTCGAGTGAGGTTTAACATACACAGTCAGAGACAATGTGGGAGTGTCCGTGGAGAGATCTCTTTGGGTATCCGTATGAAGTCTCATCCCGGGTCAAGTTCCAGATGATGAGGGACTTGTCGCGGGAACCAGACAAGAGCATATTTGGGTTCTCAAGAGAAGTTGCGAGAGAGGTGACCCAGCCGCTGTGGCCCTCGAGGGTGCCCTTGAGGATAAGTTGTTCCGCCATGTTGGAGTATTGATCTGGTGAACGGAGAATTGAAGGATGGGCGAAATGGCAACGGTAACAGTGCTGGTTGGAAATATTTGAGAAATTGTGGTGGGAGGTTTTTCTAAGCGAGGTGGTACTAGCGCCACTTCCAAAAATAATGGACTCTGACCTAGAACTCGAAAAATTATTTCTTCTACCACAACAGCTTGAGGACTTGAGAAATTTCTTTGATGGCAAAAGGGAAGAACAAGTATCTGATCCTGATAGGAAATGGTTGACTTGAATTGATCGAATCCTTCCAGTTATATCCTTAAATTTCAGGCACATCTTCCTGTAGGGCAAGTCCGAGCAGATCAGTTTTGAGTGTTGAATTCAATCATTCTATCGATTGAATCATATGGGCACAGTGAATCAATCAATCTCTTACTGAGCAATAATATTCGATCATAAGCCAGCGAGACAAGTGCTCCTGCCACGAAGTCCTGCTAGTCTTCGAGAATTATCAGAGGAAGTAACTGCTTGAGCCAATTTCCCCCTCAGCATGCCGAATCACGTGATAATACATGGGTCATTCGATTGGCACTCAGATGTATGAAGTCTGTAATAAAACAATCAAAGACATCAAAAGTAGAATCATATACAAAACTTATTTCTTTTCATCACATCATGTCATCAAAGCGATCTCCAAACAATTTCCTCAGACTGTTTCCTGAACTTATCAATTGTAATCCCTTAAGCTGCGGTATCACCACCTAAAGCATCATATGGAGTTCCACCCGTTGCGTTGTTATCCCTGGGGAAGCCTGCATCATTTGCTGACTGAGCATTCTCTCTCTGCATCTTCTGCTCAGCAAGTCGACTCGGATCATTCTTCGATCCAATTTCTGAAGTAAAACTCGCATTCTTTGCATCATTACTCTCAAATCCCCCTTCCGTCAAGTTCTTTCCTTTCGGTTTGCCGCCAGACTGGTATTGATTGGACACATAACTCGGTGCGACCCCCGCATTACTTGTGCTCTCTTTTACATTGGGGTTGCCGACATCTTTCTGGTATGAACCAGTAACTCCAAGTTTCTTCTCTTCCGCCCAATCTTCAGTCGCCATTCGTGCTTCAGCATCGGAAGCAGGATCTAGACGAGTAGCTCCAGATGTATTGGTATTTGCAAATGTAGAGTTTGCGCCTGCGACGCCTAACGGTTCACCGTCGCGATTTTTAGCGAAGTCTCCGCCAGCTCTCGTAGATTCGGCTGCAAGGGAATCTGATGCTATTGCTCCGGCACCCTCTTTGATGATTGAGTGTGGATCTTTGACCTGTTGAAAGTTGTGTTAGCAATCATGATAGAACTTGAGTCGTATGAGGCAAGCAATCCCCAACAAAATCCTCATGGGATAGCTATTAAACGCAACTACATGGAGTTGAACATGAAAGATTCTGAGCAAGTATTTACCTTTGTACCAGCTCCAGACATTTTGAATGTGAAACGATGATTATGAAACTTGGTGTTAGAAGATTCAAGCAATTATTCTTCACGACTTGAAGATACAGACAAGTTGTTTGATTGTTTAATTCATTCCTGGAAGTGCTTTGTTTCAAACCTAAGATATACAGCTGGCGCTCTCATGACATCATTCTTAAACTCAAAGAATCACATTAATCGAATCTTTTCCTGTTTCTACTACTTATTATTACTTCTACTACATAAGTATGGCGCCGAGCACGTTCCCGTCAATCAACTCATAGGAATGTTTTAAACTTGTGGAGATTCTAAAGATAGTGGTGGCACTTCTGCACATTTCGGACGACGTCAGCGATAAGCCTCTGGAAATTGAGGGGTAATTCATCACGTGCTTCATGTAACAAAGGTGTCCCTGATATTTCTTGGTGACATACTTTCCACATGCTTTCGAAATCTTTAGTGTGAAACGGAATGGTTAATTTAAGCAGTGGGATCTATAAATATTGAAAAGTTGATGCCGAATATCCAAGTAAATCTGATTTTATCCGATTGAGCATTTGACTGCATGTCAAGCATCGAAATCATTCCCCAGGTTTTAGGGCCCCCCCGAGCTTTGAAGGTACTTATTCATAATGGTCATTGGATTGTAAGAATCATAGTGTTTTATCACCTGATATCAGATCAGCAAGCAATCTATCTGCTTCACGGTTAGCGGTTCCCATATGCTCTACCTGTTGTTGCTGTTGTCGAGTGATTAAGAGGCCATAAGGTTGAGATTTCAAGTACAACCTGTAGCGATAAAAATGCAACGGCTATTTCATCTCTATTTAATCCAGAAGACTCATTATCAAGGAAGGAGTGTACGCGGCAATCACATGAAGATTAAAACTCTCGAGTCCCTCCAATATATGATACAAATCAGGCGCGCCCAGCTTCTGAATCATCCATAAAATAAAAATTCGAGCTCTCGGCGAATAATAAGGGATTTTGATGAATAAACACACTATCTAATAATGCGAATTGGACACAATGCAACTTTCAATTAGTATGTCCCAAGAATTTGATGAAGTTTTTGTATTTCGTAGCCTTTACAGAGCTAGTTCATGTCTATTTCATACACGATGCGTATAATACAGCATCTCATCCCACCCATCCCGTCCATCAATGCTATTTTTTCCTTCATAACCCATCATCAATCATTCCAATGATTAAAAAATATAATACACCCATTCTCAAAATGGTCCAACGCTTAGTTCTTCTTCTCAACACCTTCGCGTCCAATATTGCTCATATCAACACCACCAGCTTCTCTAACACCGCTTCCTCCAGTAGCAGCACCCTCCAATCCAGATTGTTGAGCATTGCCAGTTGAGGTTTGGCTAGTTACGTCTCTTCCTGATCCAACGTTGACTTTGGTAGCATCGGCAGAGTTCCAGTCGCTGGCGACAGGAGGATCTTCTGGGAGAGGGAGATTGGCTTGACGCTCAGCGATGAGGTCGGCTTTGGATTGTTGTTCTGGCATGTTGATATATGTGTGAGGTTGTGTGTGTTCTAAAATATGTTAGATGAGACCGAGTAAAACGTTGAATGAAGGGAAGCTCACTGTTTGTTTGTGAATTAGAGTAGTTGTTTGTGAGGGTATTCGTTGCGAATTGGTATATTGTGTGTGATGTTTGTTTTGTAGTATGAAGAAGGAAGGAAAAATGAGGGGGAAAACGGGGGATTAAAAAGGCGTTCAAACTCTCGAAGTCATGTTCTATGACAAAATCATACTCCACCTTACTCAGGTACTGTACCAAGGCATAGTTAAATTATTCCTTGTTGTGTTTGGAGATTTCGCTCCGGAACATCAGATAATTGAGAAATTGAGGGGCTCTAAAAGATGTGATGTAATTATGATGTCGATCATGTCAAGCATCAAACTTTGGTGGGGCATAAACTCCTATGACATGACTAATAAGACACTAGGTACCGCCGGGAACAAACCGAAATCAACGTCAATTGAATTATTTGATTCGGTAGAATTCGATCTCAAATGGAAATCTCGATGGTAAAAAAAAATACTAGAAACTTCTTCATAATTTGGTATCATTAATCATCCTTGTAAAAAACGCCAATTGCAATGTCCTCAATATTTAGGCGCCAGTAGATAGGACACTCGATGTACCCTCAGCTCCTAGACACACCTTTCGTCCCATCCTGAATCCTAATCCTCGACTCCAACAATGCTATCATACCCATCTGCTGTAAATGTGCAGACAATTAAGGAAGCCTTCTATCACTTGTTTCTCCCGCTGAAGCAGCATTTCCAGAATCAGGGCTAAGATAATCTGCGTCTTCTGCAGCTTCATACTCCGCGATAAGATCTGTTACTACTTCCCTAGCTTCATCGAATTCATTGAGATTGTCAGCAAAGGGTGCAGTTTTCTTGTAACCTTCCATGAAGGCATTACGCTTGCGCATTCCATCGTATTGTCTCACGATACGTTTAAACAGCTATAATATGTCAATATTTTGGGGCAAAATAGCTATAAAGACACTCACTGTTGCTATACTTGTGTGATTTGCCAGCATAAGACCACTGACTCTGTGATTCATGGGTATGTATGGACTCTTTTTGGTCAACGCAACTTGAATACTTGCCGGACCCCATGGAATGAATGTCGCAAGTCGTCGCTCCCGGATTCGAAGAAGACTCTTGTGGACATCAGTCGGATCAACGTCTCCTTGAATGACGTTCAATATGGATATGTAACAACTCTTTTTGCCAGGAATTGTAGATACCATGCGGTTCTTTGGCTGCAACAGTCTTCGCATGACATCTAAAACTGTAGTTTTCCGTACGGTCTTCGCCTGTTCAACATTGTTTCCTGTGAATGGGGTATAGGCCGTCATTAAGAAATGACAACGAGGAGTTGGGATGAGCGAGGCAACTATGCTAACGAGATCATTGTGCATATATCCTGGGTATCTGAGTGTAGTGGTACTAGCTGACATAACGGTAGAAACCTGTACATGTTAATAAAGCAAAGTCTGGCTCCGAAAGGGGGAATACCGACCAGCTGATTAGTTTGTTGGAACGAAGGTTCCTGGACGTGCAATCTATCCGCAGCGATCCTAGACAGTGCTCCATTGTCAAGCACAACAACTGAATCGGCATTCTGTGTTAATCTTCGCATGGATAGCAAACTGTTATATGGATGTACAACAACGTCGCCAGAATTGGTAGTGTCTGGAAATACGGAGTAGGTTTGTATAATCTTCTTAGGGAAGCGATCGTTCAGTCTTTCGAGCAGAAAAGATCCCAATCCAGAACCAGTACCACCTGCTATAGAGTGTAACATCATGAAGCCCTGCTTAGATTAGCTTAATCGTTCGTGTAAATTGTTCGATTACCCACCTCAAGCGAGTCACTACCGTCGGCTTCTCGATCAAGCATTTCCATAATTTCCTCATGCACAGATTCGCCCGTTTGGTATCCATCTCCCCAGTTGTTCGCGGCACCTGAACCATTCTTTCCAACAAAAAAGTTCTCGGGATTGTAGATATTTTTGTATGGACCGGTTTGGATACCATTGAGGACCTGATAACCACAAATTAACACCCCAAATATACCAACACATAGCATAGAAGATCAAGAAGCACATACACGGGGCTCTAAGTCGATCAAAATGGCTCGGGGGATATATCGTGTGTCGTCCGACTGATAGAAAAATACATCTTTTCTGTCTCCTCCCTCTGTCGCAAATTCCTCAAGATTACCATCTTGACTTATGCCATGTTCCTGACACAACTGCTGCCAGAACTGACTACCAACTACCCAAATTCCCAATTAGAATCTCCTCCATCTTGTATGGCCAGACGAGGGGTATACTGACTGCTGTTGCCGCACTGGCCGGCCTGGACCGTAATTATTTCTCTGTTAACAAAATAGAGTCAGCGGCCGCGATGTATAGAAGAATGGAAAATTGGTTACCTTGGCATTACTGAAGCATCAAAGAAACAATACAGCTGTGATGCGCAGTATTTTGCAATTTAACTCCAAGATATCTTAATTATTGACGTTCTGGAAATTGTTTATTGTCGACGCGTGAAATAAGGTTATGCGCTAGTTATCGCGATAGCTCTTTGAAAATGGTTGGACAGGGGTTGGTAGATGAACTTTCATAAATGAATACCTAGGTATTAATTGTATACAAAAACTTCATTAACATTGCCGACAAAGCTCAAATTGGTCAATTAAAGAATACAGCTTTGAGAAACAAATCGCATAATAAGTACAACCTTTTACCATTGTCGAACACGGTCAGCTAAATGCAAGATGCCTGGCTTTGAGTATTCCTCTAGCCCTCCCTCAACACCAAATAGAAGCACCAATAGTCGATTCAGTTTTGGAACTTCAAATAATCCATCGACTACACCTGCTGGAGCCCCTCCCTCATCGGCCGGCTCTTATACTCCCGCTGGACCTGCGCCATCATCATTTTTGGAGAGCACTATGCGAAGCCCAACCCCAAACAAGTCGGCTTTTGGATATTCAGAGTACTCACAGCAATCGGAATTTGGTCACTCTCAATCAGACTTCGGTCATTCCGAGCTCCAGAGCCCACAGTTCTCCTCTCCTCTCTTCACACGACCGGCATCAAAACCACAGAGAGCGGTATTTGGCAACAAATCTCAAAAGTCGCAAAGGAATTTACGATCGCTATCGGGAAGCGAGGAGGAGGAGGATGATGAGGATGAAGAAGATGCTGGGTTTGATACAAAGACTCGCAATCGCTTCGCAGATTCTTATGATGAGGAGCAGGATATGGAGAGTGAAGATGCCAGCTACGAGGACGATGACCTAGACGACTATCGCGGAACAAAGTCAATGAACCGCAACATCTTTAATCAGCACAGCAATTCGGTTCGGTTTGCAAGCACATCCGGTGGACAAATGCGACAGAGTATGGGAAACGATTCGATAGACTTTCAGGCATCTTTGGCGCAATCACAAAGTAAAAGGGTGCCCGCTTCGGATTTTGCTGGAATCGCGAAAACCCTATCTGAAAGCCAGGGAATACCAGCCGTAGATGAAGAAGACGATCTAATATTGAAGACGGAGGCAATAATTACAAGACTTTACGAACAGGGTGTGGGAAAGGCAGACAATGAAGAAAAACTTCAACGTGCTTTAGCACTCATACCGAGCGAATTAACGGCACTTTGGCAGGAGTACAGTGAACGAAGTGGAGTCTACAATGAGCAAGAGTACGCTTCGATCATTGGCCCAGGTCCAGCAGCCTCAGAATTTGCAAAGGCTAATTACCTGGCTCATCTTGCAATGCAAATCCATCACTCAAAACCGGTTGAAAAGGGATTTGCAACCGTGGTTAAGCCTCTTCCCAAAATCATGCTAGATTGGCTGGAGGAGTTTCATGATCCTTTTCCACAACAACTTGAAGAAGTTCAGGCGACCAGACCGAGCCCTGCTTCTCATCACTTATTCTGGACTACTATACTTAATAATGTCGTTCGTGGGCGACTTGTAGCTGTTATTAATTGCCTCAAAAGTGCTGGTTGGAGGTACTCGTGGTCTGATGCAGATGACATCAATGCTCAAGGCGGGGCGGACGGCTTTACTGGAGTAGCCCTGACTAATGTCGAAAAGGTAGTAGAGGATGCGACCAATGTTCTCTCTCTATGTCCGGCAATAAATGGAGATTGGAATATCTATGGAAATGATTGGAAATTGTTTCGGCTTCGGATATCACAAGCTACAGAGGATCTAAAACAATTCGCAGAAGGTGGTACTCGCCATGAATCAAATCGATTTGGAAAGTCTTCCATGAGGAGTAGTCTAGGTGGAGACTATAGTAAGCTTGCAAAGAGGGCTGCAAGTAGGGTACCATGGAATATCTACCAGAACCTACTTACACTTTATAGTTTGGTTATGGGGGAGTCTATCCCTATCATTGAAAATTCCCAGGATTGGTGTGAAGCAACTATCGGTCTACTTGTATGGCATGACGAGGAGAAAGACGACAGACGTTTAGCTCCGGGGCGATCAATCAATAGTCTTCGCGCTTCTGCAATCAATTATGAGTCAGAAAATGATCTTCGCAAACTTCAGCGAGCATTTGAGGTTGTAGCTGCAAGCAATACCGACTTTCATGTCAACAGCAATGATATGGTTGAAGTTGGATTAGCTTGCCTATTTCAAGGTGACACTGAATCCCTCATTTGTATTTTGCGCGCTTGGTCTGGCCCTGTATCTTCCGCTTTAGCTGAAGTCGCATCGTTGGCTGGGTGGCTTCCTCGTACTGAACCTCAAGGTCTGCTTGCAAATGGCGAACTTGACCAAGAAGACCTTGATCTTATCAATCTTGGCGCACCAACAGTACAGGATGGCGTCAAAGATCTTACTCTTATTACATATGCAAGGTCATTACAAGAGCTGCCGGAGTTGACTGCAGTGATTGGACACGCCGAGATAACAAAAGAAGGATGGGAACTAGCGATCGCTGTATTGGGCCGACTCGATTCAGAAAAGAGATCCGAAGATATGGTGGGTGAAATCATGAGAACAGTTAAGCTAGATAGTGCTGGGATTGTCGATAAACTTTGGCGATTACTCAATGATCTTAATATGAGTTCTCAAGCCGAAGCCATCGCAATGGTATGTGTTATATGACCTTTTGATGCACCAATATACACAGTCAGCTAACAACCTATAGTCATATGCCGATTCACTTGCCCGAGACAACATTTCTCCTGGTGAAGCCTTATGGTATTATGCTTTAGCTCATAATTCCGCCAAGGTTAAGGATGTCCTTGATACTCTCATTCAATTATGTTTGGTATACTCGACAGCCTATCCTCCAGAGGCCGACCTTGATGACCATTTGCAGCGATTAATCTCATCTCCAAAGAACGCTCTAAATGAAATGTCTAGTATGGACCTCGAAGCTGCAGAACTTGTTCATACTTCATTAAGCGGATACGCAACGCTCCGTAGGTTTTATACCCTGAGAGACCAAGAAGTCATGTTATCACCAGGTTCTAAACCAGCAATGGGTGCGATCACCCGAAGGTCGGAAGCAGCCAATGCTCTATTAGCATTGATAATCAGTTCCGACGACAACATTCGCGGTGGTATCTACGATGAAGATCGTGGGGCCGTCATCCCTGTTCATTACATTCTTGCGCTCTTAGGCGAAGCCATGCCCTTCGTTAACCAGCCCGATTCCCTCCTCAGCACCTCTCAAATTGATATCCTCCTCCGCACGATCGAAGATATCCAGGGTATCGGTCCACGTATCTATGCCGTCTGCAACGCTTTTCTCGAAACAGTCATTAAAAACGCTTCAGGTCTAAAGGGCTCTAATCCCATGGACTTATTGAGTCAATCGTCATCGGGTACTTCTGGGAGCTTCTCAATGGTAGGAAGTTCAATGATGGCTTCGCAATTTCATAAATCGGTTACGGCGAGTGGAATTCTGAAGAACAAGGGGAGTATTAAGAGGGGGTGGGATTGGAGGAAAGGAATTAATGCGGGCATGACAGATGTGGATATCTTGAGGGTATTGAGGTTAGGATTGGCAAAGGATTTGGCGAGGGCGTGGTTGAGGGAATCGGATGAGATGCTGTGAGAATGAATGAGTTGAAAGACGGGATGTAAGAATCGAAAATGCGTGCGTGGGAATTCCGGGGTGGTTAGAGGCGTTCATCATGTGTATGGGAATAATATGATTCTGGAGATATCAGTTGTTAGGTGATTCGATGCAACACGGCGGAACGCGCTATGCATATAATAGCATTACATCACATCGCATGAATAGCGGTGTGGCCTGTAAAAGAGAAATTGAATAGGAAAAAAAGTCTTGATACCCCATTTCATGAATTCTCTTGAACTCTTCGACTGCGGAACAAAAAGGCTTCCCTGCCCGGTGAGCTATGTTGCGCAACGTTCGCGATTTCTTTCAAACCTTTGGTAAACAACCTGTGATGACCTCAGTTATGGCTCCTCTGAATCCTACCTCTCTTTCTTTTTTGTTCAAATTTCAATTCCAGTTTCGGCTCCTAATAGCAAATTGATATATTCCTGACACAAATACACGAGTGTATGCCCTACGCTGATGACCAATCCGTGTTCAGCTATTTTTCATTACGGTACAGTGTTAGTCTGTCCTTCATCTTTGCACTATCAAGTGGAGCTGTCATCCTGTGTTCGAATTGGGCATTCCAATGAGATTCTGCTAAATGCTCTCGATTCTTTCCGCACCCGGTGAGCTGAAATGGACAGATAACACAAAGAAGACAATTCGTAACAAACAATCAATATTAGCAAAACGATTTTTCTGTTCCGAATTGAACCTTGTAATCGAGAAGTGCTCAGATAGTCTAGTCACCGTAATTAGCATCCACCAATGCCACAAATTCACAACCATCAGGTAACTCTCCACAAGGCCAAACAAGACCCTTCTCCTCTACTCTCCTCAACGCCTCAAGCGGCTCCTCATGATCGACCCAAAACTGCGTATCGGCACACGCCACTGCTCGTCCGCCCCCCTCTCCGAACAGCGAACCTCTCAATTTCGCCTCCTTCACATACCCTACCGGACACCCCTCCATCACCCCCTTCACAGTTCCTTTCATCATCTCCAAATCCCTATCAACATCTTCTACTCCCCTCCCCCAAACCCTCAAAACAGCCATCAACGCAAATGGATGACTGGAAAAAATCCCCACCATTTCTTCTTCCCCTTTTAAATGTCCGAGCATCCTTTTAGCCACCCCCCGATTTCTACATTTGCCATCTACGCAGAGCTGTGTAATCCACAGGATAGAAAGATCTTTGTGCTGCCAGCGGACAGCAAAAACGTTGCCTGCTAAATTGCCGTCGATTAGGACGCGGAAGTATGTATTTTGTGCCTTAGGGGGTAATATTTGGGTGATGAGTCTTTCACTTGACATTTTGATTCGTGAGCCTGTGGGGGTTTGAATTTTGATCAGCACTGTGTGTATAATATACGAATATAGCAAATGTCTAGATGGAACTGATGCCTTCAGCAAATTTAAGCTTTCCAGTAAATCGAATGTACGAAATGATTTGGATATTACAAAGCAGTTGAACGTCGTAACTGAATTCAATACTCCAAATCCATTGAATGTCCCCAACAACCCAAATCATGCAGATACATAACCACAACTACACAATTAATCATATCACGAAGAACTCACCTACCTTTCTTCTTTCCCTCTCCCATTTTCTCACTCGCTAACGAACCCCATACGTCATACTCTCGACTAAACAGTTTTGCAGCCTCTGATACCATCTCCCTACTGATACCTCTACCATCGTATTTCTCCACTGTATACGATCCAAGTCTACTCGTAGGTTCCGATATAATTACATTCATTGCAATGACGAAACAAGTATTTGATTATAGTTCCTGACACTTATCAGTGATATTAAAATTGTTCGTAATTCATAGACGGTGAAGACATAGAGGCTAAGAGCTCGCCTTTATCTCACATCACACTACATACCCCGCACATTCCACATTTCTGAAACAATTCAGCAACAATTTTGTCAAGACCGTCATATGTCTTGATGGTTGATTAATTTGTTCTATCAAATCCACCGTCACAACCGTCACCGTCGTAATGTTCAAATGCAGTTGCCAATGTCAGCCATTGTCCATAAACACCCCTATGCCCCAATACATTCCCTTTACTCCATGAGAATTGCGTTCTCCACACCCTGACCCATCCATTTGTACAAAAAAAATCAACAAGAAGCAAGCCTACTATCTACTCTTCCAATTCACAATGACCAAGATAGCCAAAAACGGGTGAAGAAGAAAACAAATTGTTTGCCAAAAGTCGCTTTATCATCATTCATTGAATATTCCATCTTCGCTCTACTCATTTCCCATCCCTCTTAAAATCTCCATTCGCAAAGGCGTTTCCTGGGCTTGGCCATTGAACCCATATATTTTGTCAAGCCTTAAATTTCTAGTGAAGCGGGACGGAGCCCCCTGTAATTATGAAATCTCCCATTACACAGCAAATGGATCGAGACTTGCATCGATAAATCACAGGCAAGATTACCTCGTGCTCCCCTCGGGAAGAATCCTGCTCAAACTCCTCAGCACCTCTACCATTGGCACATCTCTCGTCCCCACTACCTCCCTCTCCCTCCTCTCCCTCTCCTCCAGCCTCACCGCACTCAAAGCCAATATCTTATCCGCGACCCTTCCTACTGTTTCCGCATATCGTTCAATTTTGTGTATGCCGTCCAAGAAACAATCTACTTTCCCTTCGATTTCTTGATGAATATCCTTGAGTCTTTCCGAAGCGTTGTCGCGCAGGGACAAAGATGACGAGGACGTTATTAGGGAGAGAATGGCAGATTGTTCGGGGTCTAGAAGAGTAGGATCTATATGAGTGGGGGAAAGCGGATTTGCTTCGTCATGCGTATCAGGGAAGAGGGGTGGAAGAGGGGCAGTGGGCTTTTTGTAGGATATCCATTGCGATTTTTCGATTTCTAGTCTAGTGGTTGTTAGCTCATATCTTGAGTATTGAAAAGACAACCCATACTGTTTGACTCGAGCTTCTAAAGCCTGTATGTTTTCTTCTGCTTCGAGGTTCTTAGGATTGGGTTTCTTGACCACTTTCGTTATCCTGGTCGGCTGTTTTTCTTCCCGATCGAACCAGTTCGAAAATGTGTTATTAGTCCCAAAGTCTTTGAGAAGAGCTTCAGATATTGCTCTCGCTGTACTCGTCAGTCCTGTCTCTGAACCTTACATTTGACCAAAGTACTCACCTGCTAATTTTGCACCACTATTCGGATCGCCATGCGCAGGTTTTTCCGGCAGAGCTCTTTCGCCCGTCCAGGTCAAGAGCTGTTTCATCCTTCTCGGCTCAGGTAGTCCATCCTCAATATGTTTGTAAAATTGTGAGGTTTCGACCTCTTTGTGGGGTATTGCGCTATATCCACTGTCAATGAGTGAACTCGCCCTCCTCCCACGCATACCCAAGCTACTCCTCCTCTGACCCGTCCCACCTTTCTTTCGCAATTCCTTATTTCGATTGATAATTGGGGTATCGCTAAATGGCAAGGCAATGACCGTAGAGTGTGTGTTATTCGGAGCTTCTATAGTTGACCTGTTCGATTCCTCTGGTTGAGGTGCACCACCAATCATATCAATACTGTTGTCGTAATCCCGGCTTCCATTGGTTGAATTATTGTCCCCATTTTGAAATTTCTCCGTCGATAAACGCGTACTTTTCCTAGTTGCCCGTTTCGGTTCGACTTCATTCTTGGGTTTCTGTACCTTCTCTACCCTCGATTCTTTCGGCGTTGAAAGATTTGTTCTGGGTGCTGCTCTCGTTTTCTTGAAAGGAGGTGATGACGCCGGTGCAACATTGTGGCTTTCGCGCTCGCGGGCTGCCTTTTTAGTCCTCCTAGGTACCGTCGTCGTTACGGGCGGTGCCTCTGGTATTGGATCTGGAACAGATACAGTAGTTTTGGCCTTCTTGGATACACGCGTGAATTGAAAATCTCCATCTTCTTCATCATAACCTATACTTCTGTTAGTAACTTTCTGGCCAATGCACTCCAAAAAAAATCCATCTTCCAGCATTCCCCTCCCATAATCGCAAACCCCAAAAAAAGAAATATCGCAACCCACTAGCCAATCTTTTACTCCTTCTTCGCGTCGCCGGTTGTTGGCTCATTTTCAGAGTTTCTAGAGGATTTCGAGCTCGTACGAGGGTAGTCATTGATGTCCTAGTAGCGCATTTGCTTCCTTGGATTTCTTGTTGTCCGGGCGATTGTCGCTTTAAAATTGGAGATCGAGGTAGATTTCGCGTGGTTATTTTGCGTGGTTATCTCGTGTATCGTCGCGTTGATTGACAAATATTGGTATTAGAGTTAGGATTGTTTGAGAGGGGAATTCGTGGGAGATCGCGGGCTGCTGGGTTGAGTGATTGAATGCGTTGGTTTGGTTGGCGATATCATGGGGGTTTCAATGTTTACGTTTCGCTAGCGTCGGAATTATACAGATCATGTGACATATAGCCAATCCTATGCCTCGCTCAAAAACTTCTTGAACAATTACTACGGTGAGTTGATGTATCTGTCTGCAAATTTACATAAATATATTCTTATCACTAGAATAGTACGGTTGCTAAGCTCTTTGCTCCTTTTGCTGCTACGAGAAAACGAATTTAATGATCTCTTCCTCCAATGTTTCTTATGATCTATCCCCCTAACAGACACAAACCGTCAAAAGAGGGCCTGTCTCGCCTGTGTCAATTCTCACAGCCCCATCCACCTCGATCTAAACACTCAAGAACAATTCTCAAGGTCAACATTTTCTGGAGAAAGGCATGAAAGAGATCATTCCATTTACACAACATCAATATCCCATCAATACTATTCATCTATCTCATTGTTATTGTGGTACTTGTATTTTTGAGTGATTTTCCAATGTGCAAGATACTGGTGTTAGGAAAATAGCTCAAGAGCTTTGTCTATATACAACACAGTGCATATCAAAGTGCGAGGACATAAAGGCTGATCATATTCGTCATATTCCAAATAGAAGATTTGTCTAGTTGAGTAACATGCCCGAAATACAATTCGAGTAACTAAAAAGAATGAAGGAAATAAATCAGTATTCATGACATAAGTGAATCAGCATGCAATCCTCGCTTGCGACAATATTCTTCGGTCCTCGTGATCTCATATCCACTTCCTTTGCCTTCATAATTTATATCCATTTAGGTCCAGTATTCCGAGACTGGGCGAAATCGCCATGCAGTATTATCCTACATGTCAGATCACATAATGACATTTCTGAGGCTGGAGTCTTTGGTATCTTGATGTTGTATATACGTCCTTAATCACAATCTAGCGTAAAGGTCACCGAGGTGCCCAATGGGTTCGTAGCCAGTTCCAAAACGAAACTGGCTGGATGTTGACCAATGAATTCAGATTGACTTGCGAGAAGTCGTATCTTCTCTCCTCAGTAGCAGATAACTCCTGTAAGCGGCCAACTCTAGCACTATCTTGGTAATAAGCTGCTTCCTGAATATTTGCCTCCAGTTCCGGGGCTACAATTATTGTTGTTGCAAATGGCTCTGCTATTCTTGTTAGCATTTGCTTTAGAGGTGCAATCAAAGATAAACAGAAGAGCACTTACGTCCTTTGATAGCTTCAGCATACTGCATAATTTCACTTACAGTTTTCCGGTCTCCCTGCATCCTGAACTCTATCGGCCATATCCGTTGATCTAAATACAGAGCTGCTGCGATGAACCGCGCCACATCACCTACAGATGTCATCGATACTGAAATTGCCTGACCCATAGTATTATATTCCACTATTTCTGCTGTGTTTGTCTCCATATTCATGAGATAAGAACCTTGATAGCCGAGTGCAGTTGAAGTGCTGATGCCCATTGAAGCTAGGCCTCCTAGGGCGAATCGTTCATAGAAAACCCCACATCCAAAAACAGTATATTGCATTTGATGACGGGGGTGGTGAGCCCAGTGTCGAAGTCTTTCAATGCTTGCAGCCCTTCCACGGTCTGAGGGGCCATTCGTTGGTCGCCCGCCTAGCTTATCTTTGTATTCTGCAGGGATGAAACGTTGAACGCGGGAATGCGCGGCGGCATCGATGAGGTTGATTTGAGGGTTGCCAGATACCGTGGAAATGACTATATCTATTCCTCGAAGATTAAAGCGAAGATTATTTTGGTCGTCATAATTGACTACAGCCACTTGATAGCCGTGTGTCTCTAGATCTGGTTGTCCCTAAAGATAATGGTTAGGCTTGTTCAGATATGTCGACGTGCTGGAGTCAACTGACCTGTCTCGATAATATGATGAATGGATGTACAGTCTTGCGAATCTCATGAGCGATAATCTGGGCCAAGCCGCCCGAGCCTGCTATTGCAATTCTCATCATGTTGTTTGCCATCTCATTGTCAATTGTTACCATGTTTATGTACCCAGAAGGAACTCAAGTCTGTAACTAGATTCTAAATCGTTAAATGTATTAAAAGTAGTAAAAACGAAAGACCAGACAATCCTGTAGCCAGAAGAGGTAGCTAGCCATGATGATAGAGAAAGTACTAGGCCGCTTTATGAGTCAAAAAATTATCTTTGATACGACTGGATAGAATTGTGTTAACTCGCGAGCACTGTGCAATTTACCCAGAATTTTCAGAAGGAGTTCAATGCAATTAGCTAAGAAAGCATTACAGGATGAGAGGGAATAGCTGACCACGAGGGTGATGCAGGTGGCAAGTTGGTACACCGGGATCTTGGGTAAGCTAGCCGTCCAGGAATAAGAGCGGTAGTTCGATTTCAAGGGTCAATCCTCAGACGGAAAGGATTTTTGCCCGCATGATAAATTATCCTTAGGCCTCTTAGAATCCGTTCCAAGAATCTGCGGTTGGCCAGATACCATAGATCTGTGGCCACGGGCATAAGAGGAGCGGGAAGACTTGAATATGATGACACTTTGATGTAGAATTAGCCGGCAGAGCTCCAGAAAAAGGATAGATCTTACCACAGATGTGGCCGCTGTCATTAAATTTGGCACGAAACGCAATTTATGGTACAATTGGTGAAGACATCTACGTAAAACATTCCCACGGATCTTGATGTCTGATCCTTATCTGCATGCCGGCAAATACCAGGCCATGTAAATCCGACTGTAAAGGGCTGAATGAAATCATGACACTCAAACTCAAAGAGTGTGGGAGAGCCCCGGCCTTTTTCTTTCCCACCAAATGTGCGATTCCCCATGAGAAAGTATCGCTGGGATGTGGGAGTGACCAGGCTTCAGCCAAATCAGCCTTCGAACGCCTGTAGAAAGTATCGCTTGGTACATTCCATCTTGGTAAATTTAGGAAGTTAATCCGGATTTATGATGGATCACTGACCGCCGGCCTCGTTGAATCTGAGAAGCCTGTCGGATGCCCAAAATTCAAACCAGGACAAAGCTGCTGCTATCACTGGCCGGTATTAGCCACAGGAAACGAGAGATACGCAATCTTCGCATCATCTCCACCATTAAGCATACATGTGAGGCTTGCAGAAGCATTTACGAGGGGCATATGCAGGTCAGACAGATGCCCGAGTAGTAGTGAAAAATGCGAAAGGAAAGGCAGCACTGGACAACCACAAATATAGACCATCTTCGGAGAGCAGAATAGGAAGATCCTGGGGGCCCCAGAGGATGGTAATGTTGCCAAACGAAGATTACTTGAAAGCAAGCCTTGCATCTTTCATATCCATGAATATCATTGGGGGCGAGCGATAGAGGTAACGATGGGGGCTTCGAGAAATCCATAATGAAAAGAATCCAAAATACCAAAGTTCTGTCATAAAATGGGGTATTAGGTATGCAAACTCTATTGGATAGTTTGCGAGCAGCTTGTGACAGCTGTCGGTATCTTGTGGAGTTCTTTGTAAGGCTGAAGAGATAAAATGTTGATCATTGATCATTCATGCAAGTCGCTTCCGTAGCCTAGGTTGATCCAGGTAGAGTGTTACCAAAGAATACATTGATTGGTGGAATGCGATTTAGATTCGGACAGGATATTATGTCAGATTCCACTTTGTAGGTAGATGCCAGGTACTCTATTAGATATATGAGTTGAGGCTCTATGACAATCTTCCCTTTCCCCTATAGGTAGGTAAACGAGGCCTTGATGTTTGACATTGCTCAATCTACAATTGGTTCTTGACCAAACTTTTTGAAAGGTATATCATTATTAGACACTGGTAGTGATGAGATGGATAATAATTGCTGGATACCAAATTTTATGTTCATGTTGGTGAATAGCTTAGTATTCTTAAATTTTGAAAGAAAAACTTAAATAAGCCACAGCCATAAGAGAGGAGAGGTCTTTCTCTCGAGAGACAGAGACAAAAGAAAAGCCCTTGTTTACCCGAAGTACCTCCGATATCTACACCAAGATCTCTTCCACAACATTTGTAAACAAGAATAAACACAATAATTCCACAGCATGTTCAAATTCTTTCAGAGTCATACAAACAGTCTTTAATAACCTGTTACAAATATTATTCCAAGATTACCTATCTTGGCTTTCTCTTTTCCCAGGAGATATAGTGCTAAATTCAAGTTGCTCTCTGCCACTTTGATCACCATTACTTTACCTACTAACAGCAGTTTTGCATTTAGCAAAAAAAGAATTATTAATCGAATCTAGTTACAATGGGCAAGGGAAAGGGGATGACTGGAGATGCCAATAAAGAGCCTCTGGGTTCTCGTACCAAAATTCCAACTCATAATTCCAGTCCAATCAAGCAGGAAAAGAACGATGAGGACCTTCCTCACTTTCGTGCCGAAGGCTTGTCTGACATATTTGGATCGATCAAGCAAGAAGGGGACAATGAGTATAGTTTCCGTTCCCGCTCCCCATTGGAAACTCATCAGCCCGCCTGTCGTAAACGCTCTCGGTCCCGCTCTAGAAGCCCTGACGTCCACTATCGTTCCGTTCCCAGAACCCGCCGGTATTACAATCACTATCGACCGCGTTCCAGAAGCCCCAAAAGCTCCTATATCAGTCAAAGCCCGCACAAGTCTCGTCAGTCCCGCCGCTCTAATTCCTCTATTTCGGCCCAGAAGATATCAACCTCCAGTTCCTATAGATCTCGATCTCCATATCATAGAGACCAAGACACTCGAAACGGCTCCTACTATGAAAAATCTTCTCGAAGAGGCTCTTCTGCTAATGTTGGCGCTTCAAGAGGTTCTTTTTTCAGACCGTCTCCTCACAGAGATACTCCTACGGATCGGGGCGTTCAAAATAGTGATTACTATAGACCATCATATTCCATCCGAGATGCGAGTATGTTTTCTGAGTACAAAAGCCGAACCCTTTCTCTTGCATCAACTTATATTCTTAGAAAATCACTAGATGACGAAGAGGTAGCTTTTACCCGCCCCCTTTTATATGCGATTGAAAGTTCCTGCTTCTAACCATTTCAAGACACTGACGACAGAGTCGTGGACGAAATCTTCCAGTCGCAAGCACCGAGAATTTGTGGAACCTGCCTACAAATCTCTTGAGCGTTCAAGCCCAATTGAAGAATCATGGGTGGAAATTGCTAGTCGTAAGCATAAAGAATCAATGGCAATTAAAGCAGCTAACAAAACCACTTCGAATCATATTCCGCTCGCTACTTCCGTAGGAGAATCCAAACCCCTTAAGCAAACAATAACTTTGGAACAATCGGCGTCAGTGTCAAAAGATACCCCCGTCAGCCCCGTCACAGATGTGAGATCATTGTTGGTTAAGAGAAAAAAGCAGAGCAAAGCGGAGGGCTTGGATATCCAGCACCAAATATCCTCCCTCTTGTACTCTCGCATGAGAAAACCTCGACAAATACCACCGACTGAATCTAAGATGAAAGTCACGACCGATGTGGAGAAAGATGTTGGCTTTGCAAAATCATTCGAATCATCTGCGCAGCATTCAAGCACTCCTCCATTGCCCATAACATCACAAGAAATGCACTCACAAAGCGAAGCCCTTTTATCTGCTTCAGACCAAGGCATACACCCAGAGAGACAAGACTTCCTCAATGATTCCCCTATGCTTGTCCCATCTAGCCAGCGCTCAAGCATCTCTTCAAAATCTACGTTTGTAACGGTACAGGACATTGACCCACCAAGCGAGATTAATTTGCCGGCTCTCAATCAAGGCATGCATCTAGAGAGACAATTTCTTCTCCAAACTTCCCCTTTGCCAAATGAATCTCCTGAACACTTACATCTACAGGCTGAATTCCGTCTTACCAATTCCCCTCCAAAGATTAAAATTGACACACAAACCTTGCAATCGAAGATTCAAGAAATTCGTCGTGTATTCTCCTCTGGTAAATTACTAGCATTCACCTTATTACTTGTTGCACATTGCTAATCTCAAGAAACAGACGAGAAACCCAGACCAATTCCAAGCATCATGAATGAGCTACCATTTACCGATGACCCCTTCGAATCAGACCAATATGTAAGCACATTCTTGAACGAATGAACGAAAATTGGATGGATAGACTGATAAGATATTTGGAAAAGTAGGCTGTCGAGCCAGTGATTCCTACTCACTGGCAGGACTAACTTGTCAATCAAGCGATTCCGATCATACGTCTCTATTGCGTTCCCCATGTACTCCGCGAGCCGATCGAAATATGGATGTTATAATTTCTTCTCTTTTCGCGTACAAGCGGGGAAATTGGCGTATTTCGCGAATATACAGGAGTCTGGGGTTCTGGCATGGATGTACCGAATTTTACGAAGATAAGAGATGCCCTGGGACGGTAAATGCATCTGGACGGTATATTCAAATTGCGTTTGTATTTCTCTCACGAAGTTGTCATCCGACTTCAAATTGCCCCCTTTCTAATCGTTCCCATTCTGTCTTTCTCTAATTCATGTTTTCACGCGGGATCATAATCATAATTCCTGTCATTCCTCCATTGCAACTATTTTAATTTGTTTCTTATTCATTCATGTCTTCGCTTTACTTTTGTCGTCGAGCCACAGCTACATCGATAGCGATACCATTAATACGAGAAGTGTAACCACATTGGTAGATCAAGATTTAAATAGCTACTAATAATATAGTAGACCCCAAATATGTCCCCCAAGTCTCATAGCTTGAATTTGCTTTGAATGCATGCAAAGAATCCCCAGGCCTTTTCCTAAAGTACACTGTAACAACAAAACTAACGCCCATCCCTGTAAAAGCTATGACTCCTACAATGCTTCTGTAACTCCATATCCTGCATTCCTAACTTGGGTATTTTCTTCGACAAAAGAAATAAAGAATGTAGGATCTGTTCCTGAAAATGCCTAATCCAGCATCGATCCTTTCCCATTCTATCCTATTCATCCTACGATGCATAACCTCATACTCATACTCATACTCATACTCATACTCATACAAGATTAACCACAAAAGGAAAAGAAACTGAGCACGATAGGAGAATATCTACTGATCATGTTTTAAAACAATGAACCGACGCCCTCCTCTTACTTGCCTTCACGCTTACATCATATCCCCACTTCTTCGAATAGTATATGGATCACACTATTGCACATTCAAAAACAAATCATTTCCCCGTCTCGTGGGCGTCAATCTCGGTAGCCAACCCGGTGTTTTTGGTAAACCACTGGAATTATCCCCATTGATATTGATAGTGATAGTTTCTCCCGACCCATCGTCTTTGGTATATACGACTGATCTACCGTTCATATTTGTATCTGTAGCTGTACTGGCATCTTCGTTCGAAGAACCAATAGGAGCTTGTCCCTGGGCTTTTATTTCAGACATGGTAGTCATTTGTGTAAGACGTGGATCGAATGTGAAATTGCGTGTTTCTTGGCTGTAGATTGAGGATACTTCGGGGTCCATGGAAGTGTGGAGGGGGACAGAAAGTGGTTGAGAGGGTTTAGTGTTGGAGGAAGAGACACTGGTGGCGGGTTTGTGTAAGGACTGGACGCTATCTTTTCTCAATATCCCGGTGAGTATTTGTGGCCGCCAGTGTGGAGATACGACGGTTGGTGAGGTTTGTTGGTGGGAAGGAGTGGTGGTGGTGTTGGTAGTGTTAATATTAGTGTTGGTGTCGGGAAGGACTCTCCATTTTTGTGATGAATTTGGTGATGTGGCGAGACTTAAAGAAGGGGGCGGGGCGCTTTTTTTACTCCCACTTCCATTCGTAGTTCTTGGACTGATATCCCTCTGTTTAAAAGTTGGTGGTAATGGTAACGGGATCGGTGGTGGAGGACTTCTTGAAGCTAAATCGGTGGGACTGAAAAAGTCATTACTTTTTCGAATAGTGATGCCCGAGTTGTGAGAGCCTGGCGAAAGAAAGTTTCCGGGCGATAGTCCTAGAGATGCCATGCGCGTTTTCTGAGCGGCGATCTCGGCTTCTTGCCATGGTTTATTACTATGTGCTGTAGGGGGACGGATGGGTGACTCGATAGATATTGGCGGTGGTGCGGGGAAATTGGTTATGATCGATTTTCGGGTACGAGTACGAGAATGGCGCTGGCTTGGGTTTCCTTTGATTTTGGGGTATTTGACTGGTGATTTACCGATCACGTTTGATTTGTCAGTAGGTGATTCGACGACAGGGCTGAGATTAGTGTCGCCCGAAAGCTCTAGGGGTTCAGGATTGATAGAATCCATGGTTTCGAAGGATGTCATAGATCCTATCGAAGCTCTAGAGGTGCGGTTTTGATCATATGGTCCTACGGGATTGTATGTGGATTTTCCTATCACGTGACGAAATGAGGGGTTAGATTGCATGAGTGAGTTTAACTTCTCGACTTCATTTGAAGAGGGTCGACGGTTGTGGGATTTTGCAGAGTACACAGATGAGATTGCTCTAAGAGGATCCTTGAAAGATGGATTGCGTTGAGTAGAAAGTTTCATTGCATTTTCGGGCCGACGAGGTTGTGAAAAGTTTCTTTGGAGATTAAGGGGGCGTACGTAGAAGTCAGACTCTACTGAAGGATCCTTGTAGGAATCGATAATATGTTCTGTTTCATTTGGCGAGAGCTCACCTTGGAGGCGAGGTGATTGATAATATGCGGGATCAGGCTGTCGGAGAGCCTTTTCATTTGATATGGATCCGTAAGAGGCCGCATTCCATGGTGCTTCGGATGCTACAGCTGTGCTGCATGAATCTTCATCTTCGAATTGTGTATCCATAGATTGCCGAATATTGCTCGTGAATTTTGATGGTTGCTGATAGGCAGCAGTATGGATCTCGTTGGGATTTCGCTGGAAAGGAACCTGCAGGGTGAGAGCTGGTCTTTCGGGCAAAAGTGGAGATGGGCCACGTTGGAATACTTCTTCAGTGTAACCTATGGGGTTTAACATATTGTTTTGGGGGCTCTCGGAGGTCATGGCAAGACCGATGTTCTCTGGGATAGCGTTCCTTTGAGAAAAAGAATCGGGGCTTGGCTGCCCCCCCCTCGAAGGCATTCGAGCCCCTAAAAATGGTCCCATTGGTGTTGGTCCTCGGGTTGAAATGGAAGCTGGTGATGGCGCCATTGGCTTCGTAATACCGAAGTGAGATTGAGATTTGATGCTCAAAGAAGGCTCTTGCTGGAATGGGAGATACCCGCTATCTCGGTTTGCTTGCCTTTTACGCCTCATACAGGCACATAGCAATATAGCTCCAACTACCAAAACCACAGCACCGACGCCTGCTACCACAATTCCAGCTATTTGCGCAGTTGATAGTACTGGCTTACTCTTCTCCGGTGATGAATAGGCACTCGTGGCAGCTGCCGGTTGTGGTACCCCTGACGATGATTTTGAGTTCGTGGTTGGACTTGGAGTAGTTGTAGTTGTAGTTGTAGCTGTAGCTGTAGGGGCAGTTGTGAATAAAGTTGTAGCTACTGAATCACTAGCACTTGTCGTTGCCACTGGTGCAATCTGGACGATACTTGCGGAGCCTGATTGTAGAACGAGAGTTGCTGTAAGAGTACTGTGTGTGTTTGGCAGTGCATTCTTGTCGGAATTACACATATTGTATGCTTTTAGCACTGTATCATCTGCAGGACAAATTAGAAACTTCCGTCAAGCAAACCCTCGACAATGACTTACTAGAAGAGTCATCTCCACTACAGAAGCCCACGCTGGCTTCTGACATTATACATTGTACTGCCCCCTCCCCCACCGTGTATGTAGACTTGCTACCATTTTCACATAAGCAGTCAAACGTAGGTGTGTCGCCACAAACATTTGTTGGATAGTTGTCTTGTACAAAGGACTCAAAGCAGACTTGAGCGCACGAAGGAATAAAACCTGTTACTTGAGATGGCAAAGAAAATTCAGCATTAACACAAGTCGAGAATGCATATATGAGTATGAGGAGGCTCAATGGTAACATTGCCATTCTGGGAAACACTGTAGGAATGGGGATGTCAGCATTGTTTGTGTATATACATTTTCCAAATTGTTCTGAACATTTTGAAACTTCATAATGCTTGTGATGATAGAAGAGTTGAGGTCATAGTTCTTCGAGTCACTCAATCTGTTGGACACAAGAGCTCTAATTCATGGTCTCGATTCAGGTGGCATATGTATGTGAAGTAAAAGAACCAGAAATAGATTCTACTGACCTCAAAGATGGAAACAAATCACTTTCCGAGTCGTCCAGCGTCTCATACATCATTATAACACGAATCTAAGATGAACTTCAAAGAAACCCATGGTACTGATGATACTGATAGAAGAAAGGGAATAGAAAAAACCAAGGAAAAAAACTCGACGGCAAGGAAATACGTGAGAAAACTGAAGGGAAGAAAATGAAATAATGATGTAGAAAGTTTCCATCAAGAGAAATCAGCGATATGCTCACACAACACCAGACGACCCCCGCAATGTTACCTTGAAGACCAATAGGGTCTTTCCAACAGCCGGCTTATGGGCCATATACATGGCGTCACAATTCTTCAGGTACGATGTGTGAGACTGCATGATACTAACGCTGGACTTAAGATACATAGCCGCTGCCATAATAGTTGACCCCATGTTTGATGTGATGATAAGCCTCGTTACCTGTATGGTGGTGGTTGTCTAGCTCTGCAAGTAAGCGCTGAAGAAATTAACCCTGGCGGTTACAAGGTTAGATGTCCACGTGACCTGACGTAGACTAGACTAGATTGAAACGATGATTGTAATTGTGGGAAGTAGGTATGTGCAGCAGAAATATGTTCGTTCCCTTGTCGTCTCTGATCTCTACACCTTTCCTCGATATGAGTAGATCATTTTCAAGAAAGGAAGTACCTAGTGAGTAGATCAAGATTTCACCGGAGACAATGACATTTTGCATCCGAGATAGTTGCTACGCCTGCCTCGAGGCCGTTTGCTATATATAATCATCAAAATTATACGATGTAGATTCTCGAACCACTTTACCCACTTAAGTTCCGGTACGACTGGGGACCCCAATGCAGACCTGCCTATTCTCAATTCATCAAAGATTGGTAAAGGTCTAAGCTACCGAGTGTCGTGGAAACCGTTCAACAATTTCATGTTTCATTATTCGAGCCTGAGATGGGAATACAACGTTAGTAATATTGGTTGTTCAACGATCCATTGCATTTGTACGTGTCAAATTTTAATTATCTCCAAGTTTGTTGCAGTTTATCTTCACTGCGTTCTGAAATTCAGTTTGTTGCAGCTATTTTGTTTATGAAATCATTCATTATGGTCATTTCTTCGTGATTCATCCACGATTAGATTTTAAGAGCATGTTTCGCGGCTGTGTATGCAACCTAGAATAACCCCGCTGTAGCGAATCCATTGTTGAAGATTATTCTCGTAAGCAATTTGAGCCTCCCCTTTCCACATGAGCTTGTGCATATATGCAAACGCCTGCTTTTTCTCCCAATGTTGTGCAAATTGAAATTCAAAGAAAAAGATGTGGATAATTGAAGGATTCATATGAAAGCTCGACTTCATAGAAATTAAGACTGTAAGTTGGTACCAGCACGGCTTGACTTAATGACCTTCTTCACAATCTCTTCTGTCTCATCCCAATCATCTTGGTTGAGCTTGATAAGATCGATATTATAATGATTTGCGATCTGGTTGAGTGCATCATAACTCTTTCTGTCGAAGACAAAACTGATACTGACACCGACACGTCCGAATCTTCCGGTTCGACCGATACGGTGAAGGTAGGTTTCTGGGTCTGGCTCTGAATCCGATCGTCCCTTCATAGGGACGTCATAGTTAATGACCATAGAGACAGATTGAACATCGATACCTCGAGCAAGAACATTTGTAGTGATGAGAACCTTGGCCTTCCCTTGACGGAAATCTTCAAGTACTTGATCACGTTCTGATCCTTCAAAAGCACCATGAACCGCAACAACCTTGTGTCCTTCCTTTGTCAAACGTTCAGCAATATTACTGGCTGTATCTCTTCGCTGTAATCTTTATTAGTATCATTATCGAGAAAGTACATTCAGCATCAAATACCTTGACGAAAATGATTGAGGAACCGATCGTCATTAGACCATAAAGCTTGACTAGGATCTCATACTTCCCGACCTCGTTGGGACAATCCATAAACATCTGCTTGATTCCAGACACGGTGAGTTCATCGCGTTTCAACTTGATCTCGTTGGCACGAGGCGAAAAATCCTGAGCAAAGCCGTAGACCTCATCGGGAAAAGTCGCGGAAAAGAGTAGGATCTGCTCGACTCGAATCATCCTAAAACAGATTAGGATACGTAACACAAACTTCGAAAAGACCAAACTTACGACTTAACTCGCATGCACTGATCTCCGAGACCTTGCTGATCCAACATGTTGTCTGCCTCATCCAAACATAGTATTTTCATCTGAGATGCGTCGATCGATCTTCTCTTGATCAAGTCCATTACCGTACCAGGTGTCCCTACAATAACCATTGCATTTACTTTGGTGTTTCGCTCCACCGCACCTGGAATGGCTGCTTGTACAGTCAAGCCATCAACAAATTGTCCAATGCTTCTAATGACGCCTTCGATTTGGCGGGCAAGTTCACGACTTGGTGCTAAACATAATGCTTGGGGAGTAGTTGGCTTCGAAAAGTCGAGACGTGATAAAATAGTGATAACGAACGCGGCAGTCTTTCCTGTGCCTGATTGTGATTGCGCAATCATATTTGTTGGCGGGTTACGAAGTAAGAGTGGAAGGGCTTTTTCTTGGATCTTGGAAGGCTTTTTGAAATTCATCGCATAAAGACCTTTGAGAATTGAGGCATCACTAGTAGGATAGATCAGCTCAGACTCTGCAAAAGTGAAGCTCACACTTACATTCCCAACTGCTCGAATGTCTCTACAGAATACAAGGGACTTGTTTGATCGCCTTGAATATCGCTGAGCTTAACCTCAACCTCATATTGACCGTCCTGAAGAGTACCACCTCCCAAAGGCTCAGTAGCACCATCAAGTTGCGCTTCCTCCAAAGGGTTTCCCTCATTTTTTTCAGTAGTGGGTGATGCAACCTCATCTGCCCAAGATGTGCTCTTGGATTCAGACATTTTGGAATTTTGTGTTAGTCTAATAGATTGAAATGCTGGGAATATGATATTTCTTCTTTATGAATAATTTAATTGCGGGGGAGGGGTAAACTGTTTTGTTCTGAAGATGTTTGATTGATTTGTTGTGAAGGATTACCTGGTAGAGATATTGAGATATTGAGAGGACGATAAGGGTTGAACTAACTTATAATCGCCTAGTGCATACTGAGATGTGCTAATCTACACGTGATTCGAGATCAAACCTCCAACAAGCAAATCGTACGGACCCGCGGGCAAACAGCGGACAGCCACACATACACAGCCTTACAGCCACAATCGATCATCTACCTCCGGGCTCCAGCTTCCTTAGTTAGGCATGTTTCGCTGCTTTAGAAAACGTTTCGGTCACCCCCGTGTGTTCCGCCCGAATCTGATAATCTCCCAATCTGCCCAGCCAGCCCAACTAATAATAATAATAATTATTAACTATAGTAATAAGGTAAATACTCCGTAATTTGGCGGGGCATTTATGCGTACGGGTTATTCATTACGGTTATTGTCCTGATGACATATGTCCAAGATCCAACCTTTATGTTCATTCTCTCATTCTTTGCTTCTCAATCTAACATGAATCTTTTTCCTCTTTCACGTTGTCCATGATACTTAGATTACTGACATATTATTGCGGTACAAATCATGGCGGAGGTTGACATTGCTCCCCAATTCGGCCTTGAGTTGAAGGTTAGTAGACACGCATGTTCGCAATGCCTTTTCTGACTTTTGGTGCTTTCACAGGATGGATTCAAATCGGCAAATGCTTGGGTAACCAACGGTATCAACTGGATAGGCAGCGATATAGAAGGATTCTATCGCGAAAGGAGCGTCATAGAGAAGGAATACAGCGCAAAGCTTGCGGCTTTGGCAAAGAAGTATTATGAGAAGAAGACGAAGAAGTCGAGCAGTTTAAGTGTCGGCGACACACCTGTTATGACTCCTGGATCATTAGAGAGGTTTGAGATACTGTACCTAGAAATTGGCGTGCAACTGTTGACCAACTGCATGTAGTGCGTCATTAACAACATGGACTACACAACTCACCACTCTCGAATCTCGCGCAGCGGAGCATGATCGCTTTGGAGGAGAATTGATAACGCAAGTGGCAGAACCACTGAAGGTGCTTGGAGGACGTTACGACGAGATAAGGAAACGCCACGTTGAATATGCGGAGAAATTGGAAAAGGAGAGAGATGCTACATATGCGGATTTGCGCAAGATGAAAGGCAAATATGATGCTGCATGTCAGGAAGTCGAAAACAAACGGAAGAAGGCGGAATCTTCATTTGATTATTCAAAGACAAAAGCACAAAATGCATACCAACAACAGATCCTCGAGATGCACAACGTTAAAAACAGCTACTTGATCGCCATAAATGTCACGAATAAACAAAAGGAGAAATATTATCATGAGTATATTCCAGACCTTCTCGACAGCTTACAGGACCTTTACGAATCGCGCACAATTAAACTCAATGCTATATGGTCGCTAGCGGCGCAATTAGAAAAGGGGATGCTGGAACGTAGCACAGAGTTTGTCAATCACGTATTGGTTGAGATTCCAAGAAATCAGCCTTCTTTAGATTGCATGATGTTTGTCAGACACAACGTAGGAACTTGGCAAGAGCCTCCGGATAAGCCATTCGAACCAAGTCCCGTGTGGCACGACGATGATGCGATGATGGTGGGAGATACAGCTAAGGTCTTTCTTCGAAACGTTCTTAGTAAATCTAAAAATCAACTTGGCGATTTGAGAAGAGAAGTGGATTTGAAACGACGGGAAGTAGAGAGCACAAAACGTGTAAAGCAGCAAATCAGGGAGGGTAAAGATAAGCGGGACGAGGTTGAAGTTGTTAGAGCCATTTTTGCTTTACAAGAAGAACTACATCAGGTTGATCACAAGAGGCTGACTGCAGAGGTTGAAACATCAACAATTACGGAAGCCGTGGGAGATGTTACGTTAGGCTCGAAGAGTCACAACTTCAAATCTCAAACCTTCAAAATACCCACTAATTGCGATTTGTGCGGTGAACGCATCTGGGGACTTTCAGCAAAGGGGTTTGATTGTAGAGATTGTGGTTATACGTGCCACAGCAAATGTGAGATGAAGGTGCCAGCTGAATGCCCAGGAGAACAAACCAAAGACGAGAAGAAGAAACTGAAAGCAGAACGTCAAGAAGCTGCCAATGCGGTTAAAGCTCCAGGTACAGGTCTTGCAGATAGCGTTGCGGAACTTCCAACCATGAGTCGATCTAATACTATGAATTCATTAAGTTCAGGTTATGCTGCTAGTGCACATAGATCCATCTCGGCAAAATCTCCAACCGAGGAATCACCTCCAGATGCGGCGGTTGATCGAAGGAGAAGCATATCTTCGAGTCTCAAGCCCGGCGGACTTTTAAAGAAGAACAGAGTTGTGGCTCCCCCGCCAACAGCATATGTTAGCGAATTACCAGGTAGCAGTGTGGCTGATGGATCGGCATCAAAAGAACCGAGAGGGAGAATGTTATATGCGTATGACGCTAATGGTGGTGAAGAAGTCACAGTTAGCGAAGGCGAAGAAGTTACAATACTAGAACCAGATGGTTAGTGGATCCGCTATTATTTCTCCAACTAATCACTAACCAATGCTAGATGGCGGCTGGACCAAAATCAAACATGGCTCCAAGGAAGGTCTAGTCCCTACCGCCTACCTCGAAGTTCTACGCCCTTCTTCCCCTCCGAATCCTACGAATAGACCCATCTCTATAATTTCCACCTCTGGTTCCTCTATCTCTACTGGTAAAAAACAGGGCCCAGTTGTGGCACCAAAAAGAGGAGCCAAAAAGTTGAAATATGTAGAAGCGCTTTATGAGTATACGGCGCGGACTGACGCGGAACATAACATGGTGGAAGGTGAGCGCTTTGTTCTTATTAAGGATGATCCTGGAGATGGATGGATGGAAGTTGAGAAGGGAGGGCATATCAAGAGTGTACCGGCAAATTATGTACAGATTGTTTAGACAAGCTGGGCGGGATTCGTTGCTTGAAAACGGCATGGGATAGCATGGGATAGCATGGAATCGGTGTCAATTTTAGATGGCAGAGTGCAGATTGTAGATTGTGGATGATACGTCCTCAAGAAAGAGCGGAAGATGAAAAGCAATTCTGGGTTGTGAAACAACAGTCAGATGTATGAGTGGAAGCGAGCGTTATTGGATCCTATGAATTTTACCTACCTACTTAGAACCTAGTGAATACCTACTTAAAGAAATACAGATTTATCAAACCTCAATCTCATTATGGGTTCTGATATCTAGTGTGTTGCCTTGCCAGGGTTATTGTAGTACAATACGACAGGTTGGGAGGCAAGATCGGTCTGCGCGCTAAAGATTGCCAGTTAAAGATAGCGATAATTGCTCATTAAATCAGCAGGCGAGGGGATCGAGTGATAATGATAAGATAAGAAAAGCATGTGTTGTACAATCGGAGAATTCAATGTCGTGCATTGGTACCAGTGTACAGGAGAGGGCGGCGGGGCAACAGGAGATAATTACGCGAGATTGATTACGCGAATCTGGTCTAAAGTCTGCGATTAGAAAGTTTAGAAATTCAGAGGAATTTGAATTACGGTGGTGTCGTCGTTTAAAGTTTTTCGTTGTCTGATCAGGTGAAAATTTGGAATGGAGAAAACTATAGAATGAGATGAGAATATTGTACATTGAAATGTAGTCGTTGGGGCTTGAAGTGAGTCAACGGATCTGCGTTGGCATAAATTTATTCAATTGTTTCTCAAATACCTAGATGACCAATTCAACATGAACACAAAAGCAATCATCTCGCATAGATCAACGAAATACGTGAGGTGAAGAAACAATCTGGCATGTTCTTTCATATCCTTCTTCGGCTTTTGTAATAATTGGTAATTGAAGAAACCAATCAGCCTTCCGTCGAAGGTTCAGCTTCTCCTGCCGGATCAGACGGCCCCTTTGTTGAAGGTTTCCCTCGGCATCATTACTCGAATCTTGAAGGAACTGTTAGAGTATGTCAGTTAGTCTTTGAACAGCCACTAAAAGCATTTCCTCCTGCGAAGTCTCACCTCCATAGGCGCATCTTCGCTAATACCTGGCCAGCTCTCAAGTTCTTCTATACGCTTGGTCAAGTCCTCTATAGCCTTCTTGAGGTTTGATTTCTTCATTTCTTCTAGACGCTTCTCCTGATCAGCTACCGGTCTTCCTGAGATCTGAGACTTGTGTTTCAAGCTTCTGGACTCGATCTTCTGGATTATTGCCGGTTGTGACGTTGTCGATTGTTCCGAACTAATTGGGTTGGAATAAGCATAATGGTAAACGTTGTAACGGGATGAATCTATGCAGAGATTTAGACGAACCATGATGATTATTTTTGCCTGATGCTTTTATCTGAAGGGTGTCGGGTAAGAGTGAAGAGGCTCGGTAGAGTTAGATTGAACAAGTTTGATGCACAGGTAGGTTAGTTGCATATATAGCTGAATGGTAACATGAAGATGGCGTGGGAGTTCTCAAAGTTATACCGGAGCTAGAATTTGCGTGTTGTACACAAGAAGTTCAAGTTATAATCAAGCCCAACATGAAGTTAATGTGTTATCCAGGTGTCCCAGACAAAGGAGGTATGCCGTAAGACTCAAGTGATCAACAATGCGGGGATGGAAGTTGATCAAATGACGTGGTGATCCAGTGAAATATGCGCTCTGCGCCCAAGACAAATTAATCTTTGTGCAGCTAGAGCTATTATCTACATGCAAAGTTCCCCGGATTTGGGAATCAAAGTGAGATAAAATTTCCTTCAGCTCGCCACCATCAAGTGCCAAGTTATGTAGTCGCACAGCACGAGTCGATGCCAAGATGCATCTTTTATCAGCTCAAATGGTGATATTGCCTAAGTGATACCTATACCCAAGCAGTGCCGATGCCCGGATAACCAAATTGGTCAAATCATCTTAGTCCTCATAGGAATTTCAGGAATCTCCAAGAAGCTTGCCGATACTCAACTCAATTTTAATTCAAAAAGCAATCTAAAATTGTGTGATGCAAAGGTCTTTGCATGCTTTACAGGCAGCCATCTCGATTTGAAGATGATTTTGTAATACGGAGATTGGTATGGTCGAAATTGTATGCACATGAACCATCACCAAAACCAATGAATCTTGAACCACACTTCTTCTCAGGCTTAGAATATCGATAACAAGCCTTTCCGAGATACAATGATTTATAGAAAATGTATCAGTTGTAGATTATTCAATAGTGATATATCAATTTCAAACACGAACATTGATTGATTGATAAGATCATTGGATTCCAAGAAAAGTGTCCGATTCTGATCTGAACGTAACTCGGTTTACACGAAGTGCGGAGGAGTATGCACATTTTTCTGTATAAGGCATTAATAGCCAGAAGTTCCAGGTGGGAGAACACCTTTGGCGCATCAAACTACCAGCTGATCCGAAACATGCTTGTAGGAGTGTAGTTCTGAATGCACATCACAGCATTGATAATACCTTGTGTAAGATCGTGATTCGGAATTAGACACGAGAGCAATATCAAATTTTTTGCCTTGATCATTGGCCAAGCCTGACGCCATAAGACATAAGCATCAAGCTGTGATTTCTTAAATTGAAAATACTTCCACTTAACTTGTTCATACTATGCAATCCACTCTACTTTTTTTCTTCTCAATTTTGATTCAATTGTATCGAAGTTTCAATTGACATAGCAAGATGGCAACGGCACCACGTGAAGGAGCAGCATGGTTCTTGAAATCCAGTCTTAAGAGTCCGGGTTACGATGGCTCAAAAGAGAAAGACTTCTACACGTGGATGCTTCTCGAGGTTATCTACAACAACACTGAGGATGAGGCTTATCAATGGCCCCCACCATTATGGTACCCGGGCCACCCAAGAACGGGACAGCAGGTTTTTCCTGGCAACTTATTCAGTACTGGATACGTCCGCTATGAGTATATGTCTGTCATGTACAGCCCAAGTGCTGAGGACATTAAGCGAACTTATCGCGTCAGAAGCAGCATTAGCCGTGGGCAGTTAAGTCGCCAAACATGTTTGTCATCGGTTCATGAATCTTGCTACCTCCATATCTAGCGCTGTCAGCCGATTTTGAAATCTTTCCTTCATTGTCATTATTAACTTCTCGATCATCTTAGGCTCTTCTGCCGTTTGCTACATCGCAGTTCCGTTACCGACTACGAAGGAACGGTTCATTTGGATCGATCTCACGTATCCTATTAGGGCTTTCATGATCCCAGCCGCTTTCACTGCTCATCCCCAGTATCAGGGACACGCAATTTTTACCCGACTCGATGTTCGGGGTAGGGAGGGTTTGCCAAAAGCGTACGTAGTAAAAGGCGTTGCTGCTAAAGAACTGGCATCTGGCAGAAGAACTGTCGAAGAATGGAATGACTGGACCCCTCACAACTGGAAGTGGAGACAAGAGCAAGCAACACTACTCAATGTATACGCGCGGCTAAAAAATCGGCTCGCAGATATCGGTACCAAAGGCCCAGCAATACAAGAGCCTGGGCTCAAGCCAGAGTATATCAAAACTCTTGAGAAGCTACCAAGCGAAAAATATGCCGAGGCCAGCTATAAGAAAAACCCACAAGGAGATGAAATAACCGGTTTAACGATGCGGCCTCAGTGGACTATTCGAATCGATACTTTCAAGTTGGCATGTCAGATCCGAATACCATATCCCAAGCGTACAGCCGAATAAAAAGATTTATATGCTTGCTTTGCTTTGTTTGAAAGGAGTGCTGTCAAAGCATCGAAGGTTCTCGCGGATTTCGATATGGCTCAAGCTATTGATCTGGCTGCAGCACAGACAAAAGACCTGGGTGTCAGACTGAGATACGAACAGGATGAGCCGGGTGACAAGTTCATGAAAGATTTGCTTGTCAGTTTCATCGCTATAGGAATTGGTTTCATTCCTGTATTTGGACCTCTAGCTGCATTTACCTGGAGTCTTAAATATGAGGTGATATCAGATACAGAAAAGTTTACCAAAGCCGCAGGTATTGGTGGCAAGGCGCCTGCTCTCACACAAGCTCTGGTAGATTCTCGTAAGACTTTGCTACCTATGTTAAAAAAGTGGTTTCTAAAGCACTTAAGTTGCATATGGAGCAAGGGTCTACGAGAAGCATCCGTGTTGATCCTGGGGAGAACACCGCCGATGACAACTCCCGACAGGAACCAGAAATTGGCCAAGATTCAAGCAATGGAGATAGTGAAGAGAAGACAAAGCAGCTAGATTCCGAAAATGGCGTGGAAAGCAATGAAATCCCAGGCAATCCTGAGGGTTCTGCAAAGCTCGGCGATGCTAAAGTCGTTGATCAATCAAAGATTTTTGGAGATGAGACTGGCGAGTCTGACGAAGAAAGTACCGTAGATGGCACTTTCGATAAGAAGGTAGATAAAGATCCATTTGCATTCATTATTGAGGCAGGAGAGGCAGAGGTTTATGGCCCAGTGGCTTCCGGTTGATCGACTATAAGAGGGATTTTCATTGACTATCAATTTGGTTTGGACTGCAAGGATTTGTGCTTTCTAAAGTGTTTGAATGCATTCCAAGTATTGTTACTCAGCCCAATAGCTCTACGATATGCCCGTCTGGGCAGTGAAAGAAATTATAGTCCACAACCATCCAACAATTCGGATGATTCAACGAAGTGCACAAATCATGTAAGACGATCCAAGCTCAAGCACCCTGAAAAATCATGATTGAAACGATTTGATCAGTCAAAGATGTAATAATTTTAGATTAATGGTCTTCCAATCACAATCAAAAATGATCAAACGCGATATGATCTCCATATATGATCTCTAATCTGGGAGCGAAGGTACATAATCACGTGTTACAAAATAACACAATTAGCGCTTGGTGTGTATCAGTACAAGGATCCTTAGGGCTCTGCCTCATTGTTTCTTGAAGCCTAAAATTTTCGTTTCCAACTGAATCAGACTAATTTATAGATTTATCGAGGGCGTTAGTCTTGTAGTGATGCTCATCCCATGATTGCTTCTTCTATACTAGGTAGTTCAACCCTCTAGATATTATGTAAGAGTTATGGCCCTGGCTTATCGCACACTTAGCGAAAACACATCAAAAACCCTCATTTTTTCAACTTTTTAATTATATATTATTTTGATATATAAATAGATTGAATTATTAAAACTAATATAAATAATAGAAAATCAATAAAATAATTCAAAAAAATGAATAAAATATTTTTGATAATTTTTTATAGAAAGTTATAGGTTTTTAAAATTAGAATTTCTAAAAAATTAAAAAAAAGAGATTTTTTTGTATAAAAAAAAAATTATATATTAAAGATTTTGAAAATCTTTAATTTTAAATACTTATAACTTTATTCAAAAAATTATTAAAAATTATTTATTTATTTTTTAGGAAATTAATAATAATTAATATTTATATAACCAATTTTCAAATTATATCTTTGATTTATTAAAGAATTAAAAAAAAATTAATTTATATAGGAAAACGATATTTTTGCAGGGATTTTGTTACGAAATAAGGTGGTGTGCGATAAGCCGGGGCCACAACTCTTACAATGACCTAATATTGATAGTACATTTAAGACAATAACTATTTATAATATAGAGTTACTTATATTCATTTTTTTAATCCTATGATAGAAATACCTTAAATATAGTAAATACTTTGCGCAGGTAGATATCTGAGTGGTTTGCATATGCGCAGTAATCAGATAGCCGCTCTGTTATGTGGCTGTAGTCGATAACATGTAGGTGAAGACTGAGAAAGAGGTTGCCTGGTAATTGAAAATGAGAATTGTTGATACAGGGGCTGGATATCGGACTGGGCTGTTTCTATGTTTAAATAGCAGATTAAGTGCCACATCTATCTTCCCCATTTGATTCAACAACAATCACCATTTTACTAGAGTCATCGAAAGAAGTCATCGCAAACTCTTCAACTTCATCATGAACCTCTGCATCTCTCCTCAGCAGTTCGATCAATTTAGAACTCTCATTACCATAATACCATCTTCAGATGCAAGGAGTACTCTTCAAAGGCATCCCGAATCAAAACAACACTTGTTGCTAGGGGGAAACCCCAAGAATTTAGAATCCTTCTCCAAACCCCAGTCCAAGGGAAGAGAAAGGCTCACAGATAACTTAAGAGATAAACTTAAGTATAGTCCGAAAATGACAAAGACTAAACTCAGAGACCTAGATGGTCCTCTCAGCCACCCATCCAGAGATAGATACGCAGACGATATCAGAAACGAGCATGCATCTGGAGAAACGCGATCCAGAACTGCGGACCTCGAAAAAGAAAATATGAGAGTCCTAGATGCATCTTTGGAAGAAGACGACAAGGAAACGATGAGGATTGATGAGGAGCTTAGACGAAGCTCTGATGAAGTACTGCGCAAATCGTTACAGATAAAGTCAAATTTAGAACGACAGACTTCGACTATAAAGAAGCTACTGGCTGTAAGGGAACAGCGGAACATGGGTTTTGATAATCTCCACAGTGATCTAGTAAGGTACAGACTGCAGCTTGATACTACCCAAAAGAATCTCGAGAAATTCAGGGTTCTTAAATCGACTATAGCCCCCTGACGTGCTCAAGGACTGAAAAATTTGAAGCAGTATTGGTTTTGATATTATAATAAGATTACCACGAATTTCTCTCATGAAGTGTTTTTGATATTGTATTATAGTTAGATTGCTATTGCGTTTGCTTTAAGGATTAATGATATGATCCTGTTTGTTTTTTCTTAAATCGCTTGTTCTCACAGTCCAGTTACTTCTTTTCATGACTGGATTTATGCATAATGACTCGACTCATTTATCAAGTGGAAGACCTCAGGCTTAGTAAGTCACTTGAGAAAAAAGCAATATATTAATCTCTAGTGTATTACTTTACAATCGATTACAATATACTAGATAATCCAAGAGAATAGACCCAACGATTTCACACCTCATCCAATATGGATTCAAAGATTAGCGAGCCTATAAAACCAAAAAATCACGAGAATTTTGCGCAAACTTCTGAAGAAATGAAAAAATATGTAACTTGCTTTGAAGAAGACCAGACCAGACAATGATGCGCGACTGACATGTGAAATAGTAGGTTGCTAGCTTTAGAGAAATCATTTGAAAGTTGATAGATAGATGAAAAGAGGTAGAGCTAAAAATGATTTATCCTTGTATTGTCAGATGATAACTCCTCGATTGATTCTGGGAATGAGCATTTACTTCACTGAATTTTGGATGAGAAGCCCTCTGTTTCATGAATAAATGATAATAAAGTCGTGTTTCTCACGGATTATCCGCCGAGGATCAGCAGGAGACTTTTTTATGCAACGAATCGAAATGTGGCATTTGCGCAAGATCACTAACTGACATTACATTTATGCTCATTGTGTGGCAATATTTCATGTAATATCTATCATGAGTCTTCGTAGTTTGTATTAGTCATGAAGTTTAAGACTATGACGCAACATAGCCTGGGTATCGTCTGGTAGCAGATAGATAAGTATGTAATCATCTTCTGTGTCCCATGTAACTGTGTAGTAGTTGAATATTTGCTCCTCTCTTTTGCGCAGCGATCCAGATTTGTGCATCCTAGCAAGAGTCTCAGAAGTCCGGTCTGTTATGGGTTCACCGGGGAGAAATCTCTGGTATCCAGAGTCGAGCGTCAACATATTTTGGCTTAGCAAGAGCCCTGGGTTTGTCATTTCCAAAGTATTAGAATCAAGTATACCATTTTCTATGATTATAGAAGGTCGGATTGAATTGAGTGATGCCTCAAGCATGATGCTGCTCGCTTGTTTGAATATTTCATCTATCTCGAGTTTTTTATAACCAGCGTCGTGTAGAATTGACCTCAATAATTCTACTCCGCCTATGTCTCTATATGCTGAGTAGAGTGTCTTGCCATAATATATACGGTTGCGATGACTGGCGTGATTGATTTTCATACCAGCTTTCAAGCATTGAATAATTGTTTCCCTGACTCTTGGATAAAGATGGTCGTGCTCCATGCTCAATACGATGAAAGAATTGAAGATATCTATGCAGTAGGATTCCAAGGTCGAGTCCTTGAATTTGAAGGACTGAAGAACTCTCTGGATATATAGACCTTGAGGGTCGTAAAGAAGGGCCCACGGAGGCTCTCTGAGAATGCATATGCCAAGACAATTGTTTTGACGACTCTAACTCATCTTTTATGGACCTTAAAACTGTCAACGGCCAGATCTCTTGATTCTGGACACAGGGAATGAATTGAGAAGTAACTGAGTACCGAAGGCCATCCTGAAGTCGGTGTTCCAGGATTCCATCGTGTTCAAATGGGTCATGAATCGATTTCTTGAGAATGAGCCATATAAGCTGTTTGAGATAAGGAATTATCAAGGGGTGGCACCCAAATAGTCGGTGTATAACTCGCCAGAACAATGGTGTTGTTCCTGTTGAATGATTTGGCGTAGAATCACTTGGGTCTATTCCTGCTTCTATCAAGTACTCCATAACCTTGAAAAGCTTACTGAGGCGGACGACGGTTTCTTCTTTGACTATGGTGATGATATAATAAACTTGCTCCCAAACATAAAACAGTAATGAGGACATGGTCTTATTCTCGATGGACGATGTCATATCGTGAATGCTAGCTTTTCCCTCCGCAAGTAATCTACACACCATGGATAAGTCACCCATACGACAAGCTTCAGCAATTGGAGCATCCGATGGGACGTTATTATAGCATCTTAATCGCATATCAGAACATCCAAAAATTGAACCCCTCCTTTGCTGATCGATAAACACAAGATACCGCGCTTGTATAAGATAATTGGGACGAATATCAATCTTGTGGGTGGTTTTTGATGTTACTAGGGGCTCTTCTGAATTGCTAGTATCATCTCCAAATCTTTGTTCTAAGATTGTTGTTGTTGATCAAATAACTATCGTCGCTAGCCAAGCATTAATTGTGCTTCTTGTAGTAGTTTGCTTCACAACCCTAGAATTGGTAAGCCCATCTAAGAGGCTACCACCACAATCTCTGGTTACCGGCAACGGTTCATTGTTTCCAAGCGAGTTCTTGCTTACGGTTTCAGCGCCATTATCAGACCGATTGTTGAAATTGAAGTCTTTTAGAGCTATGTTGACAGTGTTCTTGACCATTTGCGCTAAAATTGGGTCAAGTCCAGCGTAAACATCTTTGTGAATGGCATATGTGACATCTTCGTAGGTCCGATCACGAATAAGAACTTCATTTCTGTTCGAAGCTTGGATGGTTTGTGTAGTTATTATGGCTGTCGAGGCACTGGTAGTAGATTTTGTGGTGGCAGTTGCAATTACCATCTGTTGTATGTCCCTGGTAATCATACTAAATATTGTAAGCAGCTATCTTTTTGGGGGGAGGGTACAATTTTTTCCTTACAGATTCAATCTGGATCGTATGCCGATGATATCGATCTTCGCCTGGTAGAGTCTGCTGGCATATTTGGCGAATCTAAAGCTTCTCCACCAATCATTCCTCCCATTACGCTTGTACTTATTGACAAACTCTTGAAGTTCTTTGACAGTAAGCCCACTAAGCTCCAGGGCTAGTTTGATCTCGTCTTCTGACTCTGATATGTCTGTGGACTGCTTCACCTTTTCGAGGGTATATCGAAAGTTTCGAAGCCCTTTCTCGAAACATTTAAGCTGCTCAAGTATGTTTAGTATTTCTTTCGGTGCGCCATTAATGTCATCGAAACAGTCGCAAATATATTGACAGCCTTGAAGTATTTGACCTGTCAGTCCAATGAAGCCTATAACCAACGCACCAAGGCTGACGGCAGCAACAGCAGCCTCGGCCATTATACAGTTCAGTATTCGGGAGCAATCAAGTAGATATATAACAAAAGGTAAAAGTAAGTAGAATCTCGAATGTCAAAGGCCAGATCAATTATTAAACACGCATAATGATGAAGAGAGCTTGGGAAGATGATAATAAGTTTTTCAATAGTGGCAGTGCTACCTTTTCGTACAACTCGAATGCAGTCAACCGCAATGCATTAGGATGATTGGCAGGCCCTCAACAACTGTGTGCCACAGCAGAGACACATGATAAACCTAAGCAGCAGCAGCAACTACTTCTTTCCAGCTTTCTCTAGCTTGAATTCCTTCCCACCACTTGTTCACATGGGGATACTTTGCGAGTAGGTCTTGAAATCCATACTTCAATGCCTGTGTACCGTGTGGTAAATGATACAAATCAGCCAAGGTGAATTCATTTCCCGCAAGATACTTCTGCTTCGAGAGGATCTGGTCGTAAACAGCGAGATTGTTGTCAAGCGTTTGGAGATGTTTTTGAACCAATTCCGGGCTAGTGGCACCCCATCCTTTGGCACTGTTATTTTGTCAATATTATGTTGGATTGAAATGTGATGTAAAAACTTACGGTTTGATGAAGTGTTCGAACCAAAGACCGAAGGTTTCGGTTTCAAAGTAAGACTGTTCGATTGAGCAAGCCTAAAGAAGTATTAGTTTGCTTTCTTGAAAACGTTGACCAGAGACTTACTTGTTCAAATGAACCGTAGCCTTTTACATCCCCCTCTGCGGGGATGAGTTTAGTACCCTTATCGGCATACTTTCGAGCAAGATACTTGCAGATAGCCCTGCTCTCGTAGATTAAGAAACCATCATCGTCGAGAACGGGAACCTTTCCAAAAGGCTGCTTCTCAAGATGCGAAGGTGACTTCTGCTCTCCTGTCATAAGGTTGACAACAATGAACTCGTAATCAACGCCTTTCTCGGCGAGTGTAGTGAGTACTCGCTGAGTGCAAGTTGCTTGACGCATACCGTAGAGTTTGAGACCCATTTTGTGAGAGGTGATTTGTTTTTAAGAGATTGATGTTTGAGATGCGAGAGTTGAATTCTGTTGATGTTTATGATGCTTGAGTGCTTCCTGAATGTTTGAATGAACACTTGCTCAAGGCGACTGGCCTCCTTATATAGTCGTGACTGCTGCCATGAGGTATTGTGTATGATATTTCCCCTGACCTCGTTAAAGTAATTATGAACAAGTTCCGAAGAATTTATGCACACGGAGCCGGTATTTTGACGATCCGAACATGAACTTATGCATGCTTACCACTCATCAATCGCAATAAACTACCTCACTACCCACTTGAGCAGTAAAGTCTTTCGGTTTGACAAATCACTTGATTTCTTTTTTTGACAAACTGACCATAATGAATGGTATGTGAAGGATGAGAAAGGTGAGATTCAAAATCAATTATCAAGCAAAGCGGCTTCAATTCCATAAATATGGGGCGATGACGGGACACGTCGTGAGTATCGCCTTAAGAGGTTAGCGTATATTAATCAGCTAGCGATTGTAAGGCGGAAAGTTAGCTCATTGGGCCAACAATGGGGGTAGCGAAAAGTAAGCAGTGTACGGAGCAGAGCACAAATTGATTTTCCACGGATCCGGAGTACAAAGCTTGATCTTGATGTATCAGAATAACCACAATGCATGGCTGAGAGCTCACTGAGAATTATCCAGTGCTTTACTTTACTGGATGTGAAAGTACTCACAACTGCTCGTACTATTCCCAATTCGAGCAAGCTTTCTTATGCCTCTAGTATAGTATAGGAGGCCATTCGATCTGTTTTCAATATCACAATGAGCAGATATCCGGAAAAAGAATAGACGCGCGAACCAAACCGAAGAACTACCAATGCCAATACTGATTTTGTTCTAAGATGCGCGTTTTTACATATGAATAACTTTCGTACCATCAAAATCCCGAAATCTATTACCCTGGCTCGCTGTTAGATCGAAATCAGAACCTTTAGAGGCAGCAGAAGTTTCGGCAGCCACAGCTGCCGTGATTGTTTTGGGCATCACACTATCGTTGCCTATGGTAAAGTAACCCTTGAAATCTGCCGCACAAGTAGGCGCTGTGGTCTTGATCTCCGATTCTAAATTCGAAAGTGTCAGACTTGAGTCCTCTGTAAACCTGATATTGGGCAAAACTTAGGTTCTTAAAGCATGTGCGACAACTTCGTCCGACTCGAAAGCTATGGAAAAATGTTTTGCCATGGCCCTTGGGACCAGAGCTTTGAGGGTCCTATTGTCCAAGCAAACATATTAGAGCTCTTGGTAAGAGAAGACTCAAAACCGAAGTTGCTGTTGTAGATTGTGACTTATTTCGCAAACTTCCAGAACGGATTAGCAAACGAACACTCAATGGGAAAGCCATCTGTTGACAGGCAGAATAATTGCGAGAGACGGTAGAAAGACAGTGAGAGTTAGCTATGGAGGATCTTATCTCAAAGGTAATGTTTCAGTCGAATATATGGCTTAGTCATGTGACAAAAGGACCAACAATCTCTATAGTGTGACTTACGACTTGCAATCACAATCTAGAGATAACCTTGTCATAGCCGCTGACCACTTCTGCGATACCATAGTCTTCCTTTTACGATAATTTTCACCTATGTTGTCAAGCACTTTCTACGTCTGTAACATTTGCCTATTTTCCAACTTCGACAAAATCCGCTTATTCGGCAATCAACATCTACGTTAAAGTAGCCGAGGTGTCGTATTCTGATATTTAATCGTTTGTATGAGTAATAGCGTGATGAGAGCGGCATGATAATTTCCGTGGGTAGTGATCATTTTGTGTCGCGCCTATCATCCCATATATCGCACTTGCCTGTTTAGTCGTGGAATTTAGCTTGCACAGCTGCACACATGGTGATCGCATGTGTAAATGGAGACAGTACTTGTTTTTGGTCTTCAAGCCTGGTATAATCTCCACTTCGTTGACTTTGATGAGATGGCCGGAGTTTAGCTGGATACGAAAGTCGATTGATGGCAAGAGCTCCGGAGAACAATCCATTAATGTTATTTGACCTTCAACTGATTTGGTGATGCATCTTTCAAAACCTCATTGGGAAGATCATCAAAAATTTAACACTATTCGTCGACTCAAACGCTCGTATCCCTCTTCAGTCTCTTCCCGGATTCGCTCACGATTCTCGTCCCATGCTTCTTGATCGGCAAAAATGGAGATCCATGGATGACCTACATAATATGAACAATCTCGGTGGCTGTGTAGGTCTGTAGGCAGAACTATAAGACTATCTTGAACATGTCCTCACCTGCGGTCATGGAAAGAAAATCACCTGAAACTATGTTGAAGCAATGTTACGTCGAAATGACGGAGAGACTGTCCAGCTCGGCTCGGCGCGGAGCAAAGAGCCGACGCAGAGAAGTAAAATTACTCATTACTACTACGACGCATCATCTCTTGAATGATACAAATTGCTGGCTTGAATTAAGTCTGATCAAGACACCCCTTTATTCTGAATCGTCAACGCTTTCCAAGCAGCGATATCGCATCTCTTCAGATATCATTAGCCATGGAAGAAGAACTCCTCAAACAAACACCTGAGGTTGAAGACAATATAAAATTTAAGTATTCTGATTGCCAAATCAGATCAAGGACAGAAGTCAGGATCCTCAATCTCCTGCCACCTATAAACTCCAACCCTGACGCATTACACTGCACGTTGAGCGTTGCAAAACTGGAGGATAAACCTTATAAGAAGCTGTATCGTATGCTTGGGGCCCGCCAGTATTCCCTGAACGACTATATCTTCCATCCGGTTACTTGAGTATCACTACGAACCTTGCTGCTGCTCTGCGCCATTTCAGATATCCCGATCGTCGGTGACAATTATGGGTCGATGCTGTATGCATCAACCAGCAGAATGATATTGAGAAAGGACACCAAGTCCGATTGATGTCTCAGTTATATCGGAATACCGAGCGTGCATTGGCTTGGCTAGGGAAAGAGCGCAGAAATGCCCATGTTCTTTTCGGTACACTCGAAAGGCTGGCTGCTGAACATCAAGTCTTTGAAATCAATCGAGATGAAGGCTTTTTCGAAGTGTTTCAAAAGCTTAGAGTCGTACCTCCTGAGGATGAAGTTGGATCTCAACTCCTGCAATTTGCTTATGCTATTAGCCCTGCAATTATTACTTTACTCCAGCTACCGTGGTTTGAACGCCTTTGGATCATCCAGGAGTCCGTGCTTCCGTGCAAAGTCAAAGTATTTTTGGGACGTGATACTCTGGATTTAGATACATTAATACTATCTTTGAAGGTTTTTATTATGCTATCTCGAAATAGCTCTAAATTTGAGTTCTCTAGGGTCTGGATACCTCTGATTTTTCTGAGTGATCTCCGAGAAAACTTTCACAGCATTTTGACTGGTCATGGAGGAAACAAGACTCGTTTAATCGAATGCAATCTATTCCATATCGTGGCCAACTTCTCACCTCTGAAAGCTTGTTATAATGATATGGATAGAATCTTTGGCTTACTGGGGTTACAATCCAATGACGATTTTGGGTTCGAGGTGAACTATGAAGGCACTGGGGAAAGCGTTTACTTCGAATTTGCACTCAAAGCCTTGGAATCAATTGACCTTGAAATTTTTCTCCAAGAAGCTCTTAGGACAGGTGATAGTAAGAGTCATCTTCGTCAGGGTATGACTGTCAGACTGCCTAGTTGGGTTCCTGACTGGAGGTGCAGCACTAATTCGGAGGGTAAACTTTCACTCGAAAACTTCCAATCAGCCACAAGTCTTCCGAAATGTCTCTCTTACGATAAGGAAAGCCTACCCTTTATTGGACTTGGAGGTGTAAGGGTTGATTTCATCACCGACGATTTATCGACAACTTTCCCTGATAGAGATGATTTGCACTCTTTAGAGGACATTTGGAAGTCTCATCCCGCACAGCTTATAAACCTGAAAGATTTTCTGTTGAAGCATTTGCCGACCGACAAGCCACTTCTTATTGAGGACGTGACAAAGGATTTCTTAGGAACGATACTTTCGGAAATGGCATTTCTGGGGTCGATACAGGGGATCCCACAAGTGGAAAATGGTTTGGAAGGTCTCTATACTTGGTAGATGAATTTCGAAAACGTCAACGCAAACAAGACTGATAGCCCGAACCTTCCGGTCAGTTTGGAAAGCCTCAACATGCCAATAAGGTGTGATCGGAGAGTGGGGAATTTTATCATAACTGAAACAGGGCACATAGGTATTGGTTTATTACTTGTGAAGAGCGGGGGTATTGTGGCTATATTTGATGGTCTCAGGATGCCTTTCGTACTCCGACCAGTCCTACTGGATCAGCCTCCGAGGCCACCCGTGTACTCGCCTAATAAAGAGCGAGTATTTGTACCAGATGAGCAGTGGGAGCTCGTAGGAAATTGTTATCTCCATGGATTTATGAATAACGAGGTCGCTGAATCACAACGGAGAGAGAAGAGCGAAAAGTTTGGGATTACCTGATGTCAGAAGCCTTCTCAAGCATCCACAGCAAGCGTTTAGTTCTAGCTCTAGAAATATGCTTGTTTTCGCTCCATTTCTAAAGAATGAGTAAAAACAAACGCTACCATGTTCTCCGGAATGTTTCGAGAACTCAAGTCTCAATCCATACGTTACACAGAGGCTGCAATTTCGATGGATAATACCGTGCTCTCAGCAATCTGAACTGCTACGTACCAACTCCACTCTCAAGGCTTCCCAACGAGCGACTTTGAGAAAACAATCGTTATAAACGAGGCTAATGGCTTCTAAGATGAGCCTGGCAGCTTGTGGTACAAAAGCCTCTCAAATTTACAACCGACAGCAACTGCAATCCCAATAGCGAAAATGCTATAATCTCCAAGCCAGTACAGAGACTATGCACGAGACAATCTTTCACAAAGTTCGTGCCATAACAGCAATAATATTACTAGGGAGGTTAGTAATCTAGTAAAGCCTTAGGACTCAGATGAGACGACCTAAAATGCACTGGAACTATTAGGCTCGAGCCGTGTTTCAGTAAATCTACTATATCATTTCGAAGCAAGCACTATTTGTGAGTTTAAGCGCGAGGGCGGTATCTTAGAATCTGAGCGTAATTTTCTGAAAAAAGGGATCTAGAATATTGACGGCTTGTATGAGAACACAAAGATATTTAACGTTAAGTTATCTCTGATCTCTCTGAGCACCCAGGGCTTTTGAACTTCGTTATATCGTATAGGAACAAATAACAAACATCGCTATCATATAAGTATTTATCGAGTTGTATTTAGAAACTTGACGAGGTTGCTGTGATATAGCTATACTATGTATCGTAGTAGAAATACATTAATGAAAATAATCCCAAGTCTCAGAGCCCTTGAAATAGCGATTTATATCGCACATAGCAATCCAATACACGCAGTGACTTTTTATGAAATTATACGGTCGGCGCACTTTGAAGAATAATTAATCTGATAATAATTTTCTCCTCTCCTAAATATTCTACTAATAATGCAAAAATGGCATCGAGGTTGAACTGCTATCGTTACTTTATTATTTTCATTCTTTATTCTATCTCATGCATCGCCATTGAAAAATCTTTAATTATGTTCAAGGTTTCTCTATGTAGGTAGGTAGGTACTATCGATTGATGTGATGGCATACTTCTCGGGACGAAATCAGGAGGTGATGTATGTAATCTTATACATGTATGCACATATTCAGCAATTCCAAGAACGTACAAAGAAGTCACAGACTCGAATATAATTACCAAGGTACCATGAAATCAATGATCAACGTCGTATGCAGAGTAAGAAATGCACAGACAAGATTTGCAGCAACATTTCGGAATACACAGCACGGATTATATGCATCGCGTTAGGATTACGAATCTACGAGATGAGACTAGCATCAACTTCGTAGAATCGTATATTGATCTTTCTACAATTTGATCGTTCGGTTTGATGGGGATGAATGATAGAGTGAATATGGACAAAGCTTCGCTTGGGGTCAAATAACTGTGACAGCTCGAAACACCCAAATGCGGAAATAGCTACATAAGCAGAGCCTCCTCACTTCAGATGCCTGATGCCCAGGATTTCCTCTAGTTACTCTCATCTAGGGCCACAACTGAGGCTTTTCCCGCCCTCTTAGTCTTCTTCTTCCTCCTCCACAACCACTTCTCCCACTTTTCCTCTTCAAGCCCCGTCGGAACCTCATTCACCGCCGTCTTCCACTGCTTCGACAACCCATACAGCTCATGCTTTTCCAGATTTCGCAGCAGTGCTTTATACTGCACCACACTTGGACTCTCCTCACCCCCAAGAACCGTCCATCCACTCACCGCTTTCTCCACGAAAATCCTCGCGCGGGCTAAATCGCCATTCGCGATGCAGATTTGCGCCGCGTCGTAGAAGGCTCTGGGGAGACCGGTATCATTGGGTCCTAGTTCATTGTACAGACGAATCTGCTGATCCACGTAGCGGAATTTAAGTAAGGGGACAGAGAGGATTCCCATCATGCCATCTTGGCTGATGAGCTCGTCGAGCTTGAGGATTTCCTCGAGCTTGCGATCAATCGCTTTGCTTTGATCGAGAGGTAGGGAGCAGAGATGACATGCACACGTGAATCCGAATTTGCTGCGCAATCTCTGCTGTCGAGTTTCGCGCTTGTTGAGGACCCCGAGATAGAAAATTGTGATTTCTTCACCCGATTCAATGTCTCGTTTTGCATAGATGGTGTGGCGTTTGATGTTCTCGTTCCAGCCTTTTTGCGCGTTGTTATCGCAGGCATGATTGATGCGACACGCATTTATGAATATCCCAGCTTCTCGTACAGAATCTCCAAAGGGTAGAGCGTTTGTTCGGATTATTCCTAGGTGTGGCGAGGTAGCGTCGTTGGCATAGATATTGTGCATGGAGAGAAAAGCTTCTCGTTTAGTTGCAGTGAGCGCTTCGACTTGTTTGCGTATAGATGATCGCAAGACTGCTGTATCAGAAGCGTCCTCCGGGATCCTGATGATGGACTCTTCGGCAAGGATACATGTGCCCATAGGGATTGTTCGTGTGGTGATGAGTCCTTTTCCCTTACCTGAGACCTCTTGAATAGAGTACATTGGTTCAGGCAGAGAGCTCGACATGTTCGTGCACTTGCAATTCAATCCTTCATTCAAGAAGTATATGTGCCGTTGAAGAAGAAGTGAGAGAAAGTTCATAAATAAATCCGTAGATACGTGGTGCAGTCCTATGAATGCAACCCTCTACGTATATGAAAGTTGTGCAACATACTCATCAAAGAGGATTGGCTGAGCACAAATGTGCTGGCACCTAACAAGGCAGCGATATGCTGATATCCCTCCAAAGCAACTTGCATGAAAGGGCAACGACAGTCATACTCATGGCCAATCGGTATTTTCTATACCCGGAATCGTCGATTTCATTCCTTTCTTGTCATCGATTCTTATCCTGAACATTCGAGATATCTTGCTTCATTATCAGACACTCTTTGAGCTTCTTAGTCCCGAAGACATAATCGGAAATGAAATATGAGGTTACATCCCAATCAAACATTCATACCAATCATTAAAACCTTCATAGCACTACTCCGTACATACAACGATGGGAAAACATTAATGCGCAATTCAAAAATACAGTTACTCTGTACCACATCAATCAAAAGCGACAGCTACTTACTTACCTGAGCATACAAATGATTTCCCCTCAAATAATCTCCTCAGATATCAAACTAAGGTTAATCAATTTCTAAAATAAGCGCCGTCCACTTTTCGGGAAAACCGGATAGAACACACACACTACAATACTAGAATAATTCAACTATGCATTTCGAGATATCGATAATTTCTCTATGCCATACCATAATCAATACAAACAAAAATGCAAATACTCAGAGAGAGAAAGAGAAAGAGAGAGAGAGAGGTCCAGATGCGATCCGCAAAAACGAAGCAGAACCGGCCTGTTCTCGATCAATGCAAGACCGATCCAATGAATCGAACTACACCGTAAATAACGAATCCATCCACTCGGACCAAAGCTTCTTTTCTTAGATGTGGATCAGGCAGGTTATGTTCGTTTCCGCGGCCTGGTATCAAATTTCAACTTTCAAATTTCACAAACATGCACTCCTATCTAGGTATGAGAGGACCAGATACTATATATTATATTATAAATATTGATTTGCGATCTGCATCCGCATAAAACGTGTGGCAAGCACGAAATCAATAAGATTGAATAATTTACAGTTCCTCAAATTAGAGAGGGGGAAGGATGAAGATGCTAGTTCGGGTATCGGGGGAAACAGCCGGGGAATGAAGCATTTGTAGAAATAGGTGCGGAAAGGGCGGTGCAGAATATGCGTATGGGGAAGTGAGGGGCGTGGTGGGAGTAGGGATGAGGGTGGACGCGTCCGGATGGAGTAATGTGGTTCCGGGTTGTAATTTGAGGGTTTGGGGGGGGGGGCGAGAGATCGATGGTGAGAGGGGGAGAGAGATAAATAGATGAGGATTTTCTAGAGGTCTTGGGTTTGAGAGATTGTGTGTTTGTGAATAGTATTTGAGTTTGAGTTTGAGTTTAAGTGTGTTTTTTGTTCAATATCTTTGCTATCATGTCGTTCGTTCGTACTTTTGGAAAAGCTGCTCTGGCAACTCTTTTCCTCACTCCTTCTCCCATATCAGCAACGGACTACACACCCCAAGAAACCGTTTTGAATTCTGGTCGTCCAACTTTCTACGATGCTTCAACATCCATTCCGGGTAAAATTGCCCTCGAAGAACACGTTGGCAATGATCTCCTGAATGGTCTCTATACCGTCCCTTACTATCCCAACACCAACGAACCTCAATACTCTGATTCCGTCTACATCGCCGATGTAGGTGAGAAAATGCTCGATATTCCTTCGCGCATTGCGAATATGGATGCTGCGAACATTAGCATTTCCGTTTTGACATTTGGAGGCCCGGGTATTCAAGGAGTGTTCAATGCTACCTATGCGACTTATGCCGCCGGATATGTGAATGATTATTTGTATAAGAATTATAAGAATAATGCGAATTACACTGGGAGATTTGAGTTTTGGTGTGAGTAACCTACATCTACCTTTCTTAAACTTGCAACGAGACTAACAAAACCAATAGGTAGCAACGCACTTCAAGAACCCTCCAAGGCCGCCACCGAACTTGAACGCTGTGTCAAAGAACTCGGAGGTGTTGGATCCTTTGTCGGAGGCTACACTAACAATGGAGGTATCAACGGGACCGCAAATGATATCGTCTATCTCGACGACCCAAGCATGGAGCCTTTCCTCGAAAAAGTAGTCGAGCTAGACGTCCCTATCTACTTGCATCCCCGTATGCCAGCCCCTAGCCAACTTCTCAGCGTCAAAGGCTACGAATTCTTGGGTTCATCTCCTTGGGGATTTTCCTCCGAGACAGGTGCTCATGCTCTCCGTCTTATGGTCTCAGGAACTCTGGATAAATACCCTACTCTTAAAATTGTGCTCGGCCATTGTGGAGAGGGACTCCCATTTTTCCTTCCACGTATTGATCAGCGATTGAGACATTTCAATAAAGATTTGTTCAACAGCACGCTTACGATGGAAGAGTACTGGGTCCGCAATTTCTGGGTCACAACTGCAGGTGTACAAGATGCAGGAACTGTGGTGGATACGATCAAGAGAACGGGAGAGGATAGAGTAATGTTTAGTGTGGACTATCCATTTGAGGATACGGTGGAGATTGCGGGATGGTTTGACCGTTTGGAGATGAACACACTTACCAAGACAAAGTTGGCATACGAGAATGCGAAAGCGCTTCTTAAGTTGACCTAGGGAATGAGACTCGGGGCTTTCTTGTACATAAATTGATTTTCATGCTGTAAATTTTGAGTTGAGAAAGGTTGGTGAAGGGTGGTGTGTGGTTGAATATTTGGTGAGCGAGAGAGATACTGTGAAGTGTATCGACTGATTCCAATGAGGAATTTTCATTCTGTACATAAGACTTTGAAGCGAGATTTGACCATACCCGACACTGTTGATGATAGTATCTGAGCCTTGATGGAATAGAAAAGTATGTGATTGTCCAAAAAAGACTTATTATCGAATGGTGCCATGTTTTATATGACATACGACAACAACGCTTTCAGTGAGCCGTATACAAAAGTAATCAACATACTCACCCGCTTTGCACACGAATCTTCATCCACTGGTCTCCCACAAACACTATGGAATGGAAAGATATTGCTGAAAACTCCCACTGAGGTTGAGACTATCAAACTTCTCATTTTGATGGGTCCTCAGTCTTGGCTTTGGATTTAAGCTTTAATTCATAGATTGATCTAAGCCTTGCGGGTCATGATGATTTACTATGGGTTTGAGGGTCTGGTCGTATGGGGATGGTATTCTTTGAAATCATGTGGAGCGAGTAAACTGCCTGTTGTTCCACTTGTTTGAAAAGCTTTCAATGTTCCCTCGAGTAGGCACAGCAATACTTAATAGTAGTGTGAACAGTAGAAATGGTACCGTCTTTCTTATGGACCAAAAAAAAAACAAAAGCTCCACCAATTCGCATTGCTTCCTTCGGATTTGATTCGCAACTTTAGGAATGAGATTCGAGTAAGGTTATAATATTAGGCTGATGTGGTTCCACACAATTCATAGAATCCATAAAAACGGGATCAAAGGAAGAAACTGTCACACTCTCTCCATCGCCCAAAAAAAAAAACACTGTTGTCACGATGATGTATTTGATTGAGCACGAAAGTTTAATTGCAAATTGATCTTGGCGATCCATTGCTGAGCGTGCTGAGGTGTGGCATGAGATGCTTTGAGTGTTATCACGTGACCCAGCCAGCGTTCTTGCCTCACATATAAACAGACACACGGCAGATGGAGTTTAATAGAACCGCTGGCTGACGAATAGGTTGTGCCCGGTGGGTAGAGAATCCAACGATTTTGGCCATAGCATGAACTTTCCATACCTATTCAATATTGAAAAAAGAGAATTCACTAATTCCCAAATTCCTACCCAGATCAGACTACTTTCAAGTAAGCATCATCAATTAAGAAATAGTTTCATCCATTCTACATTCTTCTTTTCTGAACTCTTCAAGTCATAAAGCCTCAAACTCTTCGACTTTCCCGAATGGTAACTAGACAAGAGTAATTAACTACTAGATTCTAGGTATTCTGTAGGGACCACGCCACTAAATGAACCCCTGAATTTGCTACGTCATCTATCATTTAGCATCATCTTATCCTCTATTGATAAAGGGGTCGTACAGCCTTACAGGGGGGCCGGCAAGTTTTTTGTAATTTTTAATTAGGTGACACTTGGTAGGACGGACGGGCAAGTACCTAGTAATGAGTGAATGGATGAATGAATGATGAAATGAATGAATTAAATAGTGATGGGAATATGAAGATATACTTTCGATTCAGAGAATAAAGACAAGTTGTATTTTGAGTAGATATTTTATATATGTACTCACGAGATAATGGGATGTTCATAGTGTAAATATGAAGTTCAACTATTACCTGACACTCACGCTACGACTACATTGTACCAAGTCTTTACCTTAGTTTTCCCCAGCATCGGCTAAAATAGTTGACATTTTAAGGCCTTAATTACTAGGTTAGGTATGACAGTGACATTGACATGATGACATAAACTGGTGTCTTGTCCAGAAAAGGTTGGGATGATGTGAAACTTTACTTTACTTCACTCAAAACAAGCTACCCTAGACAACTCAAGAATAACAACTCAATATCACACTTCTCTGTTTTTTAATACCTACCTAGGTAGGTACCTTTTATACCTTCCATTCACTCACATCACGCTTCACTCCCATAATTCACATCCTCGGTACCTACCTAGTACGTAGTATTATCCCAACATGCATCTCGGTACATACAACACCATCCCATCCCATCCCATCCACACCAAGGCCAAAAGCTATGACGATGGGCCACCCAAGAAAAAGTCTCCCAATCAATCAATCAATCAATCAATCAATCAATCAATCAATCAATCAATCAATCAATATCACCACTGACCCTGCTGACTGACCCATGGAAACATTTTATTTCCTTGTTTGTGAACCTTTTTTTTCCTTCTCTTTCTTTCCAATAGGTCTCAAATCAAGAATCAAGATATGCGACCAACGCACCACTTTCATATGTCACTTTCTCTTGAGTAGGTTGGGTTGGTTACAAGAACATGATAGCTAGTGTAGTATATTAAAAGCGTAAGAGACCCCTTCTTTTGCTTTCTTTTTTAGATAGAGTATCTATCTACACGTAAATTTCTATCCATCTCTCATCCATCTATCAAGACTTGAAGAAGAGTCAAAGTTAGTTGACTTTGGACTTTATCTTCCTTTCTCTCTCTTTACTTTTCCACATCTACCAACGAAACACTCAAACATCAATTCAATACCCAACCTTCAAGATGGCGACCGGTTTCCTCCACCACATCGGTACATTCCTCCTCTTCGCATCTTCCATCCTCCTCCTCATAACCACCATTTCCGCTCCCGTCATCAATGATATCGGAATCATGAAGGTTAAATTGACAAACGGAACCGATTCCCACCATTCCGTGGTTTCATTTGGTACTTTTGGATATTGTGTTTTGGATGTTGATTCGTAAGTTTTGATATTCATTTCTTTCTCTCTCTCTCTCTCTCTCTCTCTCTCTCTCTCTCTCTCTCTCTCTCTTCCTCTTCCTCTTCCCCTTCCCCTTTCCCTTTCCCTTTCATCTCATCTCATCTCATCTCATTGAGAACACGAGAAGATCTCAACCCAATAAAAAAACATCACACTAACCTCTACCCCAAAACAGAAATGGAAACGACTACTGCACCAAAAAACACATCGGCTACAACCCCGCCTCCATCATGTCTCAAATCGAATCTACCGATTTCAGCACCGCCAGCGAAGACACCACCAAAGCCCTCACCCGCGTGATGATTCTCCACCCCGTCGCATGCGGAGTCATGTTTATCGCATTTCTCCTCGCACTCGGCGCCGGTCTCATTGGTTCTTTCCTCGCGGCTCTCGTCTCTAGCATCGCATTCATCATTGCATTGGTCGCCATGGCGTGCGATTTTGCACTCTTTGGAATTATCAAAAACCATGTTAATGGAGATGGAAGTGGAAGTCATGCGTACTTCAGCGTGGGTATCTGGTGTATATTGGCGGCGATGATTGCGGGATTTTTGGGCGCCGTCGTAGTCTTCGTTACGTGTTTGAGTAAGAGAATGCATAAGAAGAAGACGAGGAATGCGATTGGAGAGAAGGGGTATGTCGGGGGTGTGAGACCGGCTAAGAGACACTTTTGGCAGAGACGTAGCAGATACTAGGTGGATATCCTGGTTCTGACGTCGATTGGAGTGAGGTTTGATGAAATGGAAGGAGGATGAAGAAGTGAACAGTTTGACTAGATGAAACCGAATCTAGTAATGAAAGGGGAGGAGAGGAGGACTTACATAATGACACGACCGCTACGACATTCCATTTCCTTTATACCATCTGTACTTTTCACGCGCGAGATACCATACTACACATTGGCGCTTTGGTGTACTCTAGTTTACTTGCGTACTTTTCATAGCAGCGATATAGATCGCAGTAATAATGAATATTTTCTATGAACTTGAATTTCCATTGTAACTTGGCTTTTCTCCTCAGCGAATAATTCACACTCATAAATCCAAGTTCTATTCTCCGATATCTATCCAGCTACCTAGTAGCTAACTCATGTTTTATACACACATACCTAGGTATCAATAGTGCTCAGATTTTATAAAATGAGATCAATCACTCCTAATAAAATCCAAATCCAAATCCAAATCCATAAGGATATCCCGCGACAGATATCTCATTCAACTTTTAAAAATTACAATAAACCAAATTAAGTTAAGTGAAATAGAGATTTCCCTTATCTCATCTCATCTCAATCAATGAAAACCCAAACAATCACCGAGTAATAACTAGAACTTATATTATAGTAAACCAAAACTCTCATCTCGATATCCACACCAATTATTCAAACGATCCCAATTATAAAATTTAAGAGAAGTACCGGTATCAGATGGAAAAAGGAAGAGTTCTCTTCTCGTTGGATCAAACAACAACAACAACAACAACAACAATACGGAGTATTCATTTGTATTTTCTTCACCTCCACTATTTCAAAATTCGCAAATTTGTTGCGTGTTTTGATATTCTTGTGTTCTTGTATTCGATTCCTTATCGTTATGGTTAAATGCATATGGGATGGATGTAATTACAAAGTCCCTATCTGGGTATACGATTTATCTCATCTCATCTCATTCAAATCATTCAAGTCATCTCACTTCACAAATCAATGAATGATCCCCCGCACAAAAACAAAATCGAAATCGAAACGCCCATCTATTATTTCCAAATTCGTAATTCGTATCGTACATGAAGCCCGTGGGTCTGTTTATGTTTATATTTATACATGGGAATTGGGTATTGGGTATTGAGTATTGAGTATTGGATGTTAGTCACGACCGCAGTAGAGTTCTGCGGGGATAATTTTACCCGGTTCTGGAGGGGAGAGTTAGTATATATGGATGGGTGAATGGGTGGATGGGTGGGTGGGTAGATGAATCTGAGGGGGTGTAGGTGAATGAGAGAATAGGAATCGAAATATTGGAGAAGGGAAGGAGGAGAAAGGAGAAAAGAGAAAAGAGAAAGATACTAACCATCCGCCGAAAAACCAGCATGTCTAAATCTTTCACCCATTCCCACTATTACGCGCAAACGAATTAGTTAAAAATTCCGCACCATCGCGAAACCACAAGAGAGAAAAAAGTAGAAGGGAAAAAAACTCACAATCCCCCCATTGAATCCCCTCCCTCCCAAAATCTTCAAGTTCACTCGTACTAGCGCAACAAGCCCTAATACTGCCATACATCTGCGGAATGAATCCTTCTCTCCTATACGTAAAAGCCCACCAACAGATGACCGTCTGGCCAATCATCAGCACCGTGCTCAGAAAGATCGGATATGCTGCATACGTGACGAAATAGACCGAGTGTTCGACGCCGTATGCGGGATCCGTGTAGATGGATTCGACGGTGGAGATGGATTCGCCGAGGAGCCAGTGCATGGCGGATGCGAAGATCATGAGCGGCGTGAGGATTTTGGAGGGGAGTTGCAGGAAGTAGGATTGGAAGAAGGGGGTTCCAGAGACGATGGTCGCGCGGGGCTTTTTGCGCTCGGTTTCAAAGGTGCCCCATTCGTGTTCCATGGATATGAGCGTGATGTTGTAGATGAGGAGGAGATAGAGGAGACTGAATAGAAATTGGGCGCCGTTGGAGATGGCAAAGGCGATTAGTTCGCTGCTGATTCTGTCGGATGGGAGAGACGCTAATGTGGCGCTGGAAGAGAAACCTCCCCAGGTACCGAAGTTTCGTTTTAGGGTTTGGGAGAGTGAGATTTGGCACTCGCTGTAGGATTCCCGATCGTAAGCGGGATTGCGACAGTAGTGGTTGTAGTCGGATGTCGTGCTGACCATGAGAGTAATGAGCATGATGGAGACGCCAACCATGGCGAAGGAACAAAACATTAGGATTATCATCTGGGTTATGGCGGTAGAGCCAAGATTGGAGAGAAGTGAGCGTTTGTATTTGATTGCTATGGTTGGATGTGGCAAATCTAGATGTATTAGACACAAAATCACGGAGACTAGATTATTAGAGCTCACCAGCAGCTTTATCAGTATCATTAAACTTCTTGCATTTCTGTAGAAAGACGAGTTTAGTAGAATGTAAAGGGTAATGGTAAGATCACATTACCTGACAGTGACCTATATCATCACCAGTAGTCGAAGGAACCGGATCTTTACAATGTTTATGACATTGATGTGATACCTTTTGTCGATAACCATCTCCAGAATTAAGTAAACATTCATTATGAATTTTTAAATCCGGATTTATGACAGATGCGACTATCACATCTCCATATGTTAAACAATGATTCTTAACCCTATGTCTTGCTCGATAATTCAAACCGATCATATATATGGCTTTGATTAGAAGACAGCCAAAAAGTGCTGATATCTGTCAGAACATGGAGACCATAAATTTAGGACAAAAGCGAGTACGTACTGAAACAAGCTTGCATTCGAACATTCAGCCGACACTTCTTTGGTTGTTCATCTTCCAATACGCAATAAACACTTGATCGCAAGGCACAATCCCCTTTTTTATATTGGCCCACATAAACATACGAGCCGGTGTAATTGACCTCTGTTAGAGCTTCATCAACAGTAGCTGTTCCTTTATATTCTGTACAATTCTGATTGTAGGTGACAGAAACGGATTTGAAAGAAGCTACAAGTCACTTGTGAGCGTTGTGCGTGAGTCTACAAGCAGAATTGAGAGTACTTACTCGAATTTCCTAGAACATCAATATTGTATTGGCCACTTAATTGAGACATGTTATTCGGTAATACGTATAACCCGGATCGAAAAGCAGTCCACTATTTACAAGCTTTGTTAGTCTGGAAAATGGAAAATCCGGGGAAGCTTAGTTGTAGATCTAGGTCTGGATGTGCAACACTTAAATCAATAAACTGGATATGGACCTTCAATATACGAAACGAATCTCGAGACCAAGTCAATCATGCCTGATTTGAACATTTCATTTGGCTTTCATAATAAAAGGCTTCTTTCTTGTAGGATCACAGTCCAGTCTGTTGAAATCCTAGGTTTCTATTTTGTAGTGCTAGAAAGGTCCAAAAAGAACTGTTACTTACGCATGCAGAATCATACGAATCTGAATTGTAAGCCGGGCCGTAATAGTGCGATTGATAGGGAGTCAGGGAGAAAGTTTCATTGTATGAATGCGTGACATTCGTTGGCATCTCCACATAAAACGAAGGGCCAATGACCGAATTCGCGAGAAAATGAACTGGCTGTAGAACAATCAACAAAAGTACCCCTTTATCAAGAGCTCGCTTGAAACATACAATTGACGTGCAAATAAGTAATAGCCATGATCCCCAAGCCTTTAACTTTCCCGATTTTTTAACATTGATATTCCAGGGTGAGTTTGTACCGCATTTTGCATCACCCTTTTTCGAGAGAATGAATGGGATCTCCTCAACTAGCGGGGCAGTTACTAACTGCTGATAGGTATTCGAACAACCCAGAATCATCGTCGCCGCAATATTAATAAAAAGATGAACAGCCTACATAAATATCCCATTAGCAAGCTTGCCAAGCCATTGTATATAACAATCCTACTCACAATATTTCTACTCTCCATACTCTCACAGCTTTCCCCATCTTTTCCACCCACACTCGTACTCTGTTTATTCAACCGAGAATTAAACGCGGGTAAGTACGCAACCATTATGATGAACATGATAATAGCGCAAAGAAACGTAAACCCTGCCATTGATCTTAGACTTCGATCGACTAACATTTGTTTTTTCCACCACCCATCTTTCCCCTGCGCAAAATGCCCATCAAATGAAGATTGAGGACGTGGTTTTGTAAAAGCGGTCGATTTGCTCCATATTCTCTTCATATTTGAAGTCATGCCAGAACCATTTCGTAGACGTGCTTCACTTGGAGATGGATCATCGATAAGACTATCTCGACCTACATCTTTCAGAGCTTGGTAGTCGTGTGCGGAGGGAAAAGATGGGCTGTAACTAGAGGCATAACTCCCTCTACCATCCAGTAAACGTCGAGTTGAGATTCCATCGTCGAAGGGTGAGAAAGGAGTTGTAGGTTCGAGGACTGGTTCTGGTAGGTCTGGTCTCTCAGATAGATCTGCGGATGGAGATATATATTCTGTACTGTTCTGCGAAGAATGATATCTGGGTGGTGAATTATTAACATCAGGGCTGTTAAACCGCCAACTCAAGTGTTAGCAAACAAATCTCCAATATAATGTTCATCCGATCACAGTTTGCTCTCCTCAGTCAATGCGCCGAAAGCTAAAACCAAAGAAAAATTTAAGCTTCTCTTATCCATACTCTAGCATAGTTATACCCCTATGATCCTGATCCCAATCATCAAACAATCTCGAAAACCTCGCCGCCATTTCGAGAGACGCGTGGTTCTAGAGCTGCCAATTCGCGTTCAAACATCAATCACAATTCTAGATCCTTATCAGCAATACCAGAATCGCAACGTAACTCTACGATAGCGATAAGGCTGAAGGCTGAGAGAGGTATACTCCATGATGAAACAGGCTTCTTAATTTTGCAGGCTAAAAAAAGCTTCCTGGTCGAAAAGAAAGTACATGGTAGCTGAGCAAGAAAACAATCGAATCCTTCCATCTTTCTCTCTCTCTCTCTCTCTCTCTCTCAATTTTGTCCACACGAATTCCACTCTTGCCAGTAACAAATTGAGGGCCAGCGACCTTTTCTGAGCTATTGTTGGAAATTTGCATCTGTAGATACCACGCCAAGGGCCCAAAACACGTTATAGCGAGGGTGCTGCGCGGCGTAGCTCCACACTGAAACTAGGATCCCCGTCAGAAATTCCCGATGATTGGATCGTCATGTTCTTTCAATTGATTCAATTGGGAAATTGATTCACAGTCAGGCATATCGCAGCTGTAGATTGTGTAACGTGGTTTATCAGTGAGCAGATCATATCAGTAAATAAGTCACTTATTTTACATACAAAATTCGTTTATATATAACTATATACTTTCTTTATTTATTAATATAATTTTCTGAAAATTTAATACAAAATATTTGAATATAAAATAATTTTAAAAATCTAATTAGTTTTAAGAAATTAGAATTTATAAAATTTTTATTATAAAAATAGTTTTTTTGTAATGAAAATCGTAACAATTTCCTTTCTTTTTTAGAAAATAATGAAATTATTTTATAAAAATTAGATTATTAGAAAATCTATATTTTAATTATTTTTTAAAATCTTTTATTCAAAAAAATAATAATTGGTTATTAAAATATCAATATTTTAAAAAGCTTGATTTAAATGATTTTCGAAATGATCTGTTCACTGATAAACCACGTTATCTAAAAGAAACAATATGATAGCTCTCTTTTGAAATGCAAAGTACAGTATTCGCACTCGATTACTATTTATTGGTATAGTATTATCGTTCTTAATTTTCTCTTTAGCTATAGCCATTTTCGAGATACTCTCTTCTTGAAGGCACCAAGCAGGTCGGACACAACTCACCTACAGTGCAGTGTGCAGTCTTCAATTGACGGCTCGATACAAATTCCATAAGCTGGAGATTTCAAAGCTCAAGTGTGCTGCACTTCTACGTACCGGTAGCTTGTAGTTGCGGGCTATATCAAGGAACATCCCCTACGGAGTATATATCACCTTGCAGATTCTTTAAGCTTATCTACCAATCCCACCCCTTTGTCATTCATCCCCCTGTTGAAAACCCAGCAACCCTACGTAAAATCATTCTTGATAAATCAATGAGTTACGGTTTGAATGGAGATCGTTGTAGGCAGACGAGTACACAGGTCCAAGGGTCCTTCCGGTAGTCCACAGAGTAGTGTACTGTTATCGTCATGGGGGTTTGAGTTTGAGAGGATTCGAGAATAGGAATTTGTGTTGTGTTTGTTTTGATGCGGTTGAATATCAAGATTTCGAGCCTGTATCGCTGCCAAGATGCGGTGGAAATTTTGGTGGTTGGGGTGGCTTAGGGGCTTTATCGCTTGGCTTCAAGTTGGGGTTATACTTCGTAAGGGCTCAATATGACACTCATACACCTTCAGATACCCTACCACGAGTATATACTTCAAAACGAGATTTATCTCCACATGGTAAACTTTCCTTGCTAGATGACGAAGAAAAGATTGTTGAAATCTACATTTCAAGTGAAATCTATAACATAACACCGGTATTTTACAAACGCAAAGAAAAATACAGAGGGCTACGAACATGCACCCTGAAATCCTTCCACCCATATTCAGATCAATACACGTACCTCAATTGAGATGAATATGTTCAGTGACAGGTATCACGCACCTGAAAAAAGTATCTCCGGCCTATTGGCTTACTGGTCGATCGACCAATCATCCATGTGATATGAAAGATTGACCTACTCTGTAACCCACACAGAAAACATGACCTATTGCTATTGCATTTCTTGCCTTCTTAATCATGAAAGTACGGAATCTGCAATCTCGGACTTTGGCCTCTTGCGGCAGCCAGCTCTCCCTCTACGATATCAATCGCACACTGTGTATCCCATAATCCCTCTCTTCCAGGCGCCTGTGCCAAGATCTCGATTGCTCTTCTTTTGTGTTGAATATCAGCACTGCGAACTGCTGTATACACCAGTGGAACAATTAATCCAGTATCGACCATGAACCTGGGCATGGATTGCGATCTCCAATAAGCTTTATCTTCTAGAACCAGCGCCTCGGATAAATCGATCATTTCTTCGAACTTGGACCTGGGCGTATGCGATTCTGCGGCGTTCATGGAGAATAAGAGATGGTGGGCTTTGAGTAATGATACGCCGCGAATCCGCATTGGTCTTGTCGAGCCAACGGCTGTGTTTTCTTGATTGCTTGAAGTCCTTTCAATAAATGCGTTTAGACGATTTGACCAATTTTCTAGGGCCACGTAATGGCTTCGTACCATGGGGCCAAATTCACTCGTGACTATTTCTTCTGTAACGTAGTTCCAATTTGTGTGACGCGCATGCAGTATATCTGCACCAAGCGTTCGCAATGAATAGCGCGCTTCTTCCAATGACTGGAAAGGGGTAAATTGTGAAGTTGAGCAACCGGCTCGTTTCATCGCTGCCCAGAATGCTCCTCTGTCTACTCCAGCTTTAGGATTGATGAATGCGGCAATTTGACCTCCTAGTACTAGCAATAGTGGGGAATAGTCCCGTGCGCATTGCGCTGCAGTTGAGGAGGGAGCATTTGTGGCATGTATATCGTCGAGAATCTTAAGTCCTGACTTAAGATGAACCAGTGCTGCGGCTTGATCGCCAACGAGACAATCGAAACAGATGAACAGAATACACGAAATTAATGTCATGTCTAGTGAGTGGGGCTCGCGGACTATTGATTGACGCAAAATTTGAATGGCTTTTGTGTACTGGCGAAAAGCAAAAGCCTGTGCCGGTGTTGGCTTTTCTGCTATGGTTGGAGGTTGCTGGTAGGTTTCGGTGTAATTTCTGTGGATGGCACCCAGTGCGAGAATACCGTGACGGATTGACGGCTCGATTGTAGCAGCTTGAAAAATCCTCCTTTCCCAAAACTCAGTAGAGAAGTCTCCAGCAAACTCGGCTACTGTGTACTTACGAAAGAAATCCAGCATAGTCGCCTCTAAAGGATCCTCGAATGTATTAGACTGCACATCCGAAGGTATAGAAGGTTCCTTCTTTGCCGTGTTTCTTTTTTTTAAGTCTGTAATGATCTCATATCCATCACACCGCCGTCCAGTGGAAGTACACCTCTTACAAAATGGCTTTTCCTCTCCACATTTGACTCGACGAATTCTGTTATGCATGTGAGTGAAATTCTCAAGGAAGTTCCATAATGAGTTCACCTACTTGCAAGTCCTGCAGCCGGTTCGAACAGGTGTTCCGCATATTCTATATCGATGTGGTGATTTTGCTTTAGCCTCCTGTGACGACTTTGCCGTTCCAGGCCCTGTTGATGAGGAGTAGTCGGACATAGATGCTTGATCGGGGTGAATTGTTATAGATAATGAGCTTATCTGTGCTTGGCAAAAAGAGGGGATCTATGAGTGAAGGTCTGATGTTTTCAGTATAGAACCTTATGATTCTCAAGGATATAGGGCGAGTATAACCTGTGGTAGGTATGAACAATTGTGCAGCAATCGAACTCCTGAAGCTATCGTATATCTATTGTCATTCGTGTAAATTCGTCACTTTGAATACCTGGATAGGCTTCCAAGGTTGTGCAGGTAATGCTGACCACCATATAATACTAGGGCTTCTTCGCCCCCCATGCTATGTGTAGTCAAAGTAAATCGTCAATCTTGCCATCAAGTTGTCAGAATAAAGCTACACAGGCGCAATTAAGCATATATAATGCTACTCTGATCAACATACCTGGTATTCACGCTTCGCATCCACTCACCTGATGGAAAGTTTAATTGCGGCCATGGCTTACCGTTTTTACTGATGTAAGACGGCTCAATTATTCATTCTTCAACGTGATCCGATATCTTGGTAACCTATTGTCAAACATCACCCGTTTTTGAAGACTCGTGAGTGGTGGATCTCATATGGCGCATGCATCCTGTCATGATGCCAATTTCTCTTTTGCCTTTGTACCCCGAACAGCCCAATCATAGAAGGGCAATCGATTCTAGTAACCACCGAGAACAATCCTATTCTGTCGCTACGTCGCAGCCCTATAGAAAATGCGGAAGGTCTCCGCCGGCAGTCTTATCCTTCTTCGTGAGATTTCCACCAGCGAATCAAGTTAGTTTTCGCTTTGGATGTGACCTGCCCTGTGATTCGGAGCCTCTCTTTGGCCGATAACATGGTACATTCGATGGATGCCTCTATAATATTACGACGTGAATTGGGTGCCAATCTCACTATTCTAACTTTCCAATATATCAATCTCATCTGCATATTTCCAAATTCCAATCAAGTGCCGACACTTGTTGATCTCATGCTAAATGATTGTAGGCCTAGAACAGTAAAATGGAGCGCTCTCGGCACGCCGCTCCCCGCTCCTGCCCTTGACACCGGTCGAAGATCCTAAATGCGAGGTAAATCTTACATTGATGAAGCTTGTTACTGATGCTCGATTGAAATCGCATCCTTCACTTGCAGTAAGATACCGGAATTGGCAATTCATATTTGAGTATTCAACTTGGCCCAATGGGTCAGGACAAGGTACATAGGTATGGTTATGGAAGACAATAGAATTTTACTCGACACAAGCCTTTTCGGGACGATTTTCACTCTCGGGTTGAATTTCACCGTGATGGAGGTTGTTGGTTGAAGGTTTACGATGCCGCGGCTAGCGATAGGTCAAAATCATCCGCATACCCATGGAGGAGTTCATTTCCTGAGACATGTAGTGGAACATAAGCTGCTTTTATTATCTCCTTATGAATAGAACATGTATGTGAGAAACGCTTAGATGAGCCTTAGAAGATGCTCAGATCGAGTACTGGGGAAACTCGAGAGGCGAACCCAGCCAGCCTTCCGTTTCGTGTGAATAGATATTATTTTCTTATTATTCTTTTGCGCGGCCGCACTACTCAAAAACATTCTACACAGTCTTTTATTTTGCAAGAAGTCATCCTACGCCAAAGGCTACGCAGTCCCACCAAAATGAAGTATATTCTGAAGTTATGCAATTTAGTATTTATGAGATAAGCTACGCAGTGGTCACACAACCTCTTTCCTATTTGATCATCTTCGTTACACCGGATTGCCCCCTCAATTATTTTTGAAGCATTCTATCATGGTATCCCACACTTTCCAACGCGTCATCGCCATATCGATTGTGGTAAGCGATATCAATTTCCTCTTCGAAAGCTCCTCCCCGACTGGGTTCATACCCTTTGGTCTTACTGTTTTTACCATTCACATCTTTCAGCATGGCCGCATTCTTATCATCCTCAGGCAAGACATAAACACCTCTCTCTGTAGTCTTCCTGTGTGTCCAAATGTCCAAGGCCAGTGCCGCCAGCGTGGACAAGGTTCCAACCAAAGTAAATGTCCATAGCGCCTTATATTCCCTACAGACGCTGATTGCTACACCACTTCTCCAAGTCTGTAGATCACAACTCTTCTTCAACGTATTACTGAGATTCCAACTCAACAATGCAAAGCCCAACATCCAAAAGATTGACACCGTACCATTGAGTAAACAATTGAATTTTGGCGACAAGTATGTAAAATTGTAGAGGATGATCGTAAGAACTAGGACAGCGATCGTCGCAAGCGATATCGAGAAGAGTACAATAAAAGTCCATGGAATTGGAATTCGCTCAGCTCCTAGACGCTTGTCAGCACACATTCTTCTCTCACGTTGATTCTCAAGGCGATGCATATATACATATGTACGTACGCAAATAATACATGAAGTATGCCATAATACCTCCCACAATCGTCGCCGAAATCAACTGTGCAAAACGTAATCCATGGAATGCGATGCGGGGATAGTGGGATGGTGCGACTTTCGCACCTCTTCGACGAGCGTTGGTGTTCATACTGAACGATAGGTTTTTTCGAAAACTCAAACAAACGTATGAAAGCTCAAGAGACTTGGAAGAATAAAAGAGAGTTTGTAGACAGAATAGTAAGAAGGAAAAGAGAAAGAAAAACAGTTTTCGCCCCCAAGAATAAATCCAGCGCATGCGAAACTTTACGCATAGCCGCTCCCACGAAACATAGTGCTTACCATTCACTCACTAGGAAATTACAAAGGCTCGAATCAGCCTCCAACGAATCTAAAAAGCTCACACTCAGCCCCAAGGTACTGTCGTGGCACAGGATCCCACTCCCAAGCTTTCGAATAATGATGTCCGTTACCTACTATCCAATGCATACCGTCTGCTTCCATCACATCTTGTCGATGTAACTCCGTATATGTATCCTTGGAGACCCTTTTTTAAAGGATTCACACTGGAGTAGCAACGCGTATATAGTGAATTAGGACCATAAGATACCTAATTCTACTAAAGCTTCTGTAGGTAGGTAGGTAGGTAGCTGGAGGTAATTGTAACACGCTCCATGGTGCTATAATCTCCGATTAATTCTTCTCCTATGAGTGAATGGTCGATATTAAGGTTTGAACTAGTGCTTCCGGGGCTTGCTTTTTAGCGCTTGGTGGCTAGAAATTAAGCTTGGTGCTAGCAAAAGTTACCGACTCATAAGAATTTGGACGACACACCCTTTGCTTCCTCTTACCCCACGAACTATACAACTAAGCAGTTCACATATCATAGGTAATTATCACTAAATCTCATGATCCTCATGTTGGGCAAAGTATGGTGTTTGGCATTTCTTTGGTGTTTTACCCAAAAGGCACCGAAGGTAAGGTTAAGGTATTGTGAAAATCTAAACAGTGTACAGTTCAATTGAAAATCACACCCGGGAGTCCAAAAGATCAAGAGCTACCCCGGATTCAACCAACCGCCCAAGTTATAAATAGAACTCAAGCTCACTAGTATTCGAGACAATTGCGAGCAACCTCGAGCTCACTAGGAACTAGTATCTGTCTGGCCAGTCATTGGCTAAGTGGCGATCAAGATAGTGAAACAGACGCCTTCTTGTTATCATCCTCGTTTCCTTTTTTTAGCAGCAGGTTCGGAATCCTCTAAATCAGTCTTCGCTTTTACTTTCCCTTCAATAGGCTTCAATTTCTTCGCAGCCGGCTTCGGTTTCTTTACAAGAGGCTTTCCTTTACCTTTCCTTTTAGCGGGTTTCGATTTCTTTATGACAGGCTGAGCTCTTGATGATAATTCTTTTGCATATCGCTCCTTGAGTAGTTCTTGGAACCTCCTGAATGTAACGATTTCATCGGTTTCGCGATCAACCACGAGCATGAAATCCTGAAAAATTAGTATTAGCCACTTGCTTGAGCAAGCCCTAGGTTCAATGGAACAGGAAAAACGGACCTGTGTCTTTAGTAACTCACGCTTTTGTTTGGCCAATTTCTCTTTCTCTGATTTTTCGAGGTCAATAGACTCTTCCTGCTCTTTCTTGGTTTTTTCCTCTCGTTTTCTTTGCTCTTCATTAGCTGCTTCTACAATTTGCTTTTTCCAATCTTGTTGAGAATTTCTTTGTTTGTCAATAGCCTTCTGGAGCCGACAATGAGTCCACTTTCCGTTGCGATCCAAAATATAGGTGACGATTGTTGCATTGGGCCAGCCATGGTTACCTGCAGACTGTGAGTAGACAAATTCTGGGGATCGGGCTCATATATTGGTATTATATAACATACCTCCTTTCAATTTCCATAATAAATCGTTCAATAGTTGAGCTTGACTCACAACCACAACCTCCAACACTTTTTGAGCCGCCTGCACAGACAAATCTTTCCCTGTCAACCATTTCATAACAAAATCAGCATCCTTGGACTTCGACCTAGGATCTGCTACCTCACTGACCCAAGGACCACTGATATCATTTTCCTGGTTTTCCTCTCGTAAGTTCCAGGGTGCTGAGCGATTCCGACCGGCAAGAGCAGGCATGATTTGGATTCTGGTGCCCCTGTTTGTCGCCTCGAGGAGACCTTTGCGAGCAGTTTCTAAGCAACGTTTCATAGGCGAGGAGAAAATGTGAGTGATGTAACCTGCGTGCTTTCGCATACTCTCGTAGAGCTCGTCACATTGGCGTTCTCCTTTAGGAGATAAGCCAAAGTCGAGTCCACCTTCCAAGTGGTTCGACTATTAAGAGTTAGCCAATACGACCTTTGACAGGAGAGGGTGTAGAGATAGTACGTACCGAAGCATGACGGATTAAATGAACAATAGTGGATGGTGGCCTATTTGAAGGTGATTCAACCATTATGAGGTTACAAAAGGCGATGCGAAGTCTCCAGAGTTCGAAATGCGGACATGAAATTCCCAAAGAGCTCAAGCTTTCTGAGCGAGCTGGCAGCTCATATACTTGTAAGAGTCGCTCCAGAGCCTAGAGAATGTGTAGATAATTTACATTGTCTTTTTCCTTCACTTTCTGCACCCTCTGGAAGAATATGCAGCTACTTGGGAATCTTCGAGTGGCATGTTAGAATATGCAAGACCTTACACGACACGCCGAAGTTCGAGGGTTAGTTGATTGAGACAATGCATGCTTGTAGGATGGAAGTAAAAATTGCTGAAAGTACTCATATCGGCATTATGAGGAATTTCCTCACATTTTTTGGTTCATTGTGTTTCTAGATTATCTTCCACTGACGGGCTTAACATTTTCTTCCTCGCTACGAGACAGACAGATGAATGACTGAATGAATGAATTCGGCTCAGAGGAATTGAGCTAATGTATTTATCGCATTTTGAATTTTGTTAATCATTTCCATCTATGTTAATTTTGGCTCAGAAACAGGGAGCAGCAATATAATACTTTACACAAAGACGTAGCTACGCAAAATCTCTGGGTGCATAACTACCCATGGACTAGAAGTCCATCCCGATAACACTGTACAATATCAACCTACAACTAGGTACAGAAACGCTGCGAGAAGAGATTCACTTGTGAAAATTTGACGATTCTTAAGATGGCATTCTAAACTTCTTTGTTATTAATAAATCACTTCTTGCTCGGAGTGTGTAATGCTATCGACTTGAGTTCCATGGCCGAGTTCAGAATTATACTAGGCTCATAGACACAAGAATTGAACAAATCGTCGCAAATTCTGACGATGATGTGACGGGAATGATCGATGACTCTATAATAGAACTATACATTACTTTTTTCAGTAATTAGAGACCGAATATCCAATAGTTCACATTGGTAGACTAATAAATGTAGCCCGCCAAAGTTTGATAGCGGTTCAACACTAAAATGTATCCAATATTTCACGCGAGTTCAATTCTTCAAGAGAAATAGGACACCTGAACAGAGATAATGCTCCAGAAGAAATCAAGCTGGAATATCCCAGAATCTCGGACTGCAATCTGGCGAATCGAAAATGGTTGAACGTGATCGAATACCAACAATACCGATAACAAAATCAACACCATTTTTCTTCGTGGCAGGGTTCATGATCAAGAGGATATGAATGCCCTTTAGTAGAGATTTCTATGAAGCAACCTTCGTCGAGGTTGTTATTTGCCACGACAGCGGGGGATTCTCCATCGCCTGGATGACCTTCTTTCCTGCCACAAAGTTTGATTCCAATTCCAAACCCTGAGAACCAAAGAATATTTGAATTCCTGGCAAGCTGATTGCGAGAATTGTTGATACCCCCACAGCATATTTGATCGCTTCTCTCGAGATCAGATTTCCAGCTTAGTCCAATTGCTTAAGATAGACACGGAGAAAAAGACATGACACTAATCCCTCCAATCCGATAGTACTTTGATTCTGCTCTCAGCAAAAAACCATTACATTAACCAATGTCAGGAGAAAAAGATATCAAAAACGAGCATTGAAGCTCATCGTGAACCCCCTCCCCAAAAGGATACTCAGTCCTTCCTAAGATCAAGGGACTCTTCTATCAACGGACCCAACACTAGAGTTCTGGGATTCCACAGATACGCAAGGATGCCTTCCATGAATATCTCCAACTCAAAACCCAAATCAAGGAAGTTTTCATCCAACGGCTTCGATTCAAGGCCCTCTTCCGAGCCTGTTCAATCAATGAATCCATATGTGATACTACAAGTACTTGATAGCTCAACGATACTGGTAAGAATGATCGCATCAATAAGCAACTAGTTCCAATAGTATACTAGCGGCCCGAATTCTAAATAATCTGACGCCCACAACATGAAAATGGTACTGTTTCCTGACCATTCCGGACCGACAGTGGCTTCTTCGGCTATATTTTGTGGTGATGATTCGGGGAGTACTAGGTAACCTATCCCTAGGTATTGATTGAAACCCGATTGATAAACCTCGGGATTGTTCGGGGAAGTACAGGTGTTCTTCATTTCATGACGGTGTCATACTGCGCCCGTTGTGTTTGACCTCTTCTTCCTCAATATAAGTATCTATCCATATCACGACTTGGATACATGGACTAGATATCGTTGTAATATTGCAACCCTGGGCATCGAAGGCGCAATCTTAGCCTTGCTAAGACCAACTATGAATTTGGATGACGACTGTGGAAAACACTAAAAAGCCGTGGAATGGCACAGCAATAGATTGATACCTACAATAGTTGGCATTTGTTGTTGTTGTCGATAATAACTTTCCCATGAAAAGAAATCAAGATTATCAATCACTGGAACATAGCATACCCATGTACCCGAGAAGAAATCATGTGTCAGCAGCTGAAACTGCCAGCATTGGATGGTGTGAAGAAGCCAATAACCACAATTTATAATGTGACGTCATATCAATTTCAAGGGTCTAGAACATACAAGAACATGCAAGGTCTCAGAAGTCAATCTCAATTGAACATTTGAAAACATAACAAACATACTCAGACGAAACAAATTATTATCGTCGTAATAACAATGTCGTCCACAACCGGCTCATACAGCTCCAGCAAAATCCACGAGCGCGCACCCTCTCGTACCGCTCTCACAATCCCAACTATCGCTCCTCCGAATGGAAAGTATTCTCATAGCAACAAAATTCCATCAAACAGATCTACAGTCTATCTTTGTGGTTTGATGGGGGAGCTACCTGGCGATGGACGGATAATTTCTGGGGGAGTAGCGGCGCAAACTACGCAGATTATGAGGAATCTGAAAGCTATTTTGGCAGCTAGCGGAAGCGGATTGGATAAGGTGGTACAGAGACGTGTATTTTTGGTGGATATGGGAGATTCGAAGTGAGTTCCAGTTATAAAGACTTGATGATTATGGTCGTATGAGGAGCAGTTGGAGAATTGAAGAGGATGGCCAAGGAGCTTCTGCTGACTTGCATAATTTAGAACAGTAGAGAGAATCTGGGGTGAATGGGTCAAAGAACCATTTCCAGTAAGCACTTGTGTGCAGATTGTGAGATTGGCGAAGGAAGACGCAAAAGTGGAGATTGAAGTTGTCGCGGAAACAAATTGAAATAAAAGACTAAATTAAAAAAATTCTGTCGTCACCAGACATGCTCAGATTGGTGATTTAGAATGCCTGACTGATGTTTGCTTTCTCCGATCCATATCCTTTGTCACGAAACTTCCAACAGAAGCTGCTACTAAGCTTCCTTCTGTTGGTAAAGTAAGACCTCCACATGTCAATATCTCGACTCGAATGAGACAACGAAAAGATTTCGCAGAACATCGAAGATCAGATTGATTTAGACCTCGCACTTATGGGGCCGCTATATCTGATATCTGATCCGCGACGGCGGTGTGATCATGGCAAGTGAATGATTTTATCCACTGGGGCTCTAAACCAAAACATTTAAAGGGAGACCAATGACCTTTTCAGTCCCAGATTATCAATAGTCCGGGATGTAGACAGATAACGAGAAGTCCTTCTTTCTAAGTCTAATGGAAACAAGCAGATCGCTCAAAGTGATGAGCGAACTCCAATGTTTGGTTAATTTCGGCACTAAAAGTCTTCATCCAGTCTGCTTGTCTAAGTGAAGAGACAATCTGTTCATACCGATATCTTCCAGCAATCTCCAACTTCAATCTCTTCCTCTATGATCCTCCATATTCGTATACATCTTCCTAACCAAGAATAGCTAATATTGCGGATGCGTTGGTTCAAGAATGGGTTTCAGGACATGCTATAGTTGGTAGTAGCATGGCTAGATGTTAAATATATACCCGATACGATATGAAACATTCTTTGCTATTCCAACGTGATCCCACTGCACGGAAGTTACATTGTTTTGATCGATCAAAATTGAAGCCTGATGGAGTTGGTGTCGGGCAGCGGGCAGCAATCAGATGGAACCGTAACTTTTCTGCATCATCGCGGCAAAGAGGCTATTAATAAATTTTCAAAATAGGAGCGAAGAAGTGCCGCATACGAATATCGTCATCTTCGAGATAAAAAAGTAAGCATGGAGCCCTACCTGATGTAAGACACGTGCTATTTCTGTTCCTACAATTTTCTTCATCAATCATTAATACCATCTTAGATGACTCTCCAACAATAGGAATGTTGATGATTATTTGCATCCTATTTCTTATGAGACTTGCTGTATTTTGAAGTTGATGTGATAGGAATGCATCCACGTGGTAGGCTAATGTTCCGTTGGGTTAGTTGTGAGATACGAGGAGCACACCTGAAGCTTGAAGCGAGCTCTTGAAGCCCCCAAGAGTGTACATCATAGCTTCCTGCGTAGTATTGATGAGGTCTTCAAGCGTAGGTGCAAGAAACTATATGTTCCCTTATAGTCTCGTAGAAAGATGAGCTTGACAAAGTCTTCTCCGAGTGTGATATCTTCCGGTTTTTCTATTCTCGTTTCTCTTACCAACTTTCGCGATGTCGCAATCATCAGTCCATCTTTCTATCCTTAAAGATTTCATTCAAACTCGTCTCCCATATGTTCGGCTGGTAACACCCTCTTCTCCAGAATATGCAGCTGCGCGCTCAACATTCTGTCTATCCAATGCTACCATTCCACTTGCCATTGTGAAACCAGCAACGATCGCGGATGTATCCTCATTGATATCTTTTACCACAGACCATCAGATCCCAATTACAGTACGTTGTGGCGGCTATTCTTATTTTGGTTCCGAATTTTCTTACTCCGCTCTAGCAATCGATCTTCGCTGTCTTGCATCAATCCGTGTTTCGCCCACCCGTCATTGCGCAGTCATTGGAGGAGGTGTTCTTCAAGGAGATCTTGCTCGTGAACTGAGCAGAGAAGGCTTGATGACGCCGGTAGTAGCTATTCCATCCATGGGCTACGCGGGATGGGCGATGTATGGTGGTTATGGTCCATTTAATGCTGCTTATGGGATAGGTGTAGACCAGATTATTGGTGTGAAAGTTGTTGATTCTGACGGAGAGATCAGAGACTCTGGTGTTGAAGGGGAAGATGGGTTATTGAGAGCTGTTAGAGGTGGGGGTGGCGCATTGGGGATTATTGTTGAGCTAAGAATCAAAGTTTACCCATTGCAAAAGGTCTTTTCATCCTTTTCGGTTGAAACTGAGAAATAAAACTGACAGTTTGATAGATCCTTGCCGGGAAGATCGTCTTCAAATCAGAAGACATATCAAAGACAGTAGAAATCTTCAACAGCAGATTCAGAGAGCTATCCACGCGAGGCCTACCTCTACAACTGACAGTCCAACAAACAATCTTTCCGAGCTCCCAAGGACAGGTATTCGTGGTTCAATTCATGTGGGCTTCTGAAGACATTGAAACTGGACGTCAATTGCTGGCTCGTATCGAATCACTTGCACCTGTCAGCCAAAATGAAGTCGTTTACACTACAATTTCTCAATGGATGGATTCCAATACTGGAGTCCCTACTAGTGGATATGGTAAGCCTCTTACAATAAATGTACGGAGTATAACACCAGAGATTGCGATAGTTTTAGCTAGGAATTCAAAGCGATTGCCGGGGGACTGCTTGGGCTTTTCCATGCAGGAACTCCGTGGAATATCGACAGAGACAGATCTCACAGCTGTTTTTGGGGCAAGAGAGCCGCATTTCATGCTTGAGATATTGCCAATAGTATCCGATATGAAGAACCTCGAAGATGCAAATAGATGGGGGGAAAACTTCCTAGGAGAAGTTAAAAGAACAAGCCCCGAAAACATTTTGGAGGGAACATATATTTCTTTAACTCGACAAAGCGAGCTGTCTCTGTCTAAGATTTATGGTCCGAATTATGGTAATTTGCTTGAGTTGAAGTGGATGTACGATCCCAATGATGTCTTCAACTTAGCTATCCCAAAGCTGATCGATAAAGCTTTGTAGACCATTTCTTTTGTAATTTATCGAGAATCCGTAACGTTATAAACAAAAGATAGAATAATAAATAGCAATAGGTAGCGATGGAATGGATTCTTTCTTCTTCAGCTCTTGGGATCGCAATTTTAAAAGATGTGCACCTAGTATTTCTGATAATCTTGCCATTAAATTCTATTCCACACAGCGACCATTTTAGCTGCTTAGCTAACGCGTTCGATAGAAAGTAGAACTTCTACATTGAGATTCCATTATTCTTATGAAAAGCCACTCTACACTTGGGCTCCAGATTATCAGAATAGCAGACTTCACCACCTAAATTTGTGGTTTTAGGCCCTAGATTCAGTTCTTCTGTCTTTGGTATCAAGCGAACTATCTAAGCTCCATGCGAATACTACCCTTACAATACAACGACAGCTATTCTCATTCCAAAGCACTTCTATCAAACATCCCCTTGCACCACATTCCCCAACTCAAACCGTTCATCAGTCTCTTATCAGATTTCTTGATACAGGCCAAGTAGAAATATACAACCCGAAATTCCTATTAATGCAGCAATTGGTCCCAGCATCAATTTTTGTAATTCCATAGTGGCATTACGAACGTCTGAGTATGCTTTCGAGACATCGTTTTCTTGTCGGGAAATGAAAATTCTGGTTGGTCCTAAAATATCAAAAGATGGGGTTGGAAGATTGAAGATTATGAGATGTGAAGTATGCGTTGAGGATTACAGTAAACTCAGAAATAGTCGCCACGAGTAAGAGAATCTTGGCTGGAGAAGACAAAAATTGAGAGGCTGAATTGTGGTTCTCTTTTTTCTTCGAGATAGGTAAATTGAGGGATCTTTCATGCCACTTATCTCACAAAATTCGGCCAACAATTGACTGGAGACTAATTGCAACAGTTGGTTACTTATCGTCCAGATTCATGACGCATAACGCCCAAATTGGCAATGGTATATATACCGCGACAGGCATTTATAGTCTAAATATATGTCTCTTTCGTGGCCCAAAGAACACTAGCAATATACATGTATATACGTGATATAACTCGGGAAGTCCTTATCCACAGGAAGCATTTTGCTTCTCTTGCAAGTACTTTTTCCCTGTCAACCTCTGAATGCCAGCCAGTTGGCGACTCCCCTAATTGGACTTACCTCAGCACTTGAGTTGTTGTCCCGATCATCTTCATCCTCATCCCATAAAACCTGAATAGGAAGTACTTCCTTCCTAGCACAAGGCCGTGGCTAGTATCTGCAGCCTGTATTTTATACTTCAATAGAACGCCATTTCTCTCATTGACATTCAGCGATTTCCCTCTCCAACCAACCCCACTAATCCCTCCATAACCTTCGGCCTTCTTTCCCTCCGAGCCTCCAAATCTTTTTCAACTAATCTCAAAGGCACACTCGAACTTGACGAATCGTTCCTCCTCCTTTTTAAGCTGTTTCCTTCTTCACTTCCATCGTTGTCCTCGTCATTCCATGCACTCCTCTTCCCCGCATCACTATCCCAATCCGCCAACCCTTTACTCCACATACTAGGTTCTAAGCCTTTGTTCAAATGCGCCGTGATTCCCGATCTTTTCGGATCAATAGGTTTGAATGGGCCATAGAGAGGGTTGGTGAGCGGATGAGAAATATATTGGTCATGGGTGTAGCGAGTAATGTTTAGAGAAAGAGAGAAGACCTTTTCATTTGGTTTTTGCGGAGACGTACTTCCATCAGAAGGAACCGTGGGAGAGGCTTGCGGATCCGGTTCGACAACCAATCGATATCGCACAGGGCTTGCATTGATAACTTCCTGTGCAGCTGTCGCGGAGCTGAAGATGGATATGAATGCGTTCTGGACAGGAGATATTGGGTGATGCTTTTTATTCGGGTCAGAATATGTTACATTTACTCTACAAACGAATTGGAAACGAAAATACAAACCTTCAAACTCCTAAACATAGTAACCTCTCCAAACCTCTCCAAAACCCTCAGCACTTCTCTTCTCTCCGCAAATGTTCTGGCAGAGGGGAATATTTTCACATGAACTGTGCGGTTGGAGACATTAGAACTTGCGGCGCGTAAAGACGCTGCCATTTTTAGAGATGTAGTGTTGTATAGAGCTCCGCTTGAGCTTCTTATTGTCGAATTCGCATTGGTGTTGTATTTCCTAGTAGTCGGAGGACGAGAATGCTAAATGAAGTGCAAGGCCATGAAATTTTGGCAAGGCTGAATTGATTGGGTTGGAGAAATTTTACGGTAACCGAGAGTAGACAGAGACGTATTGAGTGAGTGATTGAGGCCAAGCTAGAAGATGTGGATTGAATATGTAATTGATCTACTACACAAAGTACCCGATAATGAAATTTCCATAATTACTTAGGTACCTAGACATGAAACATGATGATCTTGAAAGTTCGTATGAAAATGTGGTAATGGTATGACACAATGTTTGCAGTTGTCTCTCGACATGATCATTCCCAAGGAAATGCGGGGAAGGGTCTCTCTCACTTGCTGCACATGGGTAAGATATGTTTTATGAAAATTTTCCATTCATTGACTTGTGCTAATTGCACCAAAGTAGTAATGTAAGAATCTGAAATTATTTGTGCGGGTAGATACATAGTCTACTCCGCGATATACACCATTTAAACAGTGTTCCCGCTGTCTCCAAAATCCCGGGGTATATGTTTAAGCGACCCAGGCCAGCAAGGTGATTAAGAAAAGATGTCTGGTCCATCCACCTAATTCCTAGACCCATTCCGAATTCCATTCCTTTCCTTGGAATAAGTGGTCGTGTGGCTTAGCCATGTATTCATCCCATCCTACCCTATCCCTCAAACGCCAATCCTAAAACCTAGAAGTTGAACCTCAACGAAATTGACTGTAACCCTCAAACACATCCAAAATATCCCAGGGTATAAAACGCCACTACTAAGCTAGTCTCCCAGTCTGTCCCTTTCTTATCCTCATTCTTGGTGCCTTAGCGACCTTCATTCTATTCCCTCCTACACTTTCCATGCTCGTCCTGCACCTCAAGCCTTGCTTCCTAATTCCACTAGGGGCACTTGCTCTTCTAAGTGACAAAGAACATTCTTCCTTGTCCCAGCTGTCTTCTTCCATGTATGCCTCGTCAACGTCATTAATGACAGTATTTAACCATCTTCTCCTCGCCTTCTCAATCTCAATGGCATTCCAATCATTCTGTGTACTATGATCGACTACCAGAGCCGAGATGGGTGAAGACACAAGGCTGGTTTTGGATGGTGACTTGCGCAAATTGCACTGAGAATTATTGCTAAGCATATCTTCGACTAATGTGCTGATATCGCGAACGTGAGTGGTGGAGCATTGTAGTTGTACATTAAGTTGACGTTGTAGCCTCCGACAGGCTAATACCCCTGCCCGGTAAGGGGAAGTAGGCGTAGTTGGTACAGATCGTGTGGAGTTGGATGGAGAAGACATTTCCGAATCTGCTGATAAGGAAGGCGTTGGAGATGCGCATTGGCGAGCATGTATATCTCTTGCATCTTCGTAGGAAAGAGATTGTTTTCGAAACTGATTGATGATATCATCAAGCGGCGACGAGGGATTGTAGTCCTCGAAGAAGGGATATGAGCTGGTGGCAGGTGATGATGATGCAGGAAAAGAGTCGTCCCTTGGCGATGGTTGCACATCATCATCGCATTGATCAAAATTGACCGGAGCCGCGCCGAAAGTAAAATTCTCGAACATGGTGAAGATGCGAGGAGTGAAGATCAATGCTATGAAAGATTGGTCTCAGAAGGGAAGATTGTCGTGTTTATGTGTTCATCAATGGACGTGGAGTATGTGAGCTTCAAGGGGACCGAATCGTAATTACCAAGAAGTTAACGGGCCCAAGAACTAATTTCGAGAATGAGTCGTGATGTAATTTCGATGTGGATGAACTAATGTTTGATGGTGATATCTCGAAGAGGCTTGACTCGAGCAAGCTTGTGTTGGATGTTGGTTTGTTGAAGGATTTGAGTAACCAAAGATAAACAAACCAAGAGAGTAGTTGATAACTTAAATCGTGAATATTAATCAACAAGAGGGAAGGGGAGTATTTTAGACGTTCTAAGACGAAGCTTCTATATGCCGTTTAAGCATTAGGAGAATCGGCCGGTCCTTTTAAAGGGAGACCTTGAAAGCTAGAAGGCTTCGATCTCCCGGCCAGAAACCCTTAGTCGGGCGAATAAATGGTACATCACTCAGCCTTAGCCTGATTAGTTGTACTAGACCTCTCGATGGGCTTACCCTAGGAAGTTTGGATCTGGGTGTTGAAGTCAGGGATTAAATTGAAGGGGACGATGGGCTGCAGACCGGGAGACTAAAATGTGGCAAAACGAATTTTGAGAGGATATGATTGGTGAGTGAGTATGGCGTCTCCGTGCACCCCCTTTGGTAGTATCCATAATGACCCAAGGAGAATCCTAGTGTGTATTTCCATTCCCAGCAAACTGGAATTTTGTTTGTTTTTCTAGTCTAGGATTCTGGTGATTGTGAAATGTTTACGGATAATTGTATCTAATTGGCTCTTGTGTCCATTTGTCAAATATGCTGTGCTCGATCCTCTTATCACCTGTCATACTCGCCTTGACTATTTCTCTCACTGTAGATTAAGTGCCAACGACCATATCTCTAGGTCCAGAGTCAGACTTCAACGAGAGCAAAGAGCAGAAAAGAAGTTTGAAACAATCCTAAAATACACCATGCAAGTCCAGCCAAAGAAGCTCAGAGTAGCAGGAAAACTTACTCTGCTGCTCAACTAAAATGTACTCACTTGTTGGGTAAGAATGCATGATTGGGTACGAAGAGTACCAAGTAGGTACAGAAACCACTTGTGGAAGTACTATGTAGGCGCTTTGGTATTTAGGTTTGAGCGGCAGCAGGTACGAGTAGATGGGCGTTTCGAAGAAGAACACGGCTCAAATGACCCGATCAGTTAGTAGATCCGATTACAAGTCGAAAAGCCAGCGCTACACAACGAGACAGCCAGTCTCTCGGACGAAAACAATCCAATTATAATTGTACTGTGCTTAAGACGACAAACTTCGCTTTCCTTCGGATATGAAAGTTTAGGAAATGAGGACACGGAAGTGAACTTCCTTTTTCTTGCAAGCCACTTCTTCAAGAGGCAGTCTCCTCCGAAACCCTTCATGAGGTGTCTTGAACATCAAGATAACTAGAAAACGCAGATGAAGACACAGGGCTGAAGACAAAACCTTAAAGGTTTAAAATGGTACGGAGCATGCACGAAGCTTGCCTGTTTGCAAAAAGATGACGACGATAATGCTCAAAATGCAACCTTGTGTGAGCCGCCTATCGAAAAGTACAGCGAATCAGAGCAACAATTGCCCCAAGCTTTTACATGCAGGCTGCCTATCACTGCCTATCATGTATCACAATATGGATAGACCTTCTAGAAAGCTGCAGAGAAGGTCTACCAGCGGATAAGATCCCGTATCGTGCGTGTCTCTTGAGTCATGTGGGTACCTTTGATGGGTTATTGATTGTCTAAAAAATATGGTAATAACGGAGAAGCCGATTCAATAGCATTTGGCCTCAGAGTGATATCAAGACATAGCAATAAAACCAGGCTTCTGACCATTAATTGCTTTTTGGCAAATTTGAATGAAAGAGCAAACGTCCTGAAAGTATTGGCTATCAAGATATACTTTGTACACTCACTTTTCTCAGCAGCAATAGTTCAGAAAGCCAAACTTCGCCTTCTAACACACACTTGGTTGTTGTGGGCTCGGCAGGACGAGCTTCGACAGTTCACAATTTCACATCGTACGAAGGAAGTACAATGGGAGCCCTTGAGATCTACACGATCTGCCCTGTACTATTTTATACCATAGAAACACGAGGTATTAAAATATAGTACGAGCTTGTCGATCTGCTCGCGGACATCTGTCACCGATGGCGAGAGCTCGCACTTGATGTTTCACGTGCTCGCTGCACACGTGTATGATCACGTGCTTAAGACTGGCCTATAGGCGCTCTTCAAGCTCAGTGAGCTACGATCAGCATAGCATTTTGTTGTTGACAGGATGATGAATAGCGACTAGAGTAGCTCTTCAGAAGCTGAAGCTATCTAGTCTCATTTCTACAAGTGAAAGGTTTCTCGATGTCAATTGACCTGCATGAGAGTTGACAAGGAAACTTAGCATGGTCAGTCGCATTGTCGCCTAAGATTGAGAAGTTCTGCCAATCAATATATTATAATATAAAGTGGAGTTTTTGAGATGGTCGCAGATGTGTATACCCTTCCGTCAGATAGCTTGGGCCGGTGTCCACTAGTTTTCGTGGCATTTAGCATTGGATCAATGAGGGACTGAACTGTGGCAGAAAAAGCTTGGTCGTCGGAAGCATTTGACAACTTAATGAAAGTTCATAAAGCCTTCGATACGGCCTCAAAAGGAAGGTCGAGGGACATGGGTTCCTTGGTAACATGGCTAATCACCTTTGGTGGGCTAGATATATTGAAGGCTTGCGGCCCCCACAATCGCGTCAATAATTTCCACGGATCAAGTACCTCGAAGTGTGGTCAAGCTTGGGCCGAACTTAGTGGTTGCATACAAGTTCCTGAGAAGAATTTCGAAAGTCAGATTACTCACGCACAATCAATATATTGTTGTATATATAACTTCCCTGTGTTGGTTTAAGGTTGAAAATTTCATTCAATTTATGTGTGCTGTTGTCTATATTAACCACGAGCTACATAGGTAGAAATATGGCACGTACGAGCATCATGATGCTCTCACTGTAAGTACAAAGTTATATATCACCGCCATTCAATCACAAAGTTTCACTCCTCGCCTCCCTCTCGCGGCATAACGCTCAGAATGTAAGTTCCCCCTTCCCTATCAAGCCTCAAAATGCCGTTGAAAAATTGGCCCTCGATCAATTCACTTCTTCTCTGGTGACTCTGGTAAAGGGTATGGTGGGAGGTCCAAACTAATCACACAGGTCTTATTATTTGATTTTCTACATAAGCAGCAAGCGAAAAACATACCGTCGAAAGACACGGTCGCACAGGTAAGCAGTCAAAACTATGTAAGAGTTGTGCAATAAGTTTGCAGTTGGTACGTCAACAGTAAGCACTTTCTGCAGCATGAGCGAGCCGAGGAGAACAAGCACGCTTATGTACGGCAGGTTCCGGTCGACCTTGAGGTATATGGTTAAAAATTTGGACTCTCTATGGAATAATTAGACATGGTCTGTATCTATCTCCTCAAATGACCGGCAAGGTCAGTCGGTCGGTCTAGGGATATGAATTTACGGTATATCATGGTCAACGGCATTGTGATAGTATGTGGCTGAGATGGTGTATCTGAGGAAAGAAGATTGTAAAGTATGTGCGGAATTGCGATACATTAATATGTCAGTTCTGCCAGTGTCTGATCGAAAGACTAGGCGATTAGGCTATATTCGGGAAATCTGCGGAGTATACAAGCATCGATTTTCTGGGTCAACTGCTGGAGGTCGGTCTTCAAACCCGAAACTGTGAACAGCCGAGACAGCCTCGAGCCAGCGTGAATTCCTAATTATCTGGGTGGAACCGTTAAACTTGGGCTGCAAATGTCATTCCTGGTTTGAGCTTTTAAGTGGCTCCAGTAAGCCCTAAGGGTAGGGTTCACGGCACGGCTAGTGACGAAATAAAGCTTTAGACCCATAACTTGTTGGCCTGTTGCGAAGTACATACCTGTAGCTAGCCTTATGATTAGTAGGTTGAGGCTTATATTTCGTTGGAGTTCAAACGGATTTTGATTAGAAGACTTCAGGTTAAAACGAAAAATTTACTGCTTATCAATCTGCAATGAGTGACGATAGACATACGCTAACCCTGACTAAATACTAAATTCCAACTCTTTTCACCACAGCATTACGATTCACACAAGTCACACCACGTCTCCAACATTTTTCTGTTCTCTTGCTATATTTCAGGCGCCGGAACTCGTGAATGAGAGTGGCTCAACCCTCATTGGTACTTACCCGCATACTTATCCAAGACATGCATCCGAGTGCAACCGAGATCAACACATTTCTCGCCTCCTGAAACGGCGTCTAATGTGCTAAAGGTTCAGAAATGGTAGTTTATATTTTATAGCAACAAAACATCAGAATGTCACCTTTGCACTGAATTTCTAAGGTCCCTAGCTGGAAGACATCGAAGCCGCAAATGTAAAGTCTTGTGGGAAGCTACAACAAGACCACAGACGGGAGAGCGATGTTGAACACTCGTAGCTTCAGCTACATATCATATCTGACGTTTAACCCACCTGGCGCCTATCTGACGGGTAACTCGGATCAACTAGCACGTACCACAGAATGGTAAACTAGCTCGAGACTAGATCCCCTTTACGGCAGGTGTCTGCAAGGGTTGAGGTATCCACCCCGCTATCACGAAAGAAGCGCAAGCAGAGCTAAGCTCGATTTATGATTCAGCATGTCATATCACTTATCTCTCTCGTAAGGCAGGACGAGGCAGATTCATGATTGTGGCTATGCAACTTGCTCTCTGCATTATATACCCAGTACGAAAACGGCAAACTCGGAATGGTGAGACACGTCCAAATTCCAATAATGTAAGGCTGGGCGGGGTAAATAACATTTACTGAATGAATTGAAGAGGGGTAGAGGGGCTCACATGAAAATTGATGGCTTTCGATATATGTGAAACATATAGCGCTTTATGATTTCAATCTCTGCGGTCTCTCTGCAGATCATCCTACGTCATTCATCATCTGCTCATCGGACACTCGATGAGCAGCGAGGGAGCCTAGAAAATGCTCGTATACTTTGCTCATGCGAACATAAAGCTCTCCCCTACTACTTGTAATTTTGCAAAGCTGGAGAAACTATCATGACCCCTTCAAAAAGGCCTCTTATGAAGTTTTGACGTGACTCCTAGAGACTGTTAAACGAGTTGCAAAGCTAAGTATCTGACTAAATCTCATAACTATCTGTCAAATATATGGTTTCGCTTCCCACTAGTCGAAGATGATCTAGACTAATAAGCCACTCCACCTTTATTGCTTAATCTTTTATTCGTTCCATTGTTCTTTTGTTCTGCTTGCATCGTATTTGCTTTCGATGTTCAGCTAGTATTGAAGGGATTGAGAGCGAGAGATCAAAGGCTGGGCAATCTATCTGTATTGAAGATGACGGCTTGACTACTCGCTCGAGAGATCCACGCGACGAGCAATAGCAACCATATAGCCATTTGAAAACTTGGACGCTTTGCTCCCCTGGCGTCCTCTGTTTCACTCGGGGATTAGAAGCCTCGAGCGAAAAGTGATATACACACACTTATCGAATCTTCCACAGACAAATTTACCTTCAATATTCTCAAAAGCTATGAGATTCAGAACAATCCTACGTGTCTATAATAACCTTTTTGGAGATATCAAGCCATGAAGTTCGATAGGATCCCACCTCGAACGGTTTATGTAGAGTTAATATTCAGCTAGAGGTCTGATATATAGACACTAAAAGCCTTGACGGCAGTTGAAAGTTTGTAAAGAGTTCAGGGTCTAAACGTCTCTGGGTCAAAATACCATTGAAACGGAAGAAAAATCTCAGAAGCTATGCCTGCGTAGAGCTTGCTTCCAGCAATCGATTGAAACTTCAGATGGCTTGGCCCTCATTGCAGCTATTGATCTTGGCACCGCTATCCTTCTCAAGATCGAATCACATCTTTTCAATTGCTTGACTCTTAAATCGCGGTTAGAAAGAAGTGGTTTGCGATATGAGCTTTATTCTGGATAGTAAGCAAGAATGTCTTATATACACATAACTAATATGAATAAGCCACTGGTCTGATTAAAAAGCAATCCGATGAAGATCTAACAATTTAACATCGACAATACTTCGCGACCCTAAAAACGAAAACGGCCTTGAGTGATTCTCAAATTGAACAACACTGGTACTCTATATGTTGATGCTTTTAAAAATTCAATATATATTCAGATTATATCTTTTTCAACTTGAAAATCAAGATAATGATTGATGATAAGAATTTAAATCGGTTTTCACCTTGTTCAGAGGAGTCGTCAAACGCCACTGCCATGCGCCACAATCTACAAAGCCACATTGGTCAGGTCACCCGTGGACGGGTCTACGGGTACCTAAGATTGGCAACTGCACAAAAGTGGCTACGTATCCACTTTTGCCCCCTTTCATGTTAGCTCCTTCCAAGAATAGTAAGTTTAGTAAGTTTAGAGATTCGTACCATTTTGCGACATAACAACTTACGAAGAGATTACGAACTTCCTAACTAACGGACACGAAATTATTGATTGATTAAGATAACCCACAGCGAAAGCAAACCAGCAGACATCTAAGAATCTCGATATCGCGATACGTCACGTTAACGATACGATTCGAATTGAGACTCATTACCGCCTTTCCGACATAGGAAAACGATCCGTCTTCGATTTACCGGACCTTATTGCATCTCAAGACCACCATCATCACAACAATGCATCTTTCGTCGACGTACACGTTATCCCTCCTCGCCTTTCTTCCAGCCCTCACACATGCACAAGCAGGTTTAGGTGGTGTGACTGCTTCCTCAGCAGCCACCCAAATGGCAACCACGACTGTTGCCGCTCCATCACTTTACACAGTGGGTAGCGTTACGACTGTCTCATACATACCAGTATATACGCAGACCTTTGCAAAAACAGCCTTGGGAACTTGGGCGATCGGAGCTACTCCTCTGGTCGGCAGTGTGGGATTAGGAACCATTCAAGGAACTGTGGGAACGGTTAAAACCAAGAGAGCTTTGCCTACCGCGATGTTTGAGAAAAGTCATTAGAGGGATGTGACAGTCGAGTAGAATTTTGATGAGGCAGGGAACCGATTTGAGTTGGACGTGCTGAAAGCAGAAGATGCATCTCCCGAGATAGATTTGGCAGGAGAGTGATGGAAATGTGCGACGAGACAGGAGATAAAATACGGCATGAAGCGAACGGAAATGGATATCGAATATAAGACACGTCAGGAGGTTTCATGGACGACGTCGAAGGAGTTACAAATGGCGTTAATAAGGCATATGTCCTGAAAGAATGATGGATTCTTCAAAGGGATATGTACCCTCCGCTTGGCTTACGATTCTCATCAACCACCATCATCGTATCTCTGCATATCCAATTAGCGGCCGATTTTCGAACAGTCTATGTATTGATCATCATTAGACGTCAAATACCCATTCAAAGTTTTAAGATTCGTTTGGTGGCATTATCAGGAGTTGTTGGTGCGCTTTGTTTTTGCCAATTTGAAGACATGGAGGTAAATGATACAATATCGGTCTTCAATTTTTTCTTTGTTTTATTTGATTGTGTATATAGATATCAGGCGAACCAGTCCATTGCGGATGACTTGGGAGGACATAAGAATGGATATAATACCATACAGACTGAAGAATGAAAGTGATTATTCAGTTAGGGCTTCAATCTTCTTGAAGCTGTGAAAATCCGAGTCAAGTTGAATGATTCGAAAACGATACCATGTAAAGACAGAAAGGAAAGTCACATGAGTTTCGATCATGGTATGAGTTCAATGTATTATGGTGCCCCGCGACGGATTTAAAGGTCCATTCATTCAGACAAATAATGCGAAAACAAATTTTAAGAGTATCAAGACAAAATACAATTAAATCGGTGCGCCTCTAACAACAAAACTTTACAAACACATACTAGATCTCAAGCTTGACGCCCGCCTTAAACCTTCAACCTAAGCTACAATAACAATATCAAACTTTGCAAGTGCAAGTGCATCCCATATCGTATTCGCTAAATCTATTTCCTCTTCATCAGTTTCTCAAGGGCTCCTCGAAAGAGCTACATTTGTAAAAGACGGCTCTTCCAAGCAGTTGACTAGTTTCTGATCGGGAAGAGCAGGCATCCTCTGAAAGCAAATGTCTTTTCTAGTACCTCTGAAAAGGAATGTATCGAAATAAGGAATTGGTACATAAGATTCTGTTGTTTTGATATAAAATTGTCAGTTGTTATTGATCTTAAAGCAAGGTATGTATTTGGATTCAGTAGGAGTACAATAATGTGAATGTATTCACATTATTATGATAATCCCGAGATCAACCAGATTATATAGACCTTTATTTTTTTGGAACATCTGCTTTTCAGGAACTAGTCGGTGTATTCCTTAGTGGAGTTGTACGTAACATGTGGTATGTATTTATATTATATAGCGAATCTATATAGTATATACGCAATACAGAATTCTCTATGCGATGCAATTTGCTTATATAGTGTAAGTTTTCCTATACTTTCTATGCGTTTTCTATATAACTTACTAAGTAATATCTAATAAATACTATTTAAAATTACCATATTGTTATATTCAAAGTAATATTCTCTATAGTATAGTAGTAATATATATATCTTTAAGTCAAGAGAGAAATAAGATCTTTCAATACTAATCCTGATTATCTATCTTAACAAATGATCAAGGTTAATATTGAAAATTCTTTTGATTTTGAAACTATTCCTAATCTATATCATACTATATTAAATTTTTTACATAAAAAAGCTCATATTGTATGTATGCTATAGAGTATAAAAATATTCAAAAGGTTTCTATTATATAAACTAGGTAGCTTATACAATCCTATATAGTCTCTATAGTACATATATCATACACCGATCACGTATAACTCCACTAAGGTGCGAAAAGATCTTTGTTGCTTTCCAAAAGCTTGTCTAACTCCCGGTTGGCTTTCCGTGGTGAATAACCAGCCTTTTCAAGTTCAAGGATCTTCTTATGCAGCTCTTCAAGCCTATCGATGTATCCTTTCCAGTGTTCCCACGGATTTCTTCCGGTAATACTCTCTCTTTCTTCTATTTCCATAGAACGTTGGGTTAACCTGATCTTACTTCTTATGTCGGATCGATGACTTTTGCACCGCAATAACGTAACGGGATCGAGGAGATATTTTTTGCCTTTGGAGGACTCTTGTTCTTCTTCATGGGCTTTTTGGTCGGATGTCTTGATGCGTCTGTAGGAATCTTCGGAATTGTGAGGTTTCTCCTCTTTCTTTCCAGAAGTACTAGTCGCTTGATGCCGTCTTCCTGACCCGATCGCATATATCTTTTCCCTATGTCTTCCACTTGACTTGTTACCCTTGTCATTATCACCTAAGAGTGGTGCAGTGGACGAATCTGTGCTGGGACGAGAACTTAAATGGTGGGGTGACCTCCTCATATTTAGGCGCGGAATTGGACAGTGTTACGTCGGAATAGATATTTCCAGAATATCGGGTCTGTCCTTTATGCTGTGCGATTTTCGCTCTTCTTCAAAAAGGTGTGCACTCTGCTTTTGAGATTGAGTCGTGTGGCTATTAGTTGAGAGGAGATGAAGAATCTGAGACTATCGTATAAATGTGAGATAAACCTTGGATTGGGAGGCATTTAAATAATATTTTGGATGTCTATGAACATGTGTTTGACCTTCCCGGTTGGCCGGCCTAAATCCGTCGAGCTGGCCTCAAGGAATTTCGATTGCGTATTTCCAAACCGGCAGATTCCAGTACATGTACATTATCGTTTTTTCTGATAATTTGTGGAGAATAATGTTATACTCATTCAGTTATCCAGAACATACGTTTTACAAAGAAGTATATTGGCATTGGTAAATTCTTGCAAGTGGTCGACTTCACCAACCACTGCCAATTTACTATTTCTATAGTAAAGAATCAGAACATCAAATATATCTCAAATCATATCACCGATCATTCTTTCATTGCCCTAAAGGTCTTCGAGGATGCTCACACAGGCCGGCAATACTTGGACTGCGCAATGCCGCCGGCCTGTCTGCGCGGGACATGAATTTACAAGCAGACCATTCTGTCGCGGGCATCATCTTGACACATACGAATTACATTTAAGAAACTCCATCGTTTCCAACAGAAGCTGTGATGCTTAGTATAATTTAAGATTACATATACATCCCTAAAAGAGTGAGTAAATGCTTTGCCAAGCGATATAGAGGCGAGAATATCCTCAACTAATATTTCACTCACTCATCTGTTCCTAAGCCTTGAAATGAAATTGGGCATCGAATTACTCATTGTGTGAAATCAAGATTTCACTACAAGCACACGAGTTTCGAAGTAAACAACTGATCTATTTACCTATCTAATATATGCGTGTTAGTAATACACGTTGCGCTAGTACCAGGGCAAAGAGCTAATCCTCTTGACATCCATAACATAATACTGCATTATAGTACACACTAGTATCCCTTATAAAGTATATTTCTAACACTAACAATAAAGTATTAGCTCCCTCGATACTCTCTCCTTTGCGCTCGCGATTCTATTGGCTCCCCCAACACGATGACGTCAATTTCGAGATCAAGCAGATGTGCAACAAAGTGGTATTTAGGATCTAGATTTACCTCGATTCACTCATTTTGAGAAACACTAGAGAATGATGCTAATAATAAGTTTCAAGGTGGAGTTCGCTAGCGCCTGTTGCTAGTATTCCCACCCACCTACCTAGGTAGATGAATCATGAATGTTAGTCTCTCATTCACTGCAACGAGTAAACTTGTAGCTTAGAGGTGCTAGATTTAATAAGGTGATATTGTTAAATAATACAACATGGTTTGCAACTAAGTAACATGCACTACAAAAACGTTCCCAGTCCCGGAGACAAAAAGTTTTAGAACAGAACCAATTCACTCCAAGCATCCCAATTTTCATATACGAAACAGTATGATAACAATCCATCTTTTACATCTTACACTTGTCAACACCAGCCCTCTCTAAAATCAACTTTCCCACAACTTCACTCTCTTCCACCAAAATCCACAAGCTTCCTTCTCCACTCTTTCCTTCCTATCCTCTTCAATCTCTACCACCACGCCTTTTTCCTTACCCCCCGCAATCTCATCATTTCCTCTTCCGAAAATCAATTTTTGTCGTTTCCCTTCCCCACCCTTGTATTCTGGCCACACCATACGAGTCGGATATCTACCCGGGATTGCATTTGGATTTCCTGTCGGAGATATTATGAAGGACGTCCAATAAGCATGCATCAAGCCTGCTATTTCTTTCGTCGTTGTGGATTTATCGACTACCTGGGATGCGTATGCAGGAAAGGGGTATTGAGAACCGTGAGAGGCACCATGAAGGACACTACTATTAACTGAGAATTCGTAGAGATAGACTGGTGCTGATTTAGGTAAACTTGAATTTGAGGGAGAGTGCTCATAGGAATGTTCCCCGGAAGCAAAATAGGCAGTTTGACGCACAGGACTTATGTACGCATAATCTCCATATGCTTTATCAAGGCGTCGATATTGATTCCCCACTTCAAGAGCAGTGTTATTGAAGGCGTATGGAGAGTCTGGGTTGTATTCAGGATTTGGGTAGAGGGAGTCGATAATTGAGAGATCTTCCATAGGGAGAGTGGGTAGGAGTACGTGGAAGAAATCGAGGAAGGAACCTGCTTTATCAACGGTTTTAGGGACGAAAATAGACCCCTCATTGGTGTTGTAACCAGTAAGAATGGGGATGTGACGGTATGTGTTATTTAAAAAGGCCTCAATTGGGGGCATTGGAATGATACTATCTTCACCAGGTCCATCGATGCATGGTTGGAAGGGCCAACGAAGAGAGGGATTATAAGATTCAAAGATTTGCTGCGAGGCAGCTTTGATGGATGAAACAGGAAGACTGCGAAGTTTCGAAAGAATATCGGCACGTGGGGTGCTAGAAAGCTCAAGTTTATCCAGGAATTCTGAGAATTGAGTCTCATGGAGGGGGTTATCGTAAGAATAGACAGCGCGGGCTGTTGGTCCCCCAGATTCAATGATTGCTTTAGCAAAGAGGGAAGGGGAGTCATCATTGTTCATTAAATGATGACCAATCTGACTCATTGTTAGAACCCACAATGATGTATTGATCGCATCTAAGTCTTCAGCGTAGCCATTATTTCCATTATCCTGGACTACAGGACTTCCAAGGAGTAAAAAGTTGCAAAACTTTGGCTAGAATTTGACAACTAATATCCCATTCCCAACAAAACAATAATGCAAAAAGACATAACGCTTCAAACAGTTTCAGGAATTCAGAAAGCCTCATCGTCAGGCTGAACTCCAAACTATTAGAGTGAGCATAAAAGCCCGGCTTGGGATCAGTTTTCCTGAAGTGGCGAATCACGCTTATTATAAAACAGGAATAAAACTCACAGAATGAGCTCCAGCCGAGGGACCCATCAAAGTAACGTTTTCTGGATCACCGCCAAAGCTTGAAATATATTTCTGGACCCATTCCAACAACAACTTCTGGTCTTTCAAGCCCAAATTCAAAGCCTTCTCTTCAGCCATTAACCTCGATGGCAAAAAGCCCAGAGCCCCTACTCTATACTCAAATGTGACTGCAATCAAAGGTTGTTTAGACCAACCCACCAGAGATGCTATTCCCCTATCATTTGCATACCCAAAATTGAAAGCTCCTCCATGAACATGCACCAAAACTGGCAATTTTTCGTTTGATGAATTCGTGGTGCTCTTGAAACGATGAATATTCAGATGAAGACAATCCTCGCTCTGAGGTTGATTGTCTGGACCGGACATACATCTTGATGCGGGTTTTGTGGCGTCAAAAGTTGCTGTTGATGCATTCACCGGGACAGGAGGTCGAAACCTAAGATCTTCTGTTGGTGGCAATGCATAAGGAATTCCAAGAAACTCTTCAAGGACTTGTGGGTATTTCGATGTTTGTTTTCCTATATACGTTCCCTGTGGAATTGTAACATTCGGGCTTGACGAAATAATGGAGGAAGGGGTTGGAGTAGCGGAGGTTTGTGCCATGGTATTGATTGATGTGCTTGTATCAATGGAGGCTGTTGAGTATTGAAGCTTTGTACCATCATGATCAGGTGGCTCCTTGATAAGGCCAGGCTTTTCCGGGATTATGGGCTTTGGACGCAATCTTTCCTCTGAGATTTGAGGTGAATATTGAAGTCTCCAATAATATATCAGAGCGATGGTGAAGATTGAAACAGTAAATAGAACTGCTAATCTCTTGCGCAAAGTTATACTTGCCATGTTGTCGCCTGCTGTCGTTGTTGTTCTGAATGGTCGGTCACTGCACACGAAGCGTGTCCGTAATGGTATATAAGATATTGATGTGAAATTGGGTTTAAAGTCAGTGGAAGTCCATAAAATCTTGAAGATTAATAAGAGTCGATAATATCGAAGGATTGAGCATCTTTCAATATTGTTTCAGTAACTTTGCGGCGTGGAACATAAAATTATGGATGTAATCACTGACTAGATTTCCTGGTCTTGGAAATTAACCTTAAAACTACGTACCTGGTAATTTCAGCCACTGAGCCACTTTAATAGCGTACACAAGCCACTTCTATCTCTACCTAGGTACCTCCAGCTACTATCTACTCCAGGGCTCCCGAGGATATCAAAGGCTTCTAAGTTGATGGCAATTGACTCTTGACTTGTTCGCCATCATGATTACTACAACACATTCGAAGGCAGAGCATTGAGTCGAGTCTCTACCACTTGTTGTCTTGAGGCAAATAGAAATTGACTTAGTGGCTACCTTGGTAGATGAGGTGAAAAATTATATTCTCTTTTCTAGAGAACGTCAAAAGTCGTGTTGTCTTCTGGAGTTATTGGAGGACAATTTCAAATACAAACTTTTGTTTCATATAATTTATGTTCATATCATAATTATATTCTGCTGTTCCTCAAGCTTAGCCTCAAGTCACAATACAATCGTTCCGTTGCAGAATATCTAGGACCCAAAAGATGTGCACAAGACACTTTGAGCGCTGACGTCTAAACATCCGAAGGGTTATAAACATATATCTTCTCTTCTCTATAACCTCATAATTTCTAGTAACGGATCGGTCGGGGCAGATCTCAAAGATTAAGTGATTCAGATATGTGGGGAGACCCGATCTATTCAAAAGATGGGATTTCATAAATACACAATTTTGTCTTCTAACCTCCAAATATAACGGCGTCTGTAGGTATATAGTAGGTCATATATTTTCTTTTGTTTTTTCCTTCCAAGTTCAGCGAACGACACAGACAACTTCACGCCTTCCATTTTAACATCAGAATGAACCATGTCTACTCCTTCCATGCTGTACCGACATGTTCACGCCAAATAAAGCCCTCTTCTTGTCATCCTCTTTCAATTCTCGTCCAACAATCAAGCACACAGCAACATCGCTACAAATTTTGCTCTCTCAACCTACCACAGCCACCAGACACACTCTCAAACAATTCTTGCTTCTCTACAACAAACATAAGCTACCCCTTGCTCTTTGCCACAAAGATTCTTTCTCACCCCAATCCTTCACATGTCTTGAGACTTCCTTTCCCATGAAGATCGGTGTCAAGCCTTCAGATTTGGCATACCACGTTTTCAACACTTCGCATCCCCTCACTCTATACAAGGAAGAGCTGTTGGCAGGCATTGTGCATTTTCCGAAATACTCGAGAGAAGCATTCCTCAAAGATATCGCTGCTCATTCTAATCTCAAACCTGTATCTGGATCGGACTCTTTCACCTTGACTCCTTTACCTTCCACACGAAACTCAGATTCTTCGACACTGGCTCAGGAAACTTTCCAATTTCACAACGACCAGAAGGCCATACTGGAGAATTTGACACTTGACTTACAAACCAAACTCGGCACAAAGCGTTGGGTTTTTGGCGGTGACTCTTCTGCAGAAGGACCCACCTACGACTATTCACAGATATCTGGGATTGATAATTCAGAAAGCACTGGTGAGTACCTTCACTTTCCCAGTTTTTCCCGAGATTAAGAGGCTGATTCTTTCAAGGCGAGACGAGCACTTTTTCAGAGCATACGACCAAATTGGCTCTTCTGCAATACGCCTGGACAAAACTGTGGGCGGCATTGTTACATAAGGAGTACAACGGCGTTGATTTGGAATTAACAGACTGGTTACTAGAAGAATACTCACTCCAGGCGCCTACTCTGATCAAGAAGAAAAATAACAAGAACAATGGTTCATTATGAGCAGAGAAAGCCGCGGCTGGTACTTAGAAATACCCAACCTAGAATGGCCGATCCTCCAAGGTTAGTTTTAAGGCAGCAAAGACAAGAGCCTCCATTCCCAAATAGCGACAATGCAGCAAACTTACCACTGCAAATAACCTATCTTCCACAACCTTATCATGGTCAATATCAGAATATGGTCCCTAGCTCTTTGCCATATGCTACTTTTCAATCTCAACTACCAATGGCATATAACGTTCCGCTAAACATTAATATGCCTCCTAGTCATGCAGCATCGCAAATAGTTGATGCAAGGAATCATCATCTTAACATGAATGCCCATAACGGCCGAGGTCCTGAAAGAGGCGAGGGAATGTATGCTGGATGTACTCCCGTTCTCGAGGAGCGTCGGGATGACCACACGGGAAGAGTGTCCCCACGAGTTGCTTTACGCACTATGATGCAGCAAGCTCTTAGACCAAGTGCACAACGTGAAAAGTTTGAACGCCAAACACACTATACTCAGCATTCTCACTATCCTCGAGATACTTTTGGATTAAGCTCACGTGGCGTCAGTGTGGCATCTGATACCTCGATTTGTCCCCAAATTGACAGAAGTCTTGAGGCTAGTATTCGAGAGCAGCTTGCTCGTTCTGGTCTCCTTCGAGATTGTCCAGACCCGGAATATGTCAACAGGCCAATGGCGGTTGATCCTTCGATTGTCTCATGCGGGAGAGCCTTGAAGCAACAAATACCATTTTATCATCACAGACCACAGTATCCTTTCAGTCAACCGCAACCCTTTGAAGAAGTCAAAATGAGTAGAGAACTCTCACGACCACCTTTTTTGATCAGCTCGTCACCTCCAAAAGTTCAAAGAAATACAGGAATTCCAACTCACAAAGTACTTGTGCCACGGTCAAGTTCTCCACAAATTCAGACCTACAGAGGTGTCGATTCTGTGATCAAGGAACCCAAGAGAAGAGATAATCCACAATCGTACAAGGTCGAACCGGGATCAAAGTTCTTGACCAAAGATGACTACACTCCTACCAAAAGAATCGTTGGTTACTTTGTAGAGTCTTCTGGCGAAAGCCCTAAATCTGCCAAGAGATACCCCATTCAGTCTCTCAGCAATCATGAAGAGACGACGCCCAAACCTCTCAGACACCCTGTCAAAAATCGCTCGGGTGGGGCTTCTGAACCAGAAATGACACAGCCTCCCATCAGAGATGGAAAATACAAAGTTAACAAAAGTGAGGAAATACCCAGGGTATCGGCACCTTTGACAGAAACCACCGAGGGCGAAACTTCCATAGAGCCGATTGAGATTATCGACAAATACGTTGACAGTCCTAAGAAGCAAGCTTATGTTACAGTGCAAGAGGTGTCGAACGAGGATTGCATTACAAGCCCAAATGAAAATAGAAAGGCAGATCTACTCGAGGACTGCATTAAATCTCTGGCTACATGGGAAAAGGGAGATCGTAGAGTTCTTCTCAAGCTATTGAAGGTTCTGAAAAGACTTGATGATGAAGATGATGCCAGGCCTATCGAGGATCTCAAGACTACCTACCCTACTGAATACAGCCCAAGAAAAGAAAGAGAATCTAGCTCTAATAACAGTCTTAACCCCAAGGCGGCATGTTTCAAAAACTTTAGTTCTGCGAGAGCTCATATTACCCGCGCTCACCATGAGCGGCGAGGTCTTTCGTTACAGGAAGAAATGACGCCAACCTCAAACGAAATGTTACCAATGTTTTACCCGAAGCCCCTAATGTCAACAGAACCTATTTGGATCAAGACTGAGCAAAGGAAATTCATACCACCGCCAGGTCTTCCAATTCCATTGAAGGCGCATGTCGGTCGTAAGGTCCCAGTCAAGACGACCCTGGATCCACCACCAAATGAAGACGATGAAGGAAGAGTAGCCAAAGCAATGGACCCTCGTCTAGCAGGGCCACTTCTTACTAGATTCTACAATAAATATCCATTGACTGGTACAGTATGTCCAAATCCACCTTCACCTCCTCCAGCCGCCGTGAAGAATGCTGCAGAGATTCAAGAGGAGCTTGAACGCCTTTTGTTGCAAGAAAAGGAAAAGAAGGCTTTTGCAAATTCTTCAACTTTTAAGCCTCGTACACCAAAGGGAGCCGGTCCTGGAGGAGCTGAGACTTCGAAGTTTGCTGAGTGATCAATAAACAATTGATAACGGAATGAATAATGGATCAAAAAAAAGCGAAAGCATTGATTATGATAGTATGTTACTATTTCTGATGATAGTGTTATTTCGAGATAGCGGCGATACTTACGCAGATCAGAGCAAAGCAGAGCAGAGAAGCAGAAAGTCCTTGTGTATGATTAAGAGTTGTAGTAGTCTTGAATTTTAGCCTTTTTACGACTTGCGATTCAATGCTTGCATGTTTGTTAATAATATGTATTGCGTGATATGAACTTCCTTATCTTTGCTTGATGCTCTAGAAAGATTCATCAATACTCGATTGATCTCGTAACTGTCAAGATATTTAATATATGAATGAGGACAACCTCTCGAAAGTAACCTCGATTACATGGTTTGTTTGTTGCCAACAACCGGGATGGAAGCGGGCACTGCGGCCGCTATATCCGCACCAGGCTCAATATCATCATGAGCTCAATATCTTTTGTTCATTCAAAACGTAATGGGTTCATTGAGCGGCCTCTACGATACATTTATCTAAGTTATTCAAGTTACGAAGTCGCATATACCAGCTTAAATTTTATATGCGACTATAATTCATGTTGAATCCATTAGTATAATCGCGACCGTATGAAATATCACAGCTCTGAAGCTACAAGTACTTTGTTCTTCAACCCTTCTGCCTTCCGTTTCAACAAGAATATATTTCTTTGCACGACAAGTCATCGTACATTATTAATAAACCGCCATCACAATGGCGACTCCAACGCCAGGAAAGTACCCCGGTGTAGCAGCGACACCTCCCGTCTCAACCCCATTTTCTACATCCCATCTAGCGTTTTCTCCCCATGGACCGCGTTCTGTTGTGCCATCTCCCTCTCAAATCAAAAAATCTAGTCCTGCAGGAACCTCAATGTCGAATCAAGCATATAATATGGGGATGGTGGGATTCGATAGTCCGTCTGCAGCGTTGGCGCTGGGGATGGGTGCGGATGTCGTTGGGGATTTGGGCATTGATTTACAAGGAATTGGGGTGTTGGGTGGTGGGCCGGGGAAAGACGAAGATGAGAAGAGGAGGAGGTTGATGGGCTGTGTGGAGATTTTAAAAGTGAGTTTAGTCGGGTTAAAGTGGTGGAGGTAGAGGGGATATTATTCATGATTGGTTTGCTTGGGCAATGCTAATGCAATTTGTACAGCCTAATAAAGGAAGACTTAGTGAGGCAGGGCTCGAACGATTAGCACGCAGAGTTGGATTAGAATGTTTGTGGGAAGATATGATGGGAAGCACCAGTAATGGACGCACACTTATTATAGCAGGGAATGCTCTTGCGCTCGACATCGATTTTGCGAATAATGTTGTCCAGAAAGTTTCACTCTCATTTCCCGATGCGCCGGAATCAGTAACCAAACATGAGAAGACAGCTTCAGACATATTGTTAAGGGATTTACAATTTGAGGCTGGAGAGAGTCCGTTGACCAAAATGCTGGACCGGTTTGCGGCAAACTTAGAGAGATTAACTATGTTGGATAAATTGAGTGTTATACCTGGACTCAATTGTCATGAGGCGGTTGCGGGAATCTTTTGCAGTTTGCATAAGTTGCATAATTGGGAGATGGTAAGATTGAAGGAGAATGATATGTTGGGAATGGAGGATGAGGATATCCTGAGGGCTGCGATGTGTAACAGGAGTGGCATACCAATTATGCATTCAAGAGAGAGACTAGGGTTAAGTCTCGATTATTGGCAGGAAAAACGACGGATTCCAACAAAGGGGAAGAAACATAATAGAAAGACATGGTCGTTATTGGTAGAGGTTGCACCATTACCTTCATTGGTGGTGGGTGTATATACTCCTTTGCGCGTTTCTGATAAATGGATATCAGATGAAGTTCAGCAAGCTAATCCGGCAGTCGATGATCTATTCCGAGCAGCCCAGTTGCAAGGGGGACCGATCTTGCATTGGTTGGAACCCGACAACACTCTTTTACCGACAAATCCCGATATCAAGACAAATGATCTGAACAACGAGACGCAAAAATTCCCAGAGGCAATGTTTGTTGCGAAATTCGATCCTCCGATCATAGTGCCATATGCTATCGCGATGCAGATATACCAATCGACGCAAACGCCCTTTGATTTTTCAGAAATCACAACGTTTGATGGACTTATGTTTCCGTTGAGTGCGGAGGAAGCTTTGAAGACTAACGAGACACAAGCCAGAACTATCACCACAGAGAAAGATATCTCGGTTTGGGATAGAGAGGGAAGAAAAAAGGTAGAGCAACATATTAATACGTTGTATATCGAGAAGATTGATTATGGAAGGAAGGTAGAAGAAGTATCGTTTAGTCACCCTAGACAATTGGTGGAAATTTTGCCATGCTTAAGACAATTTGCTTTGTTGAGTACTGTGTTGAGGAAAAGTTTTGAAGCGGGGGAAAGTTCAAAATCCAAATCGAAAGGACCAACCAAATCTGAAACAATATCGAAATCTCCCGAAGCGGATACTATAAACCCTTCAACGATGAAACAGGAATTTGAGGACTTTATGAAGAGTTTCACTACATCGCCGACGCCAAAGCCGGTTCTGAAAGAGCCAAAAAAGGAGAAGAGAAATGAATCAACGCATCTAGATGTTTCTCTAACATTAACCCCAGTACCCAGGGTGGAAATAGTATTTGAGTTCAAGAAGAGGAGTGCGAATGCGATTTTCGAAATTCAGGGGAATGGCGGAGTGGTGGTTGTACAGGAGAATATTCTGAATGGAATGGGAGAGGATGAAGTGATGGATGGAATGGGAGAAGAAAGGAAGGCAAGAACATTGACTAGAGATGATTTGGGTAGGATGTTGGAGGTTTGTGAGGATTTGGGGGTTTGGGTTGAGTGGGTTAAGGGGAGATTGTAGATGGGTTTTAATTTGGGGGTGTGGATGTGGATCATCAGCATGAGGATAGGATGGAGGAGAAGATGTGACGTATATGAGTGTATGATACCCAGCGAGTTACCATCTATTTATTGATTCATTTGATTCATTTGATTCGTTCTAATGGTACGTGTGATATCATGCAAGTGATGTGAAATGGTGGACCCAAATTTCTAATATAACAAAATTGGGAGAGAAAGAGAAAGAGAGAGTAAAAGAGCAATATCGTCAAGAGTAAAACCCCGAAATTAGGAATTCCGAGAGTCTGAATCTCTTATTTCCCCGTGGACTAATTGAAAAAGAATCAACGAGTATGTCCAAGTATTGATAGAAATTCCAAAAACACACTCGTCATTTATCTCACCAAAAATACTTACGCGGTAACAACACAACACACAAACCACTTATTCAGATACCCTCTCTCACCCCTCCATCCTCGTCATTCCATCCTCCTCATTACACTCTCCCCCGCCATTCTCCCCCTCTCATCCCTCAACCTCACATCCACATCCACATCCACACCCACTGCCTTTGAATCGCAACGAAGTAAACATCATCATGCTCGTAGCACTCGCAATCAAGCTTTGCTTTCTCCCACACATTCAGAACACTGCCAAGTCTCTTCATAGCAACGCTCGCAACTTCATCGCAAAGTCTTTCTATCATCAAGTGAAATGCGCAGTTCAATTTCAATTCAAGCCCTGAAGTGAAACCAAGTCTCAAAAATGATATTTATATTCATATTCATATTCACACCCATATGCCGAGTCCATGTTATCATCTGTAAAACTGTAACAACCAAGTAAACCAGATTCGAATATCTAAATCTCTTCTCTTCAGCTACATTTGTATTTGCATCACTCTTGAATTTTAGCAATCTTCAGGTACGTCTGCTTTCAAGTTCCTCCATACTCTCCACTCTCCACTATTCCCTCTCACTCTCACTCTGAACTGTCGTCTCTCCCAAATTGAAGTCGAGCAAGCCACAAATAAGACATGTTTCTCTCCCAAAGTTCCCTGAATAATAGCAAGCACCTCCATAATAATAAAACAAATAAGGAGGCAACCCTGTTAATCGCGAAACCACATAGAACTCCAACCACTCCTCTTTCAATTCAATCATCCATTGCGATCCGTTCCAGTCCATGTAATTCGCCAGTCCTTTCTTAATAAACACAAGGCAGTATGCCAATCAAGTTGAGTGGAGGTAGTAGCAGTAAGGTATAGAATCACCCACTTGCCATAGTTTTAATATCCGATTCTCCGAAGCCAGTTCCGTCCACATCCACATTCCAAGCTCACTCCCCATACCAAGGAAATAATCATATAGAATTTTCATTGCTCGTTATCCGTATTTTATCTTTCACGAAAAGTATCATCAAACCACAGAGAGTCGACCATTGAATAATTAGCAAACCATCTAATCAGCTTCTGCTAATTGAATGATTAATTTACTAGCCAAATCCAAGAAAGGGAAAGGACTAGTAACATCTTTTTCCTCGCAAAGCATACCCTTTGCAGTTTCATATCCTGCGCATTTGAAGTCCACTAGATAGACACCGGGTTCCATTTCATAGAGTTGGATATCGAGATGCATGATGACGCCTGCATCGTTGGCTTCAGATTCGTCATCTTTTGGCATTGAGGAGGGGAGTGCGGGACTAGAAGTAGAACTGTTCAGGGAAGCAATGGAATGACGTCGGATATCTATCAACAGTTAGAAGAGGTTTTCAAATGACCAAGGAATCACTTACCAGTTTTCTTCCAACGGACATGAAGCACCCATGGATCTTCCGGTAACTTGTGGTTTCCTTGCTTATCCATACCACTGAATCTATTTCTCTTCGATGAAGTATCATTCATAGAAGTCTCGCGATGCAGAGAGGCGCCACTTCCATTTGGATCATCGTTGTCATTGTTGTTATTGTTGCGATTATTCCCATTACTTTCATTCTGACCAGGTGTCCATTCATCACCAACTAACCATTCAGCACCAAGCTTTTGAAGAGCTCTATAAATGCATCCAATTGCTTCAAGAGGTTGATTTCGAGATCGAATTCCAAATTGCCATTTCGTGGGCTTTGATTTTTTCGATGGAACTGGAGTCATACCTGCTGGTTTCTTGCCTTCATCGAGTTTCGCCAGAGTTCTAGAATGTGGATTTAAGCGACGAACTGTCTCGGCTTTTTCGGCGTCTGTTTGAGGTGATGGTTCGATGGCCTCTGAGTGAGATGTCGACAGGGTACTCTCCTGATGGCCAGACTTGTGCGTTTCCATAAACTCTTTATGGTATTGTGGAATACTGCTTGGCAATATTCCGATTTTGCTAACATATGGTCGACCAAATGATCTATCAGTTCCAATGGAGCTACTAGATCTCGGTGATACGGCATCAAGAAGGGGACTAGGTCGAGGCTGAAATGGCGCAACTGCTGGTTGAATATTGCCGGGTCGCTCCTTAATAGCAACCGAAGGTGAATTAGGTAATGAGGGGGGAATTGCTGAGTCGTAAGCTGGAGGTGAAGGAATCTGGAAGAGAAGTTGGTTCTTGTCATCGAGGAGATTTGCTGATTGACTGTTAATTTATGCCAACACCGGAACTTTTGAAGTAATGGACAACTTACGATTAGCTTGCATCAATTTATTCTCCCGAACAATAAGATACGCATCTTTAATGGCCGAAGGTTCTTCCGCGGCCAAAGCCTCTTGAACATCTTTAATACCATAACCCATGGTCTTACTAATTTTCTCAGTAACTTGCACATGTAATTTCTCCTGGATGGCTGGGCTCGCATGAGGTGCAATTGCTCGGGGATTGATAGCCTTTGCGGGGTCGACACCTGTATCAATGAATTCTTCCACCGGGGGTTGCAAATAAGCAGGTAGATTTGTAGTGAACCAAGGATCATCTCGAATATCGGCAATGGTAGCTCTGTAGACCGGATTGACTGCCAACATTTTCTTTATCAACGCGGCAGCTTCACGACCCATATAACTAGGGACATTATATTGACCCCTAGCAATCTTCGCAAATAAAGAAGGAATATGTTCATCATCGAAAGGTAATCTTCCCACAAGTAAAACATATAATATGACTCCACAACTCCACACATCGACCTCGGGGCCAGCGTATAATTTTCCATTAATGACTTCGGGCGCGGCATAATTTGGACTTCCGCAACTTGTCTTGAGGAAGTTTCCATCCGTCATGATGTTACTAAGTCCGAAATCGGCGATTTTGACGTTTAGGTTTTCGTCAAGAAGAAGGTTTTCGGGTTTTAGATCTCGATGTACGATCTTATGTCTATGACAATATTCGACTGCGCAAATAATTTGTTGGAAAAACCGCCTGGCTTCATCTTCTCTCATCTTTCCGTGTTGTACGATATAGTCGAACAACTCATTGCCGGCATATTCAAGAACCATAATAATCTCGGAGGTGGTTTTAATGACGGTATATCTGGGAAAGTATAGTTAGCTAGCAAGTAAATAAACCTGGCATGGGCAGTCCTCACAATTTGATAATATGAGGATGTCTCAAAAGCTGAAGGTATTCGATTTCTCGCTCCACTCTCCCAGCCATATCACGACTGATCAACTTCCTCCTCCCAATAATCTTCAACGCAACCTGTTGACCTGTGACTCGATGGACCGCCAATTTAACCTTTCCAAAGGAACCCTCTCCAAGCGTACGTATGACTGAGTATGCGCCTACTCGCTGCTCCGTCTTCCTTTGTGGTGCCGGAACCGTTTCCATCCTCCTGCTGTTTCCATTTTGCGAATCCCGACGTGAGTGTGAGCCGGCGTCCGAGGCTCTATGTTGTGCGCGAGCGTTTGCGGATGGTGCCAGAGATATCTCTAGCTCGCCGTCATCGTAACGATTCATGACTACGTTTGTCAGGTATTTCAATGTGGTCGACTGGTGGTTTATTGACTCGGGGTAGTTGTTCCGTTGTCGTTGCTTCAACCCCACCAAAGATGATTTCTGGTGGCTTTCAGCAGGTACTAGGTTGATGGAAGCTTCAAATCAAATGTGAATCACTTGTTGTGAGTAATAGTTGAAGAGTCAGAAGTGAACGAGTCAGAAATATTTTCAAAGGGGTATAAGAATTATTGAGTGAATAAGTTGAAAGAGTCTTCCGTTGAAAAGTTGATTTGTGGTTCCCGTTCTCAACCAGAATCCGACAGAGGTGGTCGATGCGGGAAGCTCTAGGTAGGTACTTTTAGCGATATCTGGGGAAGTGAAGGGGACCGTAGTAGTGTAACATTGAAAGCTGGATTAGTGCAAGGGGGAGGAGAAGGAGGAGGAGAAGTAAACATAACAGGTAGGTAAGTGAGCTATGTAAATTAATATATATATTCACATATGATTCGTCCGATTTACTTCATGTTTTGAGGAGATGTAGGTAATGTTGAGATGATAGTACCCGAGTATCTAATTTGAATAGTATTTTTCTACAATATCATTCACAAGAACTCTTCACTCTATCGACAATTGAGACCCAACTCACGAGGTAAAACTCCCAACCTATTTATAGTGTCAAATCATCGAGAGGTATCTAGGTATAGAAAAGCAATTAATTCACTCATACAATAGCAATCAGTGACTTCACATTTCGTATGAGATACCTACATCTCAGCCTTTAGCATAACCTACATAGTAGCCAGACATGTATCGGTACTCATCCAGAGTCTATACCAATCACACGTGGAATTAGCGACGTAATAGAATTATGACGAAATCAGAAGAAAGAAAATCTACCTGGATACCTGGTAATCATGAACTTTTCGAGTGAATTTAGAAAGTTTTGGTGATATTTATGTCGTCATATATTAGGATTTATATGTAACCACTCGTTCTAACTAGGTAGGTATAATGGCGATTATTAGCATATTATTCTTTGTATAAATCAATCGATATCCATATTGTATCATTGATTGTGCTCCCTCCACTTCAACATTTATTAGTCTTGCGATTGTACCGTACGAGCATCAATGTAAAGTTACCAACTATTGAGTAACTCTACTCAACTGAACTGTCCTCTCACATAGTTTTCAGATACCACCGATCATCTCTATAAGAATTGTTAGACCCAAAAGTCCAAGTAATGATCACAATTATAATATGATTACAGAATAGTATCAACTTCAAACCATACCTACCAGCTCTGTCCATTCGCTTACTAATCATTCCTCAAGCTAATTTCCTAATCGAGCAATTCACATCTTGATATCTTAGTTATCGAGAAATTAAATACTTTATATGCCCAGCTCTCACCCCTCACCCCTCACCACTAATAAACATCTTCTCATCATCCAACAAAAATGTTACTCTCAACCTCTCGCGCATTGCCGCATACATTGCGCGCAATAACTCGATCCCACACAACTACATTTTCCAATATACAACGCTCAGTCTCAACATTAAAGGAAAATCCTAATATTGTTGGTTACCCCTCCTCTCATTGGGACCACACCCCCCTCCCCCCCCTTTTTCTCCCCCTCTCTCAACTCCAGCCCAATTAATCCAATCTCTGCTCTCCCCGCTCCCAACTCAACAAAGCTAACCCTCTCTCAGTACATCCACCCACCCACCTCTTCCTCTCCCCAAACCCACACTCTAACCCTCCTTCCCACCACCCCACCAACCACATCCCTCTCCCTCGGCACCACCACCACCCTCCCCATCACCCCTCAATCATTCACTCCCAACCCTAAATTTCTCCCCTTCCTCTCCACCATCCTCCAAAAATACGCCCATCTCGATCCACAACTTCACTCGCAAGCTGCCGCCTTCGCCACCACCACAACTCACTTCTCCCTCTCACCCCCATCATCCTACCGTCAAAACAAGGGTGGGAAGTCCTCAAAAGGAAAAGATTCCGGAGCGCCACCTAGTGCTAGTCAAGGTATTTTCTCCAGTTCCCTCTTCGTTTACTACACACTACCCCTTTCTCTTTCCCTTTACCCTTTTCCCGAGTCCATAATTAACCCCTCTCCAAGGCGGCGCCGGCTCCGGCGGCCACGGCGGCTACATCCACCTCTCAGATACCCGCGCGCCTCCCGACTACGGCCGCATCGCCTACCCAGAAGACATTTTCGGATCTCTCGAAGTCGACGCGACCGGACAATTCGTCGAAGGAGATTCTGGAAAAGCGCCCGGAAATTGGCAAGACTCAGGAACCTACCGTATAGTCACCCGTGAGGGCATCTTTGGATTACCGGATTTCTTGAGGGGGAAATTGGTCGAGGCGTTGAAGGAGGAGGAGAAGAAGATCAATGGAAACTGAGTTGAAGGGGTGTAGAAGGAATATGGAAGTGAAAAAGGGGTTGGCAAGGAGGAAGTGAGAACTATATTTGAGGAGTTGGTTAAGTTGGACTATGAGATATCTCCAAAAATGACGAGAAGGAGAATAGACAAGGGTTATGAATGATGAATTTTGTATATATGGGCGTGTGGAGGGATGAAGAGATGGAGACATGAAAGCGCGACGAGAACGTTGAAAGATTGATCATCAGGATGGTTGGCGATGACGACGACGTGCGCCAGTATGTATATTATGCATTACCATTATCACGCGACTCTACTCCATAGACATACTATACCATAATGAGGATCTATCTGGGGAAGGGAAATCCGGAGAAGTTGTGGGGTAATTACTGTAAGATTAGAACATCCCCAGCTTTAGCTAAAGACAGGGTCGGGTGGATAGGGATGGGCACAGGCCAGCATGTCAAAAAGTATCAAAAGTGTTAGAGCATAGAATAAATGTTATCTGAGTTTCATTCTCTCCCAGTTAGGTCAACCATCTAAAAAGTAATCATCTTGCTAACTTGAAAGCAAGATCGACGTGAAGGATTTGACCTTCAAAATGCAACGAAAATAGACCATATCGCCAAGCCATTATCAACTTTCTCCCACCCAACCATTGTTACACGCAAAAAACAATCTATTTCTTAACCTCAGTACCATCGAGTCCACCGAAAATCTATAACTTGGTTAGTCGAATTCATTTGCCACTTGATTATAAATTAAACTTACAGTCTCCATCATAATACCAGTAATTTGATATGGGTCGGCATTTGAAGCGGGTCTTCTATCCTCAAAGTATCCGTAGCCTTTGGCACCACACTCTCTTGGAATACGAATGGATGCACCACGGTTGGCAACACCATAAGTGAAACTGTCGATGGAACCGGTCTCGTGTCTACCAGTAAGACGCATGGCGTTGTCATCTCCGTAAACTGCAATGTGCTCCTTGTGGCGACCCTCAAGCTTCTTGATAGCAGCCTCAATGTGCTTCATGCCTCCCTCTACACGCATCTCAGCACTTGAGAAGTTGGAGTGGAGACCAGCACCGTTCCAGTCACCTGGAATTGGCTTGGGGTGGAAAGAGATCTTGGCGCCGAATTCCTCAGCGACGCGATTGAGGAGGAAACGAGCCAACCAGAGGTGGTCACCCACTAAAACAAGAGTTAGTGATTATTCAGATTGATGTTGGAAACAGGGGAGTACCCACTTTCGATGCCATCGCAAGGACCAACTTGGAACTCCCATTGAGCTGGCATAACCTCGGCGTTGGTACCGGAGATCTTGATGCCAGCATTCAAGCATGCCTTGTAGTGAGCCTCGACAATATCTCTGCAGAAAACCTTGCCAGTACCAACACCACAGTAGTATGGGCCTTGAGGACCTGGGAAACCATTTACTGGCCATCCGTAAGGTCTATCGGACATATCGAGGAGAGTGTACTCTTGCTCCAAACCGAACCATGGCTCGTGTGACTTGTGTGCCTCCATGAGCTTGGCAGCCTCATGACGGTAGTTGAACTTGTTTGGGGTTCCATCGGGATCCCAGCACTCGGTCAAGACCAAGATGTTTGGGGCACCACGGAATGGATCTGGGAAGATTGCGACGGGACGGAGGTAGACATCTGAGTTGTCACCGGGGGCTTGACCTGTCGAACTACCGTCGAAGTTCCATTCTGGGAGATCATCGAGAGTGAATTGACCGCTCTCTGGGATCTTGGTGAGAGTCTGTAAATAGAAATATGATATTAGTGCATGACTCATTTGAGGTATTTTTTGAAATTTTTATTGAGGATTGAGTTGAGGCGCAAAGCCGCGGGTATGTGTGTGTTGGATTTATTTTGCTCACCTTTGACTTGGAACGGGTACCGCCAGTGGAATCGATCCAGATGTACCTTTGTAAAGGATTAGATTTTGAAAGAGGGGAAAAAAGTATTCCATTAATTAGCTTACTCTGCCATGGCAGATCCCTTCTGGTCGAGCGCCATGTATTTCATGAGCTGTAAGATTTAAAAGTGCAGGTTAGTGATCTGTTTTGTTGCGCCGATAGCGGGGTATGGTTGTGCAGCACCAAGATTGGGGTTATCTTTGTAGGAATGGAAAAACTTACGTTCGCCGTATAGGAAACAGTTGTTGAGCCAGCCATGATTGCGGATTTATTATGAGAATATGGGAGAGAGAAATAAAGAGAGAAAAATAGAGAAGAATGCTTCAAAAGCAAAGAATCGAGAGATGTAAAGTGGTGGTGGTGGTGATTGTTGTTGTTGTTGTTGTTGTTGTTGTTTTGTGGTTGTTGTTGATAGACTTAAAAAGTCCTAAGAGTAGGAAAGAAGAGTGTGGGGGATTTGGGGAAGAGAGAGAAAGAGAAAAGGTATGAAGGAGGAACTGGGAATGTTTATGTATGTGTGTGATTTTCTTAAATTCACTACCTAGGTAGATTTTTGGGAAATGGAAATGGAAATAGAAACAGAAATGGAAACAGAAATAGAAATAGAATTGGCTATGATTGTCAGCGTAGATAAGAGTGGGGACTACCTAGGTATCGGCTAAAGGAAGAAGAACTTTTTGTACGTTCGACGCTCGTGGCTCATACACCTACGCCCTGCAGGCTGCAGACGGTGAATACCTGGGTCAAAATGGCTGAGGATGGCGAGGATGGCAAGAATGAATAATGTACCAGGGGTCGGATTAAAGATTGAGAGGCGTTGCAATAGTGAAGGTGAAGATTAAACAGCAATTAAGTAAATCAATAGAGTATCCAGTACCTAATTAGAATGGAAAGAAACAAATGAATCACCAGAATTCAATCAAGCAAATGAAATAAAATTGGAACTATGACTCTTGGTGCTTCTCATGGGCGGAGCAAAAGATACATTGTGGAATTTGTGGAGGGGGGTGTTGCGCGGGTGGTGGATGGGATGGTGGATGGGCTTATGAAATGGATGATTTCATATGGAGTAATAAGAGGGAAAGATGTCAAGAAAGATTCATCTATCTAGTATCTGGTATTTACCATCTAGTATCTGGTATCTGGTATCTAGTATCTGCTATTTACTATCTAGTATCTGGTATCTGCTATCTGCTATCTACAGTAGTATCTACTATCTACGTATGTACATTACAAAGTAGGTAGGTGGTCATATATTGTAAGATGATTTTAGTTCTCATTCTTGATATTGGGCGTCAGGGACAGGTGTTTGAAGGAATGAGATGCATTTGGTTACAATAACTATACAAGTTGAAAGAGATTCCTTTATTCATTACAATCTAGATACCTACCTTTACCACCTACCTCCTCCCTCCTCCCTCCTCCCTCCTCCCTCCTCCCTCCTCCCTCCTCCCTCCATATCTGATATCGATATCGATATCGATATGGATATCAATCTTTTCTTCGTTCAAATCCCCCATTCACTCATTCACCCACTCACCCGTCCACTCACTCACCCCCCAATACCAACCATGAACTAACATTAATATACAATGTACTATCATTATAATATACTATCTATTTGTTTGTTTGTTTGTTACTTTTACCGTCTTAGACTACATCTACATCCATCCCCAGTCCCCTTTATGGTCATCCCATGTATCTTACCATCAATCCCTTTGGATACATATCCGCCGTACAAAGTTGCAACTTGTGAGGCATATATTACTCTATAGACTAAAAGATGCATCCTTGAAACATTCCCTGTCATCCAGTCTTTAGGTATCAGGTATCAGGTATCATGTAACTAGCTAGTATGATGTAAAATTATATGTGGCAATCATCTTCATATCACCGTCTATTAAGATAATTGTGTGAAAATCCAAAAAGTCAAAACCCAAAAAAAACCGCAAAAATAATCCTCCTGGAACCAAATACTCAAACAATTCCTACCTTCTTTCTTTGCATCTTGACGTTCCCTTTTCGCAAATTGTTCCGCATCGTCACAATCCAGGGGCAATGCATACTATATTAGTCCGTCTCCCTAGTACGAGTGTAGTACATTTCCTGGTCCGAGAATGAAATGCAATGCAAAAAAGTAGCTTGGTCAAATGTGTCCGTCCATACAAATTCAAAGGATCTGCAAAAAATTCAATCCGTGTTTCCATCATGCTATCGCTGTCGCCGAGCCGGTTCAACTATCGTGATTATCATTTTTGACCCAATCGAGTCAATCAAGTCAGGCAAGTCAAATCCCACGCAAATTGATATACTATACTATACATATCGTATCGACAAGACGGTACAAGACGGGAGAATCTTTCAGCCAGCTTTCAGCCATTCCATACCGTTCACATGGGTGAAAATGTCTCACCATCATCTTCTGCCCTTTCGAATGGAATTCTCTTTTTCCTGATATCGTGTTTCACCACCGAAAACCACGCAAACAGGGTCTGACAAACCCAGACATTGCAGAGATGGCAAGAAAAAGGTCTGGTCTCTCGACTCTATCGAACACATACAGACTACATGCATGCATCCATCGTGGGAACCGTGGAAGAGGTCCCCCACACAAACAACAACACCATGCACATCTCGCCCAATCTGTCTATAGCCAATCAATAGTAACGTAAAAAGGTTTTTAACCTCCCCCGGTTTATCATTGCCTCTATCTGATACTACCCACGCTCGCACGCTATCAAAGACCGTAAGAGGGATTCATGATTCTCGAGACCAAACAAAGAGTGGAAATGGCCGAATCTATGGCGTGGCTTTACAAATAGATTGCTTTTTACGGGATAAAGGATGGAGGTATTGGAATGTTGGGATGATATGATTCGGTTCAAGGTCAAAGAATCTTTGGTCTGGCCGAGATCTTGAGTAACAGAAGTCATGGATTCTGATAAGAAGATTAGCATCTGATTGGGTTGATTAAGCCCAGTTCGTAAGCGTCCCATCTAATCATCGATGCCGTCGTCCGATCTCGCCTATGCTTTTTCCAGAAGAAGAATAAGAATCAGAATTTACTTTCGTATGGTTGGATGAATTGAATCCAATAGGAGGGAAATACAATTTGTCGGGTTTCATCATGTGATCTACAATCCGGCTCTAAATTTATCCCATTGGGAAAAGTCCTTGAGACATTAACCCGTTTTCCCTTTCATCCATTTTAGATTTCTTTCGTGGCATTCCTCGAAAAGTTTATTATCAATGGATTCAATAGTAACATCTTACATCTCCTTCCCCTGAATAAATCTTCAACATCTTGGCAATGGTACCTGAATTACATCTTCAAATCGGCATCTCCTTCAACTCAATATTCTTAGGGTTCTACATGACAGAACTGCATTTAGCCATCCTCGAGGCCAAGCCCCTTTCTGACACCGACTAACAGGCGAGGTCGTACTTTTCGGGTGTGCTCGCGACTCATTTCTTTGTTTGTCCATTTGCCTTCATTCATTACCATATAGTTGTCGGAATCAGTCGGTTTGCAGGTTTCAACGCTTTTCTGTACCTTATTCACGCAGGTACCAAGACCAGCAGCTTGCCATTGGGCCTGGAAAAATCATACCCAACATTTCGTGGAAGTATCCTGTAATATTGCTTGGTATTTGTTTCTCAGTACACACACCGTTTTTCCGCATTCATGGCGGTCTGTCGTTTGTCTTGAAGTCTCGACACTTCCAACGTATGTCCTGCGCTTTTCATATTGTGAAATTTGAATCGGTGATACCGTATCTTTTCTAGAGTATTTCTAGAAACTCGCATGCGACAGATGGTGTTCCACCACGGGGGGCTCAGGGCGTCCAACGGCTCCATACTTTAATTTTCACTTCACGAATTTCTGATACGATCTCGTATTCCTTTTTCACGAACTCAAAAAGCCGAACGTATGGATTATTCTTCCCTCGTTCATTACAATTTACCATACAGCAAAATACACCTCCAACTCTGTGAAACGAAAACTTATATAAATACTCTTTTCGAACACACATCAACATTGGCGTAGTGCAGTGCGGCTACAAGCGGGTTATCAATGATGTGCTTTGCTATCTCTCCCTCCACCAACCCTGTTACCCCATCGATGGATGGTAAGATGAGGGTCTCCGCTCTCGGATTTCCCTGGATGCGGCTCCCCTCCGTTGATAAGATTGTCTCAGGCAGGCCCATCCATTCTACGTACCCGCCCGCTGTCATTCTGCACGATCCCACTCGGTAGTTGGTTCCGCTCAGTAGGTATGGCACGTAATCGCGACTTTACAAGATATGTACAATTTTTGCGTAACGCGATTTGAAGAAGCAGATCGAGAATGGACGACCGACTTATTTATTGAGATATTGTGAATTGCGAAGGGCTGGTAGATAGAGTTTGTTTATTCGCTTGCTTGTTTGTTTGTTCATTCTATATTTAATTTATTATCGATCCGATATAATTCGAAGGATCAATTCAACTAGTAATATAATCAATAATAACACAACAATCACAACGTTTTTCAACTAAACCACATACCTACCTAGTATTCATTCAATAGCACATTAATAAAACACCTCACGTTCTACCAAGTGAGGTTTGATAAACGACTGTTTTACACGAGGTAATATTACAGCGGTCGGTATAGAACCCCTGAATCCCTATAATTGAGAAATTGAGAATTTATATTACCAATTCTATTTTTCGTTTATATTAGGAAATACTAGATGCTTATTTTGAATTTCTGTATGGATATGATCTGAGCGAATTATTGTTTGTGATTGGGGTGTCTGATATCTTATATGTATATGTGTATATCTTTGATTCACTACGTGTTTATTAGTAATGGGAATTCTAGAATGATGCATTTGTGTTGGGTTTAGTCAGTTGAGATGGGTGTATATATAGGTGGGTGTCGAATATTGGATCTCGAATCTTTATATTTCTATTTCTATTTCTATTTCTATTTCTATTTCTATTTCTATTTCTGTATTTACGTATATGATACGATAAATAATAGGAAAATTCCCAGATATCGGAATTTGGGAATAATGATAATAATAAGTCTAGAGAATAGTATATTCCTTTATTATATCAATAAGTATCATATGAATGTAGTTCTAGAGATTTCCAAGGTTATACTTACTTGTAAGAATGGAAATCTTGGAGTTGTAATATGTAATAGAGGTTGTGTATGTATGAATGGTTTCTACTAGGTTTGTGTGGTATAAGGTGTTGGATGTTGAATGTTGGATGGAGTGATTAGATGGAGTGATTAGATGAGGAGAGGTGACAAGAGGTGAGGAAGAGGAAGAGGAAAAAAGGGTTTACATCAAGTTTGTAGAACTGTAAAGACTAAGAACGAGTCAATACATTGAAATATATACAAGATAGATACATATAAATCCCATTTGAATTTTAAAGGAGTGTTTCCTTTTCATTTTCTATTTCTATTTCTTTATATATAATATGTCATACTTGCAAAATAGGATTATTAGCATGTTTGCTTGCTTGATACTTGGTATTTCATATTTGTGAGTATTACGATAGGATTGAGATGTATGTGTGTATTCCAAATCCGGAAGAGAATGTGTATCTACAAGAACTAGTTCTTGATTTTGTCGTTGGGAGGAAAGATTTTTGCTTGTGGCTTATCTCTATATACCCTACGCATATGGTTTCTGGATGAATTTAATCAGATGAGTTGGTTGTTCAACTTGTTCTTGGGAGCTTTTGCGTATGTATATATGTACTGGATTTCTCTGTTTGTTGGAGAACATTTAAGGAGGATATGATGATGCGATGGTTGGTATTTTTGATGAAGCTATTTGCGTCGATATATAATTAATTCATATTCATTACTATTATATCCATCACTATCGTTAATACCGCTATCAATCTGACATAGTACTGTCATCTTACTGTCTCATCTTGCATCTGGAAGAACCATTATATCGAACTTCTCCTTGATAGCAATGAAATCACCATTTTCATTCAATTAAATATCTCAGCAAAAGCACTCAGCACCAAACTTGGACGACTCGAAACCCTCCGCATGGTTTGGTAGACTGGCTATTTGTATTTCAGAAGTAAATGAGACCTCTGGATCTTATTCCTCGTCGACTTACCTCGTTTTGTTTTCGATGGCCTGTTTGCTTGAGTAGGAGTGAATACATTTCGGTATAAGTATTGCATAAAAGGATTCGCTAATAGGGTATTATCGGCAGTCACACAGTCGGATTCTGAACGAATCGAAGTGTGGGTGAATATTGAAGTTGAGGGGGTTTGGAGATAGAGTGATGTGTGCGAAAGAAAATGAGGTGATGGGAATCAACTAGTAAAATGAGAGGAGACTATTATGAATTGCAGGAACACAGGTGCGACTTGAAAGTTTCGGGGCCATCATATCAGATATCGAGATAGGAGGTTAAAAGTTTGATGTGAAAGACGCGCTAGAATGACAGAAGTCTATATCAGGATATTTTTGCTCAATAATCCGGGGGTATGGTGTTGCTAAACTTGATATGAGTGTATTCAATGTGAACCAGTAGGGAGGGTAGACCTTTACGGAGACGATCTCCAATGGAGGATCTGGAGGAGGGTCTTCAAACTACCATCCATATAAGCCAGCAAAAGCCATGCATGCAATAGATAATGGCATTGCAGAAACTACGGAATAACTAATTGAGCGTAAAAATGAGCGTGATCCATATAGGTGATTCCAAATGTTCAACTTTCCTTGTGTGGTCCAACTTCAACAGTTCACTATTTCCTTCAAAGAGAACAAAATCAAGACTATTCGACCAATGAAAAAAGAGGGTACGAGACATTCAATCCTCCACGTCTCCAAGTCTGCGGATGAGCACTCAAGTAAAGCTTACATGGTCTAAGTAACTTAGAGTGGCGTGGTCTGCATGTCCACGAAAGTTCTGCATGCCAAGCTACCAGTAAGAGTGAGTCGGACCTCCTCAGTTCTCTTATACCAGCTGTTATTTGCGTAATCAATCTGTGAGTTGGCAACCGGCTGCTCATACCAGCGTTGAGCTGTTGTTACATACTCCGTAGCGGGGAGCTGGCCTATCGTTACCAGCAAAGTAGCCTTGTATCTAGTCTTTGGGGGTGCGTTGACGGTTTGAGTGATATTCAAATCGACAGTTTTAGTTTGACTCCTGGTCGAAGTATTGGTTCGCGTATAGGAATAATTGACCGATACCGACCATTGAGTTGAAGATGTTGCAATACCTTCAGCCCCTGCAGAGAACGTCTGAGAGAATGTCGACGAGATGCCTGCAACATGTTGATCTGAGGTTTCCACAGTGACAGTTTGTGAATTCGAATTGTTAAGCGATACAGCTATGGGCTGTACCTCGGTACTGTTGTTGACTCCTTAGGAAACCGAGGTGAGGCCTGAGGCGTTGTCTGCACTGCTCGTCATGAGGTTGAATGGGGCGATAATCTCTTTCTTGGGAACAACCCTGTCCCATCGGAAAGAGCTGATGCAATCGTTGAAGCGGACTTCCCACATAAATGGGACCTCTTTTATATCGCCCCAGCCCTTGACGTTATTGTATGCAGTGCCGTTACCGTCTTCGGCATCATACAGTGTGACTGTTTGCCGATCTCCAAGTGACTTCCAGCGGACTGCAAGATAGGAAAGTTAGTGATTGCTTGTTAAGGAGGGTTTCCATGAAGAAAATGCAATTGAAGATGTCTGCAGAGAAAACAATACCAAAAATTAAATATAAAATTGAAGTAAGAGACTGAGGAATGTAACCGGGCGATGAGTGTGGGTTATGAATCTATGAGACTTACGTGATGAGCAAGTATTGTTCATTCCCCAATTTCTGAACGAATGGACCTTTCCAGATTACCATTCGCTTAGGAAAATTGTCGTACGTCTTCCAGTGAAGTTGCCATCGGCGAAGAGTTCGACGGCACCAATGCTTAGATCGACATTTCTCCAAAGGAAAAAGGATAGGTCGTTATTGATACCACTAGTCCATAATTCACATCCTTCCGTTGTTCCGGTACCGACGAGACCAAGGCATGTGTTGCCATAGCTTAGGTCGACGACCTTTTTCCCATCCTCTCCTGGAGCCCAGCCACGAACTAAAGTGACTAGCACACCGACTGGTAAGTTCCATAATATGTTACTGGTCTTGTTATACTGGGCATCTGGGACTACATGACGCTTGTTGGGCGTGTAGTCATTGAGGCGAAGGTCGGACCTCGCACCAGTGTAGTTGGGATCCTGATATAACGCCACTGTCCCAGTGGGAACTTGATATGGAACGCCATAAGCAGGCAGTTTGGTGAGGTCTTGGACTACTTGAGCAGGAGTTCGAGGTGGCCTATTGAAAAGTTTAATGTTATGTGAATATGTGAATATGTGAATATGTGAATATGTGAATATGTGAATATGTGAATATGTGAGAAAGTCAATGTAAGAGGAGCCGCTGAAGCAATCAAGTTCAAAAGCTCGGAAACTTTCACTCTTCTTATAGACAATTCTCAATGGGTAATGCATTAACTTGGTTCATCAAAGCCCCCATTATGTCTCATTGTACCCCACGATTTCTAGCTGATCTTCAGCTGTATTCAAACGCCTCCGATGATTTTTTCCCTTGGCCCTGCATAATAGATGGCATGAATTTCCGGCTATATGAGGGATTTTGATACGCAGATAGGAAACTTTCTGGGCTGTCAAAAGGCTGTGGTTGAACCTTGGACGACCGTCCGATTAATTGCGAATTGCAAATACAAAAACTAAGCAGAGAACTTTCTGGCTGGTCGAATGGCAGGTGGAAGCTACGAAGCCAAGATGAAGGCATTTTTCATTCTGGTAAGTCATGAATAGTGCGACGATGCTACTACGAAACACAGTATATGCAATAGCTACCGATTTCAGTAACACCACCAGACATTATCCGAAGCAACCGAACCAAAGCAGCACGCAACTTACATCTTCATGGGTTGCATTTCTAGCCACTTACCGACTAAAATTCATCAGCTAGCCACTGGCCTTCTGGGCAGATTTACCGTCACTACAGGTATACTGAGTGCTATCGATTTTCACTGTACATAAACTTGTTGAATTCTGTCCCTTAATGCGCCCAGCCCCGGGCGAAGGACATCCAGTGTATCAGTTATGCAACATACACTTGGACATTGTTTTGTTGGTATCGCCTCGGTGGTGATTATGGAGCCTTCAAAGTATTCGTATTTGTGGTTATTGATTTTGTATGTCTACTCTATATTTGTAGCTACCAGAGCTGCATACAATATCGCAACAGTTTTAGCCGTTGCTAAGAATTTCGTGCTCTGAAATTTTGGATCTTGGCGCAAAACAGATGGAATTAACCTTCTCGGGCTGAGAATCTGATCTGCGAGGGAACCCCAAAGTTTCACCCCAAAAGATCTGCACGTTGCCTGAAAAGAATACACTCGCAGAAGTGATAGTTCAGTCTAAATATCAGCGAATCGGTACCCGGATAGAGCAATCAATGTGTGGTTGCACTAGGCGGGGAACCATGGCCTTTCAAGATAAGCCGGCCTAAACCGTGATTCTCATTTTCAAGTTGATCAGAGTTTACACTTTGATATCAAATCCAATTAAAAGTTGTGATACGTGACTGTAAATCTGAATTTTTACCGCATGCTGAAATAATATGCTTCCTCCTTAATCCCTGACCCCAACTTTTCTTCTGAGACTTGCGTCCTCTGCTACCCTTTTCGTGGTGCAAAATCAAAAGCGATCAGAAAGTAGACAATCAAACAACTTGTGACTCTATTATGAAAGCAGTGCCGTTTCGATTGTATCTGCTACTGCGTGAAGATGATGACGCTACCCAAAATAGCAGTTGACTTGAGTAATACGTGGGAGATATGAACCTCAAACTTCTGGGGACTTTCTCTCAATCAACCAAAATGAAAAATGCGACAGAAATCAAGTAACAGGAGCAGCTTCTTGCTGAGATTATGGATAGCTTTTTTAATAATCGTATTTCATTTCACAGATGTCTTCGCATTCTAGTAAAACAGGGGTTTATTTGCTGAGAAAGCTCAACCCAAAAGCCGCCATCCTCATAACAACCATAATACTCGTGTCTAAATAAGATGCTTTGATCTGTTCCCAGTTTATTAGCATTAAATAACTTTTCCATGACAATTTCAAAAACATACCTGAAATACGCCCTCAAATAGATAATCTGCCAAGCTCCCAATGATACCAACATTCCCATAGTTCCAAATGCAAACCATTTAACTCTGTTATTCGTGCTCTCATTTGTGTCTCTCAATTTCTGTTCTCTGTGTCTAAGATATTCCATTTCCGCAACAATTTCTGCGACCATTTCCTCAATGCGCCGTAATTCGGTTTCGACTGGCTTAAGTTTTTCTGTAGCTTGAACGGCAGACCAATCTTTGGCATCGGCTCCAATGTCAATATCGAGTTCAACGTGGCGGCGGGGATTGTTAACACGGTTTGCTGCATGTAATTAGTACTGGCTGCGATGAGAATGAAGAAAGGGCGGCAACGAACAGGCTGTAAAGTAATTGTAGAAGCAAACATCAAATGACGCATCGGCGTGAGATGTGAAGGCCATTCTCTTTTCGCCTACAATATCCTTTGGTTTTCCATATTCATTTCCAACGGCATCTTTAATCTATCCTTCATGTCAGCATGCGTCCAGACCTTCTTCGACCAATTGCATAAAAACGTACATGCATATCGACTTGCATGCCATCCCCCTTTGAACCATCAATGGTAGCAGTAACCACCACCAAAGTATCCTTAGCCACAAAATTCCTAATACATCTCTCTGCCTTCTTGTCTCCTTTGTGGTAAGCGTCAATGTCGAATTTCAGTGCTTCCGCAACTGCTAGTACCAGAAAGAAACTGCAAAGTGCTTGCAGAAATGTCCTTGTGTATGCCATGATGTGTAAAGCCGAATCGATTGAGTGGAAAACAAGGGGCTCCGAAAGATATGTGTAAATGGAGCTCTCGAGACTCAAGAACCAGATCGCGGTAATCCAAAGATTTAGACGACGTGTAAGGTTCGGGGTACTCTACAGGGATGTGAAATCTTGAGTCACGTGTCGTCGAAGTTTGAACTTCTAGATTTGGATTTGGGCATCTTTGAACCTTTAACTTCAACGACAATAACAATACTTGAGATATTGAGTACCGCCAAAATGCCAAAATTCTTCTGTAAGTTTACGAACATTTGCGACTCTATTTCATGTGCTAACTACTCTTACAGTCTTCTGTAAGTTTAAAATCAACGCGCCGTGCGAATTGCGACTATTCGAGCTCCATCTCCATCTTCGCGAACAGCTTGCTAACACATCTTTAAAGGCGATTATTGCGATGTCTACCTCACTCACGACTCGATGAGTGTGCGTAAAGCTCATAACAGTGGACGTAATCACTTGCGCAATGTTGTCGATTACTATCAACGTATGCTTCTCCCTCTCCACAATCACCAAAGTATAAGTAAACTAATCCATTGTCCTAATCTTAGAAATCGGTCACGAAAAAGCCCAATCTGTAATCGATTCCATCACATCTTCCTATGCCGCCGAAGGTCAATCTTCTTCGAACCCTATGCTCCACAATCCAGCAGCTTCGGCACCTTTTCCACCTTTCCCACCAGCCAATTTCCCTGGAGGCGTCCCACCACCTTTCCCTCCATCATCTGGTCCAGGCGGTATGCCATTCCCTCCGCCAGGCGCAAGAGGTTTCCCAATGCCTCCTTTACCTGGACAACCTGGTGCACCACCTATGCCACCATTCCCGGGTATGCCTGGTATGCCTGCTGGAATGCCATTTCCTCCTCCAGGCGGCTTGCCACCTAATTTCCAATTCCCAGTTCCCCCACCAGGGGGCTTCCCAGGAATGCCACCACCGGGTGGCCAAGGGTTTCCGGGCATGCCTCCACCAGGGGGAAATCGGGACGAGAGGAGATAGACAGATAGTGGTATATGTTCAGAGTTGAGAAATGGACAGATGATGTGGACTTTGGCGTTCAGGGTTGAATTACTGGCACGTAAATTATTAAGGATATTATCATACGGATGATTTGTTTCGTGTTCAAAGGACAGCAGAATGAGAATATGGTGCAGATCGATGCGTTCGATGGATGGGCTCCCTGAAGACTGTCGAATTCTAGTAATGGTCATACAAATTATTGAACAGCGAGGCACCGCAGGAAAATACTGGAGTTGGGAGAAATTGTACTATTATGGTTGAAGCATATGGCATCACAAAGCAAGCAAAAGAAAGAGACTTTTTTCACATCGAGAATGTCTAGTTGGCATTTCTACCTGTTCTTTTAGTTTCTTGAATAGTGATACAATTAACTATTTAAAAGTCTACCATCACTGACCACATTGTTGTTATTTGGCCAGCGTTGTACATTGAACAAAATATAATTTCGTGAATATTCCTGGCGTTTTTCTAAAATTTAATGTTTCAAGATAGCATTTGTTGTTTTGGGGTCAACATTGAACATATCATAATTTACGAACCACATCAAAGTAACCCTCCCCTCTTTTATTTTCCACCTACTTTTGCATCCACCCTCAAAATAAGCGGATATAAGAGCCTTTGATTTATAGAGATTGTCAGAAATGTGACATGATATGATGCAAGATGTAGCTTTATACTAGTGAGCAAACGCACAAACTGACATCTACCTTTCATTCCAATCCACTTATGCTTGTCATTGCCCGGATTTCATTTCTGATGTATACCGATCTAGATCCAACCCATCAACCAGATCGCATAGATGGTGCGGTCTGGTGGTAGAGTGGTAAAACGCCAAGATCGAACGAGTAAAAATATCCTCGCGGGGCGGTATTCTCCTGCTAGCTAAGGGGTTAGTGAGGTTTTGCTTTTTTGTTCTTCTAAGATTTTTTTCTTCATTTCAGAGGAAACTTGAAGACTTGAAGGTGTATTTCTGTATTTTGCGGAAGTTGTACAGATTGGTTGTTATTGTTGCTGATGGACGTGAGTCAAGTGAATTTATTGTGGGGCGTTCATGGTCATCATAACGATGAAGAAAGATTAGATGCATTCTTCGCACAGTTTACATGACTGGTATTGGTACCTGAGAATATCAATGGTGGAAATTATACGTTTCTAAGATGACGATTGCTTGGGGTTTCGAGGCAAGAACCTCATCACCAGCTCAACTTGAGAGAATGTTGGTTTCGACACATTCACAGCTCACCCCAATTTGCCATGTGCAACATAGGATCTCAAAATTTCGTGCAGTTCATTCTCCGATTAACTTTACTTAACCAACCCAAACAAACTTACTCCCTCCATTGTGCGGCTCAAGAAACGTGAATCCAACTTGCAAAATTTTACGGATAAAAAAAGACTCGAAGGTTCCATCGGAATGAAAAAGTAGAAAGACAGGGGAAAGATATAGAAATTGCAGAATACGTCAAGAACACATGGATCGTATGACTCTACCTATCCCGAATATTGCATCAAGGGTTGAACCTTCAGAGATGTGAATGATCAAGTTGAGAGAGGTTGAGTGTTAGGGAAGAGTTGGAAGTTGGGCGTGTACTCAAAGCCTCACTCAGGCTGTTGACAAGTAGCCAATGATTTCGCAACGTCATGCCATCTTTGAACCTCACCTCTTATTTCATCTACATCCCGACATACGCGATCGATAAATGACTTCATAGCCTCACGGTCTTGCTGTACTCCGTTGTAGAGCATAGAAAGTTGCTCAGACCAGATTCTACTCATTGGTAAGGGCATGGTCGCTATCAATGATGATAGATGATCTAGATCTGATAATCTTTCTAAGAGTCGCATTTGTGAGAGCTCTATGTTTTCCGCGATGCTCTCCAATGATACGAATAAGGGCAATTCTCTCCACGTTTGGTCGACTGGAGTAACGTTGTTATCATCGCCGCCTATCTTAGCCTTGACAGTTGAGCCAGCTGTAGAACCACTAATGTGGATTGCCTTCTCGAAAATGGGAACTGGATCAGCAGATACTGTCTTTGCCGTGGCTTGCGTCTATAGAGTATTCATTAGTAATTTAGCATACAGGAGATGGCAACGAGGCAAGCATACCTGGGTCTGGCTAGAGTCCACTGAACTATTAACCGTAGTTGGATCTGGGTAGTTTTGATCCGTCATGTTGCTGTAGAAGAAGAACTTGGGAGTGGATAGTGATAGTTGTGTGTAATTGTTTGGTGTTTTATTGGCCTGGGCGGTGTTGTTGTGGAGGTAGGAAAACTAATGCTAAGTGCGAGCACTCAACCATTAGCTGCTTTTCCCTTGCCTTCTTATATCTATCTAATTCGGAGGAAATACAAGCTTCGTCAGTAAGAGTACTACCTTGCCGTAATATGATATGCCCAAAGTAGACAGAGATCATATATTCTGTTCAAGTCATTGCGATCAACCTGCTTGGCGCCCATCTCTGACCACTCAACGCAGATGTTTGAGTGATCGAACGCATGCATGGCACCCTCAAACTGTTGCGAATAAACATGCAGGTGTCCAATTAGTCGTTCGTCTCTACAACTTGAACCAAACCCTCGGGTCATTCAAGCTCGAGGAATCTACCAATGGCCATAATATTTTGAATAAACTTGACAGGTCACACTACTAAGAACCATGCATGACAGTCATCACATTGTTATGCCAGCTATCACACCAACCATTACACCAGCCATTACATCAACTCAGCATCAGCCAACACAATCCCTAGCACACTCTTACACTAGCTTGTGATTGACGACCTATCTCAATAAATATTACCAATTGTAACTTGATGAACCCTCGCTTGCTTATCATTTCGTAACTAGAAAGAAACCATGAGCTATTACGCTGAGCTCTCTACTCGTGAAGTACAGCTTAAAGGTAATATTGAAGGCTGAAACAATGTCTTATTTAAAAGAGTAATATAATATACTTAGAAATAGAAGAACGAGAGCATATGAAGTAAAATCAAAAGTTTTTCACAATGAAAAACTTAATGAAATTTTTTATTTTAAAAGCTTTTAGAAAAACGTTATTAAAGAATTTTATGTAAAAAGCTTATTAGAAGAACTCATTAGAAATACTTGTTGAAAAAACTTGTTGGGAAAATATATTGGAAAAACTTATAAAAAACTTATATTTTTTTATTTCTTTAAAGTACAAATCCCCATCCAATATACTTTCGATATATCTGAATTCTTATTAGTAAATTTCATCTCAATAAAAAACATATCATATTCACTTATGTATTCATTTAAAGACTCAGTATATAAAACAGTACTTATAACTTAAATTCCAAACTACTTTTCAAATAAAGGACAAACTATCTAATTATAACGACTCCTGTACATATGTTGCCTGGATCACTCCCATCTCACTCTCTACTCCTGTGCCCCCTCCAATCTATCCTCTCCAGCTTATCGCTTAAATCTTTCCAATACCAGCGTTCTTAAGAACATTAGCCTTGGTGGTTGAAACATCAGCAACAGCAGCAAGAGTGAGTCCCTTTGCAGCAGTCAAAACATTAGTGTTGGTTCCAACAAAAGATCCAGATGCAACAAGGCTGTTAGCTTGGCAGTTACGGCCAAGGATTGAAGCACATCCTCCAACGCCACTGCTTGAAGACCAAAGAGGGTTGCTGGTGATGTCGAAGACAACAGGTGTGCCAACATTCTCAAAAGTGTTACCCTCAGCGAGTACCTTTGCTCCTTCGCCGATTTGGAATGCGTTTCCTCCTGCGACATTTGACCAGTAGTTGTTGGCAGCTTGGAGGAAGACATTTGGTGTGACTGATGAGTGCAAGCCTCCAACCTTGGGTCCACGACCACTGGTGTTGTGGATGTAGTTACCCTTGAAAGTAACAGTATCCTGGGATCCAGTGAAGTACAATGTCCAGTAATGGTGGTTGTTGCACTTAGCAGACCAAAGAGTAGTACCATCGAACTCAGAGTTGGTAATGGAGACACGGTTGGAAGCACCTGGTCCCATGGTAATGAATTGACGACCAATTCTGGAGATCTTGACGTGATCGATCCACAAAAGATCTGTACCATCAACGGAGATAGCATCTCCACCCCAAATGTACTTGGGGTTCATCTCGACGAACTCAACGTTCTGGATAATGATGTCCTTGGCACCTGCAATGTAGAAACCTCTACCCTTAATCTTTCCAAGAGCTCCAACACCAACAATGGATTTTTGAGAACCGAGCTTGATAGCATTTGGAGGAATACCGGCGACATCGTAAGTGATCGTTGGCTTGGGAAGAGCTTGATTAGCATTTGCAGGCTGTTCACACCAGCCATTGATATCGACTGAATCTTGTCCGGCACCGTTGGTGCATGTGTTTGAGAGGGGCGTGCAGCCTTTCTCTGTTCTTGTCTTCATAGTGTTGGTGAAATCCCAGGTCCTGTCAAGGACAATGGTACGGGGCTGGTTATCAGAGAGCCAGGTAACAAGCTCTTTGATGTCCTTTGGGATTAAAGCAGGAGCATTTCCACCTCCCCTGGCACTAGCAGCGAAACCTTCAGCTTTGCCAACGACTCCTGCGGCATCAACTGCGATAACAGAGAGCATGAGGATAGCGAGGGTCTTGAGTGAAACCATGATGATTGATTGAAATGAAGTTATTGATATAACTTTAGAAGGAGCGTTGGTGATTGATTTGCTTGAGTGTAAGCTGTGTTGTGAAAACGAGTGAATGAGTGATGAATGGATGAGTAGATGAGTTGATGAGTGATGATGTTAGAATACCTCGAGACTTTCATCGTCCTTATATACTGTTGACCTACTTGATCATGTTGTCCAGAATCCCATCAAGATTCGGACATTGTCCTCTCCAATGTCTCCATCCCGTAAAGCATTATCTCGACACGAGGAAAAAGGGTTCTCAAAGGCTGTACACTTGGCAGATAGTACTTTGTCCACTGCAAACAATATACTTGACTTTTTCCAAACTCTTGACGGCGAGCATATTTCCCCCAAAACGCTTGGCTATATCACTCATTTCACTGCGTAAAACTCCAATGCATATTTCAATCTGTAAACATCAGCCCACGAAAGGAGAAAAATGCTGACAAAGAGATGCTCCAGATTTTCTTGGCGACAAGATTGTTTGCATTGTCATGGTAGAGCATAATCGCAAATCGCGTATTCATCTCAATTGACCTTCGCAAGCATCCGATGATCATGTAAGATCCTATCATCTCATCTATTTGACTTTTATAACCTTGTAACTCTGGACGAACTCAGCAATATTCTCGAATATACGTGGTTGTTTGAATTTTAATAGGGTTGGTTTGCTGACTACAAACACCCAAAAAAGAATGCCCATGCGAAAATCGATGTTTCTTGATCCAAATCCAATTACTTTTGTATTTAAGGTTATTATGCAGAAAGGCTTAACGAGAAGAGCTAACTCTAAGCGTACTCGAGTTGCGATCACAAACTGTCCCGTGTGGCTTGAAGACCCTTATTTGTAAGCCTCAGATTGAATAGTTAACGTACTCTTTTGATCGCAGGATATCAAGCCAAAGGGAAAGTTCCGTCGCCATGGTGTGACCGCCATCTAATCAATAAGATCATGGGTTATATCCGTTTACCGTTTGCCGTTCTCCGTTTTGTGAGGGTATTCCGGACATCAAACGAATTCCTGAGTTGATTGAATCTAGATTCATTCAGCAATCATGAATGGAGGTGTCGAGGGTGTGTATTTATCCACGTTTCGACAATGATCACATGACTTGACTAATTATGATCTGATAACGTAATTTATCAGCATATGGGCCATATCAGCATGTGGGCCACTTGAAAATACACCAAAATTAAACCTTTTTCAATATTCTTGTTTTAATAACTGATCATTATTTTGAAGAAAAAAAAGAATAAAAGGTAATAATAAAAAATAAGCTTTTTCTAAATCTAGTATTTATATAAAAATTCCCATTATTTTATAAAGAAAGTGGAAATTGTTACGATTTTCACTATAAAAATATCATTTCTATAATAACTACTATAATAATTCCATTTTCCAATAAATATTTAAAATTTTCTAATATTTATATAATAAAAATTTTAAATTTTCAAACTTTATAAAATTATATTATTAAACAAAGAAAGTGCACGGTTACATACAGACGAATTTTGTATGCAAAAAGGGGTAGCTTATATGCTGATACATCTAGTGTCACGGGTTCACTAGCGTAGTACATGCTTAGTCATCTTTGCCTATATATGGCACACTTACATAGCACTACCTTTAACCTCCTTGTAGAATATCATATATCTAATCTAGTACCTATCTCTTGCACCGTGATATCTAGTCTATAACAGGAACACTCACATCCGATCGCAGAGCTAAGATCAAGAACAAAAATTGATTAGTAGATCTAAATTTCGAATTAATCAATCTTATTAGAATATACCTAATCAAGAAATCTTAGAATATAGATGAACACTCATAATTTGAACTCCATCAATTCCCAGCACCGCCGAGAATGAATGAAAACTCCACCTCACAGACTCAAAATAGATTTTCCTATGAACAAACACCTACCCCGCTCGTAGTAACACCAATTGCCTCATTTTATTGTGATCTTCTTTCTGTGAAACAATTATCCAGATTAAATCGATTACGATCAACCATCAAATCCACAATGAATCGTCATCTTATCAATTTAATCAATTTCCAATCTTTTCACTCGTGTAGTTCCTTCCTTCCTCCCACCAGCACCCAAAAAACACACCTTCTCGCTTACCCCATCTACCCCACCAACCCCACACAACTTCACCAAAAATTAACCAAAAAATGCCAAAAGTATAGGAATTAGATGGAATCAAACCATCTTATTAATTTTCAATCCAAACTATGCTAGTTTGGCGGTGCTGGGAATCGAACCCAGATTGAAACGGATCATTCGTGATATATCCCGTGAAGGATGAGCCACAACGTCACGTGCTACCATTACACCACACCACCTATTGTGTTTGATGGGGGAGAGCATGTTTTGTATGGATATATCGATCAAAACAAAGAGGCGTACGGGCGGGGTATGTGCTGGATAATCCTCGGATGGCGGGATGGTGGAGCGGCAGTCTTGGAACATAGTATAGTTCAAGAATTCCAAGGCAAGGCAAGTACTCGAGTAATAGATAGAACTGTAAGATCTTACATTGAAAACATTACTTTCAGTAGGTACTTAGGTATGGTTTCACCCTTACAATTTTCGTATACGGTATACAGTAAATAATAATTCATCACTATCTAAACATTTCCCCAATCTTCATTCCAAATCCCAATTATTCGACTTGTTATCAATTATCGAAAACAGTAACCTACGAATACTATTTATCAGGTATTCATCTCAAAGTCTCTTCTACACAGAATTAGGATTATCATCATCAGACAGCTTACAATCCCATAGCTCACCGTCCTCGGAATGCAACGATTTAATAGAGTATGCATTTGTGTCGTTTTCAGAGTAGTATATCTGTGATTCTATGTAGGCGTGATCCTCGAATCATTATCTGAGGAGACGTTTCTAGCAGTTTGAATTTGGATTTCGAAGCGATTGAGCTTTGAGTATCTGGTGGGTAATTAGTCTATGGGGCTTGACTACAAAGGCAAATACAGGGATTTCAATTACGATAGATACTGAACTGATGATAGTCAATTTGGGGATCTTGATGAGGCAACAAATGAATCTCCGTTTCGCGGTCAGTAATAGGAGAAGGTATATAAGACTATATAATTCCATTCAATCATAAGCATCAACAAAAACTTCAACGAAAGTCGGGTACTCCATACGCCATTGCTATTTTCTAATAAGTCTTGCATCTTTAGATGTCTAAATAAAGAGCTGGCAACAGAAAGAATATAGCTCTTGACCTTAAACCACCGGCGACTGTAACCTGGGTATATAATAAAGAAAGCCACTTTCCCTCTCGACTTTCTAATCCAGCCACCAGAATTACAAAACTACCTTACGTCAACCCCATGCTCATTCTTTGGGCTTGTCGTACTTCCTCCACTATCATCTGCAACATTCTCCCTATGAACTATTGTCCCATTTTCGTTTTCTTTTCCAAAATCATTATGTACCAGTACTCCCCCACCCGAAATTTCTTCTATCATCTCAGGAGCAACCAACAACTTTCCATCGGCTCCATATCTATGTGGTTGATTCTTTGCAACGCTGACTGCATCAAAGAAACCAGTTGTTTTCTGAAATATCGTGTCCATTTCCTCCAGGGATCGAAACGCAGTCTCTGGATAAAAGAAATAGACGGCCGGAAACATGGCAGCATTGATAACAGCGAAAATAATGTAGGTTTTATAACCAATCGAATTGAATGCAACTGGTGTGATCATCACAACCATGAAGTTGAAAATCCAATTTGCAGATGTGGATAAACCATTAGCTGGTGCACGGATTCCGAGGGGAACAATCTCAGCTGGGTATAGCCAAGGGATTGCGAGCCATCCAATTGCAAAAAAGATGTTAAAGGCGAAGAGGAAAGTGGTGGAGACAACTCCCGGTTTTTTACCACCAATACCCTCTTCTGACAAGCGTGTCATGACAGCGAGAATGACCATACTTGCTATCAATCCAATTGAACCAAGCAGTAAAGATTTACGACGACCAAACTTTTCGATTGTAAAGGGAGCAATGAAGGAAGCAACAAAATATACCGTGCCGTTTCCAGCTGCGAGATAACGGGAAGTTTCGCTACTCAAATGGATATACTGCTCGAAAATTGTAGCCGCATAATAGGTGATGACATTGATACCAGAGATTTGTTGCATGACTTGGACAAAGTATGCGAGTAAGACGCGATGGAAGTTACGATCTGGGCCCATGGTGAACATATCACGCCAGCCAGAATTCGCCGCTTCGTCAACTTGACTAGTGATCTCCTTCAATTTGATTTCAACTCTATGTGCGATTTCAAGCTCAACAGCCGCTTCATCGACTTGCGCTAGAGAATCGCTAGATTCTTTGGAAGGGACCTCGAGTGCTGTAAGGACAGCTCTAGCCTCTTCAATGTCACCTTTCAGGACGAGCCAACTAAGAGATTCATTAGATCTAATAAGGCCAGACATAGGAGTTAATATTTACCGAGGGGATTCCGGAAGCTCAAGGATGGACACGAGTATTATGAGCGCTGGTAAAATCTGGAAAGCAATTGGAAATCTCCAAGCCACACTATTATTTCCCACCCGTGATGTTCCCAAGTCGAGCCAATACGATAAAGCAATACCTCCTGTAATCATAGCACCCTGGAACATGACCATCTTTCCTCTTTCGTGTGATTCCGACGTTTCTGAAGCCCATGTAGGGACTGTACTTGTATTCATGCCATTTCCAAAGCCGGTAAGCACTCGCCCAACAATGAACTGTACAAGACTAGAGGAAGTTGCCTGAAGGAGAGCCCCAACAATCATGATTGAGGAACCAAGGAATATCATCCGACGACGACCAAGACGATCTCCAAGAAAGATAGTAATAACGGCACCACCAAAACAACCCAGATTGTAAGAGGCCACTACTAAACCCTGATCAAGAGCTGTCCGGTATGAATGATTATTAACGGTATCGATTTCCGGAAACGTTTTTACGAAAGATGGAAGAGTTAACAATCCTCCCCTGTTAAAGCATTAGCTCAATTACTTGGGGCTTCTGTCAGATTACAAATCATGGACGAAATAAACCGCACACCAATATTGAATTTAAGACTAAGCATACTCTACAATATACCACATCAGATTCAATCATCAAATGGTCCTTGAGGCTTATGTACTTGAGATCTCATGTTGATGTGCCATTTAATTCGCCCATGACGAATTGAATTGTTTTGAAATGCAAACTTACATAACACCTTGATCATAACCAAAAAGCCTATGAATGAATTAGCTGTGAATTCTTGTTACGCAACTCCAATCGGAAAAACATCGGAAAATGTAACGTCTTCGTCATAAGGAAGGTAACCTTCGATGGTAGCATTCAACCCCACCTCCGCCTCCGCCTTCTCCAGAGCGGGCCGTCCGTCTCCACAATCTTGCACAGTAGCAGATTTTGAGTAATTATTTTGCTGCGTCATGCCAAATCTGAAAGAGAAAGAAGAGAAGAAGAGGAAGAGGAAAAGGAAAAGGAAAAAGAAGAAACACTCACAAAAAATCTATCCCAGAAACAATGGTGATCAAACGATTCAGTGATTTACCCTTGTAGCCATAATATCTTTCGCGTTTTCTACCTATACCGAAAGCCATGATCGAGAAGTTCTGATACTGTACAGTATACACTCCGCGTGTGTTGATATATGTGATTGAGATGCTGGAAGATACCTCTCAATCATATATGCTTATATGTAGTAGGGACAGGAAATGAGAAAGAGTAGAGTAGGACAAACGAGACGAAATGAAAAAGACCTATGAGCAGCAGATCTCACCCATCTTATACTTCGTATACATCACTGGAACTAAGCAGGAAAGAAACCTCATGCTACCACCGATGGTTCTCTTGATACTGTACAACAAACTAAAAAAGGTCATTGTCAACGATTTAGGAAGGTGGTGCGCAAATCCTGAGTGACTTCTCCAAAGGATATGGCAACGGATCCAATTTAACTCTCTTGGCTCGGTCATAGACTCTCCATATGCAGAACAGAAATAATATTCTATTGGTGATGATGCTTCAAGGATTTTCTTCTTTCGAGAAACTGGGGAATTTCTAAACTTCGGCAGTTTTGGTTCGGTGTAAAAGTTGGAGAAAGTTGGAGAAAGCTTAAACAGCAAATAATAAGGCTTCACCCCTTGCATATCCGTTAAAAGCCGAGGGCCAAGCAAACACCATAATAGTGTGCTTATGTAAGAAAACTTTCCCCGCGTGCCCTAAAAAACTCCCCGCAAACATGGGGAGTAATATTGAAGCTTGATACTGATGTACCGGTACTGTACCGTATAACTTAATATGTGTGTGACACGCTCTCTTAATACTCAGATAAAAATTCCACTTCAACCATGAAGATGTCACGGATCACGGCGAAATCCGGTGGTGAGCATTTGTCGGGTAAGGTCAAAGTTACTATTGATAGTAGAAATATCACTGTTGGATTTTTGATTGACGGTTACTATGACTTTGACATGAGCAACAGTCGTCAATATTTGAAAATTATCAAACAGAGCTCTAGACTTCATTGCAGAAAGAAGTCTAGTGACCTTATTCCCGAATAGTTACTTCGACGAGTTCAGAGTGGCTTGGCAGGTAACTATAACATCCGGGATCATATCCCAAGGCAACTTTAGTCGAGATCGAATAGTTCATCCAGATCCTAAAGTATAATGGCATTCCTGCTTCTTTCCCTACGTAGATGAGACGTCATATTAAGGTTGAGGGGTCCGGACTCTGTTGTTGATCACAACGTTAGACTACACCGTACAGAGTAAGAAAATAAGCTTCAAGTGTCAATAGTTCTGTATCTAAAGGATTTCGGCGAAATTTAAGAATAAAGTTGGAAAGAAAGGCCTAGTCTCACCCGGAAACGTGGGGTACGAATGTGCCCGCATACTAGTTGTCAAAAACAGCAATCCCACTAGCACGATAGTTCGACATAGTTCGAGTTCGAGGGGTTCTTCGGTCAATATCAAAATGTGTCTAGCCCATCGGATCTTTACCGTGTTATATTCCGTGCATATTATCGATACAAGGGTCACTATAGGTGCGGGTGTTGTGTTCTGGCTGGCTTCTTCGGCGTGCTCCGCATTGAAGTCAGTATGGCGAAAGAAACTTCTCTGGCCGAGATCACGTTACAATTCAAGCTACGATCCCCTGGCATTGTAACATGTAGGTAATGCACTGCAGATACGTTGCAACACCGGTAGATATCATTTGCATGAAACTAGACAATAGAAGTGAGAATTCTAGAAAACATTGCTCTTCTTTTGGGGTTCTTACGAGCAATTGATATAAGTCTCAAGAGAAAGACACTGGCATGTTTGAATTGCGCATTTTTATTGTAGTAGTTTGCAATCAAACGATGCTATTCCAAAGTAAACCACTAAAGGAGACTCTACCAATTTTTTTCTCCATCTAAAGCTTTTCAATTTATCCAAACTGATAGAAACTTCAAACCAGGAATGTGTTTTCTCGTTATTATCAAGATAATTTTGACCAATCCATACATCCCATCCATAAATTCACCCATTTAAGCCCAAATAGCTCTAAACTTCTCATCAAATTCCGTCTTCAACTTCCTGAATGCTCGATAAACATTCATCAACTTCTCATATTCTTCATCATCTGTTGCCCCCGCACCACTCTCCTTTTCCTTCTCCAAATAATCCTCTTCAGCAGCCAATCTATCCTCACCAGCATCCCAATCATCGACTACCTTTTTTCTACGTACTGGCTGAGCTTGTTGAACTTCACTGGATGGTCCAGAAACAGCTTGAGGAATGGAATCTTCAGCCATTTTCTCATCGTTCTCATTCTCAACGGAATCTCCTGCTCCCATTACATCGAGGAGTTCTGAATCTGTATCTTGACCTAGACCGAGATGTAGGGCAAGGGACGTGGCGATTGTAGCTAGTACCATAGAGAAGTCATTAAGTACGAACCAGACGTCCGATCTGCGGATACCATTGGCGTCCTCGAGGGGTTGTAGAGAACCGTGCTTGAAGAAATCAAGAAGATATGAATTTAAAGGTGATCTTGTTTCATCAGGGTGAAGCTCCAGATGTGGAATTACCGCTGCTTCAAGGAAGACCCCTTCACAAGTGGAGCTGCAAAGATCCTCAATGGTAGTGAAAGAGTCACCCAGACCAGACAGAGCTACAAATGGCGATCTAGCTTGCGGACTAGGCAAAGAAGGAAGGAAATCAAGGGCCGTATTTCCACTCGTCTTGGTTGTTTCATTTGGACCGACTGGACTTTGGGTGAATGGCAAAGCATGTTCGTCTTCAGTAATGTGTTGCTCGGCAAATGTCTTTACATATGTCGAAAAGACATCTAAAGTACTCTTGTTATGACCGCGAAGTATGTTAGCTGCGTCTTCTGGCATGGGGTCGAGGTATACGTTCGATGGAGAACGGTGAATTTTCTCTGCCTCTTCGGGATCATCGACTTCTCTAACAACTCTACGACCAAACAGATGACTCAATACGAGAACCATTGTACGCAAGACTTCGTCCGAGTTGGTATCAATATCTGCACAGAGCTTATGAAAGTATTTTCCATTGAGAAGAGCTGGCACGTGTTAGTATACAAATTGCAATTGAATTTCAAAACCGCATAATCTCAGTCGAAAAGAGATGTTGATCAAAACGGAAGGTCGCACTCGCGTACCATCATTTTTTCACTGAACTTATACGAAGTAGAAGGGACACTTACCATGGAATGCAAAACTCGAATTTTCGGTAAAGTAAAGATGCGAAACACAACTGGTGAAGTTGACGGGTTCACCGCCGGGACCCAGAAGTGCGTTTCTGCGTAGATACTCGATAGAAAATCTTAAATGATGAAGAACTTGCTCTTTGAAACTTTGACCTCCAAGATACAATCTAGGCTGAGAAAGAAGGGAGTTGATAGCTCTAACAGCATATGGCGAGTTTTTAGAATCGTTCAAAAGGGAGAACAATCGTAATACCAGTGTCGTCGTGATTGGAAAGTGACCTGTAAGCTCAGGAAGTCGAGAACTGAGAAGACGGCTTGCCCGCTCTCTAGAGACGCCCTGGAATACAACGTTACCGAGTAGATCAAAACCACGACGACCTGAACGACCTGCAGCTTGACGGAAATTCAAGGCAGTTAAGAACACAGAATCTCCGGAGAATACAACAGTGGCACACGGCATGTTGATACCCAAACTAAGTGTACCAGTTGCAATGACAATTCTCAGGAAACCTTTACGGAACAACATTTCTACACACTGTCGGTATTTTCTGTTCATACCAGCATGATGCACACCAATACCTCTCTTCAGCAAATCGATCAAATCTTCTCTAATCTCCTTGCGACGAAGTTGTCGGATGAAACCATCGAGTTCCTCTTTTTGTAGACGCTTTGGATCCGCAAATGAGAAATCATCTTGGGGGGCAGTCGGATCGAAGAGATCGTAGAAAGAAGATCCATCTGTTGCATCCTCACGCATTCGGTCCATCTTTGATCCACCTTCGTCATCTTGGGTAGATTTCTTGGATGGTTTGACCGGCTTACGCCCTTTCTTTGCCTTCGTTTCCTGGTACTTTTCATAACCTTCCATTAACTTTTTCCAAGCTGATCCTTTCTTCCATTGTTCTTCGGATTGAACTAGCTGGTTCAACAAAGTGTTCGCAATGCTTTCACAAGCAGATCGGTCATAGTTGAACAATATAGCGGGTAGGGCACGACGCTTGTGCAATTGATATAGTAATGGCAGGGTTGTAGCTTGTAGATCTAATGGGTCAATGGGTTCAGTCTCAGAATCCGAGGTGCTGTCGATTGAAACGTCGTTCTTGGTCTCAAGACTTTCTGGAGTCAGTTCCTTTACTACATTGGCAAATTGTGATTGACACTCTGCCATCCATTGAAGCAATACTTTCTTAAGGTTCTTTTCCCATGCAAAGATATCTGCTTTTCGAATGCAGGATGGCAATGCCTTTTCTGGATTTAATGATTCAGGGACACTATAATCCTTGCTTTGATGGTTGACCATGGCCTTCCATAGCGATAAGCAATCTCTAGGTTCGAGTGCAAGATCTTCGGGCATTCCTCTTGAAGGATCAACCAAACTAGACACAGGGTGAAAGGCTTCGAAGCCTTGTAGACCATCCAGACCTAAACCTAGACCAAATGAGTCTCCGAGACCTTCGAAGTCGAATTTCTTAGGTGGCTCGTACATGAACTTTCGTAAATCGGAGTATCTGGTTGAGTGTTTGATCATCTTTAACTCGGATCCATTCGCCTTTTGAGTTTCTCCTAGCCAATCGGCAAACTGCTCGGGATTACCCACAGTTGCAGAAAGAGCGATGATAGGGCATGGTGATAATAACAAGAGTTGCTCCCATACCACACCATCTTCAGATTGTCCAATAGAGTGAATTTCATCGAAAATAATACGCTTCACTCTTGGAGCCCACGACTTCGCATTCGTTGGTGACAGAAGCATAATCTGAAGAATATGGGGTACAGTGACAAGAATTTGACAACCTGTAGAATTGTTCACACGGTAATCTCTAGTGTGAATAGCCCACACTCCTTTACCGGCTTGCGGGAATCTCTTAGAGAATCGACCTAGAAGACAGCATTGTTAGCGGCGACTTTCGTAAAAATACAAAAACTGTAATGAGGAAGTTCTCTTTTTTGCTCTTCAATCTCACAGAGTTGAGAGAGAGGAAAGGAAAATAAATGCGATGGTACTTACCCTGAACTTCGGCTGCAATCTGATTCACAAGTGCCTTTGTTGGTGCAACATAAACCAGAACTCCATCGTTATCGGCTCTGAGAATTTGTTCCATGGCGTAGAAACTGATGAACGTTTTACCAGCAGAAGTTGGTGCTACTACAAACACACTCTTATTGGCATCTAACTGATCGAGCACATCTCTCTGCCAACCATCAGGAACGAAGCTAGAAACACGGGGATCTGGCTTTGCATCAAGCATTCTGTCCATGTAAGGACCGCAATGTTCCAGCTGAAATTCTGATTGAGAAATATCAATTTTCAGGGACAAAGTTGGGGGAGGATACTTGAAGGCAAAAGATAGCTTTCGAACAGCACCAAGGACTTCCGGCGGTGAAAACGCGTCCGAAATACCAACCAATTTGCATATCTTTTCGACATGCTGGATGATCTCTTTCGTGATAGGTGCATTGGTAGTGCATATAGATCTTACAGTAGTCCAAATCAGTGCGACTACGTGGTAGCCATTAGTTTTCTTGTTCTGCTTACAGTAACCTGCCCACCAAGACAGTAGACATTGGAGGATGAAAGTGTTGATATCTCCCTCAAGAATTTTTGTTCTGGCATTATCAAGATTGTTAAGATATTGTTTGGCCTGGAGATAGCGATTTTCATCGTTAGAGATCAAATCAAGATCTTTCATTTTCATAGACCACGTAAGGAAAGCTTTATCAGTCTCTGTATCCCCTTTCTTTTCCAGATTTGCAGCACGGATCTGATCAGCAGCTGAAAGTCCACCACCCTTTTTAGTACCTTTCTTAGCATTGGATGCAGGTTTTTTGTTCTAGAAATTATTGTCAGCTTCATTCAATTGACCAAGTGCAAAAGAATCATACATCAGTTGGGGCTTCTTTCTTCGATTTAGGCGCTGGCTTTTCGGCTTTATTCGTCTTCGATGGTTTCTCCTCAGCAACTTTGACCAGTTGCTTGGGTCCCACCACGATTGTCTCCGGTTCGAGTGCTTTTCCCTTTGCTCCTGTCAAACTCGCGGCGTATGATGTCATTTCACTCATATAGAATTGATTTGTTCGAAGGGGATTACTGTAGACTAATTAGTACCTATTTTTGCTGCAATTGAGGCATCTAGAGATTAAGCTTGGATTGGTGTTACTTACCGCCATTTGGACACTTTCTGTGCCACAGGAGCTTTTGTAATGAGAGGCTTTTTGTGATTATGCCAATGACTTGTTTCTCTGTAAAGCTTCATGGTACCAAATTGTGCAGATAGAGATGAATCTGTTTTAACATGGATACACTCCAAATGCTTGTTGAAGACAGCATTACTGAAGGGTAAAACTGTAAGATCATCCGAGCTTGAGTCGGAATCTTCGCACGGGGTAACTTTAACTGAGGATAAATCAATGCTTTTGTCCAGGGAAAGTTCTTGGCTTGAAAGCTCCTTGGTCAAATTGCAAAGTACGAGCCATTCGTCTTGAATTGACTGAGGAAAGGGGTCTATTGATTCGTCGCACATAGCTTGAATGACGACCCGAAATAATCGGCCATCGACAAGATCATGAGAATCTCTTGTGATTTCATTAGTTTCAACAAATTTGCTCCATGTTGGATTGTTTAGAATAACTTGAGCAACATCTGCAAATAAGGACAAGAAACTAGTAATTTCCTCTTCGAAGTCATCGTCGAATTCAACAGATGGAAATCGACGCTTTGAAAGAGGGATTTGATTAAGCATAACGCTGTGTAAAATGAGGGCAGAAGCAAAAAATATGTCAGATGTGTTTTCTTTCAGAATGTGAGAAGCAGAAAGAACAGAAACGCATGATCTTTCACTCAAGTGAGTCTTTGCCGACGCAGCAGACAACTTTTGGGTGATTTCGTCGTCAATGGACGGCATTGCACTAGAGTTGTCCGATTGTGAATCTTTGGCAAACTCCACACGAGCTTCTTCAATATCCTTGATACACTTAGAACTAATAAGTAGCTTGCGTTGGCTTGAGACAGTCATGCTTTCCACGATCATGGTGAAAACCTTTGAATCTCTGAACTCTATGCGATTAATGAGAGCAATATTGAGCTTGTGGGAATTGAAAAACCATATCAATCCTCGAAGGATGGCCTTTTCTTCCTTCGATGAGCGAGGTTGCTTTGCCGTTGCAGCCCCGTCATGCGACATGACAAAGTGTATTGGTGTAGCATGAAGATAACTGGAGAACTCTTCACTCTCTAATGAAGGGAAAGTATTGACCACAATCTCTGGATGTGATAATGGTAATTTGTGGTGTAAATGTTGTCGAATTGCTGTTCGAGCGAGAAGATACCGAGCTCGATGCGTGGATTTCACTCCTGGTGGTACACATAATTGCCGATTCTCTACAATTCAAGTTAGAATTATCGATCGGCCCCGGAATAACGAAGGCTTTGGATTCTTGAATGATATTCAACAGATCAAGAGCATAGCTTTGGAGGGGAAACACATACCCTCGAAGAAAGCAATGTGGAAGTTGCAATGTCTCTTGACTAAATTCTCAAGGAATCGCTCCACTACGTATACGGCATGAAGCAATTGAAATCCATCTGAAAGATATTGTTAGCCCATAGTCCTTTTTTTGGATAACGTGATTGCTAGAGATCCATGCCGCTTTGATGTCGAATTCATAACAAGATGAAACTTTCATCCTTGGTGTATGATGTTGCACATCTCTTGTACTCAAAGCACGTATTCCAAGCACTTGCTAAAATCCCCGATATGAAATTCTCCGAAGGGAATCAATACCTGGGGAATCAAAGAGCAGAACATCAATAGGAACATAAAATCGTTACCTTGAAAATCAATCCTTTCATCTGCGAAACATTCTCTTAAAAGAGAGTCTCCCTCAAGAAGAAACAACTCTTTTCCAGCATAATCTCCTACAAGGTCAATCCACATAGGACGAGTCTCATCGTACCAACTCAAAATAGAATTTGGAAGCTGAGTTGTCCCGTGCACCTCCACCGCAACCCCATCGGAAGTCGCCATATGTAATTGTGGCTTTGTTGATGTGACCGTTTCTGACTATCAAGATTTGTGTTCTCTGCAATAGTTTCTGATATTTATGGATGAAGGTAGAATTTTTGGTTAATGTTATGATCTGTGAAGCTGTTGAAGAGCGAAAATTTTGAGGTCGTGTTTGCCTTTGCTTGCCTGAAATGGTAGTATTGTTTCCTAGTGAACTAGTTTGCATGTGCTGGATTCAACTCGCTTGTGCCTTCCGTATTCTCTACATTTGAAGGTCACGTGAGGATGACGTCGTCACATGTCTGAACTGATACTCGTAAATATGCTTATAATCAAAATTGTCATTGATGGATATCAAGCCTTGAATTCCTTTAGAGAAGCTTGACTGATTGAGTTTTATTCATTGATCATGAAAGCTATGTTGCTTTCATCACGTTACTCGATTCCACATTATTCTACGTTTTCGGGCAATACTCGGCCCGTTGACATGAAGTTTTGTCTGCCGAGCCTGCTTGCCTTGTCACTGTTTGGTTGAGATCGGAAAACGGGAAGCGACCCTCATTCCATCTAGCGGATGTATAGCCAGTTTTTGGACTGAGTTATTCGTTGGGTGCTTTACGGGTATCCATACATCTAAACTTCATATTCCCGTTCGATATATACCTATGCTCACAAGTCGCTTTTCAAGACCTCATCTATTAGATCAGAGAAACACATGATGCGTGGCAGCTGCAACCAACAGGGGAAGAAGATGTGCAAACTCCTTTTTTGCAAATTTCTGGGACGCAGGACCCTCCATCATTTTCTGTTCGAAGATTGAGATTCAAGTGGTTGGTCTGGGGACTGGTTGGTATTCGGGAACTCTCTTTCGAAACTGGTGTGGCAATGCGAACGACTCCTCTAATCGCATCTTATAAAGAACAATAATGCACCAAGGCATCTCAAGATGCACACAAACTTATAATAAATTGCCAAAAAGATCATGCAATTGCAAGTGAGCTGGCGCTGATTTTAGGCGTCTTCCAACTTTTGGAATGCCTACCCATGCTTCTCTTGTCTGGCGTTTGCGGCAGCATGGCAGATAAGTACGGCCGGCGACCGATTCTCTTTCTGGGCTATCTGGGATTGGTAATGAGCTCAATGTGGACTACTGGTGTGGACTGGCTTGTTCCTGGAATTCCATTAAAATTCGTTTGGATAGGTCCCGTATTTACCTTGACTAGGGGCGGGGCAAGTGTGCCCCTTGCTATTCTCATGACGAGTGCTGCAGCAGTCACACCATCAACTCAAAGAGTATTAGTCTTCTCTTCTATACACGGTATAGCTTTGGTAGCAGCAATCCTGGGCTTTGGACTGAGTTCGGCAACGATGAAATCTTTGGAGAACTTTGCCGCACAATTGGTTGGTCTCGCATTGATGTCCTTAGCTTTATGCTCAAGTCTCCTTTTACCAACGGGGGAAGTAGTTCAGTCATCAAATTCTGAGCCGGAGATTGATTCTGCTTCAGAATATACCAACATCTCAAGATCCAGAACGCAGCCTATTGGCAGCAGGCACGCGGTGATCAAATCATTTCATAATCTCTTACAGATCAGAGGTGCCATCTCGTTGTTAATTGCTGGGCTCTTCGCTACACTCGGTCAGAGGGTTCAGATTTTAATTCTCCAATACATGCCAGAGCAGTTCAACATCAGTTTCTCGGAAGTGAGTCATTTCATATCGCTTTGTAATCCCAAGTGCTGATGTCTCTCGCCTTCAGGCCAATACGTTTATCATTCTTGATCACGTAGCAAATTTAATCGTGCTTTTCATAGGCTTGCTATTGGAAAATGTCCTGATTCTGCTTCGGAGGAGCTTCAACACGTGCTACAGAGACATAGCACTTGCTCTTATTAGCAGCGCTCTATCTCTTGTTGGGGCATTGCTATTAAGTTTCGCTCCAAATGTTGCGTTTGCTCTCTTAGGTGATTACAGTATACCTTACTGCTCTTATTGAGAGTGACTCATCTGGAATAGGTATCAGTGTTTTTGGCACCGGAATTGGTCTCAGCAGTCTTTTGCGATCTATCTTCGTGGGAATCTTCCCACCAGAGCGTGCCGCTTTTGCTACGACATTGATATCTACTATAAAGAGCGTGGGCGGTACCTTCTCTGGATCTGCATACTCTTACGCCTTTGCATTGAGCTTAGACTTAGACAGAGTGTTGCAGGGGTTGCCATTTATAGTGTCTGCGGCTTGTTTCGTGATCGTCGCAAGCGTGCTGATGACAATGGCCAAAACGCCGCGAGTAAGAAGAGACATATCGTGAAGTGTTGCGCTGTGATCTGCAAACTAACGTTGAAAAATTTATCGTTGTAGAATTAGATGCCTACAATATGTACAGTCATTTTATCTTCATTTTCATTCCTTTACATACATGTTGTTATATTGCTCCGATTGCTGCGAAGCTTTTCGATATTTTCATACAACCTCCTAGATGCGAATGTCCTATGTTCTTTATTATACCATGAAGCATGTACTCAAACAGATTCTGGAACTATGTCTCTATTTCGGCGATTGTGTCTTTCTCATGGCTGGCAAAACACCTTCGCAATCAAGATGATTCATTACATGTCCCAGGAGATGGGACAAGCTGTTGCGCAATACTCACAAGCACCATGACGCCGGATTTAAACCATTACTTGAGCCATCCCGGCCAGCTTCGAGAGTACTTGTAGCTCTTGATCTTTCCATTTCCCCAACATCTAGGCCTGCGTGAACAGAAGCGTCGAAGCGCTGATAGGTATTCATATACGACTCCACACAGTCACGAATTAGGGTTTATACCTGTAGAAACTTCATTGTTTTGATGTACAAAATGCCCAAACTCAAAGCGCTGGCAGCATGTCGAAGTAAAATCTTATGTCAATATGTCCCAACGTACTGGTAACCAATCGCATTGTAGACGTTTTTCCCGATCCCTGTTTTTCATGTTTCCTACACGGTCATCCATTGATTCAGATGCGGGTTTTAGGGATGAAGTGCAAATGGAAGCAAGGCGTCTGCCCACCTACCTAGCTAGGCAAGTAGAAGTCTTACGTGTAGAACGCCGCTTACGCGCGAGATAACGTATGGTCAAAGATAAGGATGTTATGCGAACGTGAGGCACAATATTTCAAGGTATCATTACGGATTGAGCTTGAAGTAGATGTTCTATCTGCGTACTAACCACGTTAAATATATTCTCTGGCATCTCGATAAATTGCTCACAAGAATTGTTCTTCTCCGCATCATCAATTGGTCAGATACACAAGAAATGCATAAATCAGGAAATGTTTTCTACATTTAACCGGTACACTCAATCAGTACTTTTGAAAGCAGAGAGGGGTTAGTGATACCCATAAAACAAAGAATACAATAAATCAGCATCAGAAAATCAAGCATTGCGGCCTACTACTCTAGCATGAAATCAGTTTAACAAATTGCGTCATCCATTACAGATTACTACTTCTTACGTGTACGAGACGTATGCATGGAATTCAAAGCCATGAAATCGAAACTGAAATCTTGGATCCGAAGTCTGTGAAATATTTCAGAGGTATACTATTCGCAGCTTCGGATCCCGGAATTCGACCAGCCTATTCCTGCTTCGGTTGTGTGAGCAGGGTTCCGCCGCGGGCGGAGGTTTCTCTGCAGTTGACATCACTACTATCTACCATGTAGCAGTGTGATTGCGTTATATGCCGTCAAGAGTCGGAGCTTGAAAATCCCAACAGTTGGGATAAAATTAATATTCACAATTAGTTCTATTTTCTTAGCAGGATCTTGAAGAAACTCTTCTTACCACAATACCCCAAATTAGGGAGGCTCACATACCTTTGCCTCCATGTTGACCTCTAATCAAACGATCGTGATGGATCTGTACAATACTGAGGGGTGTCAATTCGATGCCGACAAGAAGTTTGGTCCAGTTATAGCGGCATGTGCTCGTACTTTTGACTTTACACTGTTCTTTGAACAAGCTATACTTTCAGTTGTTCCAAGCGCCATCTTTCTACTGCTTTTACCATGGAGAATTTGGTTTCTTCGATTGACCAGTTAGAAAACAAAAACGAGCTGGATGTCGATCGCAAAACCGATAGCATCCATGGCATTAATCTCGGGTCAAATAGCACTTTTAGTTTTCTATACTCAGTCAACTACAATTCGAACACAATTCTCAATACCTACAACTACATTGAATCTTTTGGCTGCTGTAGCTATTGTACCCCTCTCTCATCTTGAACAATATCGTTCTGTGAAGCCATCAACTCTTATCAGCTTGTATCTTGCGTTTTCGGCAGGTCTTGATATCCCTCAAGCTCGCACATTGTATAATGTTCCCGGTCAGCTACGCCTTGCAATCGTTTTCTCCTTTAGCTTGGCGGCGAGAATCGCCTTACTATGCCTTGAAGTATGGGATAAGAGGGTGTTTCTTATGGAACAGTATCAGACATTAGCTGCCGAGGTAACTGGTGGTATCTTTAGCAACAGCCTTTTTCTTTGGATGAATGCGCTTTTCAAGCGTGGTTACAGCAAGGTGATATCATTTGAAGATCTTGGCCAAATTGACAGCAATCTTGGGTCTGCAGCATTGCACCAAAGATTTCAAGACTCATGGAAACAACAAAACCGTGAGGCCAAGAAGCCTCTGCTGAGAAGTCTGTGGAAAGCCCATCGATGGTCAATCTTATTGCCTGTCTTACCTCGCTTATGCTATTCTGGGTTTTTGTTTGCCCAGCCATTCCTTATTGAGCGAGCAATCAGTTATTTGAGTCAGCCAAGTGATGTTTTGGAAGAAGATATTGGTTATGGGCTTATTGGGGCGACGGCATGTATCTATCTCGGAATAGCGGTAAGTATGGTAGCCCGATTTCTTCTAATCAGAGTATAACTAACTTATGTTCAGATCTCGAATGCCTTGTATAGGCATCATATTTATCGAAATGTAACAATGATTCGAGGATCGCTCGTCTCATTGATTTATACTAAGAGCTTGTCAATAGAGGACCAGATGGACGACCCATCGTCTGCTCTCACACTTATGAGCACCGATGTTGACCGAATTTGCCAAAGTATGGTCATGCTTCATGATCTTTGGTCCCGACCTTTAGAACTGATTATTGGAATCGTTCTATTGGCCTTTCAAATAGGCTGGGTTTGTACCATGCCGCTGGCCGTGATTTTCGTCAGTGCTATACTCGATTCAAGAGTCACTTTATTGATTGGGGGTAAAGTCAAGATTTGGTCAGATGCCGTCCAGCAGCGTATTTCCCTGACAGCTGATGTTTTATCTTCAATGAAAAGCGTCAAGATGTTGGGCATGGCAAGGCCATTGACCTATCTGCTGCAAAAAGAAAGAAAGAAGGAGCTTGCACTGCAAGCAAAATTTCGGTGGTCCACAGTATGGTTGAATACTCTAGGTCGGTGTCTCAATCTCTTGTATGGTTTTGGTGTTAGTTTTCATACACAACGTATAATGAGGCTTGAACATATTGCCATAATAAATCAAGTTGGTACTATGTAGAAGTCGTCTACATACTGTCTTCAACCACATCTTATTTAAATTCAAAACTATCCGAAGAGTCAAAAGTTAACACTTTCTCACAGGAAACTTGCCGCCAGCCCTTGCTCCTGCAGTTACTTTCATCGTATACGCAATCAAGGCGCGCGTGGCAAATTCTAGCTCACTCAATATTTCTCAAGTCTTCACAAGTCTTGCGTTGATAAATCTTGTTACATCTCCTGCTTCAGAGCTCATAACTTCCTTTCCATTTGCAGCTTCTTGTCTTGGATGCGTAGAGAGAATTCAAGAGCACCTGCGAAGACCACATCGGCACGAGAAGCGAGTTCTGAATCTTAAAAGAAATCCGATTCAGGAAAACCTTAGAGATGGACGGGATTTGGCCGTCCCTGTCGCGTGTTTGTCGGGTGTGAGTATTTCAGGGAACAATAGTGAAAGTCATCTTCTGCGCGATCTTAACTTGGTGTCTTCTCAAGGCAGCTTCACTATGATTTTAGGCCCAAGCGGATCCGGAAAATCAACATTATTAAGAGCGATACTTGGCGAAACAAAGTACAGCGGCACCATATCAATTGATCCCAGTCGAATAGCATACTGTCCTCAAACTGCATGGCTGTTTACGGGTACTATTCGGCAGAATATTTGTGGTTTAGAAGTGGACACATTCGATGAAGCTTGGTACAAATCTGTCCTGCACGCTTGTGTACTTGACGAAATGATTATTGGCTTACCAGACGGTGATAATACTCTCGTTGAAGGGCAGAGCTCTGGTCTTAGTGGTGGTCAGAAACAGCGGCTCAATATCGCTCGAGCTTTGTATCACCGGCCACAATTGATTCTGTTTGATGATGTTCTCAGTGCCTTGGATATGAAGACCGAGATACAAGTCATGACTGGTTTATTTGGAAGAGATGGCTTACTATCAAAGCTTGGAGCTACAGTTTTATTTGTGACTCATTCAACACGCTGGGAAACAATTGCAGACAATGTTATCATGTTAGATGGGTCTGGTAATATGACAAAAAGCTCCAATATCCCTCGTCTTCAAGCAAAAGTTTTAGCTACGGAATTCGATTCGCGTCGTTCTATGAATTTGAATCTGTCAGAAAATTTAAACGCAGACCAGATTTTCGAAAACCCATCTGGAGGAGAAAATTCGCAAGCAATTGATGCCAGCATTGGTAGACTCTCAGAGACTCAGGTGGTGAGCGAGGCCCACATCGTCGATATTCCACAGCACGAGAGTGATTCAAGAGATTATGTATACTATTTCAGAAGTATTCGATGGCCAACAATACTGACACTTTTCTTGTCTGCTACTGCACAGACTATATGTCTTTACATGTCTCAAGCAATACTCAATTGGTGGGCAGCGGACCATGGCTCAAATGAAGAAAAATGGCTCCCAACATACCTCATCTTGGCTATTGGGAATGGTGTCATGTACGGGTGTACTGCATGGATTATGTTTCTCAAGCTAGTGCCTGAATCAGCCGCGAATCCACACCTGATATTGCTCGACGTGGTGATGAATGCGCCCTATTCATTCTTCACAAAAACTGATATCGGAACAATACTCAATCGGTTTAGTCAAGATATGACCCTTATCGAGTCTCAACTACCTACTGGGGTTATGTGTACCTTGATGTATTGCTTATGGACAATTGGATCTCTGTGTCTCATATCTCTTGGTTCAGCATGGATGGCCATAAAAATTCCAGCAGTATTCATGACGCTTATCTGCATTCAACGTGTCTACCTCCGAACATCTCGACGGCTTCGAGCAATTGAACTAGAATTGAGAAGTCCAATATATTCTCACTTTATGGAGAATCTGAATGGACTTTCAAGCATTAGAGTTTTGGGATGGCAAGAACAATTCACGGATTCGATGATTGAAAAGGTCGACAGATCTCAAGTCCCTTATTATCTTTTCTACTGTGCTCAAAGATGGCTACAGTTAGTATTAGATCTAGTAGTCGGCGCTCTAGCCATCATCGTCATAGCACTAGCCATCAAACTATGCAAATCCACCGACCCAGGATCTCTCGGTCTCTCTCTAAACAACGTCCTAAGTTTCAACGAAACCCTAAGTTTCCTCCTTCAATACTGGACACAACTAGAAGTCTCACTCGGCGCCATATCACGCACCCGAGAATTCGCACATCGCACCTCCTCAGAGCTCAAACCCCTCTCTCCCATCACCCTCCCGCATTACTGGCCCGTACATGGCAATATCGAAATCCGCAACCTAAATGCTAGCTACACCCCCCCTCAACACTCGCACTCGACAACATCACTCTCTCCATCCACGTCGGCGAGAAAATGGGATGGCAGCGGCAAAAGTTCCTTACTATCCTCTCTTCTCCGACTTTTAGAGCCCTCTAGCGGATCCATCACAATCGACGGTATAGACCTTTCCAACATCGACCACCAAGTTCTTCGCGAACGACTCCTTACTGTCCCTCAAGATGTATTTTTGATCCAACAAACCATCCGCTAGAATCTCGATCCTCTAGCACAATACACCGATTCCCAACTCATCGCCGCTCTTCAAAAAGTTCATCTCTGGTCCCTCTTCTCCGCACTCAACGGTCTCGCTACAATCGCTCCCTCTAATTTCCTTTCCCAAGGACAAAAACAACTATTCGGACTCGCGCGCGTTATTCTCGCCGCATCGCACACATCAGGAACAGGAGGTATCTTGCTCCTGGATGAAGCAACAAGTAATATAGATCGGGAAACTGACGAGATGATGCAGAGAATTATTCGAGAGGTGTTTAGAGGATATACGATATTGGTTGTGGCGCATAGATTGGATAGTATTATGGATAGCGAGCGGATTATTGTGCTTGAGAGGGGGAGGGTTGTGGAGGTGGGGAGTCCGGGGGAGTTCCTGGAGAGGGAGAGAGCTTTTTCTGGGCTTCGTGGTGCGAGAGGAAGGATCTCCGAGGGAGAGGTAATGGAGCAGTTAGGATTTGGAGTTTGAAGTGTTCCTATTTTTGATCTGCCAATCAACGTTCGCATTTATGTCTTTCCCGTCTTGGTTGTTCATCCAATCACGTTTCGATAAAGAGAGAATAACCTTAACTACAATATACTCACTCACACAACAAAGATACAGCCAAGTAGCAATTGAACGGCAAGCAGTTTGAGACACATGTTTTCACATATCTTCATCACCTAGATCTACTTCAGAGAAAGATGAATATACACAAATATCATGTTGCTTTTTGTTATTCGAGGGACAGCTCCCCAATAGTATTCGTAAAATAAAAGTCGTCAAAAACGAAGGACAAGGTATCATCAAATAGAATAAAAATAAAATCGAACCAAATCAAACAGTATGCCCTCAGGCTTTCGAAACTCTCCAAACGCACAGAAAACCTTCGAAATCCACAATTACTTCCCTTCCCTTCTTGCCCATACCACACCCCTACTTATCCTCTCCCTATTCAAGCACCCGAATGCGCCGCAATCCACTGACCAAACGCGGCCGGATTTCTCGTCTGAATAAAAACTGTCCCCGGTCCCGTAAACTTACATACCAATCCCTCTCCGCTACTCAATCCACTAATGATTCCTCCCGAAGCCACGCGCTCCAATACGTATTTAGTGTTCCAAGCGACGAGATGTCCATTATCCACTATGTATCGTTCGCCTTCTTGTAACTATTTCCGTGGTATTAGTTCTCATGTGGAAGAAGAAGAAGAAAATAAGACAAGTCAGGGCAATGAAAGAGACGAGAGAAAAAGGAGGGGCAAAACATACATCCTTCCTAATAATCGCGCCCAAACTACTAATCCACAACAAACCCACTCCACTAATTTTATAAACAAACAGGCCCTCTCCACTGAACATCGCTTTTCCAATTCCCTGTCTCTTATACTCTTTAATAACACCTTGTGTGGAAGCTAAATACGCATCCCGTCCCACACTCCACTGTTCATTGCCCGTGAGTCGAATATTCGTGATATCACCTAGAGCCGAGGGAGCAAGGAGAAGTTCTCCCGGACCGGTAAACGTCGAATGGGCCAATTCGCCTCCGATAACTAATTTTTTCATGGAGAATTTGATGGCGCCTTTGAGGGTTATGGTGGGGGTCATTGCGATCATTGCGCCTTTATTTGAGTTAGCCATAATTTATTCTCTTTGCTTTTACTGTCCCCGCAAAACAAACATCCCATTATCCGATGAGAGAATGAAAAAGAGAAAACAAACCAGGTTTAGCAGTCAATGGACATCCCATCGCTAATTGAATCGTCACAATACTATTCGTATCTCTATGACTAACACGATAACTTCCCCCATTGAATGTTCCCACATCATCTTGCGTGGTACTTGCTCCTACGAAATGTGCTGCGCTGGGCGCTCCATGATCCAAATTCGTCGTGAGACTCGTATTGAGCGCTGGTTTTTCGGGCGGATAATCTGATGTATTCGTAGTGGGGTTGGAGCTCGGTTGTGTAAAGTTGGGGTGATGAGTTTCCTGGGGAGAAACGGCGTAGGAAGAGGCGTAGGCTTGGGATTGTTGGGGTGGTGGTGTATGGATGGGAAGAGTATGTTGGCCGCCGGAATATGAGGGACGATGAGAGAAATTTGTGGGAGGCGCATACTGTTGTTGTTGTTGGGGAGGAGTAGGTTGAGGGTTTGGAGGAGGGGTATAGCTTGTTGTGGAGGTAGAAGGGGGAGGAGGGTAGTAGGCATGCGAGGATTGAGCTGGAGGAGAAACAGGTGGAGCAGGGTATTGGAATGAGGTTTGATTTGGTGGTGGAGAGGTTGGCGGAGCAGCGTATTGGAATGATGTCTGGTTTGGAGGAGGAGAGGTCGGTGGAGGTGCATATTGTTGTTGTTGGGGAGCGGGAGCAGGAGCTGTAGTGGAGAGTCAGAGGTATATTCTTAGTATATGAGCGATTCCCTTACCTCCATTACCTCCAGGAGGAGCTATCAAAGTATTAGCGATTGAATTTTCTCGCGCGTTGACCAGAAATACTTACGAGGATAATATGTAGACATCTTGAATGATTTCAAGAATCAAAGAATCTCAAACAAACAATTGAAAGACCCAAAGTTATATCAGGCTTTGCTTCAGTTCTTGTAATTACAGAGCTGAATTTCAGTCAGCATATAAGCCCATCTTATTGTATCTCATGAAGCTCTGAAGCTTGCCCCGCACTTATTTTCTCCCATCCAGACCCTTCAATATGCAGTACTCACTCACCAGTTGAAACACCAATCCAAATCCAACAAAATCCAATATTCAATACTCAATAACCCACAAAGTCCACAAGAACATCAATCAATCAATCATAAATCAACAAAAACTCAAAACATCAACTCATCGCAAATCCAAAGAAAAAACAGCAGCTCCCTCTCATCATATAAACCCACGCATCACGCATCTCCTCTCCCATGCAAACTCCCATGCATCTCACACCCAAGCTCCCACACCTCATCTCACGCCCTGACGCCCCGGATTGGCCAGCGCGGTTCTTGGTGCGGGCTGTGCTATTTTCGTTTGTCCTCTGCGTACCAATCATTTCTCCAGGATGTGAACAGAAGCTTGAACTTTGCGATATTGATATCGATCAAAAATGGAGCCCTAAAAATTCCCGAGCGCTTAAGTATTATATCTTCACCAATTTGGTGAGGTGAGGAGACTAGATGATGGATGCTTTCGGTGCTGTTTATCTAGGTATGACATGTATAGAGACTAATCAGACATATCGATATTGTAGATCTAGATTCCAGATTCTTTCGTTGGTCATTCATCTGTTGGTAGCAGAGAATCTATTGTTTCTTAATGTTGTTTCTGAAAGATACCCATTATCTATACTACATCAATACCACCTAATATAAATCTCTCTTTCTGCTTCACCTACCTACATACCTAGTGAACACAAAGGCGCATAATTGCATACCCAAATACCAAGACGTACGTATATATCACAAAGTCATCCCAATCTATAACCCATATATAGCTTGCCACACACACCACACTTCCCCTCCGCGCATCTTTCGTCCAACCACCATAAACTCACTCCCTTGCGAGACACAATTATGAAAGAAATGCCCTTATATATCCATTATCGGTTGATTATCTTTAACCATTGGTGATTTGAGCGATAAACGACGCGTACTCTACTACTACTCTTGGGTAGAGATCCCTCAACACGTCCCACGATGACCCCTAAAACTTTATTCTAACTAGCTTCTCTAACTTGATACGGGGTCTAAAAATCTATACTATATATATATAACCCATCGACATTCCCATTAAGACATACTAATTCAAATAAGAGTACAAACAGTCCCCCAAGCTAGATTTTAAAAAAGAGAATCCAAATTCAAGTTGTTCTGGCATTCTTCAAATTGTTTGTTTATCAGTCATTATACCTATCTATACTTCCCCGTCTTGCGGGATACAGACATCAGTTATAAAATCTTCAGATCCGGGTTGGAGCATTGAAAGGTAGTCAAATTGGAAGGACCATTTGTTCAGGACATCTGATGTGAAATTTTGAACCCCAAATGATCATTTGACTATCAAATCTTGATTGAAAACACCAAAGGAAAGCTCATAAAGTAAAATCCCAACTTTCGACCTAAGTACTCTCTATATCTGTTTTTTTTCTCCTGCCAGCTTGCGCAGAGGATCCAGTAGCTAGCTAGTAATTCGTGTACGCCCCCGAGTCTTCGCCTCAACACTCTAACCCTGTTGTCTTCTTCTCTTTCCGACTTGTGCAGAGAAACCGGTCTTGATAGCAGTGACGGAACGTCTAGATCCGCAAGAATTGCAGGTGATGAAAAACAATCTGTTCTCTCCTTTGTTGAGTTCGGTATCTGGGGATCGGCAGGTTTTGCAGGTGACGTATTCCACTGTGAAGATTGTTAGTAGAGCCTATAGAAATAAGAAACCAAACGTACTGATATATTTCCTCAAAACGTTTTCAATTTGCTTCTGTTGGAAACGACCCTTGATGACCAAACGTCTGCTACCATCAACGGAACCGTTGGTACCCAATTCAGCAAACAGATATTGAGTAACGTGCTCATCAGTTCTCTTCATACGTTTGCAAATTTCGGCGATATTGGCAAAGATGGTCTTCTTGTTTCCTTCACGCAGACATTGTGGAGGAGGGATCTTGTAACTCTTGGAACCGGAAGATGCGTGGTCTGGGTTCTTGGCTGCGAGCAAGGTGAAGAATCTGGAGAGGAGTTGTTCGTATGAAATTACTTTGGTCTCGTCATGCGCCCAGATACCTGTTCCCTTGATCATATCACCATCATCGACCGGGGTTTCCTCTGCCGCCTTTTCACCCTCGCCCTCGTCGTTGAGATTTGCAGCTGCAAGTCTGGCTGTGAAATCATCTTCGGTATCCTTGGGCTTCTTGCTTCTCTTCTTCTTCTTCATTGTCGAGAGATCGAGACCACCATCTGCAGCAGCTTCATCACCTCCCTCCTCGCCCTCCTCAACCTTCTTGCTCTTCTTCTTCTTTTTCTTCATCAACGACAAATCGCCCAATCCATCATCTTCCTTGGTTGCGGTCGCATCGTCGCCATTGCCTTGGAAAGGATCAGTAAATGCGCCCAAAGCTTGAGAAAGTGGCGGCGTACTAGGTGAATGTGACTGCGCCGTTTCTTTAGTATCGTCGTGTCCGTCTTCCTTCAATGTGACTTCCCCGTTCTCATCTACAATCGTAGTTCCTTCGGTGAAGGCGACGGATTTGCGTGGTTTGGAGTCAACTTCCTATGGCACGTTGTTAAAATCGGGCCTGAAATGAGAACAATCAAGATTTAGGTGGGGTGAAATTGATTCACAAAGCATAGAGCGATTGTTAACTTACTGTGTCGGCCATGATTGCGCTAGTGATTATTTCGATACTGTCTTCTGATGGGAGTAATCCTATAATATTCCTTTTGCGTTGTTGTTCGAAATGTAATGTGGTTGTGTGTGATTGAAATAAAAGTTGCCCGCACTCACTCGATATATAGACTCAAAAGCCAGCTTTTAGCCTTAAAAATTAAAGATCAAAGGCTAGACCACGTGACTCAACGCCACAAGTAAATCGGCGCCGACTTCAAGCTCCAAGTATGAGATAGTTAAGCAATTATCAGCCTTCCCTATAGACTCTTCTCACACTTCAATGCATCGCCAGACTCTTCTTTGGCGATAGCGATTCTCACGTTCTTTCTATGCTTTTCCTCGGAAATTAATTAACCCTCTACGTTCGTCCGCTCAACCGCCGTTCAATCAACCCTCCATTACCCCAAAATGTCCATCTCCGCCTCAGATTCCTATATGCATGCCTCCTCCCACACTCAAGATGACGAACTCCACGAGTTAGATTCTCTGCCTTCCTCTGTCGATAGCTCAGATTATGCCTCTTCAGACGACGGAGAAGAATCCGATGCACAGAAAGAATGGGAAGCCAGTTTGCAGCAGTTGGAAATGATGCTTACGATGGTGATTGTACCATGGTGTGGGAAATACTTTGGAAGGAAATTTGCTTATTGGAGTATGTTCTCCTATTTTTTTTTTGCTATTATCTTTGTTCTGTTTGTTTCCGTTTTGATAGGTTTTGATTGGGAGATGAGGGGAGGATTTTACACCATCTCCGTTTCTCGAATACTGGGCATGCAGATGGCAAAGAATGTTGGCTAATCAATTCATGTATTTGCGAATAGGTTGGGCAAAGTACATGACGTGGAAGTATCCAGTCACTGTCGAAATAACCAGTAACCCTACCTTTAAAGGTGCCGGAGCTATCGAAGCCGCAGCTACGTTATGAGTAGAGCCAGGAGTTTGAGTGGGCTGTGGGCTGTGAGCTAGCGACCTTAACGCCTGCGAATATGAAGCCAGTCAGTACCAGAGGGGATTTATTTACGAATGCAAGTCGCAGATTCGAAAAAGACTTTCTTGTGAAGTTATGGACACAAGGCTCGTGGGCAGGTGAACATGTGGACTGGGGCAATATCAGACACCATTCATCGGATATTTCACGCAATAAGAAAGTTCTTGGTACATCATAAGGGATATGTTCAGTTACGGCGAGCATGGCATTGGGATTGGCGTTTATAGATGATGTATGGGGTATATTGCCGATATGTGGTACACCGGCTGGGTACACTGCATAAAGAGGATCGCTTGAGGACAAGCAGGAAGTGTATATGATTTAGTTCACTCAGTACATATGGTAATGAATCAACACATTTTTCAGAAGTGGCTTTATTTCCATGCAAATAGAAAGAAGTAGTCGCAGCTTTTGATTGATGGTTCATTTCAAACTATACACATCTTATTTCAATATTCCTTCGTTACAAAAAAATAACACACCCTACTGTCAACTGCTCGATGCTGTACACATAATGGTAGATTGCAGGATGATATATCATAAGACATCGAATACATTTATTTATTATTAAGTATGGTATTATTAAGTCCATATTCCCGAACATATTGTACACAGCAAAAGACAGCGTCCAAAACCCCTTCTGCCTTTCTTATGCTAAACTCGTAAAGACATAAACATCGTTTGCATAGCTTTGCGCTTGAACGCAATTCAAAATGGGCATTCAGCCCTACTTGTTATCCTATTACCCTGACCGCGAGTAGTAAGCTTTCGTTGCCACTTGATCTGATATATTTGTTAGTTGAGATACACAGTGACGATAGGTAGTACGGGATGAAGTATTGAAAGATTGAAATGGAGGAGAGTACTAACCCATTGTTTGCCAGTTCGTTGCTTATACTTGGGACATGGTTGGTGCGCTTTTGCGAACATTGCTACGACGAGCCATGCTGGAACCTCCACCTATGAAATCCATGGCGATGGACGCAGCGAACAAAGCAAAAGCGAACCAGAAGAATGCGGTGGCAGCCTGGAGCTCCCGGCATCTTCCTCCCATTGCTTGTGTCAGGCTGTTGCTGATGAGGTACCTCTAGATGTTTATTAGCAAAGATCATTACGAAGACGTCTTGTGAAATCAAACTTACTCTGTTACTGCAGCTGTGTACACCGAGTCTGGCGGCAAGAACAACACCAGCGATGAAGTTAAAAAGGGTAGCGAGACCGTCCATAGCACCCAGGATCATGGGCTGTGCTAGCGACTCTACAAATGCGGCTGCCATTCCATAGAAAACAACAATCATCGAGAAAACGGCGACAAACATGGCCCAGTTCACACTTGAGTTGCCGAAAAACTGGTCATCTATGGCCGCAGCGACGAGAGCGAGGGCAATGAGGACGCAGATAAACTGGAGAAACCTCAAAACGAATTGTGGTAGTGAAAACATTTTGAAATGATTTTGTGGTGTTGAATGGGGCGAGAAGGGTATATGTTGATATTTCTGTCTTGAGAGCTTTTGATACGAAAGCTGTTTGTCGATATAAAAGAGTAAATTGATGAAGAAGCAAAGTCTCAGGGAGAGGGAGTTTAATGTATATGAGAGCTGTGAATAAGCTCTACGCTATCCAGTTTGTAATTCGTGTGACGATGATGATCGGTGATGACTCCAAGGATGTCAAATCTCCAATGATGCCTTTTCCTAAGTTACCTTCCTTGACCAACACAAGACCGAGTTATCACTGGTGAAGAAGCTAAGAGACTATGACGATTGTTGAAGAAAGCTTTACTGGATCAAGTACAGCGTGAAATATTAATTAACGTAAGGAAATGGTGGAAAGGGTAGGATCCGGATTATGCGGGAGGGACGGAATGGTGGAGTATTTGGATTTGGTATTGATAGGTAGGGACTAGATAGCTACCTACTACACAATAAATGATATTGAAAGTGTCAAAGAAAATAAGAGATGGATGAAGATGGCTTGAGTAGGGATTTTGTTATGTATGAATGGAGGGAGGAAGGGAGGGGATGTGGGATATTTCTGTAATATTCCATGGAATGAATCTTTATTTTTTGTCTTTTTCGTTAGTTACTGAAAGAAATCAACTGCAATTGACTGACTGACTGTGTACGTCCGAATTCCCCTCATTCATGTGGCGTCATATTTTCACTACCTACCCTACAGCAACCTTGTTCTTACATCTCATTCGTACAGCAACAAAAACTGTGATACCAACTTAATTCTAACCTTCTTGAGAGATTCTCTCTCTCTACATTTCCATTCGCTGAAAACATCCCCTCACCTGTTGTGTATATACCCAACTAGTGTAGTGCATTCCAATTAAATAATAATCCTTCTCTCTTCTTTGTTTCCATCAACAATGTCGTGAATGTCAATGATTTCATCGATGCGAATGAGCGCAGACCACCCCACCTGCATGTCTGTACGGTAAGAATGTTCCGATGGATTCACGAAAGTATAAAAACAAGAAATCGTCCAAGCTTCGTTCTCATCATTAATTGGGTGAAAGATCTGGAGAACGCGAGGAAGCAATGGGTCTCTCGGCAGTTATGATACCCTTGACGTTGGTGGCTGATAAGAGATTGATGGTTGGATCTTTCGATTATTGGAATATGAATGTGTGTATGAATATAATTGAAACAGGTTTGTTAATGCTATATTGTAGGCTGTTTCTATGCATGTCATTTGAAAAGTTTAAACATAAATTCATTGGTCAAGCTGGTTAGAAGAAGGATTTCTCGTGAGAAGAAAAAACACTTCTCAAGCCAACTAACACAGTAAGTGCTAAGTGCAAAAACGAGATATATTCGGGACCCTCGGAGGTTTGCATGAAAACTTGGTCCCCTTTTTTTTGTGGGAATCTCAAAGCTTATCAGACAACTTGCTGTGATCATCGTTGATCGGAGCTCTGCTGCCGAGCCACGATCTCGAGTCTCGAGCATTCTAGACGAAGAGGAGTTCAGTGCTTGGTGAGGGTAGGATTGGGTAAGATTTTGTTTTGTTGTTTAATCCTGCTGGTATTACACATATCTTTCTTTGCCCTATATGTAGAAACTAATAGGTACCGTAAGCAGAACAAGTTTCGGGCCCTACCATTCCCCTAGGTTATGTCCCTGGATAACCAGCGAAGTAGCATTGATCGTATTACATACTAAAACAGGTAGTCATAGAGTATAGTATATGATGACTTTCTTCGCTCATTTTCAACCCCGGGTACCTCATTGTCAGCCCTCTGTACGTATCGAATCAGGTAATCTCCTCCAATGCCGGCGGAAATCGTACCGCCTGTTATTAAACATCCATTAAGAAACCACCACCAACAATCTTTCACACTTTTCAAGTTAACCTTCTTGATCATGACAGCCAAAGTAACAGCAGCACCTCCACATCCACCAACGAAGAAGACTGGTCCTGCACCAACAGCAACGCCGGCAGCTGTCAATAATCCAACCTGAGTTATGGCGAGCCCGGTCAAGATCTGCTTAGTTTGAGCGTCGTGTCGTAATGCTATACTTTTGATTCCTGCTTTAGCATCATCTTTGATGTCCATATGCGCATATATCATATCGTACAAAACTGTCCATGCTACATTCGACGCATACAAGAATCCGGTTGCGGTCATAGCGGCACTATTGGACAGTAAATCGATTCCAAGAGCAGGAAATCCCATGATTGCGCCCCAGGAAAATGTCAGCCCCAAGACAAACTGCGGATAATGAGTAACACGCTTAGCTAGTGGATACGAAGCCACGAAAAGCAAACTCGGGGTAGCGTAGAAGAAGCATTGGTATGGGAATTGAAGAAGGACCGCAAGGCCAGCAAATAATTGACCTCCAGTGAAGACTAAAGCTTTGAATGGAGAGACAGCTCCTCGCGCGATAGGGCGTAGTCGAGTCCGAGTAACATGGGGGTCAAGATTTCGATCCCAAAGATCATTGATAGTACATCCCGCACTACGCATGATTAAGGCGCCGCTGAAGAACAAAAGAGAGGTTCCCATGACGGTCAGGGGCGAGACCATGGGGTCGGTTAATGGAGCCGCCAATAAAGTTGAAAACAGACATGGAAAAAATAGATAATAAGTTCCTACAGGCTTGTCTAGTCTGATGAGCTCAGCATATGGTACCCAGGAGGATGGAAGTTTTGATAATAGGCCGGTAGTTGGCGGTACATAAGGTGTGATAACCGGTGATGGTGTAGCGGCATCTGTGTTCGAATTTTTTGTATTGTTTAAAGTCGTCGGAATGGCATGTGCTTTGATAGTGTGATATCTTTCATATCGAGCTTCGACATTCTTTCTTGCTTCTTTCCTACTAAGATATGAGGAGGTGGTGATCTTGGAATAGCTGATTGGAATTTTGAGCGAGGGTCTCTGACTCCAGGAAATGTTTTGAAAGAATGCATTCCGGCAGCTTCCTGGCAAGCTGAATACGCCATTTCTAGACATCATTGACTGAGATGGGCAATAACCACTACTGTTCGTTAGTCTGATATAAACCTACTGCTTCTCCTGTAGCTTCCAGCGAGGAAACCTTCTTGAAACCACACTCGAATTTGTCAATCTCAAGTACGGTGACACATCTATTGAAGCTCAGGGCGAAGAATTTTTTGTCAGGTTCGCCAAGCCAATGGTAAACTCCATGCTATCTTAATTGGGCACTCTTCGAGATAGATAAAGGTGTATTACTTCTTGTACGCAAACTAGAGCTTTATGTATATCACTTGATACACTGAACTTCAATGAAGACCAGAACGGTGTTTCTCACTCCTACAATAAGCCCACGACTTGAGGATAGCTGGTGAACAAAAATGGCAACTTGTTTGCAACTGAATGAATAAACTCACCTTAACACAATCAATACCAATTTCTAATGTAATTATCTTCAATACATCCACTTTTTACCAATTTTCCATTTCCCGAAATTCTGACAAATAATGACAATGAATGATAAATGATTGATTGTACTGTAGCCGGAATTGGTGGAATTGATCCACTAGCGCGTTATCTCAAGGAAACTCAGAGCAGCCTCGCGTCTCCCTACACTTGGAACTCTTCATAAATTTCGTATCGCGACAACCACATACCTATTTGGTACATTGAATAGCTACCACTTTTTATAATCCACTTCGTAATCATCTTCACACAACTTACAAAACAGCTTCAACTGAATTTCCTAAGGGGCTTGAGTTGTTGTTTTTTAATTCGCGCACAGGATACCTATTTCAGCTGCTTTCGCCCGTTATCAAGCTTGTGATATTGATTTGTCGATACGAACGCGACTGGCCTTGACTTTAGCATCGATCACCACCGACGTCCATATTGTCCGAGCATACATTATACACCAGATATCGAGCAATGATAACTATGCGACACCAGCTGGTTTTATTATAGGGTCCATCTCGCGGTATCTAAGACGTACAACTACGGTTCAATATAGCTTGTCGCAATGCCTTCTCAACAGCATCCAAGAGCACAATTCGTACCTCTTTCACCCAATATTGATCTCGATGCTCTAGTCGAGGATAATGCGAGCTTCGACCACGTCCGCAGACTTCCTCAGTCTGATCTAGAAGCACACACTGTACAAAGTTTGGAACAATTAGTATATTCATATGTTGTCCAAGAAGGTCGACCTCTAATTCTTGAAGGATGGGGCTCATATATGCCACCATGGCTATACTCGTCGCAATGGCTAGAGGAGAATTTGGGCAGAGAGGGTAGGTAGATCGATTTTCTTTTCAGTAAAACATTTCTTAAGCTTAACTTTGCTTTCAGTACAAAAGGTTCGAGATATTACCAGCGGCATTGATGTTCAAATGACTATGGGACATTACCTACGTTCCATGGGTCAACTGGCGAATCAATTCACCCCTCAGACCTACCGGGACCCAAAACGACAGCGACTATACCTAAAAGATATTGATTGCCCTACTGAATGGGAAGAAAATTTGAAAGACGTCTTGCCGGAAGCTTTTTTCTACCTAAACGATTGTATCGAGTCGCGGACTGGTGGTGATGGAGCGATCCGCGAACCTAATGAATTTGGCCAGATGCGATTTGGAAAAGGAGTTGCGCCTGCAGGTGACCTAATGAGCAGTCTGCCGACAGATATGCGAGCTTTGAATATGATGTGTTATATTGGTCACGAAGGTACTTACACTCCAGCTCACAGAGAAATGTGCGCAAGTTTGGGACACAATCTTATGGTTGAAACCTCGGGTGGAAGTGATGGGGAGATCCCTGGCAGTTCGATTTGGTTTATGACGGAATCCAAAGAAAGAGAGATGGTATCGGAATGGTTTGTTTCCAAACTTGGCCACGATATAGAAGTTGAGAAGCATTTCGCACAACTGAACGCCTGGAGAAAAGCCCCATTTAATGTCTGGGTTACGGAGCAAAAGGTTGGTGATCTAATTCTGATTCCACCTCTTGCTCCTCACCAAGTTTGGAACCGTGGAACTCGGACAATGAAAGCTGCATGGAATCGAACCACTGTGGATACGCTTGAGCTTGCCATCCACGAAGCTCTTCCTCGTGCCCGTCTCGTCTGTCGCGATGAACAATACAAGAATAAGGCTATCATTTATTACACCCTAGATAAGTATTATCGCATGCTTTCACGAGACACGGTGGAGCCGAAGATGTGGATGAGACCTGGAAGTCGAATCCGACAGGTTATGGAAGATTTCAAACGCTTGTTTAAATTATACACAGAAATCCTTGTCAGTGAGCTGTTTTCTCGCTCACGTCCTGAGAAGAACGTTGAATTTATTCAATACGATTCAAATGTTACTTGTTCATATTGCCGATGCAATATATTCAATCGTTTCCTGACTTGCAAGTCATGTATTCTCACAGCACCTACAGGTGAGGAAGATACCTATGATATTTGTATGGAGTGTTACGCCATGGGTCGTTCATGTGCTTGTATCTCTTGTTTGGAGTGGGTTGAGCAATGGAAGGAGACTGAACTCAAAGAAAACTATGAATTATGGCGCGGTGTGGTATTAAGTTTTGAACCTCTTCACGAAGATTCGCCTAAAACTTTAGAGGAGGAAAGAGATAAAATTGGCAAGAAAACTGTTGCTCAAATATGTCAAGAACAACTTGCCATCCGGCCATGGAAAGACATCACGAAGCCAGATGTAATAGAGCCGTTAGATGGTGAGTCGGATGTTGAGCCAGAAGCTGACGATGAAGGGCGCCTAAAGAAACCATATAGAAAGCCTTCTAGAAGAGGTAGAATCCAGGCCACTAAGAACAAGACAAGTGCTTGTCATATCTGCTGCAATCATCATTGGAATTGGCAATCCGCGCATTGTACCACTTGCCCCTCATCCTATTGCTATGGAACTTTATGGCGAGCCTTTGACATGATGCCTCAAACGGTAATGGAGATGGAAAACTGGGAGTGTCCAAAATGCTTGAAGATGTGCTCATGCGCAAGATGTCGAAGAGATGCGAAACAAACACCATATACTCCCAAGGGAACACTTCTTGGGCATGATACCAAAAAGGTGGCTGACTACAGGAGTGTTGAGAGTCTAGTTGACTTTTCCAAAACAAACCTTACTTGGTTGAGGCACGAAGATGAAAATCTGCCGAATTCTGAAGAAACCGGGAGAATGAGGAGGTTGCGTGAGAAAGCTGAAAAAGATAAAGCACAGGAGCATGTTATTGATAATAGTTACCTGGGATATGAGGAAGAAGCTTTCTATCGAGCGGACGAACCAGAGGATAGCCATTTTAACGATATGGCAGATATCGATCCTTCACTTCGTGACGACTTGAATCAATCAGCCCAAAATCAAATCAACGGATTCCATCCACCTTGGGATCAGACTCAGGAGCCCCGTGAATATACTATTGACGAGCAGCTTCATCAGCAATTAGGAGTTCTTGATGCACAGCATGATTTAGATGATGACTACCATGCCGATATGCACGGTCCCAGTAGAGCAGCACAATACCCATCAAGACTCTTGGCACCATCGGTGGCACCGGTGGCACCTATGGTTTCTAGGGAGGTTCCGCTACCTAATCCCCAAACACCTAAACCTGCTAACATGATGGGTGGTGATTACTACCCAACAGAAATTGGGCTAGACGGCATTCTCTATGATTCTCCGAAATCTGACTCAGAGCCAGCTGATGTGCCAACTGTTGATCCTGCAGAACTATTAGCTTCACTTGATCAGTTCCGTAGTGTTACGAAAAAGAGAAAACGCTTCAATTCTGAAGGCATCCCTGAGGATGACGAGGAAGATGTGGAATTCTTTGCTTCCAAGCGTCAACGAAAGGTCAAACCCAAGGAACCGGTTGACAAAGAAAAAGAGCAAGACAGTATCTCTAAACCTGAACATCGCCCTTCGCGTGTCAACAAGCGACAGGATTATACTGAGCCATCATTGGCGGATGTAGAGAATTTGACAAGCTCGGAGGAAGACGACGAACCACAGCCAACTTTGCAGAGTTTAGTTAGCAGCTCTGGTAAGGTAGCAGATGATGTCGATCTCGCTGCAAAGGCTTTGAATTATTTTGCCAGAAAACAGACAACCCAGACAGCTGGCTCTACACCCGTGACCAATGGAAAGAGAAAGCGTGGTCGTCCAAGCCTCGCATCCAAAATAGCGGCTTCTCCTAGTGTGGATTCCTCTTCTAAGCCATCAAAGTCACCTGCATCTATCAAACATCCTCGAAAATCTAAATGGCTTTCAAGACACGATGGCGTTGATGATCAGGAAGATAATGGCTCTGAAGGGTCAGCCACGAGGACCAGAACCTTGCGCAACAGTGCGCCACTTGAAAGAAAGTCTAGAGCTACTCGACGAACTCTTGCTAATGCTCCCGGTGACGAAAGCGAAGCCGAAGCAGATAGTGATGATCCATTTGAGGACCGGCCTAAGAAGACGCGAGCAACTCGTCAAAACATGGTATCAAGAGAGTCGAAGTTGCACGTTGATATTTCAGATGATGAGTCTGAACAATCTGGCAACGACTATGGCCGGGAAATCGGTGATGGTAGTCGTTTTGGAAACGATGCAGAACATGTCGCTAGTCCAGTCAGCCCTGACATGTCTGAAGGTGGAGACCAAACAAATGATAAAATGGCCGAGAATTCTGACAATGATGCTACATCACCAGAAACTAACAAAACAAGATCATCGGAGCAGTCTATTCGTGCATCTATCGAAGAGCCATTAGTTGTCAAGAAAAGAAGAGGTCGACCGCCGAAGAAGCCGCAAAATACACGCCCCGTTCAAGCAATGCCCGAATTGCGATCGCCATCGTCGTCTAAATCGCCTCCACCGCCCGGCGGCTCCAATTCTATAGTCGGTAAACCTAACCAGTTCCTCTCACTTCGTGAGAAGCTTGCTCTCAAAGGAAAGAAGTTGAAGATTGTCTCGCAACAATCCAAGCAAAAGAAGATGGAGGAGCAACAGCAAAGACAATCAGCCACACCAAGCGCCAAGGATACGTCATCCAAATTGGTCAGTTCAGCCCAACAATCACCGTTGTTCACTCCCGTCGATGATACATATCCTAGCGATTCAATTCCTCTACCAAATACTGTCTCCGGAACATCTTCAACTGTACCTTCACGCCAACAATCTATAAGCCATAATGAGATTCCCGGGACGGTGGTTAACTTAGCGACAGATGCCCAGAACAGCTCATTGAAAGACAACATCTCACCTGCTCCTAATGGCCAAGCTTCGTCATCAAGCAATAGGAGTATTTCAGCACAGCCTGTCAAGAACGGACCAACAGTCGTGCGTCCTGATAACGATAGCAACAACAAGCCAGCGAAGAAAGGTCCCACAGTCGTCCGACTCATAGAATCAGAAGCAGAATCAGAGTCAGAATCCGAACATGATGATTTGGGAACGAAAAACTCAGGTCTATCCAAAACAGTCAGGAAGGAGAGTTTCAGCGAAGAATCAGATGAGGAAGGTTGGTCGAGTTCAGATGATGACATTCCTGCTGTTAAAGCTGTTAAACATGTCCGTACATCACCAGCGGCTACTTCAACCTTGAAATCGCCGGTTGCGGCAAGAGGAAGAGGTAGACCTCCTATCCCCAAACAAGTTTCTTGATCATGTAGAAGAGCCGATGGGATTGAAGCGCGCATATTTCTGCTGGTATAGGTGTTACGTGTGAACTTGGATTGCTTGCTTGCTTTGTTGCGTGCGAGGAAGGGCATATATACCCATATTTTCTGCATGTATGGATTTTTTGCAGCTGGCATTTGCCCGGATGAACAGCAGACAGGTTTCTCAAGGCTAATCTGCTTTTGATGGGAGGACGGATAGCTAGGTCGCTTATTTAGGGGGCTCAGGGGGTGGGGTCTTAAGGGAAATCTAACAAATAATAATGGGAAATGAAACTAGTGAGTCAACATTTGCTTAGTCAATAAGTATGTTTTGCAATCACAAGAAGTCACAACTACCAATTTCTAGTCCTTGATCTGTGTAACCATGATTATGTGCAATTTGCTAGTTCGAATACTTAGTATGTCTATTGTCAAGGGTCTTATATACTCTATGCCTGCAAGAAATATCTTCATCAACCCATCAAAAGCTATAAGCGCCAAAACCCATTTGATCTTGTCTAATCTCGTCCAGACTCATCTACCCTCTCTCCTCCCTCTCTTCTTCATCATTCATTCCCTCTTGCCCCTTCTGTCCTTGAACACCCCACCCATCTCTCAACAATAACCCTACCTCCTCTAATCCCAATCCCTTCGTCTCCGGATACACCCACCAAATCGCCCACCATCCAACCGCGCAAACCACCGCATACACAACAAACGTCCACGTCGGAGTGAGCTGCTCCATCATTGGCAGAAATGTAAGTCCTATGATGAAGTTTGCCGACCAATTTGTACAAGTAGAGAGCGAAGAGCCTAGGGAGCGAACTGAGAGGGGAAAGAGCTCGGATTGCATCCATGGGACGTTTCCGAGACCGAGGGCAAAGGCTGCGGTGTAGAGCATTATTGCTATTAGGATTATGAGAGGCGGAATGCGAGAGGTAGAGGTGGAAGAGGATGTAGTGGTAGTCGAGGAGAGGGTAGAAGGGAGATCCATGAAGTGGAACCCTATGGAGCAGAGGAGGAGTCCTATAACCATTACTGGTATTGAAATGAGGAGGATACGACGACGACCGATGCGGTCAATGAGCATGAGAGCGGCACAGGTTAGGATGAAATTTGTGAGTGCGACGGAGAGAGATGTAAGGGTTGGAGACGAGAACCCAACAATAGTGAAGATTGTGGCGCTGAAGTACATAAGGGAATTCTAGGAGATTTGGGTCAGTTAAGTTTGTACTGGGTAGAAGGATTGTACTTACGAAACCACATAACTGTTGAAGACCTTGCAGAAGACAGGCAATTGTCAAAGCTCTCCTATTTCCTCCAACACCTATCAATTCTTCCCAGCTATCCTTCGCGTCACTTATCCAAGAGTACTCCGACCCCTTAGTTTTCCTCGCCATCTCTCTTAATCTTTTTGCCTCATCTTCCTCTCTCACTTCCCTTTCGATTCCCTTCAAAACCTCATCTACCACCTTCTGCATCTCAGTCCCTTTCCCAAAAACTCTACTCAAGACACTTCTTCCCTCATCTACCCTCCCAACCTGTATCAACCATCTTGGCGTCTCCGGCATAAACAGCATAACTAAGATCTGTACCGCTGCAGGCACCGCGCCCAAACCGACCATCCACCTCCACCCGGTCTCTAAACTCCCCCATTCTACAAAAGCCCAACCGACAATATAAGCCACAACCTGTCCCAATGTAATAAACAGTACATTCAACACCACTAATCTGCCTCTCCACATAGTTGGTGCTAATTCACTTATATACAACGGAGCAACAAAACTACCTGCTCCGACTGCAAGTCCCACAATACTTCGCCCGAGTATCATGCCCCATAATGTGGTTGTAAACGCTTGGATGAGTGCGCCAAGAACGAATGCTAGATCTGCTAGAAGGACAACACGTTTGCGACCGAGAGAGGAAGCGAGGACGCCGGAAAGGGGAGAGATGATGAGGGCGAAGAGAGAGGTGCATGATGTTATTAAGGATTTGTCGAGGGTTGTTAGGGGGCGACCGAGAGAAGTATGGAGACTAATTAGAGTGGAGGATATTACGCCAGTGTCGTCTGGTTCATATATTGTTAGTTACGATATATTTCCGGATATAACTTTGATGTGAATTGAAAGGAGTCTGGGAAATAGAGAGGAAATCGTACATCCAAATAATAGCCCAGTAATACCTGCCGAGAATGCAAGTAACCAAACAAACAGCCCAGGTTTGCTCAAATTCTTCTCAAGGAGTAATGAGACATCGTCATCCACCTCATTCTCCTCTTCCTCGCCGTACTGATTTGACAAGAGAGGTTCTTCGGCGGTAGAAGATGCCATTGTTTCGAGTGGAATATCTATTGAAGATGCCAGCGTGAGCTATGTGAACTTCGAGTTCACATATCGTAAGTTGAGGGCTGAATGATTGCTAGCCGTTGACAGTGAGATTGATGATGAGAGGTCTTGGAAGTAGCTCAGCCGCGTGGTTCCTGAATGGTTGTTTGCGGGTCCGATTTTGAGACATGGGGCTCGTGCGTGGCATATGCAGGGTTTATGCAGGGGTTTGGGTGCCGAGATTGGGGTCTTGTTCAGCCTTGCGTGGAAGGCTCAGTGCAGAGTTGGATGTGTATGTTGATGACGTTTATTTAGGTATGAAAAGAAATTGTGGCTTTCTGAGTTATCAGTTTTCTCAATTGGCAATAATAGTTGAACTTTTGATGATCTCAAGGAGTTTTTACTTCCAGTGTCATATCAACATCATCCGGTATCAACACCTACTTAAAAGAGCTTGCTCAATTAATTGTTCGATGAGAATTACCTATTGTCTAATATGAGAGAAAGCTAACCTAGGTATAATAGTGCAACGGAAAATCTGCGGATGTAGTCCTACCCATAGTCGTTCTAAAGTAGCGAGATGTATAGAGCTGACATCTTATCTTTCACACAAGCAACGCAAGTAAGACAAGACACGACACAGAAGACAGGAAACTCTACGCCAATCCAATATTTTCGCGAGAACCATGATTCCAGACTTTAAAATGTGACGTTATATATAGCGAGCCACACAGAAAGAAATACTGATCAATGGAGAGTAAAATCAGAGACATATGACAACGTGCTTCAGGGCTAATTCGATTTGTATTTTCTGTTTAGTCTAGCTATTCTCCCATGGACAACTAAATGTTCTTGTTCCATTTGAGATTTTGACTATGCTTCGAGAGCCCAGATACCAGATTCTTAAAGCCTGTGGTGTCCTTCCATTGTCTTTAGCCCAATATTTCCGTATCAAGTCACTGAAGCCAGCGAATTTTCGAGATAAATATGACCTATAAACAACTTTTGATGCGATGGTTCTGAAATATGAAAGCCGTCCTCTCTTCGGATATCGTGGACTGGCCATAAAAAATTTTGTGACTGAAACCATTCATAGTGAAATCATTTTATTTATAAAATATGCGATTGCAGGTAGTCGATCTAGGACGAGTGCCTGTACTTTTTCATCAAGTCGATGTTAAGACGCATTGAAGGAGATATGCCATCTACCTCTGGTTTCACGAAAACCCCTTCGGTGGCATCGTCTAGATCGTCAATTTCGTCTAATGAGAGAAATTCTATGGTCGCCGCAGGCATGCCGATAACGTTGGCGATGTTGTCACAGACGTTTTTTACGATCATACCGATGAATGACATGTCAAGATGAACCAAATCTATGTCGTAGTTGAACCATGTTCGCGGTCCGACTCCCAATGAGCCAAAGGTAAGCGTATAGGTCTCGGAAGCAACCTCTAATGACTCTCTGGCAAGTGTAGAAAATTGTTGGATTTGAGTCTCTGGACGCATACCCTCTAATGGCTCCTGCATCCTGGTCAAGGGAGGTGCGCCACCTGTTGGGTTTTGATCTTTAAATTAGCAAGTGACATAACCATAGCGAGGTCCAAGAACTCGATATCATAGGCGAAGCAGGACTTACAGAACAATAGGATACTCGGGAGCCTTCAAACAGAAACGTTTCAGCGCGACATTTCTTGGTCCAGGAAGTGCAGCTCTCCAAATCATTCGTTGAATTTCTAAGGGTAACCGTGGGAATGAATAGAATGTCGCATTGCGATCGGATACAACGGGAGCAGAGACAGAAGTCATTTTTCAAAAATCTATAAGAAACACATTAGTAATTCGGATTGTGAGATTGGAATAGCAGGCGTATTGAAAAAGTGAACCTGGCAAGAGAATAATACTGACTGTGTGAATTGGCAAACCAATATAGAGGTGAGTCTGGTCGCAGATAACCAAAAGTCATCAACTAGAAGAAGTTCGATCCGAGTGGTGAGCTGTTGTAGTAGAGGAACTTGACGAGAATAAAGATTGACAACTCTTCAAAGTTTTAAGTAAGTTTATTTAGAGTCGGAGATTTGAAAAGATATTTGAGCGACTTCTTCAAGAAGTTTACTCCTTATTATATTACGTACTCAATAAGACATACAAGTGGATTAAAATTGAATGAAAGTGAGCTGGAAAATTGACTTCGCTACCAATTTGTCAATGTCAATTTGTCGCAATGAATGCTTTCCAAGGTTACTTCTGACAAACATCAACACATTATTACAATTTCATCCAAACATACCTAGTAATATCAACAACTATCCAATCATCTCATTGAATAAATCAAATAATTATTGTTAATGAATTGGACAGGAGGGCGCCTGCAAAGGCATTCTGGAAAATCTTCTCGTGGCAGCAGCGGCGGTGCCTTGACCAAACGACAAAAGGAACACTTCGCAAAGGTGAAGGCCAACTTAAGAACTGGAAGTCAAAAGAATGTTACCACTAAATGGACAATCTTCGACAACATCGTAGTGGAACAACCACACAGACAATTGCTTGAAAATCATATTGGTTCTCTGAACAATTCTGAGTACAGCGCAAGACAGGAAAGAGGGAGAAATGAAGTCGAGCGAGAACATTTTTCTGATCTCTACAAACACAAAGAGCTCATATCAACTCCACTGTGCAAAGAGCTTCAATATAAGCAGAAAAACAATCGTTCTTCATCATTTGAACTCGTCCAAAGAAGTTCCATTGCCGACGACGACTTATACAATGCAACACCTCCACCATTGAGAATCAAGCGCGAGCATGCTGCATCGCCAGAGCTTAGAGATGCTCCGCGAAACTACGAGGCGCGAGAAGCAATAGAACAATCTATGGAAGAAAGAAGACGAAATCTATTGAATCAGAAAGACTGGGCTGGTCTAAATATTCATCAATTGCCGAAATTAAAGTTCAACCAACCAAGACACGATGGAGATATTGGGCGAAGAAGGAAGGTTAAGGCCGGGCACAGAGCACGATATCGCAAACTTCAGACAAGAATCAGCTCACCATTTGCCGTAAGAAACATTCAAATGCGGAAGCAACAAGAAGCTGGTTACATCGAAGGAGGGCTGCCGAAAAATGACGTTAGAATTTCGATTGGTGGCAGGATTGTTCCGCCAGGCATAAGTTCGAGTTCCCGGCCGACTAATGTAGTCCGCCAGTCTACACCGCGCATGAAGCATCGGATTTTGTCATCGGATGATATGTTGCTTGACGATGAGTATACCATGGAGAACCAGGAAGATTTGAATAGTGCCAGATTTCTTTCTATTTTCGAAGCAAGAATAAATGGCAATGAAGAGGACGACAATTGGACGAGGATAATTCCATCGAGCGGAGGCCCGGATATTTATGGTACAAGTATAAACCGAGAAAAGCATCCAAATACAAGACGTGAACCGCTCTTTGACATAGTCAACAGAAACGGAATTCCAAATGAGTTTGGAGGTAAAGCATCACCATTTTCTCGCACAGTCGTCAGATCGATTTGCGATACTAGAATGAAGCAACCAATGCCTATTCGTCCTACACAGCATCCGGTTCTCCACTTAAGCTCGCCTAGATGTAACAGTAGTGTGCTTGCACAGGTCGGGGGCTTGAGAAGTGTGGTTTCCGAAGATCAATTGATGGACAATGAGATGTGGAGGGCATGGATACCACCATCCACAGAAGACACAGAGCACAAGAATTACTACGATGAAGGGGAAGAAGAGGGAGAAGAAGAAGAACATCTGAAGGGTAGGAGTGTGTTGATAAGTCCGGGAATAAGTGCCATTCCAGCCTTTCGTGAGAAGACCTTCAGTGGCTCAAGGTCTAATGATGAGGATTTCGGTGGACAATATGAGCATACCGAGTCCTGGGGAGGCTGTGAAAGCTCGATGATACAAGAGCAGTCTATTGCCGTATATAACAGAGATTTGCTTCCTTCGGACGATATCACGATCGAACCACAAAACACTCGATCTTCACAGAGAACATCTTCAAGCGTTCCATGGAATCCTCCTAGGAGCTCAAGTCCTTGCATAGCCAGGCATTCTCACAGCAAGTTTCTCAGTACCCCTTGTTCCAAAACTTTCCTGGTTCAGCAGCCGTCTATCGCCAACAAAAAACTCGCTGAATTTGAGGAGACTGCAACAAACCGCGACCAAATCTCCATGGCTGATCAAACTTCCAGCAAAATAAAGGATTGTCCCACGCAAGTTATCCAAAAGAAAGCAGACCCAAACGAACTCTGGATGAAATTTGTTTTTGATGATGCTAGTGAAGAGGAGAATACAGTACTGAAAAAGACTACATCCATAGGACGCAAGCTCGAGAAAAGGGAACCCTCGCCAACCTTTTCAACCTTCGTGCACAATTCAATCGATTCCGAAAGTCCATTGCAACCTAGATATGTTGCGCAAGCGAGTGCTCGCAACACATGGCAAGATCCACAGCAGGGAAACAGCAGCGTGTATAGGAACGAATTTGGCCAGTTCTCCAATTACTCGACGTTTGCTTATCAGTCCAGTGTTAATCGCGACCCTGTAGGAGCTGCGGTCCGAAATAGGAGTACTCCATGTCCGTACGAAGAGGAATACGATCAAGCTAATAAGAATTCGGGTTCAAACAATCGAACTTCTATAGTAGACTCAACAAACTTCAGAATCCCAAATGCCAGTATATCTTCATCTCCAAAGACTGACTCACTTTCTATGATGGCTGTCTCAGGTTCTCAGATCAATGCATCAACAACAACAACAACAACTCAGAGAAAATCTCTCTTAGAACCACATCGCAAAATCGTGTTCACAAAACCTCAGCCGTTTATTGGATCGAAATCAGATATAAACTTCTCATCTCCGGATGCAATTGTTCGCATTGGTGGAGGAGATATCGAAAAACAAACAAGCAGTGGTAATGGTACAATGTTTCCCGAAGAGATAGAGGATGATTAAAACATGTTTGCGTGGTTGAAAGATGTAGTGTTTACTTACGAGGGCCCTTTTCAATTTGGCTGGCAGGATAGAGTAGCTGTTTTTAACTTTAGAGAGCTGAAATTGGCTAGATAATTGGTATTTGACTAGTCGCAAAAGGAGTGGCAATCAAACATTATTTTAACGAATAGAATCGTAAAGCGGTATCGTCTCTGAACACATACGTTGAAATACATTATCATATATGAAGGATATTTTCTTCAAATACTTACTTTTTCAGGATGGACGATTGGTAGCTGTCCTCTGGCTCATGGATATTGCCTTTCTCATAAACTTCTACATTAAAATCTCCAGTCTTTCTGATAGTGAAATTCGTTGCAGACAGAGTTTCCCCCTCTCGTAGTGTCAAGGGATACAATTTGAATAGTATCGCATTCGAAACTAAAGATTGTCGATTTTATAAGATCAAAGGAGAAGTCTCACGTAAATACATAGACAGGAAACTCGCAGGCCACTCTTTAGTCTCTCTAGCATAATAGATCGAAGCCTTGATACTAGATAGCTGCCCGTAGAAATTAAGTGAGTCTCATTGCCTATTCCTGCCGATGTGGAACTCCTTATATCCAGAAATGTGTGCTACATGATTCATAACTTCGTTGAAAAAAAAGTTGCTCCGGGAACAGCATGGTGTGTATCCTTCTCGAAAATCCTACAAGTAGCACGACACTCTTCAAACCTGAGAGAATCACTACTTCAGCTCCACGCCACTCCTTGGTTCAATGAGCGATGGAATAAAAGCGAGATTCTGTTCTTGTCTGACAGAAGCAGTCCAAACATCCGTCCTGTAGATATAGCACGTCTGTTACTTGCTCATAAGTTCTTTTCCAGCGGTATTACCAGTCCTACCCCGCAGAATTCGCTTCCCACTCCCACTCACCCAAACATTAGTGTCTTATGCCTCGGAATAATGCTCCTAGAACTCTGGTTTGCGGAACTAATCGAATCTCCAGCGATCTGGTTAACGGTGTTCCAAACTCAAGCACCGACCTTATTGTGGCTGAGAGATGGGTGAAAGAGAATGGAAGTTTGGAAAATATGCCTGCAGGATATGTTCAAGCCGTCAGTAGTTGTGTGTTCTGTTTTTTCCAACCTATGCCTGTAAATAAAAGTCTGGAAACCCCTGATTTCAGAGAAGCAATATGGCGAAATGTCGTGGTTCCGTTGGAGAAGGAATTGCAAACTTGGAAAAATGAGAGAACCTGAGCGAGGTGAGATTAATGGAAGGACAAGTGATTTTGATCTTGGATCAAGCCGGGATTGAGCCGGAAATATAGTGTAGGGAGCTTTGTGGTTGGAAGACAATCTGGTGGTGAGAGTTGGAAGAGAACCTCTTGCCTTGAGATTGGTTGGAAGGATGACATAGTTCTAGAAGGGGCTCCATAAGTAGTGGTATTTCTAGATACCAAGGAATTCGCAAAATACTCTAGCAAAAACATGCGATAACATTTGGCCTAAGAAAACACGCAAGCATAATCAACTTTCCATGTGACAGATCTAGATGTGTGCAGAACAATTCATATCTTAAGGTTCACCAGTGGTTATCCGTAGAGGGCAGAAGTGGCTCAGTATCATAGATTTGATGGTATCAAAACTAGTACGTAGCCCTACGACATGCTCATGCTACCAGAAAGTATACAACTCCGAAGCTACATGGACATATCACAAGGTGATGAACTACAAGAGGACTAACCTGGTTTCCTTGGCGGCGGAGTTGTATACTTTCTGGTAGCGCGAATAGGCTTGGTGTAAAATTGTTACCGCTAGGAAGAGCACATCAGGTTTTAAACTTTCAGCTAATGTGCCTTATCGCTGTCTCCTGCCTTTCATACACGCTTCGACGCTTCTACCTGCAGAAGAACTATGGAGATTGGACAAGTGCTCAAACATTCATTCACATTCACATTCAAGGTCTCGAACTCGTGAGACCCCCGACTTTTTGTCGTTATCTACAGACCGTTCATCTAGGCTCACATCATAACGATACACTCAGCTCTTGTGACTCGTGAGTCTTGACTTCTTCTCCGAAGTGTGCATCACTAGACTTTTTAAGAAGGATTTTTTTTTAGGAGCCCGGTGGAGGTTCGCTCCTAGTTTGAGGAGGTTTACTCCTGAATGATATCAAAAGCGACACGCTCGGAAGAAAAGGGCTGGAAGGCTCGATGAACCATATTGCGATCGATCGATGCTTTACATATCTACTACGTGTCGCCGCAAATCCTTCCCCTGAAATACACATTATATAATTAATCAGACAGATTCTAAAATTACCAGGACCATGTTTTGGGAAGAAATGTTGACCACATGCCAGGGCGAAAGAACCTTATTCGATAAAGAAAACAAAAAAACCGGGTAAGTGATCGTCATGCATATACTTCAAGATCCACTACCAAGGCGAAATAAAGGGAAAACTTGTTATCTTTTTGACCTCACAGGAAATGACGCCACAGGTAACGGTCCGTATGTGGCGGTGCGTGTGGCCCGAGTTGTCATCCTCCTTTATTATCATTGGTCGAGAAGTTTGAGGATTGTGTAAGGTGAAATAATGGTAAACAAAAAATCTCGCAAATGCCATGTAGATCATTTGCTGACCCCTCTCTCAATTCGTTACACTTAGATTACTAGAGAGTGGATGTCTTATAGACTATACAAACTTCAAAGAAATAGATGAAGAAAGACCACCCCACTCGGAGCTTTGCTCCGGCATGTTAGGATTCTCGTTGGAAGATGTAACATGTATCAAAAAATGGCTACGTCACATCATTAAGTTTTAGATATATGTTGCTGCCATTCACTTGAGGTTTCCTCGAAATAAATCAATCTTCTATTCTCTATTCACATCAAAGTTTAAACTGTGCAGCACGGCCACTTTGATATTGTCTTGACCCTTTGATAAGTCGAACTCAAAATTGTGCCCCTCCCTTATCAAGTATATAAATACACAACACGAACATATACCCTCAACAAACATCAAACCTCGACAGCACAGCACAACACAACTGGCAACACAGAATGGCACCTTTAATTACAATGCAAAAGTCGCCTGAAAGAGCATTTGCTCTGCAGAAATATCTGCTCCTCCACTCTCAGCACGATGCTCTCCAAAAGCACATCAACCAAGTCACTGCTTCCATCCCCGAGAGTCCCACCGGATATACTGATCGTCATCGCAACTCTTCCGTCTCTTCCGTCTCTTCAGACACCAGTACTGCTAGCGATGCATCAACTTCACCTCTCAGTTCGCCTGTCCCAAATATCAGCTCCCGCAGGGGCAGTCTTCCACCCTCTTTCGGCCACACGCAACATTTTCACCGCGAGGAAAGGATCAATTCACTACCAGCAATTGTAGATGAAACAGTCGTTGAAGTGATTGAGGAGGATGAGCAGAAATTGAAGGATGTGAACCAACAAATCAAGACTGCCTTGACTGATCTACTCAACTGTGAGAGTGTGAAGGGCGATATCAGATACAGGAAATGGGTTCAAACACGATTGATGGATACGGAAAGAGAATTGAAGGAGCGCAGAACGAGGAGTTGTGAGAGGAGAAGGAGCGAAGACATGAGTCTTTGAAGAGATCATTGAGATCGAAGGATGAAATGGATAACAGAACTGAAGGAATTGATACCCCATTAGAGTGGTTGGTTTGACGGCGGTATTGTATGATTGCTCAGAATGGGTATCGAATATCTACAGGATAGAGACGGTTAAAATGGCGTTTTAGGAGGGGAGGAAGGATCTTTGGCTTTCCGGATTTTATTTGATACCCATACGCTGTTCATCGCAGCATTATTCAATTCTATGACTTTTTATGTATTTCTACATACATGTCTTCACGAATGTGATCCATGATTTTGCAGATGTTGTGTGATACTCGGTGAGGCGAAGTGTTGGTAAACTGCATGAAATCATGCAAATTAGAGGCTTCGTCTTCTCCAGGGAATATCTTTATCTTTATCTTAACGCAACTTTTTGTTTCCTTTTTACTACCCCACCATCAACATCAAAAGAAAGTTTTATTAATACAGCCACGAATGTCACTCTACCAATAATTATCGCAGTCTACTTCGTATTAATAAAGATACGGAGAAATTCCAAATGTCATCGTCTGATCCGAATTTCAACCGAGGCAATAATACCTCGAGAATACCAGGTAATGCCGGATATGTCAGCCTGCAAAAACGTTAGAGTTTCAGACTTTCAGTCTCGGATGAAGCAGATTCCGTTTCGAAAGCATACATTCCAGACGAATTTGATGCAAAACCATCCCATGCTGCTATGCAATCTACTTTACGAGTCAATGACCCCAGATCATAGGTGAGGAGGTAGGCTATGCTCTATTTTCATTATAGAATATGGAACTATTTATGCCCGAGCACTTTTATCTTTTCATCTTCAGACGACATACATTAATAAGGGTCGCTTTTCTGAATCTATATTCTTCGTAGATTTCAGTTTTGTATACGAGTTCAATTGAAGTTTCATTGCAGAATTTATTGAGAACTTGGTCAGGAAGGGATTCTGAATTATACATTTCAAAGCATAGTCGGCTCTGAAGATATGGAGAAGTGCACAGAAGAAAAGATTGCGCCACAGCATAAAAGTGCGTGGTTTGGATTCATCAAGGTGTGTTAAATCCTCTTTCTCATATTATTCATGTCCTCGATATCTGGTCAGTGGACAGGACATCGACGGCACAGATTTCAGCTGTACGTTGATGGACGATATCCCGTCATGAGCTTTCTAGCGTTCAGCAGGAATAGTATCACTGCACAGATTTGCCCTCGAGATAATTATATAATGCATACTGACAATTTCTTCCTTAGTCGATAGCAACATTCAAAGGCGATCTTTCAACGCTCACAGCGCCTCCATTCCTCCTCTCTCCACAATCAATCGTCGAATTTCCTACCTACTGGGCAGAACACCCATCTCTGTTCATCGCACCCACAAAATCAGAGTCTGCTGAAGAAAGAGCATTATTAGTATTGAAATGGTTTATCAGTACATTGAAGTGGCAGCATAGTAATCGAGATGAAAATGGAAAGAAGAAGGGGATGAAACCCCTCAATCCATTTTTAGGAGAGTGTTTTATGGGTTCTTGGGAAGATGATGGGGAGGGTACCGGGAAAACAGATTTGGTTGCTGAGCAAGTCAGGTAAGATTTTAACAATCTGGAAAGAGAAATTGGAAACCATTACTAACAATTGATAGTCATCATCCACCAGCTACAGCATATAATATCTCGAACGAAAAACATGGTGTACAAGTAAATATTCCTGTCTTTTGTTAATTTGATTGTGTCTCACACTAACACTCTCCCTCTAGCTCCAAGGCACCATCGCTCCACAATCCTACTTTAGCTCAACGGTACACATTGAACGGAACGGCTACTCCCTTCTAACCCTCTCTCAACACAATGAAACACATTTAATTACTATGCCGCCTGTACATATAGTCGGCATCATGTCTGGCTCTCTTAATCCTGAATTGAGCGGCACATCCTATATCCGTTCCTCATCCGGTTTCACAACTCGAATATCATATTCCTCGAAAGGCTGGATCAGTGGAACACCTAACACATTCTCCGCAATCATATATGAAGATGGACGCGAGAATACTGCAATATATAAAGCTGAAGGACAATGGAGTGGGGAATCCAAAATCAAAGACATGAGAAGTGGAAAACGCATATCGCAATTCAATGTGCATTCGTTGAAGAGGAAATCGCTAAAAGTTAAGCCGATCGATCAGCAAAAGGAGTACGAATCGAGAAGAGCCTGGCGTCATGTTACACGAGCTATTAATGAAAACGACATCTTTCAAATTGGGAAAGAGAAAGGGAAGATAGAGAATGAACAGAGAGAATTGAGGAGGAAGGAAAAGGCCAAGGGAATAGTTTGGGAAAGGAGATTTTTCGTCAAGGTGGGAAGGGATGAAGTTGCGGAACGATTAGTGAATGGTCTAGAGGGACTGAGTTTGGAAAGTGGGGGTGGGATTTGGAAGTGGGACAAGGAGAGGTATAGGGCTATAGAGACTAGGGCTATAGAGACTAGGGATACGGAAAGGATGAGGAAAACGGATGATACGAAGAATCCGTTGGTGACAAGATGGGAATCAGGGGTTATGGTTACGGAAGTTAGTGTCTGAATATTGGGTTGGGTAGGATTATGTGCTGTAAATAGTAACGACTACTAGATAATGAATAAACTTGATCTACTTTTCAGGAATTACTAAAACAGTGAACCTTCCCAAAAATGATGTAATAAGAAAACACTACCACAGTAGATCATTCGTCTCATCTCGAATGACATCTCCTAGTAACAATTCGTAGATCTTATGATCATTAGTTGAGAGAAATGTCACTCCGACCAAGCTTTCTTAACCCCGCTACCAAGCTTTCTAGAGCCCACAATGATAAGTATAAAATATGTATTAAGTTCCACAACACACTAAACGCAACCAGCTGATTCGAATGACGCTAGAAAGTCTCAAAATCCTCAAAATCCTGGAAACCCTTGAGATTCTCTATTTTGGGTATTCAGCCTTGTTTGTGACGGGCGCTTGGGGTTGGCTAGTCTGAGACCCCTCTTTATGATTTGGTAAAAGTTACTAATACTACTCGTAGGTAAAGCATGGATCATGTGAACAGGGATTTGTTCCAAAGGAAAGATGCCGATGATGATGATGTCATACCCCGCATTGCGTTGATGGGATGATATGATATGATCCCTCCCGCGAGATCCATCACGACTACCTAGGTCCGGTACCTAGATAACTACTAACTAGGTCGGATGCTATATGGGGAGATGAAAGTCAATTCAGCTGCTGTGCCGTAGTGTTATATTTGGGAAGGAAAGACTCGGCGGGGTATGGCATGGGATGTGGTCCAATGGAACTATACTAGACCAGACTTCAACTAGCGTTGATTGAGTAGAAGATAGGGCAGAATTTGGTGAATGATTCAACACCTGGGCAAGGACATTCAAAATAAATCCATCCAATTGATACCTAGTGGCTCGATTGAATTGAACCTTGGCTGGATTCGGGACAGATAGACTCCAGCTGCTATGGATTACCTATACCCGTGGACCCGACAGCCCTGACTGACTCTCTTCTACCGAGTAGAAGTCGGAAAGATTCATTGGCTACTGGTGATCTAAGCCATTTCAACTTTATTATCAACAGAACTCCTTGCTGTATTGTAGTATAATGAATCTCTACATGTGAATTTATCATGTTCATGTGCAAGTATTTTTGGAATGCGAGCTGATTGGCCTTCAAATTGCGTGTCCCTGTCCCTGCTCCATAGGGCTCGGCTTAGTGGTCAAAGCTTTCGTTCCTGATTAGAACTTCCAAGGCTCCTCAAGACTTCTTGGTGTATTGGTGTTCATCAGGTGACTTAAAGGCAGGAACAGGAGCACAGACCAACACTCAGTACAACATAAAACTCTCAAGCTTCTCGAACACAAAGCAAGGAATGTATCAATCCACAACTATCTTGCAATCAGTTCAATCATGACTTCTCCTAACAATATGCAGTCATTAGCCTTGACAAACTCTGAAAAGGAGCCTCCTAGAAATAGCACCTTAAATACCGACGACGAAGACGACGAAGACGACGAGATGCCGGTAATTACCAATGCCATGTATATTGCCGAACTCAAGCAGCGACATGCCCAGCAAATTGACGATCTCGACGAGCGAAATGACCGGCGCATTGTCGATCTTAACCAGCGAAATATCGATCTCAAGGAGCAGATTGCCAATCTTCAGAAACAACATTACAACCATATGTATTTTACAATGCTTTCGGTCTTCATTGCTATTTTGCTTACTTACATATTTAATGCAAAGACAGTGAGTATACACCCTCTTCTTCAAAGTATCAGAAATTCTGGACATTCTAATATATCACGTTTTTCGACTTGCCAATAATACTTCATCTCAAGTCGATTAGCAGTTCGTTATTTGCATAGGTATGCGACTTGTATACACTTACAATGATACGGCATTACGGCATTACGGAATTTACGATACCAAATGAAGGTTCAGGATACGAATGGATGAATAGCAATGGATTTATGGCGGACGGAGAGTTTGCTCTTCGAAATACCCAGATATGGAGTTATGGCTGGCACAAGGGGAATCTTTACCTTTTTCAACACGTATCATCTGGAGTTATGAGTGGTTGGTGAGGTTTTCTTGATACCCACAGGTCAATACAGATGCCGGGGGTCTTTGGGGATTCAAAGACATATGAAGGCCATGGACTGTAAAATTGCCTATAGCTTACCAAATTCACATAAACACATACATACTATACTAGCCACAGTGCGATTATCGTTCTCTGAACTTGAACTTGTAGTGATCTCCAGCTGTCACAAAATGAGCATGTAATACCTAAGCACTGGGTGGGTGCGAATTTAGAAGCCCCATGTTGTACAAATGAAAGTTTCTATTTTGAGTCGCGGGGTCTTAGGGCTAGGGTTATTATTACTTATAAGTTACCTCCAGCTACGATACACGAACCCGGATTTGACCGTCTACATTTCTCTATTGATATTTGAATTACGTCTCTAATAATTGCATCATATCAACTTGAATTTTTAAGGAATTTCTTGTAAGTTGTCACTTTTCCGGTGGATGATTTGTTGCACGATCCAAGTTTTGTTTAGGAAAGTTGCCGAGGTCCTTATCCAGTATTTAGGGTCATGACGTCATAACTTTGCATCACAAGTTTCAATTTGGATAAATAGGTAAGCTCAAAGCACCTCCCTTGACTCCCCATCATCATCAACAAGCAACCTAACAAACTCGCAACTTTACAACTTCACCATAACCTCACAAATATAAATTAATCAACAAACAAACTACAACATCAACGCAAAAATGTCTGACAAGAACACCTCAACTCTTCAATCATACATTGATTCTGCTTCTGGCGCAGCTCAATCGGCGCTGGGTTCCATTACTGGTAACCCTGCTGATAAGGTATAGTCTCCCTCTCATCTATCTCTTTTCCTTTCCATATCTCCCACTCCCAAATAAACACAACAAACACCCATACTAACCCCACCACTCAGCACGCCGCTGCCCAAAAACACGACGAAGCAGCCCTCAAACACGACGCCTCGCACGCCGGTTTCTCCGCCGGCGGCATCAGCGCCTCCTCTTCCGGCGCCGTAACCAAAAATGACCCTGCACGCCAAGAAGGATCCTGGAACCAGACCATCGGATCCGGCAAGGAATTTGTCGGGGGCATCCTCGGGAGCGAGGAGATGAAGAAAGATGGTCGCGAACAGAATGCTGCGGGCAGGGGCCAGGAAGCCCAGGGACAATTGAATGACTTGGGCAGTGGGGTGAAGAATAGAGTGCAGGGCACCGTGGGCGGTGCGGTCGCGGGAGTCATGGGAGATAGGGAGAAGGAGGAGGCGAGGAGGGAACAGCATGATGTGGGGAAGACGCAGCAGAGGGGGGTGGAGAGTGAGTTGGAGAGGCAGAATAAGTAGATGTGTGGGGATGGAAAGCTAGATGGGAGGTTAGATTGATACCCTGTGAGATGGATAGATGGACGATGCATGCATGGCTTAGGATTCGGTACTAGGTTTTTTTATTGGGAATCACACGGCCGTAGACGGATCGATGTGTTATGAAGGAATGAATACATGAATGAAATTGCATGGTTTTTAAATTGTCTGAATAGTAAATCATCAAAAGAGTGGCTCTTTTCTTGTGTGAGTGAAATGGTGTGTATGATTTTTCTTCGCATGCCAGTCATATCTGACAAACATATCCGTCCGTTTGACAGCTACTCAGCCCAGTTAACAAATAAACGAAAAAACCACATATCTATACAACAAATTATATATATATATATATAACCACTCACTATCCATTCATCTCAACCCCAATCCCCTTCCCTAGCTACCTAATATTCAATCCCCATCACGCAACCACCGCACAATATTATTCTCCATATTCCTCCCACGGCGAACACCCATGCACGATGGTAAAAATTCAAAACTGTTCTCGTACGCTGTTCAAGCATCAAATGAACCACGTGTATACCTCCCTCTGTTTCTTTCTCTCGTAACAATACATACACATCAATGGAAAATACATTTTCTTCTTCTATCACTCAAACAAACAAGTAAATGAGTCGGTCAGTCATGAGAATATGTTGTATATACATACATCTATGCATCTCAATATCTAAAAACGTAGTAGACTCTACATTTCGTGTTCATATCATCTACCATCTCTTCACTCACTGAGAAGAATAAATATAAACGCCCAGCACAGAATTTAATTACAAATACAATGGCAACTTCATCTTAACTACATTACATTTAGACGATGGAACGGATGAGGTACGCTATAGATAAATGTGCATTATATTTTTACACAGGTAGTAAAGGATGTTGATTGATACAGGAGAAAATCGTGATAGACCAGACCAGCAAGCTTTTTTGACCCTCATACTTAATCTATATTTCTCATCGCAGTTGCTGTCGCTCTCTCAAGCCTCGGTATAATCTTGCTTTTATTTGTGATATTCCAGTAGCACAAGTCCTCGCCATCCCAGGGGAATCCATCTCATATATTACAAAATACATGATATTGACTCACCCATCCTTCTTACCTAGAT